>NC_136127.1:11523550-12123550 GCF_965212315.1 Lampetra planeri | reverse complement strand
TAAGCAAATGTGGGTTATTCGTGGAATGGGTCGATGGTTTGACGCACAATCGGAGCGGAATGCACCGTCAACCATCCCAGCGTGGGTGACGAAGTATTTGGCTCCTTCCGAGTATGGAACCAACTTCACGAGTATCTCTCACCCCTGTCAAGCAAGATAGATACACGGGTTATTTTTGAATTGCGACCCTAATTGGTTGACACGCTACGCCCATGTTGAAAAGCCTCTTCGTGATTACACTAATGATTATCCCACAATCTTTAGAGTGTTGGAAATTTACATTCTGGATCGTAGAACTGCCCAGAAGCAGAGACCCAACAATACAATTAAACACAACAACAACACGCGTCATGCGCCACTAAGTGACGGTGAGGTTAGCACAGCCTTTGTGCCAGTGTAGGTGCACTTGAGGCCATTTCAAGTGTTGAAGGCTCCCTGGCAGGAGGTCGTGACACAGGCCCAAGTGTTACGGGTTAACTGACTGAGATGTATTGCATTGAAACGCACAAAGGCAAAGGTTACCCGATAGACATATAGACGTTTGGGGCAAGTGCTGTTATAGTTCCAATGTTCCTATGAAAGCCACCACACGATAGGGCGGTGCGTCCCGTACCACGCTGCGGCAGGTACTCATTTAAGGCTGAACCGACCTAGGAGGGGACCAGGACTGGTTCATAGATTGACTACTGATGTTATCCACGAGCTCCAGGCTCGTATCGCGGTGGTCCAACCACTGTCCTACCGCTGCCCATGAGCGGAGTGGAACGCGCTCGTGAGCCGGCGTGCGTTAGAGGCAACCACTTGGGCCTGCCATCTTAAAAAACAAGCGCATAAATAAATGAACAGTTTCCTCATTCAGCTCAGCAGGTGACGTCTCGAGCAATTATCAGGATGAGCCCACAAGAGAGTTCGATCTGGATGGAGGAGTCGCAGAATCATTGAACTGGCCGGGTTAGCACTGTGCCCCGCAGCTCCCCGCGCAACCCGGGCATCGTCCAGGAAGGTTCTAACCTCGTTATGTGGCTAATGGGGGATGGGCAGGCGGTAGTCCCCCCCCCCCCGTTAATCGTGAACGTGGAGGCTGTTGGGCCGTGGTGACGGCCGCCAGGGGCGACGCTGTTGAAAGTCTTGGGACCCGACCCGTGCGAATCTCGAAGCGGGCAGTGTCGGGGAGAGGCTGCGGTCTTGTGACCAGGGTCAGGGCTGCCCAGAGGTTCACGTGGGCCCAAGGGCAGAAGGCCACGCGGCTGCCCCCTCGTTGATGAGCGACTGAACAGCAGGGCCGTTGTGGGGCCCCCTCTTGTATGCGAGGCACCTTTCGTGCCCCGCTCTCTGCGGCGGCCCCTGTCAGGGGTTGCCACATCCAGAGGGTACGAAGAATCCCGAGATGTGTCCAAGGGAAGAATCATATCTCATGGTACCGGAAGAGGGGGAGAACGACACGGTGAATGCATTGTCTTGATCGGTGCATTGCAGCGTTACGTCACCGACAAAAAAACACGGTACTTTCATATCCTGAGTAGGTTTACAGATTTACTGGACTTCTGTGAAAAGGGCTTTATAGCTCACCGGATTGCTCCAGTTTAATATCCTGATTTTCCAGGACATCTATCTCCTCGTAGAAGAGGATGATCCTGGGGAAACCGCGGACAGATGGCAACCCGAGTCCTGTGACGAACTTATAAAAGTCTTGAGATAAAAATGCAAAAAATGTTTTTCTACGTTTTTACGCGAGGTGCTGCTTCCCCATCTCAGCAGTGCCTCCCGGGACGTCGGCTACAAAGTTTTGGTGAACGCAGCAAGAGATGAAGCGGAGCTCTCGACTCAAAATGTATCGTTGTTAAAATTCACCGCAAAGTCTCATTTCGCGTGCCCAGCGAACCGAGACGCGAGGAAGCACGCAAAATATTTGGTCGCATATCACAGTACAGTACGCCAATATTGGCGAATCGGTGGTCTAGCGTACAGTGCAACAAGCCCCGGCAGCCTGTGTTCGATTTCCGGCTAGGGCCGACACCGGCCTCCACTGACTGGCGTGGTCACACTCAGCGACATGAAGAGGCCTTCTTCTGTAAATTATAATCGTCGTAATCATTACATATACCGACATTTGATGCTGTTGCTCGTGTAGGCGCGTGTAATCGCAACATTTAGAGCAACACATTTGCAATCAAATTAATTAAAGTAGATGTGCGACGGAGTTCGTGAATCGGCAATTGTTATTTATCGGTCCGCACGCACGCGCCCACACAATTCCGGTTTCTGTTGGCACGTCGCACAAGGCTCTGCACATTGCACAAGGCTCTGCACAATGCTGCTGTGACTCGTCCGAGGGCCTGCGGCATGCCGCGTGAACTAACCTCCAGGGCAATCTGTGCGATCTAAGGGGGGCCTTTGCAAGACTGGTTGCCCAAGGAGGCGTCTCGAGCACAGCGGCAGCCGCACAACGAGTGGGCGCGCAGTGGAAAAGAAATGGGGGCCCCCTCGCGACCTCTGACCCCGATAGGAAATTGCCGGAGACTGACCTCCTGACACGGGGCAGAGCGGAAAGCCAGGCCCCATTGTGTGTGGCTGCCAGGGGTTACAATCCGGCACTGCCCACACGATGAAAGTGCCAAACTGACACGGCCATTGCCAATGAATTAAGCATTCGCTCCAGCTGCGTCCGTCAGGAAGCCGAGAGGAAACGCACACCACTCCCTTGGCGGTTACAAGAGAGGCCCGTGTGTGTGTGTGCGTGCGTGTCGCCATCACAGACATCGCCACCACCACTGAACAGCCTTTGCCACCACCGAGCCAACAATTTGCTGGCAGGCTGGCTCGCTCGCTAGGATTTGCCACCTCTGCATACAGAAAAAAACCTTGGGGCATATCAGGGGAAGAAGAAGAATTATCTCACAATAGCCGGAGAGGGGAGAACTACACGTGAATGCATCGTCCTGATAGGTAACTGATAGAAGATAACAAAACCCCAGGACTTTTAATATTCCTACACAGAAATGGTTATTTGTTTTATAATAAGAATGAAAAGTCTATGGGTCTCTATGCAAGTCTTTGTAAGTGCAGAGGTCTCGGTGTAATTTAAAAATGGGTCTCTTAAGGATGCCTACACTGTATAAATTGTTGGGCCTCTACGTAAGTCTGTGTTTTTCTAAGGAAGTCTCAGGGGTCGTGCAAGTACGATACGTGCGACCGTGGGTCTCCGTGTAAACGTGCGAGTCCATGTGGTGGGACAACAGTGGGTGTTGTCTAGAGAACCGGCCACGGAAGGGGAAAGTCACGAAGAGGAGAAAATCCCCAGCAGCACCCCCGCCCCCCCACCACTCCGCGGTACTGGGAATCGTGACTCGGATGTCACGAGTCCTCCGATTGGCATGCTTGGCTACGTACGGTGCGAAAGAAGTTCAACTTGCACACGCACAGAAGTGGTGGGGTAGGGCACGGCGTCGCGACGAGGCCCACCTGAGGCTGCCCGCCACGGCGGCTCCCCAGTGCGGCGCGCGAGGCGCTGCCCACGTTAAAGCGCCGGTTCAAACGGCACTGAAGTGGCTCGTTTTCACGGTGACTCTTTTTTTAAACGGGAATGCCTGACGGCAGATCGCAGCCCCCCTTTATAGGCGGCGGCAGTGGCGGCGGCGACAATGCGAGCGTCGGCGCGGTAAATGCGTTTCTTGTTTCTCAAACTCGTCACGATTCGGGCTCACGGGGATCTCAAGCACAGGGCGGGCGGGTGGGGGAGTGGACGCGTTAGCGCCGTCTGCCGTGGCAGCGCAATTTCGCCGCTTTCGCCGCCGTCTCCCCGGGCGACACCGACGTCGCGCGCGTCGTGAGACCGGGGAAGTTGCCGCGGCGGCGGCGTCGTAGCTGCCGCTCGTCGCTCGGCGAACTCCGCACGGCTGCCGAGGGGTTTTCGGCGACTCGCGCGGAATTTTCAGCAAATGTCAAAAAAAATCGCCTTTTGAGAAAGCATTCCGGAGAGGACCGCAGAGCCAACAAGGCAAGCTGTAACGAAGGTCAGTTTAACACGTAGGCTTTCGCGACCAATATCATCCATGACAGGTTTTTTTTGGGTTAGATTGCAATCTAACCCAAAAAAAACCTCTTATGGATGTAACTAAGATTTGATATTGCATTGCGTGCAATACCAGTCAAAATGTATAACCCTCACTTCATTTTCAGTGGGTTTTTTACCACACTTCACCACGCTGATCAGTACAGGGTTGGTGAAGGGGGGGGTTGCTGAAAAGCAGTTCAGTTGTCACTTGCCACTGATGGTAGCCGTGGCTGGGAATCAAACGCACATCACCAGGTGGGACTGACGTTCTAGGCCCCAGCCCTTCCCCAGAGCCGTCCGTGCTTCGTCCACCACTGATGAGAGTTCTTCAGTTAAATTAGCGTTAAATATTAAGCTGTGATCACAGCAGCTTTGGGTTAGGCCGTTGGGCCAAATCGGCCAATCTTGGAATTTGGTGAATAATTTAAGTTTGACCGTGTGTGAGTGACCGGTTGCCCAAGTCCAGCACCGGCTTACCAAGAGAATGCCCGATGACCCCAGTGCCACTGGTGACTGCAGCCATGATCATCAGCCATGATCAATCCAGGCCATCGCCATCTCTCACGATGCAACAATCCGTCGGGCACCGGTCGCACGAGCCGATTTCACCGTTCCACCTCTCCGGTCGGTGTTATCTCTCAGCGGCGTTTCCTCCTCTGGCTGCCACTGTCAGCACTCACCGGCCATCGTCCCACTTACACCTCCTCAACAGTCACCACGACGTCTCGAATTTGCATTTCCTTTCTGATGGACATTTCCCCTCTCGCTGCTGCTTTGTCTAGTTCGGAGCGTGCCCCCTCTCTTCTCTCTCTCTCACCGCATGTTCAGCTTCCGTCGCATTTATTTTTGGCAATGTCCGTTTATGATTCGCACCTCCGATTAGCACGGTTGGCTACGTACGGTGCGGAAGAAGTTAAACGTACGTACGCACATACGATGAACAAGTCGGAGCGGGTAATAAGCAGTGCTCGAAACTTTGATTCTTTGGGCACATTCGGTGTTGCTTTTCATTTAGCGCAGGGCATTTAAACGAATTGATCTCAAGGCGCTGGAGTCAATGCATTTAGGGCAATGGCCGAGTCTAGGACGAGACACATTTGTCAACAACACTGCCTTTTAAAATAAATTCAGGGCCCATTGGCCAAAACGTTGCCTGTTATACTAAGTAATTTGTTTGGAGCGGTGTTATTAACGAATGTATTGGGTTTTTAATGTAATTTGTGCATCGAGCATCACTGCCAGTGCAGCTGCAGCATCACCAAATACGTGATGATGTTCTAAAGTCATGACTCCGGTCTCAGCTGTCCCGATTTTCCCTGGGACCGCTATCTTGAGGGAGGTGTACAGTGTCACTGCTGTCCTGGGACATCTGTCCGTCTTCATGTGACATTCACAATCCCCGGGTTTTGTCGGTTTGCGTAATAGCAGCAGCAGCAGCAATCATCACACGCACCACTCAAGACCATGAATTCATGAATAGTTCTCCCTTCTTCTGGCACGGTATTGTGAGATCACCTTCCTCTTCCCCAGGGATCTGTTGTCCTGGTTTGTTGTTGTTGTTGTTGCTGCTGCTGCTCAGAGGTGGCAACCCCCCCACCACCCCTCCACCCAGCGCGTGAACATCTGCCGTGGCTGATGCCCAGCGCCTCCGCGTGGCGCTCAGCTGTTGCACTGTACCCTACTGTCTTTTCCACCGTCCTTTCTCCTCGTCGGCCTGGTTTGTGTTTCCGTAATGGATGTTGAGCCACAGTGGTGGGGGGTTGGGTTTGGGGTGGGGAGCGGTGGCGGAGTGGTTAGCGCACCGAGATACGAATCCGGCAGTTTAGCAGAGTTCGATTGCCAGACGCGGGGTGGAGGCGTGGCGGGTCGCGTCTGAACCAGTGCCCAGGCCTTCACTGATCGTACATTTACGAGCGTGGTGAAGTATGGTCAAAGAGCCCCCCCCCCCCATGAGAGAAGGCCGGATTGATAATTGGCTGTCATTTTTGCTTTATTTGAACTTAAACCCCTCCTTACGCGAATTTGGAAGAATTGTCAGTTTGATTCGTTCGCACCTCCGATTATATAATCATAGCACCGTTGGCTACGTACGGTGCGAAAGAAGTTCAACGCGCGCACACACACGCACACACATATATCCGGCATCTAAGAATACACATTTATATTCGTCAATTTGACGTGACGCCACCGGTGCTTACAGAACGCGGTTCGCAAGTTGCTGCTGCTGCCCCATAATTACGCATCGACCGCCGTCTCTCCATAAACGGGCGTCAACGCGAGGCAGAGGGCACCCAGAGCAGCGAGCCCCCTTGAAAGCGAGCGGTCGCAAACGAGCAAGCCACAGTTTCAAAGATCAGCCTCGCAAAGAGCGGAACGGCTCCTGCAGCAGATCGTGCTGCGGGAGCGATGTCACCGTCACGGATAGGTTAGGGAGGGCAGGATAAGTGGGCAGTTTAGCCGGGGACTTGCCCCTAATAGCGAGGCTCTCGTCGACAGCCTCAGCGAGCCGGTCCGAGTGAGCCATTCTCGATGCGTAAGCAATGTTAGCCGGACCCGCCGAAGCCTTCTGGACGAGCATGGCCACCCTGCCGCTTGCGAGATGCGACGAGATCGGGCCACTGTGTCACCGAATCTCGAGTGATAGAATTATAGTAATTTACGGCCGCGTGTCAGTCCACCGCTGTATTGAAGGCCATCTCAGTCACGCGGGGGGTTGGTTTGAACCATACTTCGCCGTGACAGTGCGGGTTGGGGAAGAACGGGGAGGTCCAGGAGCGGTTAAAATGCCACTCGGCACCGATTGTGAGCCGTGGCCGGAAATTAATTTTCAGGTCGCTGGGGCTTTTTGTTGCTGTTGCTGTTGAGTGCAGGGTGCCTTGCTGCTAATCGTTGCGCGCCACCCACCCCATCCCACCCGTACTTTATATACATGAACAACAAATATTCACACTGTATGCATAAATATTGCATCTGAAGATGTAAGTTGTAACCGTTACAGTACATTGCATGAGAAGAACAAGCGGAATGACTAGGATGACACAATCGGTACACGGCCAAATTAGACTTAATATAGAATAGCACCAACGTGCCAGCAATTGCCCTTTTTTAAAATAAAATCCAGATGGGAATTTGAATTAAACATTCGTGCCTTACTGTAATAAAATAAACAGAGTCCAGCCGTTCTCAATCCACAAACGGATGACGTCTTCCCTGTGCCGTGTCCGCAGTGGGATTTTTATTTAATCTATTTCCAGTGTCCCGAACCACCATACTTCACCACGGTGGTCAGCCCAGGTTGGTAAAGGGATGGGGCGGTCGGACCGGTCCTGATATCACATCGCTCGCCACTGAAAAACGCAGCTTTGCTGACCGCTGTTCCACTGCTGCAGCCGCACGTGTGTGTGCAGCACTACGGTAAACATTCGTTTGGTTAGTTTGAGTGTTCAGAAATACACGACAGCCATCCGGGCCGTTTTCCTTTCGGCGTTTTGCATCTTGTACATTAGAAACAATAGAAAATGTCAGTTCTCAAATTCCTTCGCGCGCAGCCTCGGATGTCAGATGGCAGCGGCATCAGGGCTGTGAGTACAGTACCCACGATTAGCGCGGTTGGCTACGTCCGGTGCGAAAGAAGTTCCTCATACATGTACAGAGACACCAAGGACTTTCTTTAACAACAGCGGCTCCCGCTGAGGGCCCCATTGGGCCATGACGCCAGGCCCACCCAGGTGGCTTGGGTGCCAAAGCGCCGTCGAGGAGGGGAAGAAGGGCGATCGTTGTAAGGGGCGGCACGACGAAGGGGGGGGGAAAACCCCAAGGGGGCGAGCGATGGTCAACGCGATAGCGAGTCCACGTCCCCCACCACGCAAGCCCAACAGCCTCGTAGCACTCGGCAACACACACACGCGTACACGCGCACACACACACAGGAATGCATGCGCGTGTGTGTGTGCGCGCGTGCGTGCGCGTGAGTGGGGCGGGCGTGCAGGAAGCAAGGAGGGCGGCATTGCTCAGTGTGCCATGGGAAGCAGGCAGGACTGGAATGTGCGCAGCCTCCAAAGTGCACGCAGCAGCAGCAGCAGCAGGGGCCGCAGTGGTCAGCGCGCTCGATTTTGCAATCGCGTAGAGGTCGTTGGTTTGACTCCATCCTCCTCCAATTGCCTCCAGTTCACCCAGCGGCGTAGAACGGGTTGCAAACCACGGTGAGCGGTTCCACGTGTGCGGTGAGGTGAAGTGTGGGCTTCTCCAACCTCGTCCAGGCGTGTCTGGCCAGCGTCGAATTGTCGGTCAAAAATATCCTCTCGACGGCTCCGGGGACACCCCGTCTGGCAGCAGCGGCGTGAGCAAGCGATTGGAGGGCGGCACCTTTACCTCTTTTATTTTTATTCCTCCGAACTATGTTGCTTTTCTCGTCAAATATAATTTCATAACGCGGGGTTGTTCCAACAAGCGAGCGGCATTTCTCAGACGGATCGATAAATCTTTCCTTGGCACAGAGGCGCAGGGCGCTTGCAAGAGGGGTGTAGAACACGGCGAGCGGGCATGAATCGACAGAGGTCGCCAACTGTTTTTGCGGTGCGTTCTCGGATTTCCAGCGGGCAAAAATCTAAATGCACGGTAAGAGTGCAAAAAGTAATGGGTTATTTAGCGAAAAAATATATAGGTTTAAAAAAAAAATCACCCCCAGACAGACACGTGTGGAACCGCAAACGCCGCACTCTGAACTTGCACTCGTGGCAACCACGTGATCATAATCACCACCAATTCCAGGAGCAGAGGGGGAAAAAAACATTCACCTAATTTAAACCAAAACCTTTTCTTGGAGATCACCCATCCATCAAGCCTCGCGCGCGTGTGTGTGTGTGCACAGGCGCACGCACACGTATGTATAGTTTTGGCACACAAAAGACAAAGACAGAGAAGCCCCATGTAGCCTTAACAGACTGTAGAGGCAAGTGCTGTTAGCGAGCACCTATGAAGGCCGGCACGGCACACGAGGGCGTGGGTGGCCAGTACCACGCCCGACCGCCTTTGTCTCCCCAGTGACGATGTTTACACACCGCACCAGGTACTCATTTGAGGCTTAGTCGACCTAGGAGAGACCCAGGAACGGTTCAGATAATCGTCACTGGTGTTGGCCGTGAGCGGGAATCGAACCCGGGTCGCCAGGGTTAATGGCGCAGCGCGCTAACCGTTCCACTACCGCTCCCCACTATAGTTTGTCACACGATCACACACACTGACACATGCACGCACCTCCACTACGCACGTGCACTATTACGCACAATTGCACACGTGCCTGCGCGCAAACGTGCACAAGGCTGTCAGATGCACACTTACACAATTGCACAGGCTGTCAGATGCACACGAAGTGGCGATGATGTCACCACGGCGCTTGTGCCAGGCTAGGTGCACTTTCAGGCCACGTGAAGTGCCCAAGGCTCGCTGCAGGCAGGAGGCCACGGGACAGATCCAGGTGCCATTGATTGACTGACTGAGATGACTGGCAGTTCCACCAACTGCTCCCCACTGTGCCAACTTGCTGCGTCGTAGCTGCCCAGCGCTCCGCTCGATTGTTGTGAGCGTCGCTCCTCTACCCTCCATTGTTGCTGGAGGGCGACTGCCTCCAACTTCCCAGTAGCATCCTTCGCGAGCTTCCTGCATAGGGGCCGATCGTGACACCACTGGTAGCAAGTACACTTAAATGCACACGCACAAATGTGTGCAGGCTGTCAGATCCACACGCACACTTGCACGCTCACAGTCGCATACAGATGCGCACTAATACACACAGCCACACTGGCACACAACTCAGATTTTTAAATATTCTTTGGGACACCAGGTCAGCCGTTTCGGAACTAGAAAGTGTTATAGCTTCATACATTGTATGACATTAGAAATCTATTGTATTACATTGCATTCATTTGATTACATTGCATGACATTGTATTCAACGGCACTGCATTGTTTCCTCGACAGCCGTACAGTCACGCCGCGTCGGCGCCGCTGGCCCCCAGCCCCGGGACCCCCAGCAGCTCCTGCAGCCCAGCGGGCAATGACCTCCTGAGCAAGACCAACCTGTACATCCGGGGACTGCCCCCACACACCTCGGACCAGGACCTGGTCAAGCTGTGCCACCCGTAAGTTCGACCGACCCTCGTTGCCCACACGGGGTCATGCGCGGGTGCACGCGGTGGCAAGATGTTAACCATCTCGCCGGGTACACAGGAGATCGTATGGTTCGATCCCGACCCTGACGCCTGCTGCTGTATATTTGGAGTTTGCGTGTCTCTCTCCCCGTGGTCGCGTGGATATTTCTCCGGTTCCTCCGGTTTTTCCCTCCACAATTAGAATCAACGTCATGCGTTCAGAATATTTGGCTGCTGCTATATATTTGCATGTGATACGTCACTTTGTTGATCTGGCCAGGTTGATTGTGAAAAATAGTTACATAGCTCAGTGGGCCTCACCTGCTAAAAATATTTAATTATTTTCAATAGATTCGTTTACGGGTGCGCGCGCACACGCGGGGCGAAAGACACGGATGTACACACCTTATGGGAAAGAACGTGAATTCGTCGAGATTTAACTCGTTTCAAATTGATTTGAAACGTTGGTATATTTCTATATTTTTGTCCACGATTCAATCCCAGTTTGCACCACCGGCGCCGTGCCGTCACGGAAGATGAACGATCGTAGAGCCGTGCAACCCCCTCGGCGTGTCAGAGAATGGTCCCGCGGAAGTGGATATTGTAGAGCTACCTCCGAGATCCCTTTCGAGTGACCTCTGGGCTACACACCGTAGAGGATGACACTTTCCCGCTCGCCCCTGCGACACGCTGCTAAAAGCCGATTGTTGGTCCATTCAAAGCTTTCATTCATCCTCGTCGTCGTCATCGTCAGGTTTACGTTGAAAGGAACATCGACGGCGAGCGTTGTGCTCAGCGATGGCGTAGGGCCCGTCCTACACGAGTCTTGGGGTCATATTAAGTTTTCTGGGCGCGTGTGTGTATGTGCACGTCTCCGCGATGTGTAATCGCTCCTGCCACAGGGATCTTATGTGAAGTGCAATATTTTGCTTCGACTCGGGAGCCTCACACTGCCCGAGTTGTTCAGAGCCGTTCACGCATTCAAAAACATGCCGTCTAGGGGGGGCCCTGGGGGCAGGGCACTGTAGCGGGGAGGAGGGGAGAGGGGGGCGGTGGTGGGGGGGGGAACACGTGTCCGGGCACCCACCCCCACTCCCTTGGCTACGCTCCTGGCGGTGAAGTATGACACGTCCAAGACTGAGCGCGCCGAGGCTGCGTGCTCTTCCAGGCGCGGCAGCGCAAAGCGACGCCTCCGCGGCGACCGAGGCGGAGGGGTTTCAAGGGGGCGACGGACGTCTGGCGCCGGTTCAAATCGGCACGTCTGCCCCGGCGCGATCGTGAGAAATCGGCGCAGAGTTTCCTTCTTCCGACACGGGCAAGGGGGAATTCGGCCCACGGACCAATTCGAGCGCGTGATTTGCACGATGGGAAACCCCGTCCAGACTGGAGAGCGCCTGAGGGTGGAAACTGAAAAACGTAAAGAAATCTGTCGAACCCATCATGGCGGTGCAAGCGAACTTCCGTGGCGCGACGGCTCGCAACGCGCCGGACTTCCAATCCGGAGGTCGCCGCTTCGATTCCACCTCCCACCGTGGGCAGTTGAAACAACGGGGAGAGTTCCTTAAATCCCTCCCGCACGCCTGCGTCCACGCAGCGGTGTGCATGGGAACGCCACAATATGGTGGGGTAAAGTGTGGGAAACTCCACCTTCTTCCAAGGGGCGTGGCTAGTGTGGACGAGCAGGCCAGAAATACTATCTCGAGGGGCTCACCCGAGCTCCCTTTCGCGTCCCTCCACCGGTGGTGGCGTGAGCAATACATTGCGTACGCATCAGGATGCTGTAAGAACTGCAATAACAACAACAATAGCGACAACGATGGCGGTAATCTTACATAACAGAGAGCGGGACATTGACGCCAAAACAGTGGAAAGACGACTCCTTCCCTCTCGGTTAGGCGCATCGCATTCCAGTCGGGACGCGCGGCACAACCAGAGCCACTCCTCGACAAACCTTTGGCAACGGCAGTGCCCGCTTTGCCTGGCGAGGTGCCACCCTCTCGTCACTCATGCCCGCCGTGGCAGGGCGCGTCCGTAACCGCTGCCAGATCAACGCCCGCCCGCCCGCCCCGCGACACCCCCCCCTGCATAATTGCACTAATGCTGGGAACGGCAAGCCCATTTCTGCGAGACATCTGTTTTATTTTTCCGTATGTTTGTACAGTTTATATAAATATACCTCGCTGCCAAAAAGCCTCATTGCCACGAAGGCGAACGGGTCAATTAGGCGGCTAATCAAATTAGCGGCAAAAATGTTCGCGAGGAAATTGGCTTTCAAAAAAAAAAGATCTCACAACAAGCGTCAGGAGAAGCAGCACGTGGAGTGAAACGTCGGACATCGCGTCGAACAGCACGCGGCGGTACGACCCGAAAACACAGGGGAGAGTTGAACAGCGCAGCCGCAAACACCTGCACAGCAGGACCGTAGTATCAGTGCACCTCACACTGCCGGTCGTTTCTTTGTTATTGGCGGTAGCGTTGTTAGATGAGAGATATAGTAGCCAACAAAACAAGATGTACATTGATTCAAACGTCAAACCCTACCCTCGTGTGCTTCCCGAACGCCAGGCGCCACACACTCTCTCTCTCTCTCCACTCTTTCTCCGACTCCTCTCGGACGAATCTAAGGAGCCGGGTATCGCTGGCGTGAGATTCCGGGACGCGTTGCCTCCAGCGGAGGAGCCGCCGGATGATTTTGCGGGTCCCGTGGCAGCGGAACTTGCGAGCGGCGCGCGCACCGTGCATGTTCAAGGTCGCCCGAGTCAAAAAACAAATATTGAATGTGTACCGGCGTGCGGTTAGATCGTAACATTCCTGGAAGGGGCAGAAAGTCACGACACAATTACCGGCATGGACAAAAGGCCGTGTCGGTTTTCTTCGAGAGGGAGAGAGCGAGACGCGGCTCTCACGCCGAGGTCGCGGGT
Organism: Lampetra planeri; assembly: GCF_965212315.1. NCBI lineage: Eukaryota > Metazoa > Chordata > Hyperoartia > Petromyzontiformes > Petromyzontidae > Lampetra > Lampetra planeri. Next base: position 12,110,427 of record NC_136127.1, on the reverse strand, counting down.
AAATGGCACGGAGGTCGGGCGACGGCGAGCCATCACTCGCCGGTGGTGGCGAAGAGCCCCCTGCCGATCCGCGGAGACGATAATTGGTTGTGACGATCGTCGTTGTGTTGAAATGGCGTGCGACCGTGCGGTTCGCTTCGCAACTGGTCCTCGTTCAATAAAAATCTCCCCTTACGTTTATATTAAAAATTAACATTAGCCGTCATAGCAAAGTCCACTACACATAATCACTCATTATTCATCTTCTTAAGTTTTATTCCGAAGAGCAGGTCCGTCACTCGCACTCCCTTCACCCCCATCGTTCCCCTCTTCACCTCACGACTCCACACTCCACACTCCGCACCAAACGCTCTCAGAAGCCCACGTCTAGGACTAGGGTATGGCTCTGAGGTGGCTTCCCCTTGTTTCTCAAAACTGTTGTTTTTCCAGTGACGCCGTCCACCAACGTTATCGCGAACCGCAAGGATTAAAACAAGTTCATAAAAATAGCGCGCGTTGGTTATGTAACGCTTACTGACATGCCGTTTGCCTCCGGAAGGATTTAATAATCGGCTGTGCGGAATTTGAGACCGAGTTGTCAGGGCAACATGCATTTGCAAATTTGCAAATAGTCCCATTTTGCTTTGCTTTTTTCTCTCCAAGTTTTGGCTAACGCTTTGACAAATGTGGCCAGTTTTCTCTAGCTAAGTGCCTGTTAGCAATGCCGCTTCATACCAAAGTCGTGTTTATATTGGATCATCTTCACGAGAGTCGGTCCCCTTCACCAACCCCATTTACTAAATGGACAGACGAACAGCGTAAAAGTCACGTCCGTTCGCAACTGGTCCTCGTTCAATAAAAATCTCCCCTTACGTTTATATTAAAAATTAACATTAGCCGTCATAGCAAAGTCCACTACACATAATCACTCATTATTCATCTTCTTAAGTTTTATTCCGAAGAGCAGGTCCGTCACTCGCACTCCCTTCACCCCCATCGTTCCCCTCTTCACCTCACGACTCCACACTCCACACTCCGCACCAAACGCTCTCAGAAGCCCACGTCTAGGACTAGGGTATGGCTCTGAGGTGGCTTCCCCTTGTTTCTCAAAACTGTTGTTTTTCCAGTGACGCCGTCCACCAACGTTATCGCGAACCGCAAGGATTAAAACAAGTTCATAAAAATAGCGCGCGTTGGTTATGTAACGCTTACTGACATGCCGTTTGCCTCCGGAAGGATTTAATAATCGGCTGTGCGGAATTTGAGACCGAGTTGTCAGGGCAACATGCATTTGCAAATTTGCAAATAGTCCCATTTTGCTTTGCTTTTTTCTCTCCAAGTTTTGGCTAACGCTTTGACAAATGTGGCCAGTTTTCTCTAGCTAAGTGCCTGTTAGCAATGCCGCTTCATACCAAAGTCGTGTTTATATTGGATCATCTTCACGAGAGTCGGTCCCCTTCACCAACCCCATTTACTAAATGGACAGACGAACAGCGTAAAAGTCACGTCCGTGCAATGAACAATGACCATTGCCTGCGTCAATTACTGAATATGTTGTGGCTTTCAGGATCAAAAAACAAATCAACCAAATTGGATCGCTCCTTAATGCGGAAGGGCCATTGATCGAAACATCGTTTCTTACGTAAAGCCTTCCTCTTTAGGGCAATGCTATTGATGAACGCCTTGAGTTTTTTTCACCAACACGGGAGCTCACCAGCACGGGAGCTCACCAGCACGGGAGTGGCAGCAGATTTCCGATGGATTCCTGGCACCCGCGCGTTTGACCGTTAAGTTGCCACCTCTGACGTACAAAAAGACCCAGGCCATATCATGGGCAGAAGCTGGTGGTCCTCACAGTAGCGGAAGAGGGGGGAGATCTGCATGTACACGCATTGCCTCGAGTGGTGTGTGTGTGTGTGTTTATCGTTACTATTACTACGCAAATGACAACACAAAAAAACTGGATTGTTAACTTCCGGAGTCGTCTTTGAGATTTCCCAGGATTGCCGCTGCCTCTTCAACCAGAGGACGGTCCTGGGAAATCCAGGACAGGTGGCAACCCGAGTTCGATATATCGCAATTGTGTAACCGTTTTCCCCCCACCCTTATTTATAACAGCGTTGTTTGCAAAACAAAATTCATTTGGTGCTTTTCCCGCGTTCTCTGGGGTTATTTCCTCTTAGACGTGGAGATTGCAAAGGGCCTGAGTGGGCTGGGTAAGCTGAATCGAGATTCCTTACATCATCGTCATCTTCATCATCCTCCTCCTCCGCTAAGTCTCGCTAACTTCACGTCATGGCACCCACACCCACTATTCGCAGTCGACACTCGCGAGTGATCGTATAACAGTGGTAATTATTACAACAATAACATTTGCAATGTTTGCTGTCGAGGCTCTGAGGGTTACCATGTGGACTCCCACGCCTCGCTAGGTTAAGCTCGCGCCGATATCCGTGACGGACGGCGCTCCCGTGTAACTCAGGCGATCGTTAAAACTGTGCAACGTGGATTGAAAGCCTCCTCAACCTCACCGCAGCGTTCTGAATCGCTATGGGATCGTTACGGGATTCGCTTCGGGACTGTTACGGGATCGTGCCGTGTACCTCGCCGTTACAACGTCCGCGGTAAATTTGACGCCCGTCCAACGTTCAGGCCCATCGCGCTTCACCGCAGCAGCTGTCACGCGTCTGCGACAATAAACTCCAGCGGCCCACCTCGCCAGGAACGTTGAAACGATAACAGTCTGCGTTAACGGCGCATGTCGTAACCGCCGGGCCAAACCACACAACGAGTGTCCTGTCGTCTCCTCCTCGTTGCAGGTACGGAAAGATCGTGTCCACGAAGGCCATCCTGGACAAGACCACCAACCAATGCAAAGGTGCACAGCGGCAACCACGTCACCGATAGAGCATCAACGATTTTGCACGACGGGCGACGAACGGACCATGTCGTCCGTTGGCCACGTCGCGATCATTGACCCCCCCCTCCCCCTCGCGTCTCTTCTGACCCCCGCAGGCTACGGCTTCGTGGATTTTGACAGCCCGACCGCCGCTCAGAAGGCGGTGACTGCTCTCAAGGCAACCGGGATTCAGGCTCAGATGGCGAAGGTAAAGGTCACGGATGTCGCCGGCGTGTTTTATTTTGATTACAGATGTCGGCTGGCCGATGGCGCCGAGCTGTGGAGGTTTAGCCGAGACTCGGGGCCTCGAGTCAACAAGAGTGGCAAAAACATTTGCGTCTTCTCTTGGTTAGTCAATGTTGGTGTCAGGGGCTTGCAATCCCCCGCCCCCCCCCACACTCCAAACATCCCAATGCTGAAAAATGACCCGCAAATTACTCAACTGGGATCACACAGCAGCAGCAGCAACAACATCATAGCCCTGCCACTGCAAAATCTTGGCAGGACCCTCCTGCACGTGTGTAGCCAAGCGCGCTAATCGGAGGTGCTGGGGGGAGAGACAACAAAATAAGCTCCTGAAAGAGAGTCTTGAGGCTCAATGAGACTCGGTGAGGCCTTCCTGGGTAAGCAAGCATTGGCCAAACGTTTTCCATGTTCGCTGGGTTTACAGCGATGTCACAAAATTAGAGGGGAAAAATTACTCTAAAGAGCCAAACCCTTAACTGAAGCTTTGCACGCAAGATTAATTAAAGTGTGTGTGTTGCAGCTAACGCTGAGAGGTAGGGACACTTTTCAAACTGTTTATAACGTTTAAGGTGAATTAAATGTCCTGGCACGGCAGTGGTGGGGTGTCCCAGTGGCTCGCACACTGCGAGTTTGCGGGCCGCAGTTCGTTTTCACAGGTCGGAATTATAAAATTGTATTCTCTGAGTAAAATTAATTAACGGAGAAGCGGGGTAGCCTAGCATACACCACGTTTTGTTCAAGTAATTCGTTTTTTGTATTTTACTCACGCGGTGATTCTCTTCGCCGAAGTTTTTCCGACTTTTCATGGAGGAGGGGGAGGGGGCGGTAAAGTCAAGTTTCCGCGCAGCTTTTCTCGAATAACACAGCTCTCTGTGTGACTTTACCATCAGCCTGAAACTCATTGAGTTGGGGAAAATTTAATCTTGCGGCTCGCAAAATAAACAGTTGATTAGCCTGTATTCTATTGAAACAAAAACAGATGTTCCCAGACATATTTTCTCAAACAAACAAAAAAAAGAATCACCCGAAGGGGCCGTGAATTATTAACTCAAATGTAACGAGCATGGCGGATGAAGACAACGATCCATCTGGAACCGACACACGAGCCGATTTCTTCACTCATTCTCTCCGCAACGGACGCCCTCTCTCCGCCACTTTCCGTCCGTCGTTGAGCCTCGACCGCCGGCCGTCGTACATTCCATCAAAATAGTCCAAGCCGGCCCAAATCCCGCTAACCTTCATCAACAAGTCGGTAGGACGCTTCCAACTTGCGTACGTCCATCACTCCGCACAATCCCCGTCCCGTCCCTCGGCGCGCTTCCAAACGTGCGCCTCCTTTGAGCGCTCGTCGCCGTCGTCCACGAAGCTCCACCGAGAACAATATTCCCGACCGCGCGCGCATTCCTCGCGTGATTGATTACGCAGGCCTCACGTGCCCGCGCGCGCGTGTGTCGGGGCGCGCGTACAGAATTTTTTTGTCTGGACGCACAAGCAGCCGTGTGTCCGCGCGGAGCCGGGCTCGTCACGGCTCGGCGAGAGATCGCTCCACAAATGGCCCTCGCCGACCGCCGGCGCGACGCTCGTCCAAGCCCTCGCTTTGGCACCGAGAGGACGGCCGCGGCGCCTCGCGGTTGTTAACACAAGCCGGGTTCTGTGTACAGCTAGTTTGGTATTATTTACGGTCGAGGGCCCCCCCACCTCCGCTCGCGCTCCCCAGTCGGCTGGGGCCGCCAGTTCCGCCTGAGGAATGCGTTCCCCTTTGTGATGCCAAGACAGGCGGAGAAAAGGCAGGCGCTCGGCACGCACGCCGTGGCCGCAATTAGGGGCTGAAGCCTCCCCAAATATTTGTCTTATTTCGGAGTCTGCGAGCCAGGGGGCCGCGACCGACACCGGTGCACGCCGCCCGCCTCTTTCCCGCCGACGAATGATGGGGGGGGGGGGTATGCGGAGGTCAGATTAGCCCCGCGTGGTCCTCGCTCCCGAATGCGGTGGAGTTCGACTCCCCGATTCAAACGGACGGATCGGCGGGCGCCCGTCTCTCTCCGTCCTCGACAGATTGAGCGCTTGGAGAGATCGTGAGGCTGGCGCGACGCAGGATGCACTTCCACAGAGAGCCAACGAGAGGGCAATGCTAATTACAGGATACATCGATATATCCAGCAGTGGATAGATCATGGCTGATGACAATGATGGTGATAACGAAGATCATCATCAGCCAGGTCACTTGAAGGGATCTCAAGAGGTATAGTCTGTGATATCCACTTCATTGCTCGAAGAGGCTGATAGCTCAATCAGGATTAAACTGATGGTGGCCATCTTCTTGGTTCTTTCGGTAAAGTCACGTAGAAGGGAAATAATAAAATAATAAAAATAAAACATAATAAAATAATTCTCACGACGTTTCGGCCACAACGCAAGCAGCCGTCGTGAGAATTATTTTATTATGTTTTATTTTTATTATTTTATTATTTCCCTTCTACGTGACTTTACCGAAAGAACCAAGAAGATGAATCCCTGCAGTCACGAAAGCTTTACATCGAAATTTGATGGTGGCCATTTAAGGCCTTCTCAGTGTGTGCGTAGCGAGAAGAGACATGTCGCATTGTCATATGTTGCTTGGGCAAGTGCCGTTGGCGAGCACATCTTAAGGCCAGCACGGCACTTAAGAAGGTGGTGTGGCTAACACCATGTCCGGCCAACTTTGTCTCCCCAGTGCTGACGCCTACACATCGCACCACGTACTCATTAAGGACGAGCCAACGTAGGGGGTCCGGCTCAGACATTCGCCACCGTTAGCCGTGAGTGGGAATCGAACTCGGGTGCGCTCACCACTGTGCCGCGTGTGGAGAACAAACTTCCGAGGAGACAATAAATCATTCCGCTGCGCGCAATCGAGCACGCGGGGCTTGGGAGCGCCGGGATGATGAGAGGGCCAGGTCACCTGCTCTCCGCACCGCCGCTCCCAACTCCGCCGCTCTCTACGCCGCCCTAATTGGCCAACGAAGGTCCACGGCGCCAGCCGTCCGGGGGAGCGGGGGGGGGGGGGGAGCGGGGGGGGGGAGCGGGCGGGGGGGGCAGGGGGGGTGGTGCCCGGTCACCGGCGAATACCACGGAAGCGCCGGATTCTCAGCGTCCGCCGCTCGGAATGTTGAATGGGGCCTAGGAGCAGCATTGTGTTCCCGGGTTCGATTGTGCGTGGACGTCCCCGTGCTCCTGGGTCCTGCGAGGGCCATTGTTCCCGTCCCCAGCGCCGGGCCTTAATCAGCGCAGTCGGGGGGGACGCGCGCACGGGAGTCGTCCGGCCTGTGCGTGCGTGTGCCGTGTTCCACGTTGCAATGTTGCGGCGATGCTAAAATAATGCACTTTTTTTAATTTAAGGAGGGTCCTGCATTGGGACGTTTGGTCAACGCCAATTACACATCGTATGCTTTTAGCTTGGGGAGGAAGCCAGGGAACCCATGGGAAACTCATGCAGAACAGGGGGAGAGAACATGCAAACTCCACGCGGACAGGTGCCACAGTCGGCAATCGAGCCCGCCAGGTCGTTCTTGCCGTGAGCCACTGGCGCTGCTGCTGCTGCTGTGCCCCCACCACCCTGTCGCTACGATGATGTTCGCGGTCATGCGGTTCGGCGCTCACGATTCGTTTGAGTTAAGTGTGCGGCACAATCTGGAATCACGAAAGCGAGCGCGCAATTGACACAAACCCGCCCGAACAGAGTGTTGTGTTCACTTTGCATGAGCGCCTCTGCCAATGCAGCAGCAGGGACCACACAATTTTCGATTTTAACAGTTCAGGATGCAACGACGCATTGATTCGTTTATTTAATATTGATTATGAAAGCTCGATTCATACGTAGAATCGATGGCGTTTCGATTGGTGCACGCATCGCGGAATGGATGTCACCTCACCTCTGCAGCCACCAGAGGCGCTATCATTCACCGCAATGAATTTACCACGAGTCAAATAAATGTGTTCATTTTACATACGTAAACACATGTTTGACGACTTCATAAGCATGTCGAGCAACATGCAATACAGTACACGTTTTGGCCTTTCCGTCTTATGAACATGAGGCCTCACGTAACCTTAATCCGGCCCCAGTTAGGGCGGAGTTGGGAAAATGCATGGGATATTGAATTTTGTGCAAACAAAGTCTATTTCGTCACAAAAGAAATACGAGGGTGCAGATGTTTTGAGAGGGAAACAAATATTTAGGAATAGCGGCTCATAGAGGCGGACGCCCAACATTCGTCCCAAGAGGAATAACAAACATTCTGTGATGGGGGGCGGGGGGGGGTGCATCTTCTCCGGCCCCGGATGTTAACACACACGGAGCGAGAGCGCCAACCGTTGCCAAAACTCTCCAATCAAAGACAAAGGTCTCCCGTGTAGCCTTAACAGACTGTTGGGTCAAGTGCTGTTCGCGAGTAGCACCTGTGAAGGGCTGCGCCATGGCACACGAGGGGTGCCTTGCCAGCGTCACGCCCGGACGCCTTTGTCTCCCGAGTGACGATGTTTACACGTTGAGGCCGAGTCGACCTCGGGGAGGCCCAGGGGCGATTCAGATCATCGTCACCGTTGTTGTTGGCCGTGAGCGGTAATCGAACTCGGGTCACCGGGTTAGTCGCACGGCGCGCTAACCACTGCGCTGCAACTCTCCGAATCAAACACACAACGCTGTTGTCTGGGGGGGGGGGGGTCGGAGGCGGGGGGGCACATGCAGAGCGCGACGAAGCGAGGAGCGTACGGGACGGGTCGTCTCAAAAACCGAATCGGTCACGAGCCCTGATAATGCACGCCGCCTCGTCATTGGGGCCCCGCGACCCTTTTGAGAATCTCTGGCCGAACGTTCCCCAACAACAAGCGGAGTCCTCTTTAATCATTCCACTTTTTTGTTGCTTTTTTGGGGGTCGAGGGCAGGAATTCCACAGCCGCCACTCCGGCACTGGGAATCGCGTGAAAGATGAAGAGCATTATTGGAGCACGTGTGGAGGAGGTTTTGGTTTTTTTTCTTTCTCTTCCGCCCCCGCCTTTTCTGAAAGCCGCCGCTGTTTTTTTCTAACTCCGTGTAGAATAACTGGCAGAAAGAATCTCTCTGGCGAGGAGCGGAACGTTCGGGAACATTTGAACGGCCTCCAAGCGCGCGCGCGTCCCTCGCTGGTCTCACTCGCGGGCTCAGCGTCCTCCGAATGAACCCCGGCGTGGATTTATTTCCTGCCGATAAAAACGTATTCGACACAGCCGAACTTTTTAAACAAACGTGATAGATAAATAAATAAAACCTTGCGCTTTATGGCAAGGCTCACGTCCTAACCCGAAATTCCTTTCATAGGATTAACGTCTTCCAAGAATAAGGATGTAAAAATGAATGGATAAACAAGCTTTCAAGTTTTATACAAATAAAAAAAAGCCGCTGGCTTTTTCCATTTAACGAACGTTGGGATTTTTTTGAGGGCCGATGAATTACCGCAGAAAAATGGTCCTTCAGTTTTCCCCGAGTTTTGCGTAAAAAAAAAAGTCCGGTCCCCTCGGGGCCGTCACTGTACTCCGCTCTCTCCCCACGGCTGCTTGGGAAATCTCGGCGGCGCTGTTTACCAGTGCCGCCCAGCACGCTGGAATTTAAGAACTCATTTGCATGTCATCGCCGATTCAGCGCACGGTCTCCGAGTTCGGCTTTAACGTCCCAGCTTCCTGCTGCTACGCACCCAGCCTGCCACGCACGCACACCAGTGGCGGCGGCATCCGGCCTCCGCTTACACACACGCAACGCATGCTGCACACGCACACACGCGACACCCGCTACACACGCACACACGCTACACAATCTAAACCCGCACACATGAAGCCCTACCCACACCACACTCTACACACTACACGCAAGCCGCTGGATCTGTAGAGAAAGCAGCCGCGGTGCGAGGAAGGAATCCAGCGATAGAGGAGCAGAGGTCCTCTCCCGATGACACTTCAAGAAAAAAATAACTTCGGAAGCCACAGCAAGCATCATCATGATGTTAATTATTGATATCATTGGCAATGTACGGGTCACCCTGCGTCTGAAATCTACCCAACAACCAGTGAGAACTGGTCTGGCTGCGACATTTTTCACGATGCAATATTTAGAACATCTCACGTGGTGTAGTTGCTTTCGCTCCGATTTCTATTTGTCTTATTGCTGTACTTTATTTTATTTGTTTAGCTTATGTCATTTTGGTGACCCAAGTCACGCTTGCAAACAGGGCTTCACATCCTGGTCCCTTGCGATCTCACCTGGTTAAACTAAATCAACTTAAAACTTGATACCGTATCAAATTTGACGATGTGACGACTATTGTGATATAAAGTTCCCCTTAAGCCTTGTGACCGTACTTCGTCTTTCTGTCGTTGGGACGCACTTCAAGTAAGGACAGAGGGCACTTGAGCGCGCTTTGGCCGCACCGCACTCATCGTCAGCCTGCCACGACCGGGAGTCGTTCGCTAGCTGGGAGCCTCCAACTTCCACGGTGTGGCTGGGTCCCCCACCACTGCCGCTCCCCCCCCACCCCCCCGTGTCCGGGCAATTGGTGCCGTGTACCCACAAGGCCTCACTGTTCGAGTCGAACGGCAGAATCCGGCCGCACGGACGGAGCGCGGCACGCAGAGCCGGGTAGCGTGCGCGACTCCGCGCGCTTCACAGGGGCGGCATTGTTTGCCGAAAAATTGTCAATCGCTTACGCACGGGGCAGCCTCGGGGAAATTCATTGCAAATGCACACGCCCAACCCTCTCCCCCCACTTCCCCCCCCATCCTCTCCCATCCCCTCCCATCTCCTCCCCTCCTGTTTTTGCATTGTTGATTAAACCAGCCAGCGTGTATACTGTATTCACAGCTGTGTTCAGAAATCGACAGTGAGTCGATATAATAATAATAAATACACTTTATCCTCTTTTCACTCTGCTGCTGGATGAATGCTTCCCGATGGCGTGCAAGTCGTGGGGTATTTTTGACCATCCTTCACCGTTCCATTCAGCGCGGGTTGCTAACTGGGGTTCTGTGTGCCAGGGCCGGATGGTGTCCCGCTCGCCACCGACGTTAACCGGTTGGCCGCAAAGCGAACGCGGGCCGGGCCCGAATGGCAAATTGCCCCTTTCACGTTTCCCTCTCCTCTCCCTTCCCCGCCGCCGCCGCCGCCGCCGTCCGCGCCACCTCAGCAACAGGAGCAGGACCCCACGAACCTCTACATCTCCAACCTGCCCATGAGCGTGGACGAGAAGGAGCTGGAGAACCTGCTGAAGCCCTTCGGGCACGTCATCTCCACGCGCATCCTGCGCGACGCCGCCGGCACCAGCCGCGGCGTCGGCTTTGCACGGTCAGCCATCGCACCTCAACCCCCCCCCCCCCCTTACACCAGCCAGAGTCCCCCCCCCCCCCCACCACCCCCACACTTAGTCAAAGAACCCCCTGTGACCGACCCAGCGTTTGGGAGGCCTTCATCCATCCAGCAGTGGATTGACAAGGGAGCTGGACGCAGCCGCTAACGTGGCAGCACCTGAGGAGCGAAGTCCCAACGTAGCGGCCTCGTGGCGGCGACTCCAACGGACTCGACGAGGCCTTCCCAGACGAATGACTGAACGATTAATGACTAAATAATGAATGACTAAATCGGCGACCTTCGCTTCCTTCGCCTTTGCACCAGCGCTCCATCGTCGTGTGTGGTCAGAGTGACCTCCGTCTGGATCCTGGCGCACTCGTGCCGGGTTTCTAGGGTTACTTCTCATTGATCCATTGTCCCCCCTTCCCCAACCATTCCCACTGCCCCGCTCACCAGCAGGGTCAAAAGGTAGAGGCGCAGCCCTGCAATTGCTTGGCTCACGCCACTGCTGGCGGACGGGCCTCCACTCGGGAGCCGCGTTGGACAGACGTCTTCAGAGAGATGGGAATACCCAGGGCCGTCCATGTGGGGGCAAACTCCACCGTGTGGGCTGCGTCTGACACCACAGGGCTCACCACAGTGCGAGGACGTGAGCCCGGAGGTCAAACTCCGGGCGTTGGGGTCGAGCGCCCTGGAGACTGAGACTGAGCCCCCCCCCCCCCCCCCAACCTTTTCCGTGTGGCTCTTGGCGTTTTCAGGATGGAGTCCACGGAGAAATGCGAGGCGGTCATCCAGAGATTCAACGGCAAGTTCCTGACCACGCCGCACGGCGTCCCATGTGAGTTCAACGAACCCCAGCACCCTCTCCGACTCCGCACGCCAACAGCGGCGATGGTGCATTCACGCACTGTTAAGCAAAGTGCCTGACAGTCCGGCCGGGTGTGGTGACGGGCTGGATGGGGGGGCGGGGGTAGGGGGGGGCCTCCAGGCATCGCCCGCCGCTGGTGGTGTCCGTGGCCGGGTAGCAAACTCGGGGTTCGCGGCACGGTGAGCTGCGAGCCACCGCGCACCCCATGGACGTCGCGCACGTGAACACCAAGGCCCGGCAAATCAGAAAGTCTCATGTGCGAGATCAAGTGTAAGGACGTCCATAACGGTAGAACTATCGTTATCGTTGTGATAGAATCCTGACGGCGTCAATTTGAACCGCGCGGTAGGATGTTATTATGACGTGATTGTTCTTCTTGGTTCTTTCGGTAAAGTCACGTAGAAGGGAAGTAATAAAATAATAAAAATAAAACATAATAAAACATATTATGTTTTATTTTTATTATTTTATTACTTCCCTTCTACGTGACTTTACCGAAAGAACCAAGAAGATGAATCCCTGCAGTCACGAAAGCTTTAAATCGAAAAATGACGTGATTGGTTTGCGTCGATAGAGACGCCCCTCCCGTTCCGCGAGCGAGTCTCTTAACACGCGATAAGCGACTCGCATCTCATCTCAAACGCACGCCAGAGGGCACCTCCGGTGGCAGCTGTCCGTGTGCGGCACAAGGTGACTCGGCGCATGGCCTGCAAACGGGCATTATCGGTCTGCCAGTAGGGGGGGCGACGATTGCCGCCGCTGCCGCTGCTGCTGCTGCTGCTACGTATAATCCCATTTGAGTCATTTGCTGGCACGCAACGCCATAGATAAACCGCTTTAAGCTCGAGTGATCTTCAGCAGCAGAGAAGGGGAGATTTGGAAACAATCACAGCACAGATGCCGGTGAACACCTGCAACTCTCAATCTTGATACGACGTTGCAGTGCCAGTGCTATGACGGACATGTGGGGTGGGGTGGGGGGTGGTAGGGAGATCACGCTCAAAGGATAAAAATCTTCCTCGCCACCGAGCGCCAGCGTGTAGCTTTGTGCCGACGTGCCGTTTCATTAAAGACGATCGTTCCTTGACGACGAGGCATGGCGCCGTCGTGCGACGGTCAGCACCCTGGACAATCTCCCGGCGTGGCAGCTGAAACCGGGACAGGTTTCTTCATTCCCCACCCGCCGCCCGTGCCTGCCCAGCGGTGCCAACGGGTAACGCCGCAGTTCGCCGATCGGCAGGCCACGTGCGGTGGGGGGTAAAGTGTAGGCGCTCGCCGCTCCCGACACGTCTGGTCATTGTGGAAGAGTGGGCCGAATACCGCACGAGAGGGGGGGGCTCTCTTGAGCTCCCTCTAGTCGAGGCCCTTCCACCAAGAGTGGCGTGAGCAAGCAATTGCAGGGTCTGCGCCTTTTCCATGTATTACTTAATCATTTTGGACAACCAAACGGACCGGCTCTTGGCGAGGTTCACACCGAACAAGAGTTTATTTGTCGATTGTAGTTTTTGCGATGCGTTGTTCTTTATTTGCAGATTGTATTTTTCGCGATGCGGTGTTATTTCAACTAGTGGCGAGAAGCCTGTTGTTTGGCCTTGGCGCTACACAATTTGAAAACCCAAAGAACTCAAAGGAATTCCGAATTTGAGCCGGCGCGGAGTCTGGGGGGGAGGGGGGGCTTTGATCTGGCGCTCGTGTTTATCGCCGCCGCCACCGTCCGTGAGCCGTCGCGGCGCAAGATAGCGCGCGGCGCAGACATAACACCGGCGGGGACGCGCCACTCGCTCGCACACGGCCGGGGACGGCGGTAGCTGGGGTGAGGGGGGGGGGCATCGCCCCAATCAGTTCCACTCCTGTTGACGCCAAGAGCCTCTGACGCAAAACAAGCGCTTGCCAGCACCCGCCGGCGGCGAAGCGGGCGTGACGACCCCCCCCCCACCACCGCCCCGTCGAGTTGAACCCGTAGCGGCCGGCGTCGCTTGAACGCGGCGGGGCGATGGCGGGGCGAGGGCGATGCGTCGTGCGGGCCGGACGGGTCGCGGCAGAGCATAGTTTTGATGCCGGTTGACGTGTAAGTTGGCGGTGGCGGCGGTGGTGTTGGTGGTGTTGTCGTCGTCGGTGACGGTGGAGTTACCGAAGCGCGGCGCGCTCCCCGGCTCGACCGCCTGTCGCCTGCGTCGCTGCTACTGGCCCGGTGCGAATGTGTGCTGTGTACAGCTCAGCGTTGGGGAGATAAAGGCGGCCGGGTGCAGTGCGGGCCATCTCCACCCGCTCATCTGGTGTGCTGTCCTACACCAGCACTTACCCTAACAGTCTGTTGGGGTAAGTGCTACGCCCTGAGAATGATTATATTTCAGGGCGCTTTGTGAATTTTTATTATTCATTTTTATCCAAGGCTCTTTGGGAACAGATATACTGCAGTTGAATTGACGCTGTTGTGGATGATCATGATGCTGATTTATTGGCGACGATGATGATTGGGTGGTGGTGTTGTTTGAACAGTTTATATTAGAATTGCCCTGTGAGCTGGGAAGCTCTTGAATCGGGTTTCATCGACAAAACCAAAAAACTGGTGGTGGCATGACAGCAATGATGATGATGATGGAGTGATGATGTTAATGATGATGGCAGCGGTTGGGTAACGATAATGATGACAGTGGTGATTGTGCTGCTCCTGCTGTTGACAGTGGCGGCTCACCGAGTACTCCGCTAGGAGGCATCGACTTGAACTCGGGCTTTAGCTTGGAATGTACCAGCAGCTGTAACCACCACCACTGCTCTTTGTGGAGGCCTGATTCCATCATAAAAGCCCCAGCCACCAACCTTTATACTTCACACAAAGGCACAGTTCCCCCCGTAAATTATAGACATTGTTGCAGCAATTGTGCTTGTTTGCGAGCACCTATTAAAGCCGGCACGGCACTCAAGGGTGTGGGGCGGGCAGCAGAGGTTTGCGTAGTGCACTACGAATCTGCCGACCTATAATTCCATTCCAGGTCACAGCTCACATTGGTGGTGAGTGATATCTGAACCTGGTTCTGAACTCCCATCTACACCACCACTACTTCAGCAACCTGCATTGACGATCCTGACAAAGTATGGTCAATCAGTTCCCCACGTGGCCGACCCGGCATGGATGGGCAAGTCCTCCGTACACAAAGGGAATCAATTATTATTTTTATTATTCACGTCAAGTACAACGAGAAACAGGAAGTCTCTCTTTTACTCGGTGGAAAATAAAACAAAACAACGAAAAAAAAACCCCCCCCGAGGAATGTCGGTCGGCCGAAATGTGAAGACTTCACGATTTCCCCCATCCCGTTAAGGGAGTGGTTTCGACCTCCCACAGAAGCAGTGGTCCATGCTCACCCACGCCCCACTGACACCTAAGCCAAAACAAGGACCACAGCATCCCACACTGTCCACTTCGACCATTTAAGGCTATAGGTCTCAATGCAATTATATTCGCCCCTGTGTGATACTTTGAGTCTCTGTGCGAGTCTATGGGTGTCTACGCTTAGTCTATGGGTCACTACGTTTCTCTGTGGGTCCCTCTGTGAGTCTGGGATTCGGTGCGAATCTATGGTTCCCTTTGTGTTTCTGTGAGCCTCTTTGTCAGTCTATGGGTCCCTATGTGGGTCTATGGGTTTCTGTGTTAGTCCATGGGTCCCGATGTGAGTCTTGGGTTTTCTCTGCGGGTGTATGGGTCCGACACTGCCCCGCTTTGACCATTCATGGGCAAAATCGCTCGGGCATCATCTCCCGTATGTCCACAACGTCACCGGACCGCGGTGGCTTAGCAATGTCGCCAACGTCGTGCAGCCATCGCTGGTCGCCGCACGCCACACGAAAGCAGAAGGGCGCCAGCATACGCGGCGCAAGCCAGCAGTGGACTCGTCTCCGCTCCGGTAATTGTGACCCCAATTACGGTAATTAGTCTATCACGGTGAAATACGTGGCGGCTCGTAATAGACTCTCGCTGGGAAAATTAGCTTCACAAAATAGGCACACACGCACAAATACAATCACCTTAATTGCAAGGGACAACTCATTATCACATTACTGCACAAATTGCAGAGGATTTCTCTCTCTCTCTCTCTCCGTTTTAAGCGGGCAATCAACAATGCGGAGGGGATCCGTGTAATTTGCACGGCCATCAGAACAACTTGAACCAATAACCACGGAAATCCATTTAGGTCGTTTACATCCTCATTAAAGAGAATAATTACGTGAAGAGCAAGAGGGCCCGCCAGAGTGGCAGTGAGCTTTGACCGGCCGCGGCTCGAGTGACGGAGACACATTCGACGCTAATCGGAGCGTCGCCCCGACGGCTCTCACTTAGCGGTGGCGATTCGTCACGAATTCCGTGACGGTTACATTCAAGAATCGATTTTTACTTTGCTCGAAATGCAGTCGTCTTGGTCGCGACTCTGTCGGGGGGGGCGGGCGGGGGGGGGGGGTCTACCTTGTCCATGGCCCGTTGGGAATGTGCCACGCGGCTGGGTCACGGGACGTTCGTTTGAAAATTGTCTTCCGCGTGGATCGTTCGCGTTGCCGCTGCGTCGTCTCGTTTGTTTTGTCCCCGTGGGATTGTTGTACGCACCTGCGGTTGGTACGGTTGGCTACGTGCGGTGTGAAAGAAGTTCATCATGTGTCTTGTGTCGTTCGGTCAATCTCGTTCACCCCACCAGCCCCAATATAAAAATGTTCATGGCATTTACATACACTTGGCAGGAAATGCAAAAACATAAGTTGTTACAACGCGCACTTCCATGCATGCCTCCCTCTCCCCTCGCTTCTCGCTCTGCTCCCCTCCCCACACTCTCCTACCTCTCCCCTCTATTCCCCTCCCTCACACTCTCCCCTCTACTTCCCTCCCCACAGTCTCCAACCTCTCCCCTCTGCTCCCCTCCCCACACTCTCCTACCTCAGATGGACGAGAGATCGACAGACTGAGAGACAGACAGATACAAATAGAGATGGCGAGACAGGCAACCGAGGATTTTTGTCGAAGCCTCCACTCGGCCTTCGCTCCGTGGGATGTCTCTCATATTTCCTGGAGCTCCCTTCCCCCGGCCGTCCATGCTGTCCACTCCCTGTTCAAGTCCAGGCGCAAGAATATTTCCCCTCTGCCTGCGACCGACTGCCTCTGTCTCCCTGCTAAATATTCCCTCCGTCTCTGTACGGCATCTTGAGATGCAGCCGGTCGCGCTTAGACTGCGTCGCGTTGTTGTTGGCCTGTGGAGGGGAGCGGAGCGAGAAGCGAGCGAGAGGCCGGGCCGAGTCCGCCGAGGGATGCGCTCGCCGGTCGCCGCGACGAGTGCGGCAAGCTGCGGAGTTGCCACGACGCGCGAGCCAGGGTTTAGCGGCGTCCGGGGTACGGAGGGGAACGCTCGCACCGCGCCCTCCGCCAACGGCGGCGACGCTGCGTGGGCAAGCCGGCGGTGCCGCGCGGCGCCACGGCAGCGCCACGGCAGCGCCAGCTGTGACGGAAAAAACCAACAAAAATCTGCCCTTAATTTTACAAAATTGTTATTTCAGGTGGGCGTAATCAATACGCGATTGCTACGACGCGAAAAAATATATAATAACGTGCCCGGCGCTGATCGTTACCACATGGGGGCTCTGGGGTTTTTAGCGGCGCGCGCAGTTGACGCTCGCTCGCTTACGGGAATTCTCGCCACCGTCGCCGCATTGTCGTCTCGAGCGATCGCCAAACGGCGCCGAGCCGCAGCGACCGTGAGAGCATCGCGGCGATTTGTTCAGAAAGCTCGGCAATATTACTCAGTTTGTTACGGAGCGATCGCCAAGCCAGAGGAAGCGTGACCTCCCCCCACTTCCCCCCCCGACCTCATCCCCCACATCACTCTCAGATGTGTTTTCGGGTCGTGTTGCACGCTGTTCGAAGCGACGTCCGACGTTTCGCTTCACGTGGAGCGAAACGCGTGGCAGTACAACCCGGAAACAGGTGGCGGAGTATTTTAGTCTTTTGTATCTAAATGCAGTAATTGACTTTTGTTTGTCTCTGTCTTGTCTCTCCCTGTCTGTTTGTTGGTCTGTCTTTCTCTGTCTCGCTATCTCTATTTGTGTCTGTCTGTCTCTCTGGCTGTCTGTATCTCTCTCTGTCTCCATCTCTCTACGTCTCCGCGTTTCTCCATCTATGCCTCTCTGTCCGTCCGTCTGTCTGTCTCTCTGCATCTCTCCGTCCGTGTCTCTGCGTCACATCCCGCCGTCCGCCTGCACCACTCGTGCTCCAGTGCCCAGCGAGCCGCTGCTGTGCAAGTTTGCGGACGGAGGGCAGAAGAAGCGGCAGAACCAGAGCAAGTACCTGGTGAACGGGCGTGCGTGGCCTCGGGATGGTGATGGGCGCATCGTGAGTGGCCCCCCTTGCCTGCACTAGCAACAGCCGTGATCTATCCACTGCTTCATGAAGGCTTCCCACCCCCCGCCCCACCACGCATGAGTCGCAGCCATCCCTTGCCATTGTGGGAAGTAGCGATCCGGAGAGTCGGACTTGCACCGAGGCCCATAGATTCGCACAGAAACCCATAGCCTTGTGCCGAGGCCCATAGACTCCCGCCGAGACCCATAGACACACACACACATACGGAGAGATAGACATATATAGACGCTGACAGAGATAAATGCACTGCAGTCCTCTATGCTGCTCTCATTCGGGCCTCCGAGTAGCGGTCAACTCCTTGACCAAGTTGAGCAAGTTTCCTACAGTGAGTCACTAAGTGCAACACAACTTCACACGACAGCAGCTCCGTTCCCATTGGACCGTGTTATTGAGCCGACCGCCCTCCCACCATTACAGACACATGGACGACAGAGCCAATGCATAAACGCTTTCGATCTTAGCTGTCAGCTGTTTACTTTGGGGGCCGTTTATTTTGGTTATTTGGTTATTTTGGGGGGGGCAGGGGCAGCGAGTGGGACGAGCTGGCCTAGGGGGCAGTGAAAGGGCACGTGTAGGGCATCGCGCGGTGCAGGAAACCGTCCGCACGCTCGGTGCGTAGAGGAAAGTGACAATGAATGGCAGGCCCCCTAACATACACGGAAGCTAAAGCGGAAAAGGTGCAGAGCATTACAAGGGCCGCTGTTGCGTTTCTAAAATGTCGCGGTGTGCATCGTCCCGGTAACTCGACACCGGCCATGTACGTTAAACCGCACTAACCGACCGCGTAATGCCACCCTTGCAGACCGGCGTGACCCTGACCTACGACCCGACCGCCGCTCTCCACAATGGGTAAGAGTGGCTGCCCGCGTCGGAGTTTCCACCGCGCCGCGTTCCCCGCACTCAGCTGGCAGCCAAGTTCACTCGGGGGCCGTGGCGACGGTCGGGACCGTGGGCAAGGATAAACTAAACCCTTTCAACAATTTTTTATTTTACCGGGTTAGGGCCCACTGAGCTCTTTCTCAGAAGCGACGTTGCCACAAATGATAGCTCAATGAAGTGGCTTATCGTCGCATGGAAATTTATCGCGGCCAAATACTCTAAAAGCACGTTGATTCTAAATCTGGAGGGAAAAACCGGAGGACCCAGAGAAGAATCCACACGCCCACGGGGAGAGAGAACATGCAAACCTCCTGTATACCAGGCAAGGTTGTTAACATATCGCCACCACGGCGCCCGACACTCGCCTCCCCCTTCAGCCACACTCAACGAGCCAGTGGCTCCGGGGCAGCACTTGGCACCACCGCAGAATCTGTGCCCTGCGCGTGCTCTGAATGAATCTTTGTCATGATTGCGTGAGGACCAATGTGGAGCGACTGTTAGAGCGTCAACGCCAAGTGATTCAGCCGTTCAATTGCTCTGTCTGAGAGTTGCCGAATTCCAGATACACCCACTCACCCACCCGCTCGCTTACTCACGCATTCACCCACGCACTTACCCACCCACTCATTCAACTATCCACCCACCCAGTCGCTTACTCATCCACCCACTTAACCCCCCGCCCATTTAACCATCCACCCACCCACCGACTCGTTTACTCACCCATTGAACCACCTACTGACGCACCCACTTACCCATCCCACCACTGAACCTTCCTCCCGCCGATTCACTCACCCACTGCTTTCAGATTTCTATTTGAGGCACTGGGAAGTCATACGCTCTATAGTTTGGTGATCGTAGGCACATCATCGTCACCATTAGCCATAAATCATCCACTGCTGGATGCAGGCCTCCACAAGCCAACACTATCCATCCTGGTCTCACGATGCAGTGCTCCTGCTCAAGTCTGATCTCATTGTTACCGTGGGGCATGTCTCCTCCTCTGATGATGGCTGGTGGCCGAGAGGTGACGTCCCCTGTGGAGATGGAGCGATGAGATCAGATCGTGTGCTTTAGCCAGATGATTCTTTGCATCGCGTGATTGTGATAAGTGGCAACAGCTTCAATACAACCATCATCCAGAAGTGGATAGATCATAGCTGATGTTGATTATACTCAACTGTGTGCCATAGAAAAGAAATAAGATCCCCCGTATAGCCTTTATATGATGTTCAAATATTTGCCACTTCTTGGTCGTGAGCAGGAATTGAACTCTGGTCGTTGGGGTCGTATAACCCAGTACGAAAACCACTAGACTACCGCTCCCCAAACGAAGCACACACACACAGCTATTATATACACGTACAATATACACACGCGTACAGTTTTCGCCTAGTCAAACGTAACCAGGCAGCCTTGCAAAGTGCAGATCTTTTTGGGTGGGCTGCACTCCACATATGTTGCACGTACAGCAAATAAACATCGCTGGTGGCAGCCAAATGTTTGATGCTTTAGCATAAATATTTTTCCGCTCTCCTCTTCCGCCCTCGCCCCTGTCTCTGTCCCTCTTCTGCGTTTCCTTCTGCTTCATCGTTTAACGTCCGCACCCCCCCCCCCCCGCCTCATCTGCCTCTCACCATCCGGGTCCCAGGTTCTACTCCAGTCCGTACAGCCTGGCCACGGGACGTATCATGGCCCAGACGCCCGTAGGCCCCTACCTTCCCAGCAGCCCCATCTCCACCTACCAGGTGAGCTGCCGCCGCTGCCGCTACTACTGGCGATGTTGTTAATCGCCGGCCCCTATATGTATGTGTTTGTGTGTATTTTGAACTTCATTCCCACCGTACGTAGCCAACCGTGCTAATTGGAGGTGTGGGAGAAGGACAACAAACTAAATACGAAAATCAGTTCTAAAGAAATTAGTTTTCAATCTAGATTTAAAATTGCACAGCTCCAGTTTCTCCCTAATATCGGAGGGAAGAGCGTTCCAGACTGCCGCAGAAGCGCATCTGAACGCGCGCGATGCAGTGGCCGTCTTTGTTCGATGGGTAGCAAAATCCGGTGCAAGGATCACCGCGGAGTTCGCGTGATGGTTTACGTTCCTTGACAGATTTGGTTTAGTGACGAGTGTGAGCTCTGTGAAGACAGGAGGGAAGCAGAGATGTAGAGACAGAGACACGGAGAGGGAGAGAGAGAGAGAGTTGCAGAGGAGACTTAGACAGAGGAGGGTCCTGAGGAGAGAAACACTGACAAGGCATGGAGAGAGATGCAGGGAGAATGGATAGACAACATGAAAACCGGCAAAGAGACGCGGGCCAAAAGAGAGATGCACAGAGAGACATGGAGAGAGTAACAGAGAGAGAGGCAGATACAGGGAGAGGTGGAGAGAAGGGGACACGTAGAAGACATGAAGAGAAGAGACGTGCACGTGGAGGCATCTTGCAGTGCTAATCAAAAGTGCCCACAATTATTTCCCCCCCAAAATGCTTTGCGTGTCTCTGGGCGGCACCGAAACACGTTGGGGGTGTCTGGACCCCTGCCGGGCTTGCCTTCCACGCCACGTTAATGGTTTAGATTGGAAGAGCCAGGCGTGTGTATACCGTGTGTGTGTGCGTATATACTCCGTGTGTGTGTGTGTACCGTGTGTGTGTGTACCGTGTGTGTGTGTACCGTGTGTGTGTGTACCGTGTGTGTGTGTGTGTGCGTATATACCGTGTGTGTGTGTGTGTATACCGTGTGTGTGTATACCATGTGTGTGTGTGTGTACCGTGTGTGTGTACCGTGTATGTGTGAATATACCGTGTGTGTGTGTGTACCGTGTGTGTGTGTACCGTGTGTGTGTGTGTGTACCGTGTGTGTATGTACCGTGTGTGTGTGTACGTGTGTATATACCGGAGCGAGTGCGAGTTGGTTTGGTTAATACAACCGCGAATTCCGCGATGGGGGAGGAGGGAGTGAGGTGTGACAGGAGGGAGGGAGGGGTGGTCAGGAGCTATTTATACACGCGGCTTTGTCACTGACGATGGAATCCAGCCAGCCACCTACAGACAATGAGCTTCTCTGAGCCACTATCCCTCCTCCAAGCCACTGGATATCATAAGGGGCGTCGTATCTTTAGGGTGTGACGCCGAACAAAGGCAGCTCCTTCAGCCGGCCATATCATCGGCTCCTTCCTTCCTCCTTAGACAAGGACATGCGCAGCCCGCTCTGTTAATCCTCTGCTGGATGAGGGCCCTCCCCCGCACCGCACGGGTCCGCGAGGGTTGTTTGATCAGACCTCACCACGCCGCTGGTCGGTGCGGGTTGGTGGAGGAGAGGCGGAAAAGGCACGTGAGCGTAGAAATTCATCAGGACGAAAGATCTCGCTGCACAGTCCCACGACGTCCCGTTTGTGCACGGTGGATTGACACGAGCTCGTTTTGTCTTTTAAGGCAATGAAGCAGAGAGAATAACGCGACACAAAAAATTATCGATATTTTTTTGTTTCATCAAACGGTCGCACCGAATCATGACATTTCAAACGTGCCGCAGAGGGAGGCGGAGTTTTAAAGAGTTTTGTTCCCGGCAGCGGCCCCCAGCGGCCCAGATGGAGAATCCAGACGACATCACTTCCACGGCGAGGCACAGCGGGAGGGCAGACAAGGGGGAGAGAGAGAGAGAGAGAAAAAAAATAACCCGGGTCAGGTTTCCGTGCAGAATTGATTTAGAACGACTCCACGCTGGTTAAATCAATTTAGCAAAGTTGATTTGAAACTTGAATCCTCGAGGTGCGCACCCTATCCCTCCCCCCCTCCCCCCTTTCCCCCCCAAATATATATTTTTAAACTTAAAGATTGATTTAAGCTGGTTTGCACGAGCAGCCAAATCAATTCACAATCAAACCGACGTGCCAAAAATCTATTCTGCTCCAGTTGAGTCAACAAGGCCAAGAGTAAATAACGACCGAGACAGACGACCACATTTGACGGTCGGCCAGAATAATTGGCTTTCAAGGCGGTGCAGAAAAAATCAGGAGTGGAATGCGACGCAAGAATTTCACGAAAAGCGTTACGAATCCCGTGGGAGCAAACTCCGGAATCCTCGGGCCTACTCGGTTCGAGAGGAACCGAGGCAAGGCCGTGTGAATGTACGTACGTTGAACTTCTTTCGCACCGTACGAAACCAAACGTGCCAATCGGAGGTGCGGGGGAAAGGCAACAAACTAAGCAAAAAGCAGTTTTACAGAAATGTGGTTTCAATTTTGGCTGCCAACTGTCCCAGTTCAGCCGGGACGGTGGTGGTGGTGGTTTTTGAACGTCCCGGTGCGCTGCTGCAGCTTTTGTTAGAAGCGAGATTTTGATGCCGGTTTAAGTCCTGCTGGCCTCACGTTTGACGCATGATGCAGGCAAAGGGGGGTGGGGCTACCCAAGTAGTGGGGGGCAAAGATGGAGGCGATGCCGCTGGTGATCAAGTGGGTGTGGCTACGTCGGGGAGCGGCGGTGTAGCGGTTAGCGCTACGCTGCGCTTTTAACCTGGCGACCCAGGTTCGATTCTCGCTTACGGCCAACACCAGTGACGATTATCTGCACCGGTCCTGGGCCTCCCCTAGGTCGACTCAGCCGCAAATGAGTAGCTGGTGCGGTGTGTAAACATCACCACTGGGGACACAAAGGTGGCCGGGCATGGTGTTGGTCACCCACCCCCTCGTGTGCCATGCCGGCCTTCATAGGTGCTCGCTAACAACACTTTCCCCAACAGTTTATTGAGGCTATTACGGGGGATATTTATATTTGTGGCGATGTATAAGTGGGCAGAGCTGACAGAGGGAGGGTCTGCAAGCTCACCATGTGTCCCAGTTGAGCTTCCCAGAAACCCTTCGTCCTTGGCTCCCGAACCCAACATTTCGAATTTTTTTAACTTAAGACCGATTTAATCCGGTTGCACAAGCAGCCCCGCCCAGTGCTGTGGTTCCCACACGGCGGCCGTTCCGCGAATTCTACTCGGTGCAAAAGCGAGCGAGCGTAACGCCGGCGCGATCGTGACTGATGGCTCGCCGTGTCCCGACAGGTCCACAGCACGTCGTGGATGCCGCAACAGCCCTACGTCATGCAGCCGGTGAGTGGCGGCTCTCGGAGGCACGGCTCGGCCGACCTGTTTGTCCAGAACCCCCCCCCTCCTCCCTCCCCGCCCGCCCGCCTCCTCCCCTTGGCTCCACCGCGATCCGCTCACCGCGCGGGAAACCAGGGAACGCAGCCGCAGTGTGGACTCTGAGGGTGACCTACGAGCAATCGGTTATTAGTTACATGACAGAGAGCATCTGTAAGCTTTGCCTCCCTCCCTCCCCTCACACTGCGAGGGTCCACGGCCCTATTGATCATATCACATCTATGGAACTACTAGCTACCAACTTAGTACGGTACCTTCAAAGGTACCGTCATTGGCATAAGATCACCTTGTTCAAGTGACTCACGAATCCTCATAGGATTTTGTCCATACATATGGGGGGGGGAGAGGTGGGGGTGTCTGGACACTGGATACCCACGACTTCTACCACAGCGGCTGCTCTCCCGGGGCCTGCGACGCTGACGATTGTGAACGACGCAACTTCAGGACCCGTGACTCTGCAACGTTTCCAGTCGACGGGCGTTTAAACAATTAGGACAACGGCAACGGCGCTGTGCGTTCGCTTGAAGTGAAAAGAACGAGCCGTGAGACGTTGCGCAAGATAGCGGCGCGGTCGGCGATCTCTCTGCCTGGTTATCACGCGACCCTCGACGCGGAACCACAAACGGGCAAATCGGGTTTGAATTTCCGGTCAAAAATGCAGAAGCGCCCCTTCGCGTGGACGAGCAGAGCGCCGCGGCAAAACGGGGGATAAAAGGGAGATGGACCAAATTTAATACAACGCCCACGGGACGTGGCCCAGACGTGCGTGTGTATTGTGCACGATACAAGTGTACAGGCGGTGCAACTGCACTCGGGCCCACTGGGCGGAAGGGCCCCGATATGCCAGGAAATTTGACCTTACCAGCCATTCTACATCTCCTCCACCCACAGGCGTATAAGAGACCCAGAGATTCACGTGAACACCAATCGACTCACATATAGACCCAACTGCTCACATAGAGACCCATCGACTCACATACAGACCCACAGGTTTATAGTGACCCACAGATTTCACGCGTCGACCCATAGACTCACATGGAGAACCATAAACTACCACAGAACAACACAGGAGTCCGTTGCGTAGCCATCCGCGTGTGGTAGGCGGTGCAACTGCACGGATGCCAAGTCACAAAGCGGATGGGGGGGTATATGGTCAGGATATGGGAGGGCCATCATATTTAGTTCCTTGCACCGGGAGGGCCCGTGCCAACCACGCTTCGTCACTGGTATCGCCAGCTCGCTCACTCACGCACGCTTGTTAGCGGACGAGCCGCACGGAGAGACCCCCCCCCCCCGCCCGCCCCCGCGTTGCCCCACCGATGGCGGTGAGGCAACACCGCCAGGCCCACGTGTTGGCGTCGCGCGTAACGGCCGCACGGCAGCCGCGGCCAGGGGCGACGCGTGGTCCTGGGAACGGGAGCGCCGAGCAGAGTGCTCGCTGGCACCGCCGCCCCTGTTGCGCAACGCGACGGGGGCCGCTCTCCCGTAATGAGCGGCAGACACGCGGAGCCGCTAATTTAAGCTGCAAATTAGCCCAAAATACAAGGGTAATTGTGTAAAGTCATGGGAACATTTCGGCGAAAAACACGAAAAAAACCCCTCTTAAATCAGGTAAACAAGCACGAACTTATCAGATATCAGAAGCTAAGCAGTGTTGAGCCTGGATTGTGCGTGCATGGGTGACCGCCCTGCACTAACAGGGTCGTCATAGAGCTGCAGGGCTATGTGGTGGGCAGCAGGGGGCAGTGCAGCAACATCCGTTGTTGCATTGTACTTCTACGCACCCACATCTACTGCTAATCGCCTTCACCAACTCGCACTGACCGGCGTAGTGAAGTACATTCAAATAACCCACCACGGACCTGCACGGTGGGCCGGGGTCACATTGTGTCATAGAGCATGGATCTCTGTGCGAATCTGTGGGTCTCTGTGCTGGTCAGTGGGTCTATGTGCGAGTCAGTGGGCCTCTGTGCGAGTCTGTGGGTCTCTGTGCGAGTCTGTGGGTCTGTGCGAGTCTGTGGGTCTCTATGCGAGTCGGTGGGTCTCTGTGCGAGTCAGTGGGTCTCTGTGCGAGTCAGTGGGTCTCTGTGCGAGTCTGTGAGTTGATGGGTCTTTGTAGAAGTCCGAGTCGAGTTGTGACTGCGTTCGTGTGCAAAGCATCGCTCATGTCGCCGACCGTTGTTGCCCAACCGTGCACGGTTTTGCAGGAGGTTCAAACGGCGTCCGTCTAGCGACCCCAGACCCCGGACGCCATCGAATAGCTTCCCACAGACAGTCTTAATGAAAAAAAGCTGTTGCTTTTCAAATGCCTTATGAAAGACGACTCATCGTGAATTAGCGCATTATCAGCAGTGCCCCCCCCCCTGCTTCCACCCCACCCCACATGCCCGCTGTTTTGCGGTGCGATCCGAGCCAACGCTCGATCGCTCTCAACTTAACTTCCAAAATCATCAGCGTTGCTTTTCACACCCCCCCCAGCATCTGCCCCTTCCTTCGCCATCTCCCATCGTCCGGGGTTGCCCTCCCGCCCCAGCCCCCCCCCCCCCCCCGCAGCCCTAGTCATTGGGGAACGGGGGAGTAGAGGTGCGAAAAATCACACCCACGGTTGTTTTTTTTTAAGTTGCAAGTGGGAATCGCCGTACGACGCGAGCGCTGGTCCGCACGCGCTTGTTGATTTAGGCCAAGCGGGCGCATTCGCCGTCAGCAGCCACGATCCATCCACTGCTGGATGCAGCAACGCGTCCGTCTCTCGCGAGCGATGCTGAGCGTGAGCCGACTTCATCTCGTGACGCGATAAAACATTAAACGAAAAGATGAGAAGTGCCCAAAAAAGCACGGGGAGGTGCAGGCTTGAAATTATGCTGGGGAAACATAAAGAAGGAAGGCCACGGATTAGGGAAGAGATCAGAGGCTTCTTATCGACTTTGAAGAAGAGTGAGCGGGCTTGGGGCAGCACACGATGGCGGATGGGCTGCGGGCCAGTGGTTGGGATGTACAGACACACCGACGTACGTACGGACAGACCGACGGTGAGACGAATGGACGGACGGGGTGAGACGAGACGGCAAGCGGGCGCCCGGCGTTCCGCGCCTGCGCGTGCGTCATCGCCGCTGACCGCGGCTGACCTGGGCGGCAGCTGTATTATAACGCGCGACAGCTGTCTGGTGCTCGCGTGTGCGCGATGCCGCAGGGCACCGTGATGTCGCCGGGCATGGAGCACCACATGTCCATGCAGCCGTCCGGCATGATGACCCCGCTCGCCCAGCAGATGGGACACCTCTCCCTCGGCGCAAGCGCTTCGCCGGTGAGGATGCGAGACGGGCACGCGCACACACGCTGTTGCGCCGGTGGATTGACGCGTGTGACGGTGCGTCGGGTGACTTGCCAGAATCGGTCGTTGGGACAGCAGCAGCTGGACAAGTTGGGGCTTCTTTTCTCACGGAAATATTGATTTACGACACGCCGGTACGACACGCCGGTCAGACGTGACAAATTGCCACAGCTGCGGCGAGAGATATACTTGATGCGGTGTGCTGGGAAGGCGACGCAGTCAGACCCTGCTCAAATTAAGCCCGGATTGGAAGCAAATTATAATGGTAAATAACATATTTACTTATCCAGGAAAGCCCCACAGAGTCTCAAGACTCTTTCTCAGGGGGGGTTTTGCTTCGTGGGGGCTTCGCTTCACGTGGGCAAGCAAGCGGAGAACCCCGAGAGGAACAAACACTCAAAAGCTCCGCACGGGTAGACTCACGAATCCACGGGCGGCGCGGTTCTATCCGCGCGACGGCCGCCGTCATCTTCCCAGAACCCGGTCCTCGTCTTACGGTGAGTCATACGCTCGCCGGGATTTTAAACTCGGAACTTTCCAACCGCGATTCATCCGCTCGCAGAAATCCCCCCCCCCCCCGCCGCACACTGCGCCCCAACCGAGAATTGTGCGGCAGCGTACGCACGAGAACGATTAAGACAAAAATATTTTGTAGATGACTCCACCTGCCAACCGCTGGGACACGATCACCCCCACCCCACCTTCCACGTGTTTGTGTGTCTGCTCATGCGAGTCGTGTCGCAAGCTCCTGGAAGTTAGCAGGGACCTAACGCTGCCCCCGCACGACAGAAATACATTTAATTTCACGCTCGTTGCCAAAGTGCGGGGAAAGACCCCACCGGCAAGGATTGTGGTGACAGATTCATCACCGTCAACCTGCGACGGCTGTCATCTCCCGCGCAAGCTGCACGCCTGCGTCCGTTGTAGATACAAATTGTTTTTTTGCTTTCGGAAAACGATTAAAGAATTTAACTTTTGACAAGTTAATTTGGTGACGCTGCTGCGATGACAGTGGTGCACAAACAACAACAACAAGCTCTGCACGCTTGGCAATAGCAACACCGCCTGTGACCTTAAAAGGAAACATTTAACAGGTGACAATGTTTCGGGCAATGGCTCTTCATAGTGCATTTCCTGAAACATTGCATATTTACGTGTGAGCCCAGCGGATTCTCTTAAGTGTGGCCAAGTTGATCGTCTCAGCCTGGTCATTCAATGAGAAAAAAAAAAACATTCAGTAATAAAATAAACAAAATCACTTGATTCTGGAAAATTCCACCTCTGAAGTTGTAAACGTTGGTTGGAGTGTCACGTGACAGGTGTCGTGTGGATAAGCGGTCGCTTGAAAGAAACTCGGAAGCAGTTCTGTGATATCTCAATCCACGGGCCGCTCTCAACGCACAGGCTGGTGATGATGCTTCGTGCGAGAGCTCCGAATGGACGCGTCAACTCAAGACAACAAATCCGATGGCAAAATTGGAAATATTGCGTCGGCGCCTTTTCATTTTTTTTGGAAAAAATATTACAACGGGGACAAAAACATTCCTCGCGTATTAGGAGGAAGCTCACAGGGCTCAACCGCTGTGCCAACAAGAAGACCGAGGAGCGTTGTTGTCCATGCGAGGAGACGCAGCGATTAGCGCAGCACTGCCACCTGGCGCTCTCGACAGCCCAGTCCGCCTCGCCACCCAACGCGCCCCCAACCTTTGCCAGCGTGGTACGGGAGACCCCTAGCGGCCAACGCGTGACAGCACGAGGAATGTTATCTGCCGTCGCGGTCCCAAGTACAACGGAGCGGGGGAGGTGTTGAAGGCGGTTTAACGTGAAGCGCAGAGAGACAAACGACTTCGCGCACGGATGAATTTGACGCATTTTGGTGACGCAGGAAATGCTCACCGAGTCTCAAGACTCGTTCGCTCGCTCGCAGGAGGCTCCTGCTCCATTGGGGTGGGGTTTTTTTTGCGGTTGTCAGTTATCGGCCCCGGAGAGATTATTGGGCGAGTTGACCTCTGACCAGGATTCGAAACTCACGCCGTCCCACCGGAGAGTTAAGCGCCTTTGACCGCGTGTTGGTGGATATTCCCTCCCTCGGATAACGAAGCTGAGATATCCTGAGATAACCGACCAGAGTTGGGCGGAGCGTTGGCTCAGCGATGACGCACGGTGCCATGAGACCTCGGTTCAGTTCCTTGGCCACGGCTAACATCGGTGGCGAGCGACAGCTGAACAAATCCTGGGGCCTACCCCCTTCGCAACCCTACACAGACCCGTGTGGCGCTAAATAGTCAAACAACCCTCACGAATTTGATTTAAAGCTTTCGTGACTGCAGGGCTTGATATTCTTGGTTCTTTCGGTAAAGTCACGTAGAAGGGAAACAATAAAATAATTTACAAAATACAAATTTAATAAAAAAATAAATATATATATATATTTTTTAAATCATTTGTTATTATGTTTTATTTTTATTACTTTATTATTTCCCTTCTACGTGACTTTACCGAAATAACCAAGAATATGAAACCCTCATGAACTAGACGGCACGGGATGGCCGTCATCCAGCAGTGGATTGACAAAACGCTGCGAGTTACCCTTTTTCATGTATTTACAGTTAAAGGTAAAGGTGCCTCCCTGCAACTGCCTGCGATCGCCACTGCTGGCAGATGGGCCTCCACGAGAGGGAGCTCTAGAGCAGCTGGTTCTATCGGTGTTATTTTTAGCGTACTCTTCCACAAGGGATAGGCACCTAGCTTTACTGTGTATATATATATACTTGGACAGCTGCAGTCGTTCTGGATCCAGAGGAACTTGGCTCGAGAAGTCGCCAGAGCCTTCGCCGTAGCCGAGGCCTCTGCGCTGTCCCGTCGCTGCGCCCTAGAAGGGATGAACAAGGAGGCGCTTCTAACGCACGCGCTGAGCTCAAGTAGAAAACCATCGCACCTCGGGGTTCTCATCCGTCGCGCGTGCGCTTCGTTCCCGGGCTGCGCCGCCACGGCCGAGCGGACCGGCGTGGCACACAGCTCCTGACGAGAACCAAGATCGATCCCGCACCACCAGAGCGCGGGCGCCTCTTTCGAAATGGCTTTCCACCGAAGTGATTGACCGGCGGGCGCCACGGAACCTTTGGAACTTAGCGGCACGATGCAAACGCGGTCGTTGTTGCGTTCACCAAGCGTGTGATGTGTTATTTTCACCTTTTTCCGAGGGAAGCCAGGTACCAGCAAAGGGCTGCCCACGACGTCATTAAAAAGGCGGCGAAAACCGAGATGCCGAAAACTAACCGGAGCGCGACGTTGTTTCTCGTCCGCAGTACATGACCGCGAGCTCACACATGCAGGGGACCTACATCCCTCACCAGTACGCGCACATGTCCGCATCCTCCATGGCGGTGGAGGTGAGAACCAGGGGAACTAACGCCACCGTAGATGGGACCGGGGCCCGGCGGGGCCTGACGGGGCCCCAGCCTGCTCATTGCGAATGTCCATCTCGAGCGTCGTTCACACACGGCGCACACAGCACGATCCCCTCCTCGGAGCCGGACTCGGCCGGAGAGAGCGCAAGGCAGCAGCGGCGAGGGCGCAGCTGTTAACCCCCCCCCCCCCCTCGTGCCCCTGGAGGCGTGGGTCTACTGCACGCCCTGCCAGAGGCAGCCTTGCGCCGCTCTCTTGCTTTTGAACGTTGATTTTTGTAAAAGTCGTGTAAACAAAACGTTTGGTTGAGCCTCCCCCGCGAATATTTACACCCACCGCTATGCGAGCACCGCGCGCTCCCCCACGCGCCGTTGGCTCGCCGCGCCAATTGGTCGATAAAAGCCGATGGACGAATCGAATCGTGCTCGAAGGACACAATGAAGAACGTTCTATTTGCATGTCGGCGGTATTTTTCACGGAAGCGTCACGCGTCTTCGCTTGCCCCACTCGCCGTGCCCCCAGGATGGTAGCGGCCAGCAGCAGCAGGTGTCCATGGACGGTGGCGACCACCAGCAGTACGCGTTCCAGCAAGCCAAGTAGCGGCCGGCACGGCGAGGCCACTGCGCGCAAGGTAGCGCCGCCACCATCCCTACCGCCACCATCCTCAACACCATTACCATCCCTACCGCCACCATCACCACCACCACCATCCATGCTGCCACCATCATCCATACCGCCACCACCATCCCCACCGCCACCATCCCCACCGCCACCACCATCCCTACCACCACCACCATCCCTACCACCATCCACGCTGCCACCATCATCCATACCGCCACCACCATCCCGACCGCCACCATCCTCAACACCACCACCATCCACGCTGCCACCACCTTCCCTACCACCATCGCCACGATTCCCATCGCAGCCGCTCCACACCACATTGCAACTATGCCATACAAAATAAAATCACAGTTAAACAAGTGGAAATAAAAATGAAATTCTAAGCGCAAATACCAAAATGTACTCATGATGATGGCGCTCTAACGCTGTGGTTGCTGTTGTTCTTCTTCGCCTGCCCCGATCCCTGTTCCTCCTCCCAAACACGCAGGTTGGCCCACGGTGGAGCAGCCCGGTGATACGCAGTTGGGGAATGTGAAGCAAAGTGCCTTGGCTCTGAAGCACGGCTCCCGTTCGGGGGGGGCAGGCACCAGCCCTGCAGGGCAGCTTTAGCACACACACACACGCACGCATGCATACACACACAAAGATTCTGCGTATAGCCTGGACAGACTCTTGGGGCAAGCGCTGTTAGCGAGTAGCACCGATGAAGGCCGACACGGCGCACGAAGCTGTGGGTGGGCCAACACCACGCTCTGATGCCTCTGTCTCCCCAGTGCTGATCTTTTAAACACCAAACGAGGTACTCGCTTGAGGCCCAGTTGACCTACGTACACACACATGCACGCACGTACACACACACACATGCACGTACACACACGCACTCACACACGAGAGTCTTAACAAGCGCCTTCCTTCGCGCGGACCGACATAGACGAGCCTGCGGGGACTTCTTTTCCTCTGCCCCCCCTCCCCCCAAAAAATATATTTTATTTATTTTATTTTTTGTTCCCCGGTGACCATCCTGAGCAATTGCTACGCTACCTAAGATGTCGCCACCACGGTGCTTTACGCGAAGACTCCTGCTGCTGCTGCTGCGAGTGACCGAGTTTCAAGGAGCGGGCATCCAGCAACCACCCCCCCCCCCCCCCACGGCTGTCGTGACGAACCTCCAGCAAAGGGAGCGGCGTGTAAATAGACGCGTGCTTTTTACCTTTAGTCACGCGCGAGAGATGTGTTTTTCGCTCGCTCACATTTTTTCTTCATTTGTGTTGTCGACTAAAAGACGTCGCTTCTCCGGTCGTTTTAATTCGCTGAGCGGGAGTGGGGGGTGGGGGGGGGAGTGATGTTCCACGTGGGTTTGTTTCGCTTTTTTGGGATAGTTTTCGAGTCGGGTAACAATCTCCTGGGGCGCGCGCACGGAGACAAAGCCACGCTTCCCTCGCTTGAGTTTGCGTTCGTGATCCCTCGCGCACGTACGCGTACGAGCCCCGTGCGTTTTTAAGTCTCTTTTAGGAGTTAAGTTTTATGCATTCGCGTTAAGTCGTTAAGTTTGATTAATTTTTTTGTTCTCTGCTTAGATGTTTTAAGTTTTCTCGCTTTTTTTCCTTAAAATAATGTAGATCGTACTTTAGGAATTATAGGTAGCTTGTTAAGGCTTGCAAATAGAATAAAAAGAACAAGTTTGTTTTATTCCTTCTCAGAAAATTTTACCAGATGATTGATTTAAACGATTTTTTTTTAAAGAATATTCTATATAAATTCTTTTTTTTTTAACAATGACTTTTCAAGATTCACACATTTTTTTTCTGGAGTGCAGTAATTTTTCTATATCAAACAAAAAATTGAAAAAAAAAACATTTTCCGTCAGATTAAGCAACGATAAGAGGTTGGTTAAGTTTATCTTTCCGTTTCTTTGTGTTTGTGTTGACGTCGCTCGTATTAAGATAGCAGGTGGGGGGGGGGGGCAACCTCTGGCGAAGAAGCGTGGAGGCGCAGGAGGAGGAGGAAGCTGGCGGGGCAGTCTGCTGCCGCCACCGCCACTGCAGCCAAACACAGAGTCTAAAGCACTTAGTCAGCATTACGCCGCCACCACCGCCACCGCTGCGGGCGACACGCAGCCACGTGGGGCCCTACGACACTACCAAAGACGGCGCGCTTCTGCGGACGCGCGGACGCCAACTTTAAGGCGGGGGGGGGGGGCGTGGGGTGGGGGGCAAGGCTTCAGAACTACAAAACTGTTAACACTTTAAACCTTTTTACATCTGTGGCAGGACCATTTTGTTCTCATATTTTACTCCGTTGTTTTTGTGTAAGCGTGCGTCGTCGTCGTCGTCGTCGTCGTTGTTGTTTCTCGCGCGCGTGGCTGATGTGGCTAATGTGGCTATGTTGGAAGGAAGACGCGGCCCGATCACGCAAATACCTTTAGTTTTGTCCACGTGCGCCGTGGCCGTACGTCCGTCTGGGTTGTCGCTCCTGCCCCTTGAGTGAAGCAAGTCGGTGAGAATTCTACGGCAGCAGGCAGCGCAATTAGGAGAAACTCCGCGGATAAAAACGCCGAGATTGAGATTCATCATGAGTGACAAAATCACAGTTGGCATAGACCCCGGGTCTGGTGTGCGGCGCCATGAACGTGAGGCACAAGACTTTTAAAGTGGCTTTCGGGGAAGGGATTCCGCAGCATTTGATTGACGTTTGCTGGCGCTGAATGGAAATTAATTCTTAGAGCAGGAATTTTGTTTCAATGAATTGCAAACCCAATTCAAAGCTATTGTTTGCATGGAGAAGTCATTGGTGACCGGGCTGAGAACCGCCAGCTGGCAACACCCGTCGTTAACGAATGCTTCAGACCCGCGTCGGGACGACCCGGGCCACGCGTCTTAAGCCATTCACCGTCTCAATAATCGCCGTTTGCCTCTATTGTTTGTTTCTGTCGTCGATCGTGCCTCCTTCCTCCAACACGTAAAGCAGAACTGCGGAGCAATGTGTGTGGGGAACGTTCGCTCCGAATACGTCTCGTACGACGCTGCGCGGTGCCAACCAAGGGGCGCGTAAGGGGGGGGGCGGTGGGGGACGTCGGTGTAGCACGCGGTCGGTTGGCACGGGCCCCCCCCTCCCCACGGTGCAACCGCCGCAGCCCGCGCGCTCGATAGCCACGCCGACCGCTCGACGCACGGCACGGTCGGCGTGCGTGGGTCTTCCAGCGTGCGTGTGGGGGTCTTCCAGTTTCTGCTCTCACGAGCGTCGCCACGAGGGATGGCCGATATCTACCTCAACGGGCGAGCGCGTGCGTCGTCTCGTATCCTCCTCCCGCGCACGCCGACGAAGAGCGCCCTCCCCGAGCACGCGGGTGCGGCGGTCCACGTGGTGGAGAAGCGCCGCGCCGGCGTATTTTCTCAGACTTGTCGTTCGCTCGCTTCGATACGTTTTGTAATCCGTGGCTCGATTTCAGCCGGGGGGGGGGGCGGGCGGGGAGATCTGTCGGTCTGGGTTGGCGACTCGGGAGAATATCTCTCCGTGCGCGGTACACCACGTCCAGTATAGCTCCCGCTACGGCTGTGGTGACTTGCTCCTACGACTCGCGCGCCACTGCGCCGGTCTCCCAGCGACCCGGAGAGAATTCAGAGATGGAGTGTGTTGTTTTTCTTCCAATAACACAACCCAGCAGCGTTCTTTATATATATATAAACAAGCGGAAACCGTTCCAGAGTTTTCTTGTTCAAACAAATGCTGCTGGATAATATTGGTCTGGAAAGCCTCAAAAGGCCCATGGATTCCAGATATTTGACTCTGCACGTGGAAGCGCAGGAATGGAGTTCCGCTTACAGTCGAGAAATACAATCAAGCCCTCTCTTCCAGTTCACGTCACCACCACGGCGGCATTTAATTTTTTGTTCGTTTTAAAGAGACATCATTTTTCACGGGGAAATGTAAAACGTCACCCCTCCGGAGCTGTACAGTGCGACCAGTTTGTAGGTTTGGTAACGTTGGGCAGACGTTCGGCAAGACGCGCCGCGGATCTCTCGCGAGACGAGGCCGGACCGCGGCACGCGACCCAGCCGGGGCTCCGCGTCGCCATCGTTTTAGGAGACGGTGCGCGATCGCTGTCCACCACGAACCCTGTCCAGCACGAACCAGACAGAGCGAGGGCGGAATCAAGGATGTCGATGGCATTGTCGTTAAAGTTCGTACGCTCGCACGGCCTGACGTTGTTGTGCGAGGCATCTTTGTAAATAATCGTTTAAAAAAAGAAAAACTACCCACCCACCTCTTCTAGTTACCGGCAGTAAATTATCAGATTGTAATTTATAACAAAGGTCTTTTGTCTGTACAGATATAAACAGAGATGTCTATACGATCGCGCAAGTCAATTTATGGTTTTTTTTTATTTTGGGGTTTGTTCTTCGTTGTTTTTTTTTCGGTTGCCTGGACTCGGCCGACAGGGGTTGAGTTTCATTTTCTGGTTGACACGTTTTGTCGTTGAAATTGATCGCGACCGGTGGAAGGAGACCTGAATTGTGGAGTTCTGAATTAAAAGAAAACGCTGTTTGATTCGAACGTTTTCGACTCGATGGACGACGTCGTGCCCGGTGGTGATCATCTCGTGGTTGTTGTTCGCAAACCTTCCAGGGCGGTGGCGGCGCAGTGGTGACACGGCCCACGCCGCACAGCAAGAGGCGCCTCGGTTCGATTCCAGACTCGGGCGCCCTTCTGTGTGCAGTGCTTACGCCTTCACAGGGGGCTCTCGCTAACAGTTCCGATGCTCTCCCCCGGTTCTCCATGAGTTTCCCCCCATAGCTACACACACACTCACGCGCACGGTGTAAATGACTCGAATTGGACGAAGGTGACGGTCGCTTGATCATGCTTCAGCACGCTGGTTAATGCATCCTGGTGAAGACCGATACGGCGTATGTCATCTGCGTCATTACACTCTCGTGCGTGGGGAGCGGTGGTGTAGTGGTTAGCGCGCTGCGCTACGAACCCGACGGCCCGAGTTCAATTCCCGCTCACGGCCATCAACACCAGTGGCGATTATCTGAAGGGATCCTGGGCCTCCCCCTACGTCGACTCGGCCTCAAATGAGTACCTGGTGCGGTGTGTAGACATCGCCACTAGGGAGACAAAGGCGGTCGGGCTTGGTGCTGGTCACCCACCCCCTCGTGTATCGTTCCGGTCTTCATAGGTGCTCGCTAACAGCACAGGCTATACAGGAGATCTTTTTTTACAGAGATAAAGATTCCCTGTATAGCCTGGACAGACTGTTGAGGAAAGTGCTGCGAGTGAGCACCTATGAAGGTCGGTACAAAATACGACGTGTTGCCAGCACCACACCCGACCGCCTTTGTCTCCCCAATGCCGACGTTTACACATCGCAACCCAGCTACTAATTTTAGGCCGAGTTGACCTAAGGGAGCCGCAGGACGGGTTCACAGTGTTCATCGCCGATGTTGGCCGTGAGCAGGAATCGAACTCGGCTGATCAGGTTCGTTAGCGCAGTGCGCTAATCGCTGTGCCACCAGTCCCTGCACAAAACAGACAAAGACCACCCGTATAGCCTTTAACAGACTGTTGGGGCAAGTGCTTAGCGAGCACCTATGAAGGCCGGAACGGTACACGAGGGAGTGGGTGGCCAGCACCACGCCCGACCGCATTTGTCTCCCCAGTGGCCATGTTTACAACACACCGCACCGGGTACTCATTTGAGGCTGAGTCTACCTCGGGGAGGGCCCCAAGACCGGTTCAAATAATCGTCACTGGTGTTGGCCGTGAGCGGGAATAGAACTCGGGTCGCTAGTTCCACAACGCAGCGCGCTAACCGCTACACTACCGCTCCCCCACACACACCGACACACACCCACACACCCCCACCCACACACCCACACACACCCACACACACCCACACACACACCCACACCCACACACACTTGCTCACATGAATGACCCGTCCTGCGCTCTGCTATCCCTGCACAGACACAGCGATGACGGTGCGCTCACAGGGCTGCGTTTAACCCACGCGTGTCGCCGGCTTGGCAAGACAGCTGCAGCGAGGCTGCGTCTGCGTACGAGAAGTCGCGAGCACGCACACGGTGATGCGTCGGGGGAGGGGGGGCGGTGGGGTGGGGGGTTGAGGGGGGAGGGCCCCTGCATCCGACCCACCTATAGCCCACCCAACAACACCCCATCCCTCACCCACGGGGGCTCTATTTTCGTTTCTCCCTCGATGGCCGATTTGTTTGCTTGCGAGACACGTGTGTCTACGTGTGTGTGTGTAGGTCGACTCTGCCTCAAATTAGTGTCTGGGGCGTTGCGTAAAGATCGCTAATGGGGAGACAAAGGCGGCCGGGCGTGGCGCTGGCAACTCACCCCCTGGAATTAGGTGCTCGCTGAGAGAACTTGCCCCAAAAGTCTGTTCAGGCTCTAGGGGGGATCTTTGCCTTGTGTCCGTGTGCGTATCTGTGTGTGTGTCTGTGTGTGTGCGTGTTTGGCCTGGCGAGCAGTTTGCACGGAGGGTGTCCCAAGTCCTCCTTCAAATCCGCCCCCCACTCCGAGCTGGGCAGCAGCCACGGCAAGGGGAGTGCCGCGCCGCGGCGCTCCGCTGGGGGCTCGAGACATTCTCGCGACGACGCAAGCGCCGTGCTCGCCCGCTCTGTGTCCACGGCTGGGGGACCGGCTGCACTCGCGGCCCGTGCGACCCGAGGTGGTCCTGGCCGCCGCCCGCACCGCAGCCGGACCTCACGTCCTGCCGGGGGGGGGGGGGGTGCGAACCCTCCACAGCTGAGGACGATGGGCGAAGCGAGGGTCGCTGGCGGTATCACTCACCGCTGATGGCGGATCGAACTCAGGCCGCCCTGGTACGTTGCGCAGCGACCCCTGGACTCGAACGGGGGTAAGGAGCCAGTCGTGAACAGCAATAGATGGCCGGTGTGGGGGGAGGGTGTGGGGGATGGGTGGGAGTGGGGGGATTGGGGCATGCCAGAGGTTGTTCGGTTTTACCAGCCGCTAACCATCTTCGCGGAAGAGTAAGAACCAGGGCCGTGTCAACGAGGCCAATGGTCACGGTCATGGAACAAAGCGAGTTTCACAACTCCACGGGGGTCGCCTGCCCCGAAGCGTCGGATGGGGGTTGTGGGGGGGCTGAAGGCTCCACCTCCCCGTTAAAAACAAATTGAAATCAAGTTAAAAATAAAAATGTTGGTACGATACTTAGTGCCAGTGGCGGGTTTTTTTCTTCTTCTGCTTAGTCAAAGTTCGCGCTCGGATCTGCCGCTCCATCGTTCGTGTAATCCGTGCGACGCACGCGCGAGAGAGAGAGAGACAGAGAGGGCTGGCGGGCGGGCGACTCGGCCGGCGCAGCGCGAGGCCTCTCGCTCCGGCGTCTCGCGGAAGAGGCGGCGGGCGAGGCACGCGCGGGCCGCTCACGGCAGCCAAGACCCCCACACCGTGCTCCATCGGAGCGCGGTTATTTTTAGGAGATGAAAACCACGGGGGCCAAAGTGCTGTGGTAAATATAGCGGCGACACACACACACGCGCGCGCGTATGTGTGTAGTGAACGAGCGCGCACAAACAAGGGAGCAGTATAGGACTTATTGACAGGCTAAGCGCGCGAGACAGATCCGAGTCACTGCACGGCTCGTGAAGGAAGCGCTTTGTTGGGTGCTGATCAAAAGTCATTCTGCGTTGGTAGTGGTGCCCAAGCACAAATTATACAAAAGTTGAACACATTTGTTTTAGATTGTTTTTAAGGCAGTGCTAGTAACACGTGATATATCTGCTTTGTAGAAGGACCGTATACCAAAACGTCATCGATTATTTTTCGATTTAAAGCTTTCGTGACTGCAGGGATTCATCTTCTTGGTTCTTTCGGTAAAGTCACGTGACTTTACCGAAAGAACCAAGAAGTCATCGATTATTGTTTTTGCTTGTATTAGGGATGCTGCCGTGGTGTAATGGTTTAGCCCGCTGGGTTTAGAGGGCCCTCGATCAGAAGTCGAGTGACAATGTGGGCAGCACGTGTGAAATGCAACTTGCCCACAGGACCTCGGGGATCGATCCCTGCGGTTTCTGTCCCGACGCTCGCCACAGTCACATCTAGCGGCGAGCGAGAGTCAGCCACCGTGGAGAAGCGCCACATTGTACAAAGTTGACGCTTCAGTGTTGACCTAAAGCAAAACGTTAACTAACAAGTAAAAATTCGAATATCTTTTCCACTACTTTTCGAGGAAAGGACGCTGCTGCTCCGTGACGGTTCGAACAAATTCGCACCTGCGATCCAGCAGGTTCGATTCCATCTCCAGGCGCGGCAAGTTGTAACAATGGAGCAAGGTTTTTAAAATCCTCCCTGCTGCCTTTGTCCACCGAGTCGTGAAAATGGGTTCCACCACAGTTAATCGACCGACCCTATTGGAAGAGTGGGTGTCAACACAGCCTCCTGTGGGGCTCTGGACAGCTGCATGTGGAGGCCCTTCGACCAGCAGTGGTGGTGGTGACCAAGCAATTGCAGGCCTGCACCTTTACCTCTGCTGTTATTGTTTTTTTAATAAGCGTTGGGGAACGGCCTTCGAGAGGTGTCGGTGTCGTCTCAAATTGGGAATACTGTGTCTCCAAACGACAGAACGTATCCTCGCTGGTGAGGGCATCGTCATTAACCGCGGGTGTCACTCGCACAGTCGCAAGGAGGAGGAGGAGAGGTGTGGTGGTGGGGGGGAGACAACCCTCGCTGCTGGTGTAGGGCCACGGGGGAGATGGCGGCATGGCTGGTGCGTCCACCCGCGGTGACCTTTTGTGCCCAGGCGGCATGACGGATGCCCAACCATCGCGCCAGGAACGCGGGCACCGTAGCGATCGTGGTTTGTTTGGAGCAAGTGCTGTTGCTGTTAGCGAGTATCACCTCTGACGGCCGGCCGGCACGGTACACGAGGGTTGGGTGGCCAGCACCACGCCCGACCGCCTTTGTCTCCCCAGTGGCGACGTTTATACACACCGCACCAGTTACTCGTGTGCACCGGGGTACTGAGGTTAGGCCGAGTAGACCTAAGGAACCATTCTGATGGTCGCTCGCCACTGATGTGAGCCGCGGCCGGGAATCGATCTCAGGTAGCCAAGATCAAAGTGCAGTGCATGAACCACCCTCTCCACAACTCGCCACACGTGCAAAGACAAAGCTCCCCCCCCCCTCGTGTAGCCTACATAAGGGCTGTTGGGGCAAGTGTAGACCTACACGGCATTTATAACGGAGCAAGTCCTCAGATCGCTAAATTCACAATCACCAGGAACGTTGCCCGAAAATAAAAGTTGTAGTGATAAATCACTGTGTAACAATTTTTAATTTATTTTTGTTCCTGGGTAGTAAGTGTTATTTCCTAATTGCTTATGCCTCAAAAGTACAGAAAATGGCGATTATTCCCACAAAGTTTGCTTTTGTGACCAGGACAGTGATATTTTGAAATTTACCTATTTTCCAGAACATTCCAGATAGATTCAGTGCTGAGTAAACTTGGAGTAACTGGCTCACTCGGTGCACCTCAAAGAGGATTACAACAGCATCAAGACCTTGCTGGACGCCTTGAAGTATGATGAGTACGGCTGGAAGGTCATCAGATATATCAAAAAGGTGGCATTCCTGATGGGTCTCCAAGGCGATTTTACCAAGTTTCCCTGCTATTATTGACTTTGAGACACCAGGGACACCAAGGCGCACTACCACAGGCAGGACTGGCCATAATACTTCTTCCCTAAGCTGTCTGAGGCAAAGGTCAAAGCCGGTGTCTCCGTCGGACCACAGATAAAGAAGATCCTGGAGTGCAATGAATTCCCCAAGAAGCTCACTAGTAAGGAGAAAGTGGCTTGGAACAGCTTTGTCGCAGTGATTCGTGGCTTCCTGGGCAATCACAATTTCCTCCCGCGTCAAATAGAGATTCCGAGGATGTTCAACCCGCCGCGGCTGATGTATCCACACCCGCGGTATCCGAGGCGTGGGGAAAGCTCATCATGCGGCGTCGCTGGGCGCCGCTCTCATGGCCCAAGGCGATCGTCGCGAAGGAAGGCGCGACACCTTCTGCACGGTCATTTGTGGCATCGCAGGAGGGGGCGATGGTTCTGTGCAAATCGCCGTCGGGTAATGTTTGCGGGCAAATGCCAGCATTGGGGGGAGTGTTTGTTTTTGTTTTAGCTACGGGAGGTAGAACCCGGTTGGAGACCCACGCGGAACAGGGGGAGAACATACCAACATCATACCAGCGTACCAACAACATACAACAGACCAACATCATACCAACTCCGCACAGAGACACAGCGAATAAAACCCCATTGTGTGGTGGTTGTTGTGCTCCCTGTCCCCAAATCACCTGGGGGTGTTCAGGGGTGACGAATCCAAAAATGTCAAAAGTCAAAATTGTTCACGTTTGGCCCCTAAATTATTGCAATGTTTGGGTGCCTTTGGCAGAGTGTGACGCTGACGCCAGTATAAAGCGGACGAGGTGACGACCACGCCGGGTGCCCCCGAGATCAAGGCCGTCTCTCGTTTACTCATTTATTGTCCTCAACAGAGCGACTTTTATTTGGCTGCAGAACGATACCGATGGCAGGGGAGAGGTGGGGACACGGCGGCAAGCACACTGCGCCATGAACCCGGTCACCTGAGTTAAATTATCAGCCTCAAATAGCATCAGTGATATCATAACGGGTCTTGGGCTTCACTTCTTTCCTTTACCAACGCTGACCACCACCAAGTGTGGCATTGGCGAGGCCTTCATCCTTGATTGGATTGAGGAAGAGCTGAATTTATTTAGTAATGTTATAAGTGTATGTGTGCACGCGTGTTGAACTTCGTTCGCACCGTACGTAGCCAACCGTGCCAATAAGATGCGCGGGGGAAGGGCACCAAACATTACTATGATTACCTTCAACAATAATGATATGACGTCTCGTGCACTGTGGCTACGGCTACTGGTCACGTGGCACTGCCAGCGACTCGTCACGTGCCCGGTAAGGAATTGGGCCCCTGGATATGGCAACCGCGGAGACAATTGGGAAAAGGCTCCCCAAGACAGCACCGCAGCGAGCGAGAAGCAGTGGCAACAAGAGTGGACGTTCACGGGGGGCATGGCAGCG
Organism: Lampetra planeri; assembly: GCF_965212315.1. NCBI lineage: Eukaryota > Metazoa > Chordata > Hyperoartia > Petromyzontiformes > Petromyzontidae > Lampetra > Lampetra planeri. The sequence goes on along the minus strand of NC_136127.1, from coordinate 12,068,189 downwards.
ACCGAGAAACGGAGAAACAGGGACGGAGGAGGCAGGCGAGCAGGGTGCTGGGGTGGGCCCTGCATCGACAAATGTCACCGTGCTCCACCAAGTTCGCTCTTCTGAGCAGTGAATCCCTGTGAAGGTCGCCCCCCCCCCCAACACACAACAGCTCTGCTGCTTGCCCCCCACCCCCCAATCTGAGAGGAGTTGAGGCTGTTGCTGCTGTTGCCAAATGATCATTGAGCCATGAAAGGCGTCGTTGGACAGATACAGCGTTACACGGCAATGTATCCCACGCCACCGTCAGGTAATGATATATCTATTGAGGGCACAGTCTGTACCGCGGTACGATCTTTAAGGGCCCATTTTACGACACGAAATACGGGTGAAGCTGCAATCACGGTGCACGCTCACCCTGGGACAATACGCAGCGTGTTCATAAAATCTAAGGGTGGCTGGGGGCACGATCGATCGTAAACCCGAACGCGCCTCTCGGCAATGTTCCAGCCGGGTGAAGCATTCAGCGCCCGTGTGCACGGACGCGCCCGCCGATCGGTGACCATCGCGACTCTGCCGAGGCTGCTTTTGCCGAAGGCTGCCGCATCGCAGCAGTCGCAGTGGCACGCGGACGCCCGCTAAAATATTCATCATCGTCATCATTGTCGTCATTATCGTCATCATTGTCGTCATCGTCATCATCATTGTCGTCATCATTGTCGTCATCATCATGGTCGTCATCATCATGGTCGTCATCATCATGGTCGTCATCATCGTCATCATTTTCGTCATCGTCGTCATCATTGTCGTCATTGTCGTCAATGTCGTCATCGTCGTCATCAGTCGTCATCATCATTGTCGTCATCGTCGTCATTGTTGTCATCATTGTCGTCATCGTCGTCATTGTTGTCATCGTCGTCATCGTCGTCATTGTTGTCATCGTCATTGTCGTCATCGTCATTGTCGTCATTCACAATTGGTTTGTTGGTGAGGCCACGTGGATCGCACGGATGTTGTGACACTCCCTTCCCGTGGGCTTCGCGGAGGTGCCATGCCCTGGCTCGCCAGGAGAAGGCAGCACAGCAAGTGGACGCATCGCCATCTGTATCCATCTGTACGGGGATTGAGTAATACCTTCTCGCGCAGGGCGTGGGTTTTCTCATTGCGCAGAAAACCCGTTTGCAAATGTAATAAGCTACGAGCCAGTGTCGTGATTTACGAGCAATACCGAATGACATTGAGACTGCACGAATTCGTGTAAAACAACTGATTGCAAAATAATTCACTACACTGAAGGTAAAGATGCAGCCACAGCGACTGCTCGCTCGCACCGGCGACCTCTGGAATGTATACCAGGACAGACGGGCCTGGCTGATCTCAAAGCTCTGTGGTCGATTGTATACAATATCTCAAGTGAAATATTCCCTTCCGTTTTCAATGTGGGTAGGCGGCGGCGGGGGGGGTGTATCTGAAATTCTCAGACAAAGCAACTGAATGGCGAAACCTCTTACAGCTGAATCTCTAACGCCGTTCCTCTCCAACGGCCGCAGGAAACTTCGAACGCTGATCGCAAGCGAGCGTGGTGGCTGCTCCGTTCGCGCCACCGCGGCCGCGAGCCATCGCCGCCGCGCTTTGCTCACGCGGGCATCGCCGCTCATTAAATTTCGCACCTCCTCGCGGGAGAGGACACGCAGAGCCGCGGTGGCGTTTCTCCAGCTAAGCGGGCCTTTTTGCCCGGGGCTGCCGTTGGCGAACCTGTCACTTTGGATAGCGCCCGCAGGAGGGTGCGGAGAGGTGGCGCCAGGCGCGAAATGCCTGCCACCGTTAGGGCAGAGCGCGCGTGTTAGAGACTTGGCGCGTTTGTGGAAAGCCCTGAGTGGTTTGCGTTGTTCTGAACGACTATTTGGCGTCCCGTTAACTGATTTCCGAGAACAGCTGCTGAGATTATGCAATCGCTGCGCGTTCGCTCTGACAACACGTGGAGCGTCTCAACTCGACTCTCAATATGGGAGGAGAGGGGGCGCAGGGCCGCTGGAAAGGGTTAACGAACCAACGCGTGCTTTGAAGACAGGTCCCAAGAGCGGTGTGCAAATTGCCAGCGCGGTGGAACACTTCTACCACCACCGATGCAATCGAGTGCATTTAAGTCACGATTCAGAATCAAGCGTTTTGATTCAAGCGTCGATTTCTCGTTCTATCGTCGTGGCGACGAGATGACCGAGCGCATTCCGGGTGAATTGTGTGTGTGTGGAATAAACACGCCCCTTGACGTGGCGCTGATGAATGATTCTTTGCAGCGTTGACTGCGCACTTGGGGTTTGTTTACATTTCACGTCGCACACATGGAGGGGTGGGGGGACATTCATCACGTGGTTCCCGTATGAGAGGGCGGCTCTCAGAGGAGAATGCTCAGCCAGGGCCCCGGTCTATAAATTCCACTGGAAACGTTTTTCAGACAGACGAATGGGGCGCTCTGCGCTTCAAAGCCGTACAAACAAGTTGTGGAAAAATCATGCCTACGCATGGGACCCCGTGACGCTTTCCAGCACTCGTTTGTCCTCGAAAGTATTTCATTAGCCGGCGAGGAAGGGGATCGGGGGAGCTGCCAGAGTAAAGTGCAAAGTTTTCGTTCACGTTCATTTCTGCAAGATTTGAGAAATGACACTTTTATCAATGCGACTGGTCCTCTCTTACAGGGAGTCCCGAATAGCAGCACAACTTTACACCGAAGCGTTCTTCATATTCAATCATCTGCATCATGACCCCCCCCCCCACCCTCGTTACAGATGGACCGTGTGCTGATGCATTGGCTCTCACCTCAAACCTTCGTTTGGACAACGTTTCAAAAGACGCGTTTAATGGCTTAGGGAGGTGGAACGTCGCCGGTGTCCAGAAATACCGTTGCGAGAGAACGGCGTCCCAATAACTCAGAATGTCACCGCGCAGGCACTACGACAGGAGGCCTCCTCCACGTGAACTCCTGACCCTGTCGAGGACATCGACTAGTGAATGCTGGATGGGCGACCTCCATGCGTAGGAGGTGTTATAGGCCGTGGGGAACCTCGAAAAATACGACGGAAAGCCTCGCAGAGTCAATTTGCTTGGACGGGTGGCCACCGTCTCAAGGACGCGAGGCTGTGGCGAGCAAGCAGAGGGCGGCGCTGCAACATTCATTGCTGTTGTACGATACTGCATATGCCCCCCCTCTCAGCGATGTGTTCTTCGACAGCACCGTTCCGCGACGAACCACCACGCCCCTCCCCCCCGCGCGGCGTGGGGAGGCGCTCATCCAGCAGTGGATTAGCAACAGGGTGGTGCCTCCGCGTGTGTACGTTGGCAACGTTCTGCTAATGCCTCGCTGTGCATGTCACTGGCAACTACTACACGTGTGCCCCATTACATCAACGCATTGGTATCCTTAGGCGGCTGTGGTACCACCCGGGCTTCTGGCACCGATTATCCACACACGCGCACACACAAATACAGTACACGATGGGACATTCTTAGGCTGAAAGGGCAGGAAGTAACAATGACTTTTAAACGCTCACCAGGAGCGATTTTAATCGCGCCGACCCTGTGGGGGCAACCGATAGCAAACCACGGCGTGGCTTTGCTACCGAGAATGCCAACTCAGCGCCCGCCAGCACCGCGCCCGACACGACAAACCGTGCCCTGTGCTCGTGTTAGCGGAGTTTCAGGACATGGATCCACGCCGGTGGTCTATCTGTTCACGACAGCACTGGAGGGGAGGGGGGCCCTTTCTTTACCGCGGTGCAGATACGACTTGAAAATAACGTTGGAGGCACCAACAAACAGTAACACACATCACAGTGTTCAAGCCAAATCAGGAATAGTCCGCTCCCTCTAAGTAGCCGATCAGTGACGCCAAGATGCTACTTGCAGCGATGGATAAACTCGAAGCGGTAGGCCCTCAATGTCGGCGCGGGCCGTATGGGACGAGGTCGTGGGCCGTGGGTTGCTGACCGCCCGCTGCGCACAAAGGGCCCGAGATGATTCGTTACCCTGCGGGCGCATTACAAAATGTGAGTTGTTTACCCACACGGGATGTGCGGAATGTTGCGTTGCGCGACTTACTTATTTATTTACCGGACCAAAACAATGTTCCCCTGTCTCTCATTGCCAACGACGTGTGTCAAATCTACCACAATCATCTTGCAAGTCGCCAAGGCGGTGGGAGGTGGGGGAGGGGAGGCTGTATCTTTTGGGAACTTTCTTCTTCGACATGGGAATCTGGCCCTCGGAGCGTGTCATCTCGTACGACGGTTTTTGTACTCAGGGCGGAGGCAATCACAAATGAAGACGGACATGAGGAGGCCGCGACCCAGGGAGGTTCGTGGTTCACGTGACACACACGGGCAGGAAACAGCGGCGTGGCAAGATACACGCCTTGCGGTTTCACGCGTTCCCATCACACTGTGCCCGGCCGCCGCCACGGCCCATCAAAAACAAAACCCCAAATAAGCCCGGGCAGATCAGAGACGGCAGCAGAGAGCGAGAGAGCGATGCGGATGGGACAGCGATGCGGATCGGACAGCGCTGGCATGCCACGGGGATTTTGAGAGGAAGGGGAAAACGTTGTTGAGGCAAACGCTGAGAAATGCGGGAGGACATCGTTAAGTCCTCGTCACGCCGCCGCACCGCGTGAGATTTTCACGGTTGTGCTGCCGAATTGCTCTCCCCCGGTGCGCTTGCGGGGAGAGCTGTGCGGCGTCCGACGTTTCGCTCCACGTGCCGGCAGCTTCTTCGGCAAGGAAATGGAAGGAAAAGTTAAGAAAAAAACGCCAAAAAGTCCTCAACAACAAAAAAACCTTCCGATGTCTCAAAGTCTGCACCGAAGGCGCCTGACACAGCGGTCGAGATAAGCGGCTCGTAAAGCGAATGCGCCATAAATTGCGGCGCTAACCGTAGTGACGGAGCGGACGCACCCGGGAGATTACTCATTAACTGCGGCGATGACCGCAAAGAGCAAGGGCCGACAGCGACGTCTGGCCCCTCCGAAGCACGCGGCGTCAATAATTGAAGGGGGCCGAAAAAGTCGAAGACATCGCACGCACGCACAGGCGCGAAAACACGAGACGAGACGGCGAGCACATGTGGCTACGTTCAGCGAAAAAGTGACCCCGAGGTTTGGGGGTTTAAGGATGCATCGATTCGTATCGGTTTAAAGCTGGGACGATATATGAAGCTTCGAGTCGATTACTCCTCGAAAAATGTTAATCAACTGCTAGGACCCACACCTTAAATGTGTGTATGGTAAACCTCTTTCGCACAGTACGTAGCCAACCGTGCTAACAAAGAGAGGGGTCCTTGCCTTGCACCATCTGGCAATTCGTCAGCATTTGGTTCGAGCAAGCGTGGCTCTGCTGATGAGACGACTTCATATCGACACCGGTGCAACGTTTGCTTGTGTTGAATCAATGCCGCTGAAATGATGCCCGTACAGAAGGCCGCGTGGTTGACAGATGTGTGAAGGAGAAAAATCGTCATCTTGCTTTCATAACACAGGGTTTTTTTGGGTTAGATCGCGTAAATATAAATGCGTCGTTAAACCCGCCGCAGCCAATTAGTAAGGTTTGTTGATATTGGTTGCGAAAACCTACGTGCTAAATCGTCGTCTGCTTGTTCATTTTGTTACTTTTATTGGGGTCGACTACTTTGGGGCCACTCGAAAAATGACAGCGCCTCCCCCCACCACCACCACCACCGAGTGATACCTCAACTGGCCATGTGCAGCCCCCATTCACTAAACCCGCACTGACCACTGTGGTGAAGTATGGTCAAACAACCTCAATGACTGACGTTGCACCGTGACTGTAGGTGTCACGGGTCCACGTGACACGCCACTAGAGGCCGCTATACTCGCCGCAATGTAAAAACATTACCGACTTACTCTCAATCGTGAGTCACGAACATCCATTGTCACGAGCTGGTGAATCATTACACCCCTAACCCCGAGTAGTTTACCTTGGCTTGGTATTAAACTAAACATCATTCATTGACTGTAGGACGCGTTTATTATTACCTGTCACTGGCCCAACTTTCAGGAACCTGAGGGCCTCAAAAAACGACACATCGGCTCTAAAGTCCTGGGGCTGGAGTTGAACTGCGTCTGGTGATGGTGCCACCTAGAAAAACACCACTGCTGAGCAAGGCGCGGGGAAGCCACCTCGATCAGCCTTGCGTGGTCGAGGTTCAAGATGCCGAGCGGGGCGGAGTGCGGAGCCGTGAGAGAGGGGGAGTTGAGATCGGATGGGACGGAGGGAGCGTGAGACGTGGGTAGAAAACTTAACACGTCGACGTAGGGAGCCACGGCCTGAGAGAAACACTGTGAATCCAACATTACCACGGACTTGCATGAAGACCTGTAGACTTACACACTTCTATAGGGACCTGCATACAGTACTTCCACTGGGAGATCCACAGACTTACAAAGTGACCCGGTAACTTCCACAGCCTTACATCGAGACCTATAGACGTACCTGCACTTCCAAAGTGAGCCGTGGCCTTATATAGATATTTCAATCGAGATCCATATCTTATTTTATATTTGTAGAGCGCCTTTATTCATACCGACACATTGACGAACATAGAACCAAATCGATGTAATTGATGCCGCTGCTGCGTTGGCCTTAAAATAAAATACGTCATTGGCGACGTTTCGGGCAATGGCCCTTCATAGCACGTGAACATAGCGCTACAGAGACGTATACAGCATGAGGTCCTGACACTCAACACGTGGGTAATTAATGCAGTATAGTTGGCAGAAAGCCACGAAGCCTGCTGCTATGGTAAACCTATTAGTGGGGGAGCACTTGCAATGAATACTATTTACATCGCATCCATTTGTCAATCCACTGCTCGATGAAGGCCTCCCCGTGCCTTGTTGGTCACGGGGTTTGTCTGAACATACTTCGCCACGCTGGTCAATCCGGGTTCGTGGAGGTGACGGGGGAGGGCCCGGGGATCGGTTCCGGATGTCATTCGCCACTGATGTGGGAGCCGTGGTTAGGAATCGAACTCGGGTTTCTGGGTTCCTAGTGCAGCACGTGAATCAACAATACCTGCAGCACCAGCTCCTCCATCGAGCGATAATTATTGGAACTTTGTAATTATTTGTTAAAAATAGATCACAAACGAGGCCGTCAGTCCAGGGGTTGCAATCCAGAGTCCGTCCTCAGGTTCAATGCGATCTCCCGGCGCGGCATGAAGTGTACACGGGCACACTACAGACAGGCGATCCGGCAAGCATGGCGCGCCTGTGTGGTGGGGTCAAATGTGGGACCCGTACTCCCATCTCTTCCGAGTCGTTTCTGGGGGGTTGTTATTGGCCAGCAGCAGAGGCGTGAGCGGGCAATTTCACAGCTGCACCTTTGCCTTTTGTGACTTGAGCAGAGCGCGACTCCCCTCTGCTGCTCTGTGCGTCGTGCAGTCTTTCACTCTCATTCACTCCATCAACCTTCTCCGACCTCTATGGTTCATGTGCTATGAATAAGGCCCATTGCCCGAAACGTCGCCTATTATATATTTGTCCTTTTACAGCCACGCGAACGCGTTTGAGTGTTGTTGTTCTCTGTGCGTGTGCACCACTGCCAACGCAGCAGCAGCAATAGGCAGATAAGTTGTACGTGTTTGTGAACTTTAGCAGCAACAGTGGTAACTGAGGGAGAGAAGAACGGGGAGGGAGTAAGAGGTGGTGGGGAGGAGGAGGAGGTGGAGGTCTGGCGTGAAGGGGAGCTTGCCGGCGGGGGTGTCGGCGGTGAGGTGAATGACACGGGGAGGTTTGTGGAGAGAGAACGAGGGAGGACCCCAAAGGGGTAGACGAATCGTGGAGGCAGCGCGAACACAATCCGTGGTCGCCTGTGATCCTCCCTGGACCCCCCCCCATCACCCCTTCCCCGCCCCCCACCACCACCAGGACTGTGAGAGCGACACAGCGCCGGCACCACCGCGGGCAGACGAAGCGGCCGGGCTGACACCATGAACAAGGTCAGTGCTGAGTGGACCCGAGGCGACTGTGCACGTTGCGATGGATTTGCCGCGGCGGCTGCTGCTTGCCCTGTAACTCGAGTACTCGCGACACCCCCCCCCCCTCAAACGATGCGTCCTCGTCCTCCGTATTTACCGAATCGTCTCCGCGTGGAACTTGGTAGTGCGCTGCACACGCCCGATGCTTGCTAAACACGTCGTCGTTCCCACGTGACGGCTTAAATCGAGACGTGTGCCGTCCCACGTGGCGTCGTAGAGGGACTCATTCAAGTGGGCTCCGCTCACCACCAATGACGAGTGGCGAGTATTTGAACCGGTGCCGAGCCTCCCTTAGGTCGACTCGGCCTTAAATAAGCGCAGTATCTGGCGCGGTGTGCAGACAGCACCACCGTGGTGCTACCGGCGAACAGCACTTGCGCGACAGTCTGACGTCCTTCTCCCCCCCCCCCCCACGTGACCTAAATACCAGCAGCACTTCATGTGGCCTCTTAAAGTGCACCTAGCCTGGCACAAGCGTCGCGGTGTCGTTTAATGCTACAGCCGCGTTCTGACAGGAACGCTGTGGCCACGTGCTCACACGCGTTCACGCGTTAAGAAGGCCCTTGACCCACCATCCCCCCCCCCTGCAGTCACGCGTCTTGTTTGACTTGTTTACACGTATACTGTAGCGTAGACGCAACGTTATTACACCAGTTGGTTCGCTTCATGAGCCTTGATATAACATACCGGTCAACCCATACAGTTTACCCCGTATTCTTGTACATGGAAATTTAGTTTTCAATTCCATACGGCATACAGCCGTTTCAATACGGCCAAAAAAGTGTCTATTTGTTTGTGTTTCTCTCTTGTTATGGGACTTTGTAGGATGAACGTTGAGATTTATAAGGGCACGGGGTTGACTAATAAGGTCTGAATTGGTCTCAAATAAGGTAGGCACATATTCTATGGTCTTCCCAAGATCCATAAAGAAGGTGCCCCACTACGGCCCATCGTGTCCACGATCAACTCACCTACCTACAAGCTAGCCCGTTTTTTATCGGATACTCTGCTTCCCTTTACTGGCAAGGCCACCTCAGCAGTACTTAACTCAACTCACTTGGTCTCTCTAGTCAAGGACATTGTGCTTTCTCCTGATGATGTCCTCGTCAGCTTTGATGTGGTCTCTGTTCACCAAGGTTCCAGTGCCTTACACCATAACAATAATTGAAGACTTAGTCCAACTTGGACTGAACCCGGATGTCCCTGCGCTGGTTAGGCACTGCCTCACCAACACGTACTTCACCTGGAATGGTACCTTCTACAAACAAAATGAGGGTACCCCAATGGGTTCCCCCTTGTCACCAATGATAGCCAATGTTTTTATGGAGAAATTTGAAACAGACGCCATCCAGACATCCACCCTACGTTCTTCCCTGTGGAAGAGATATTTGGATGACACTTTCGTCATTTTGCCACATGGCCTCCCAGCATTGAACCAATTTCTAGACCACATCAATTCCATAAACCCATCCATCAAATTCACCATAGAAGTGGAGAAGGATGGCAAGCTACCATTCTTGGATGTTCTGTTTGAGAGGAGGCCCAATGGCTCTTTGGGACATTCTGTTAACAGGAAGGCCACCCACACAGATTCCTACTTGAAGCCTAATTCCCACCACCATCCGGCACAAAAGAATTCCCTCATCAAAACACTATACCATAGGGCCCACTGCATCTCTGACCAACACCACCTGGCCAGTGAATTAAAACATGTACATCTGGCCCTCAAGATGAACGGATACTCGGACCGTGCTATCCGCCAAGCTGTTGCTCCTACCGGGGAGAAACAACCCCCTGAGACTCCGATCAAAATCATTGTTGCCATACATAGCAGGCGTTACCAAAAAGATTTCCAAAATTCTAAACAAACACAAGATCCAGGTCCGATTCAGTACAGTACACAAAATCCGTAGTCTGATCCCATCCGTAAAGGATGTCATTCCTGACTTACAGTACCCTGGTGTCTACAAACTGAGTTGCACCTGTGGTGATTGCCATATCGGGGAAACGAAACGACATTTCTGATCGCATTCGCGAGCCCAAGTCAGATTTAAAACACGGTAGGACGAATTATTCTGCTGTAGCCGATCATTGTTTCAACACAGCAGGTTCTCATGATATTTATACTCTTTAAGCTTCAAATCTAGAATCTCATGATATTGTTTTCTCCGATACCAAAGTACTCTGCAAGCCGTCTGGATACTACCAAAGATTTGTCCATGAAGCCATCCAGATATACCAACATAGACAACTTCAACCGAGAGGATGGTTTTAAATTAAGCAATCATTGGAAGGATTTCATCAACCAAGTCAAACTTTAGCTGCCTTGTAATTTTACAGCCATATCCATATTTCCAGTTTTTTACTCCCAGCCTGATACACCACCATTACTCGTCTTACCGGCACTGTACTCACTCAACCTCCCCTCCCCTGGCATCACGAAAGAAAAAAGATGGTTATCTATCGGCTTAACTCATGTTAATCCCCTGCCCAACCGCCCGCGATGCTACACGGCCTGCCGCATGCTCCCCCCCTAACACCCTATATAAACACGTTGTCTCTGAAGAGCTATCTTCATACGCTACAGTAATTTTGCTGGAGCAGACATACCTGATGACGGATGCTTGTGTTGCTTCCAAAACGTCGTGATTTAATTTAGTTGTTTTTTCTTTTCTTTTTTACCTACGTGACTTTACCGAAAAAACCAAAGAGTATGAATCCTTGCAGTCACGAAAACTTCTAGAAAAAAAATCTAGAAAGGTATGCAGTTACATATGATGCACTATGCGATGCAGCCTTCTAGTCAATCCACTGCTGGTTCACGCCGCTGCATTTCCCCACGCCGTGTCCGTCACGGAGGTTGTTTGACCATATTTCACCACGCTGGTCAGTGCTGGGTTGGTTCAGCTATCGCTTGCCACTGAAGCTTGTCGTAGTCCGGGAATCGAATCGAAGTGGCCAGCTTCATGCGCTGGCCAATGTGCCACACAATTCCATCGAGACCAAAATTAGATACATGCATTGTGAGCGAAGGAGCGATTTTCATCGATTGTAGTCGATTAACCGATGCGGCTTTAACCGATGTGTCAAGCCGACGACGAATAATCATCCGGGATTTCACCCCGATCCCGGTCGAGTTTCCACCCACGGCTCGGCCAGCCCCAGCGATTTCCCCGAGAATGAAATTGAGCAAAACAGAAAGCCGGACCCCCATTTTGAAAGCGGGACCCAAATCCATCACCGATTTAATTCAAAGCGCCGCACCGGGGATCGGCCTTTCTTGGGACGGCCTTTCTTGGGATGGCCATTCTGAAATCACCGTGGGGACTGTCCCAGCACAACCGGGCAGTTTGATGGCCCACGCCGAACGCGTGGCCGCGGTACTGGACGATCGGGCCCGGCTGGCTCAGCGGTAGAGAGCGAGACCGTCCGCTATCGGAAGGTTGCGAGTTCAACTCCTGGGTGTGTGCATACCTGGCAACCCCTTATCAGTGCCTACCTTATTAGAGACCAATTTAGACCTTATTGGTCACCCCGTGTCCTTAGAAATCTCAACGTTCACCCTACAAAGTCCCATCACAAGGGAAGAAACAGAAAACTGACTAAAACAAATTGCCCGCATTGAAACGGCTGTACGCCGTCTAGACCTAAAAAAATAATTTCCCTGTACAAGAATACGAGTTAAACTGTATGGGTTGACAGGTATGTGTATGTATGTTGAACTTGCTTCGATTGGGGGGGGGGGGGTGCAGGTTAACCCAGTCCATCATCGATCCGGGGTGGTTAAAGTGAAAACCACTGCGGGAGACGTCAACAACGCTTGCCATATGGAAGGAAAAGGCCCCCTGCCATGGGACTGTCGCACACCTGTGTGTCACACCTGTGTCTGTCACACACCTGTGTGTGACAGACACCTTTGTGTCTCACCTGTGTGTCACACCTGTGTCTGTCACACACCTGTGTGTCACACCTGTGTGTCACACCTGTGTCTGTCACACACCTGTGTGTCACACCTGTGTATCACACCTGTGTCTGTCACACACCTGTGTATGTCACACACCTGTGTGTCTCACCTCTGTGTCACACCTGTCTGTCACACACCTGTGTGTCACACCTGTGCGACAGACCTGTGCAACAGACACAGGTGTGTGACACACACAGGTGTGTGTCACACACCTGTGTGTGTCGCACATGCCCGGTGCACGCTCGCTGGAGCCGACTTAGCGGTGCTCAATATTTTCTTTGTGGGGGGGAAGGGGATTTCTCACGTGCCAATTGTGTTTTTTTTGACCTCGTCATTTTCTATTTGCTGCATTGTTGCGCTTTGGTTGTATTTGTTTCGTTTCTGTCATCTTGATGACCCAGGTCACTCTTGCCATGACGCGGCCTGGGGCGGAGGCGGCGGCAGCGATTATTCCTGCGGCGTCTGCTTCAGAGTGGACATTAAACACCCCCCCCCCCTAATGTCATACGCAAGCGGAGGGAAATTTACCAAATTGGAGAAATTACCAGCAAATGTACTGCTCAATTGGGATTGTACACCACCCACAGCAGTCATCACCCCCCCAACTGGCACGTTGATGCCCCCAGGGACACTCTGACCAATGAGACTCATCCCGCTCTCCCGAGTTCTCACCCGGGTCAACAAACTAAACTACCAATTTGAAATTCCAGGTGCTGCGAGGAGTTCTGGTGGCGCTGGCCGTCGCCGTGGTGATCACCCTCATCGTGGTGCTGCCCCTGGTGATTCTCCAAAGCTCAGGCGAGTCCTCCCTGCCCTCGCCGGCACGCCCAGCACCGCAGGCAGACCGCAAACCCTCACCGCATCGAGGAGTCTCACGACCCCGTGGTCCGTCTCCTCCTTTGCGTTGCAGACGATCCGGTGGACGAGAGGAAAACGTTCACCCTGGACGACTACTTCGCTGGGAGATACAACCCCAGGTCGTTCGGTCTGGAGTGGATAACAGGTCAGGGGTGGGGAGGTTGCGGCTAGGGGCTCTGATGGGCATTGCTCGTTCACCTGCTTGACGATTGATGATTATTGACGATTGAAGACGATGATGAAACGGTAATCGTCCTCCTCGCTGTTGCTGTTTTGCTCCACCCGACAGACGACGAGTACATCTACAAAGACAGCAATGGCAACGTCCAGAAGAAGAAAGTCGATGGGAACCCCAAACCGACGGAGTTCATCTCCAACTCCACGTTCGTGAGTGGCGCCTCTGGCGGAGCTGCGACGTTCACGCTGGGAACTCGCGGCCTGTGGGGGGCTCTGTGTAGGGCCGCGATTGGGGAGGGGGTCCCCTGTTGGGGCCGTCCCCCACAACCTTACCCCATTGCCACGAGCCACGGCGCTCGAGTGAGTACATCGCCCGGGTCACTCTGCCCCATCGCCCGTGCGACTAAACTCGCGTCTTCTCTTTTGCCTGTGCTCCACCAATCAGGAGGAAAAGCAGGCGTCAGGATTTCTCGTCGCCCCGGATCAGCAGTACGTCCTCCTGGAGAGCAATTACTCAAAGGTGCGGAGCACTGCGAGGTCGGGACACGCGGGGGGGGGGGGGGGGGCTCTTCATTCCTCTCTCTCTCTCTCTCCACATCCTCCTGACGTCTCCTCGCATGTCGATCCATAGGCAGTCTCTTCGGGTGGGTCAGTAGTCAATCGGCTCGAAGTCACCTTCCACCACCGCCACACACGGCCAAACGAATCGGGACGTCACGCAAGGCAAATGTGCCGACCGATTTTCAGCAAAAACCGGTTTTGTTGAAAATCGCCCATATTTGTCCGGAGATGACAACTCGATCCGTTCGGCCGTGGGGTGGCTGAGGGCACACAACACAGCTCCGGGGTGGACAAAGGCAACGTTCAAAATGTCGTCGTCGCCGGCATTCGTGGTTTGCAGCTGCTTTGTCAACCCACCTCTGACACAAGCGCTGAACGGAGTCACAATACGATCTACTGCGAGTAACAGTGCGATCTTGTCTCCCGTGGTGTTTCTCCTCCAATTCCCGCCCCCCCTCCCCCCCCCCCGTCGATTAGGAACGGGGCTCCGTCGTTTAATTGGCGCTTTTATTTTTACATTTTGATTCAGCCCCCTCTCCGGGCAACTGCACACCGTGTGTATATTACCATCACCATCATCATCACCATCATCACCATCATCATCACCATCATCACCATCATCATCACACGAAGCTTGCTAATTGCTAGAAGGAAGATCAGTCTGTGTGTGTGTGTGTGCGAGCAGTCTCTGCAACACGTGGATCACAGTCATGAGAATGTAGATGGAGTACTCGAGTCAATAACATCTGGTAACCCCGCAGCAGTTATATTTAACAAGTCTGACGCTGCCGATGAGAGCTATAAGGCTGAAACCTGCCCAGAGTCTGTTTAAACAAATTCTGCTGGGTTAGACTGGAAAGCTGATTGGGCAATGGATTAAAACATTTTTATTTTTATTCGGGAGATACACACAGTGGAATTTTGCTTGTATTTGATTTTACCCACAATGCTCCTCACCACCAGCACATCCCGAGTTGGTATAGAATACTTGAAGTCACTTTTGTGTAACCGGTCGACAGAGGCCCATTGAGACGCATGACGCGTCGCCTCTTTAGCAAGGGCGACCTTGGTTACCAACAAATTATTTAGTGATTATTTAATGCGCTAAGAAGCAGGCCCATTGCCCAAAACGTCGCCCGTTTATACATTGTGCCTTTTTAGGCCACAGCGTCATTGACGGACGTGTTGAGTGGTTTTATTTTTCCGTTGTGGGTCACACCCAAGTCGCTTTGAACACACGGGACATATACGCGCATTCTTTATTGAACAAATGACGACTACATTCAACAATAATTCGACACAAATTTGAATGAGGCCAAGTCAATACATTTTTTAAGAGGGGTTGAGCTTTGAGCGGGAGAGGGGGAGGCTCAGCCCCCCGCCACCCACCCCCTCCTCCCCCCACTCGCCTTCTCCCTCCCCCCCACTGAGTACAGGGCTGACACAATCGCCCAAGGAACGAGATAACGTCTTGGGTTGCCAGCTCGACTGCTGGGGGCACACAGAGCAAGGCATGGCCGCGCTCACAATGGGAGCGTGCTGCCCGATTGTACCGCCTGTTGAACCGCCCGCAACCCTGCCGATATTTAACACCGACTCGAAGTGACCCCGTGGGTAATATTTAACCAGCAGAGGAGCCCACGGGCGAGGGAGACCTGGGAGAGAGAACAAACGTCTGTAAACAAGTCAATTGCACCGTTTCACAACCATAGAAACGAAGCAAATGTGCCAAATCATTGTTTCACAACTCCAGTCCACGCGGCGACCCCCCCCCCCACCAGCACTCCCCCCCCCCCCCACCGTACAGATTTTCGTGATTACCAACCATCAGGTGCGTGGGGAGTGCAGTGGCTACTTTACCTGCTTCACGTGGACTGAGCTAAACCGCTCGTCACCGCTGCTAACCGCGTCCGGGAATTAAACTCAGCTGGCTGGCTTCATTGCAGAGTGCGCTAACCGCTGCGCCACCGCTCCCCCACCTCTGTCCACTTATTTACTGCTCTCATAGACTCCGTGAGCCGCAGGCCGATTTGTTGACTCTCTAAAGCCATAGATTGTAAGACACGCTTAGGAAAGCTCTCGGCCTGGTGGTGTGGATGGCATGGGCCCTGGTGTCAGGAATTAAATGGGAAGGGGGAGTTGCCCAGTGGCTGGGCCCCCTTTGGCCCGTGGTTTCTGGTGCATTTGTCCTTCTGCCACTGTCCCAGCCTCGTGCCATTCGTTACCAGGGTCTCCAGCCTCAGGAGGGACGAAAGCGCCAGGAATATTCGTATTTTACTCTTTGTTTTAACCGGATGAGAACTCAAGAGACCCAGGATGAGTCTCATCTGCAAGAGCGACCCGAGGCTTTTGCGTGCCAGCAGGGGGGGCGATTATTGCGGCTTGTAGTCAAGTAAATAAATTCGAGTAACTTTTAAACAATGGAAAATTTGTATCCTGACCACACAATGACCTTCGCGTGCGAACGACGTCAGGGGACCTTTAACGTCCACTGTGAGTGAAGCGGACGGCGACCCCGTAGCTCCGTTGCGGGTTAACGCGCCCGCGGTAGCGACGAGGGTGGCCGCCGGGTTGGAACCGCGAAACTCCGCGACGAGCGGCGAACGCGCTCCCGCCAGGCCAGCGTCACCGCCGCTCCTTCCGGAGACGGCGGGGCCGTGGCAGCGCACGGCCGCGCAGACGCGCGGAGAGAGTGAGGGAGAGCGAGAGCACGACACAGAGAGCACGCGTGCGCGCCGCAGCGCCGACGCATCGCAACACACCGCAACATTCCACAGGGGCCGGCAAAGTGGCCTCTGGGTGGGAGAGCGGGCACCGCTTGCGCGGGGTTCGTCACGGCCGTGCTGCTGCCGAACGGCTCCCCGATGGGGTTCTCACGGGCGACGTGACCACCGCCGCACGTCGGTCGGCACGACGCCCCGCCACGACGCTTCTTCGGAACCGATTCCGTTCGTTGTGGTGCACGGAGCGAAACGTCGGACGTCGTGCCGAGCAACGCGCGGTACACAAACCTGAGAGCGCGTCGGAGAGCGGAAACCCCTGACCTTCTGGCAGACCGGCCCTGGATTATGGGCGACATTTCATTCCCATTCCCCCCCATGAAGGACACGCACCGCACTTTGAACCCGCCGACCTGAGTTTGAGTCCCGGCCGTGGCTAATGTCAGCGGCGAGTGAGATCTAAACCAGACCAGGTATCGCCCACCACTCACGTCCCGGGACCTTCATCGGCCCGGCAGACGTAGCGTGGATTGCATAAGCCAGTACGAAGTTTGAGATAACTGATCGTCAAAGCATCACCGATGCATCCACGATTACCACGGTTAATAAATTGACGACTATGGTTTATGATAACAATGATGATGGTGACAGTGTTTCTCCCCGCCCACCCCCCCCCCCCCCCCTCTGTGTTGTTACAGTTGTGGAGGTATTCGTACTACGCGTCATACCACATATACGACCTCCAAAATACGTAAGTAGGTGCCCCCCACTGCACACGTTGGGCCATTGCTTGCTATTTGTGACTGTATAACGATGGACGCATCGGTTTGTAGGAGATCCAATTTTTGGAGCTCACGATAGAAGCGTGGGGTTGCGTGCCCTGGGATCTATGCTTTTCGGTTTGAGTGCTGAATGGGTTCCCATCGCCACTGCAGCCAATAAGAAATGGGAATTGAATCTTCAAATGAATGGTGAGGCCCTGAATATTTGACCTCACCTGACATTGCTGGCCGGTGCGGGTTGGGGGAGGTAGGCAGCATAGACGTTGTAGCATAGTACAGCACAACGGTGGATTTTTCCGCACTGCCCTCTGCTGCCAACAACCTCGCCCCATGGGCCAGTTGCATTAAGAATGCCGTCATTAGTTTAACAATATAACAATATGTTTTACCATTTCTGTCAATGAAACAGGTGTCATGATCATGAAACACCAAACAGAATCCTTATTCAAGGAATCCTGTCTGCATTAACCACACGTACTTGTGGTGCACATGCAAACAAATCGTCACCGCTTTCTACTGGACATCTGTGAAATCTGCCGGACATCCGTGAAAAACAGCTTCATAGCTCATCGGATTCCTCCAGTCTAAATAAAGATCGTGACCCGCTTCGAAAGCCATAAAGCGTGAGGAATTCCACCGTGCTGGTCTACCCAGCCGGCCACCAGGGCCCCACGGAGGGTGACGACGGTGGCGTCTTGTTGTTGTCGTCCTCCGCAGGAGATTTGTGGAGGACAGCCCGCTGCCGCACGAAATCCAGTACATCACGTGGTCTCCCAACGGCCACAATTTGGTAAGAATTCGCCGGCTCACGCGGCAAACCACTCGAGCTGCAATTACCCGAAGCTGCACAATCTGTATATTATCGACGCCATCATCATCGTCGTCATCATTACTATCATCATCACCGTCGTCGTCATCATCCATGATAACGACGACGGTAAGCACGTGACGTTTAGAAGTAAATAAAAACGATGGTGGTGGGACGGCGACACCGAGGCCGAGCGACGTAATGGGAGAACGAACTTCGTACTCGTCAGGCGAAGTCATCGGCGCGCTTCCGTCAAATCTGTTCATGGGCGCCGTTAGAAGCGAGGCAGTCCAGCGGCACCTCTTGCGCGCAAAACAATCCGCTTCCCTTTCAACGTTCCCTCCTCCAGTGTCGTTAAATAATCTAATCAATCGGCGTAGATGGCCACGTGACACCTTCATTTGATGAAGGGTTATTAGTAATAATGAACATTATACTTACACGATGATCTAGAACAAATTAAACTAATTACGAATCATGATATTAGCAGTGAAAGCATACGTATAAACTTCGTTATAAGCTGTTTTCAGAAAATTGGATGGGTGCAATAAATCCATAAATGTTTTAGGTTACTAAAAAAGAAAGTGAGATTATTCATAATAAATATTTGGGTCAGAAAGCCGCGTGAGTAAAACATCAACGTGTGGCGTAGACCCTCCTCCACCCGACACGGCCAAATCAATTAAGTCACGCGATGAACAAAGCGGTGGTCGCTGCTGGAGAACGATCCGGGACGGGCGTTTGACGATCGCGTGCGCACGTTTCTCTGGCAGTTGTTGTAAGCAAGCTTCGTCGGATCCGAAAAAAATCAATTGCGAACGAAAATATCGGTCACGATTGTCTGCGTGTTAAAAAAACAATATTTCAAGAAGCTCTAAAAAACGTAATCTTGTAACGGAAAACTAAAATCAGATTGCGGGCCATCGTGGTGCTCTCTTAGGCCTACGTGTTCGAAAACAACGTCTACCTCAAGCCAAACCTGACGGGCCCAGCGGTGAAGATCACGACCAGCGGCGCGTACAGCCAAGTCTACAACGGCATCCCCGACTGGGTCTACGAGGGTGAGGCGGCTCACTCTCGTCGTTGTCGTCGTCGTCAGTGGCGACGCTCGCGCCTCGCACCAAAGATTCCCGACTCGGGCACCCCTTGTCTGCGTGGACTTTGTACGTTCTCTCTCTCCTCCCCGTTCACCATGGCTTACCTCCGGGCTCTCTGCCTTCCTCCCAGAGATAAACAAAACCATACAACTGGTGTGGCATGGGTAACATGTGGGTAACTCCCACCCCCTCTTGCGAGGACCGTCTGGCCAGCGTGAAAGTGTGGACACAACCTCGGGAGGGGGGCCCCTCTCTAGACACTCCACAATCTAGCAGAGGCCCTTCCGCCAGCAGCGGCGTGAACAAGCGGTTGCAGGACAGCGCCTTTACCCCCCCTCCCCCCCCCCCCCGTGCTGGTACCATGCAGAGGAGATGCTCGGCAGCAACAACGCCATGTGGTGGTCACCGGACGGGCAGCACCTCGCCTACGCCGAGTTCAACGACACGGAGGTGCCGTTCATAGAGTACGCATTCTTCGGCGAGGAGCAGTATCCCAAGACCATCGGGGTGCCGTACCCCAAGGTGAGGGGAAGGAGGCGACGCTCTAATCTCACATCGCCGCGATCGATCGATCGACGACGATCGTCAGGCGTGCCGCGAGCAATGCACATCGCCAAACAGCGCGCGAAGTTGCATAAGTCGCCCGACACTCGGGGATGTTGGAGGCAGCGGCTCTGGGAGACCCACTCCAGTGGGCCATTCTCGAGCTTGCTGTTGTGTTCCAGTTTGTTGTCCTTCCCCCGCACCTACGATTGGCGCGGTTGGCTACGTACGGTGCGATAGAAGTGCAACACACACACGCACAAGCGGATTCGAGTTGAGTTGGGAAGTGGCGTTCAGACGCAAAGAAAATATCCATCAAAGTTTTTTTGGGTAATGGTCGCGTAAATATATAAATGTGGCGTTAAACCTAACACCACCCGACACAGCCAACTAGTAAGGTCTGTAAAGTAAACAAAACGTGGCAATTAGTTTCTAGTGAGTTGTTTTTACGCGATCTAACCCAACAAACCTCTATTACGGGTGATATTGGTCGCGAAAGCAAAAGAGAATAACAAGACGAGTTTTTAGAGAAGGCCCGCTGCCTGCTGGTGTCTGCAGGCGGGAGCCCCAAACCCCAAAGTTAAGCTGTTCGTGGTGAGCGTCGCCGACCCGGACACAAGGACGCAAATCACAGCCGTCCCCGAGATCGCCGACAGGTGAGAGGGCTCTCGCGCGTCCCAGCGTGCTCCCAACGCCGTTGTTTATTCACCCAGAAGGGCCTCGCCAAGTCCCAAGGCTCGTTGACAAAAGGTCGCTTCCCTTAGGGCTTCATTTTCTCACTAAACATATCCCAACGTCGCCGCTCTAAAAAACAGGACGTGACTCATAACCACAGCCATAGTGAGAGGGACACTGGATGTAGTTGAAATATTTTCCCGATAGCTGGTAAACCAGTGTAAGCCTACGGACAAAATTTTACTCGTAATCACAGCCATATCTAAAGGTATATTGGATGTGGTGTACCGGGTACCTAAATATTTTCCGGGTCACCGACCCTGGCAGACCCAGCTGGGATGAAGCCCCAGTCTTATGATTGTGATGTTTGGCCAATTTGATGCATGGCCGGTGATGACGATGGCGATGATGATGGCGAGTGTGGACTTGTGGTCGATTTTGTGGCAGAGATCACTACCTGGGCATGGTCACCTGGGCGACGAGTGACCGCCTGTGTGTGCAGTGGCTTTCGCGACACCAGAATTACTCGGTCCTGTCGCTCTGCGATCGCGATTCCATCAACTGGACGTGCAGCAAGGTGAGGGCCCAGAACATGCTGCCCAGGGCTTCTCGCTTTCCTCACCGAATATTTCCCGGTCGCCGATAGACTGGAGTAGGTGGAATGTGACTCGCAGAATCGGATCAGAATCAGAATATTTATTTAGACTGGAGGAATCCGATTAAGCTCTTTCTTCACATACTTTCCAGTAACGGCCCATAGTCATAACCAAAGGTATACCAGACGTGGTGCGCTGGTTGAAAGAGATATTTTCTGGGTTGTTGATCCGGACAGAGCCGGTTGAAGTGAAGCCACAGATCCTTGAGAGTGTGAGGTCACCAGTGGCAGATGTCATGGTAGACGGACACAAACGGTGGACCCGTGCCCAGGGGCGACCTTGTGCTCTCTTGCATATTCAATTTCTTACAAATGAAATTATAATAATATATGTATTTTTATTGATTTCTTTCTGCCCCCAGACAAAAATGTGCTTGAGACTTCCCGCCCCGAATCAAAAAATGCCCCCAAAGAATGCTTTCACACGTCACCTAAAATCCTCACACGTGGTGCCAAAGATGACTTCAACTGCCGTTGCTTTGGCTGGGACCAATTCCAGGATGATTAATGTGCTGACCTGGCACATCGACCCTGGCCGAAACCCACCGAGCCATTGGGGCCAACTATCATCGTACAAATTCGACAATAAATAATAAATATCCCCAATAATAAACGCCTTGCCGTTTTTGTTCTCTTTCAGAACCACATTGAGATGTCGCAGACTGGATGGATCGGCACGGTATGCACGCGGCTACCGCCACACATGTGCAGCCTGCTGCCGAGTCTGACAATTGCTGCACGAGTCAAATTAATCGCCTGGCCGTTAAAACTCCTTCGGGTGCCATCCGTGTCGCATTGATCGAGATGGGAGATACCCGCGACCTCACGACGTTCGTACCGGCGTCCGGATCGTGTGTGGTCGTGGGTGTTGTATATTTTGATATATTAAACGACCGTAAGGTAAGGTCGTTTAATATATAAAAATATTCAACACCCACGACCCACACACCTTCAGCCGGGTGGGGGGCAATGGAGCCACAGTAAGCACCCGGGTTTCTCGCCTTACCAACAAGGCTCACGCCTCCCCGTTGGTGTTAAATAACATTCCTAGTCCAAGTGCCTGTGACACCAGCCTGGGCTAATAAAGTTTAACAAGTACCCCGAGCCCAGTCAATATAATTAACACGTCCGTGGGATGACCTGCTCAGCCATTCGGCGTGTTCGACGCCGTTAGCCTGAGGTGCGCGGGAAGGCAGAACTGGCGCTAAAGATTGCCCAAGCTCTGTGGTCCTACATTGGGATAGACTCTGTTAAAATCCGGCTCCGGCCACTCCTCCGTTACGAAAAGCAGCTTTGGTGTCGGCCGAGTGGGTGTGGTCGAGGTCGGGGGTCGTTTGAATGTCAAGGTCGCGACAAGGCACCGTCGGCGTCGTTATAAACCACCTGGGCCCGGCTCGACCGGCTCCACCGTCACGTGGCGTCCGCCGTGACGGGATTCCCTCGTGTGCTGCGGGTGCTCAGTTTGGTCCCGCGGAGCCGCACTTCGCGGAGGATGGAAAGAGCTACTACCGCGTCTACAGCAACAGCGACGGATTCAAGCATCTCCACCACGTGCCGGAGGTGCGTCGCCCCCCCCCCGCTCCGCGTCCGCCCGCGCCCGCCGCCAGCCCGTGTCCCCCCGTTCGGTTGCGACCGCCGGTTCCGGTGTTGGGTTCTCATGGCTTTGGAGATGTGGTCAGTTGGGCTTGGGGCGGTCGGAACTGACGATGGAGCGGCAGCCCGGAGAGGAAATGTAGCCGAGAGGTTCGTCCGCCGCGGAGATGGAGGCGATGACACTCGCTCGGAATATCCGCTCTGACGTCGCGGATCGTAAAGAGCAGAGGTGGGACAAAGTCATTGTTATGCAAGTCCAAGTCGAGTCGCAAGTCATCAAATTCATGACTCGAGTCTGACTCGAGTCCAAGTCACATGACTCGAGTCCACATCTCATAGGTGGGACAAAGTCATTGTTATGCAAGTCCAAGTCGAGTCGCAAGTCATCAAATTCATGACTCGAGTCTGACTCGAGTCCAAGTCACATGACTCGAGTCCACACCTCTGGTAAAGAGGGCACGGCTGAAAAGCGCGCCAAGAAGCGTCGAGAGGTGCGTGCTTGGAAATGACACGAGGCACAGTGTAATTAGCACGGCTGGCTACGTACAGTGCGAAAGCATTTCAACGTACGTACGTAAAAGAGGAACTTGGGGGTCGGCGAGCAAGATGATATTGACCGTTGACGTGTCGCTAGAAGAGATGTTGGCAGATTTATCCGACCAACGGCGGAGTGGTAGCCAAGGAACGGAACGTATTTCGATAGGTTGTCCATCAGGGAGATGGAATGATGAAGTCAGCTTGTGTGCATGTGCCGAGTGGATTATGTGGGATCGTAAGAAGTTGTGGATTCGTGATGGGAGGCCTTAGTCCAGCAGTGGATCGAACGTGGCTGAGGGATAGGGAAGTGAAAACACAGGCAGGAGTACGTCTGCCATGGGGAGATGGAGCAACAAGGTTCGAACTCGTGTGCGGGAACTCGACGGCTTGTTGCATCACAGGACCGTGAGAGATGGCGACGACTTGGGGAGATCTTCATCCAGCAGCGGACTGATCATGACCGATGATGAACTCAATACCTTGGCCACACGGGTTTTTGAAGGGGACGAGGCTCAGGACCGGTTGAGACGTCGCTCGCCGCTGGTGTATGTTAGCAATGGCCGGGAATCGAACTCAGGTTGCAGGGTTGCAGCGCAGCGGCGCTGACCAACCGAGGCCGCCGCCACGCTACCAGCACATCAAGAAAGCAATCAAATGGAAACAAGCGTTGATCGGGTTTGTTGCTAAGTATTTATGGCGAACCACTTCGAGATACGAGATACCAGCGATTGCCGCAAGGTGTACTTTTGCTCGCGTTTCGATTGCGCCGTTGGTCCAGACGAACGCCACAGCAAGAACGCTCAAGGCTACTGCAGCTCGTAAAGCGAAACGGCTCGACGGGCTCAATGGGGCCGCCGCTTCACGGGGAGGGCGGTGGTCGTTGAGCGCCGTTTGGCGATGGTGGTTCAGAGGTCTTTTTTTTGGTCGCTCTGTGTCGTTGTCACCGCCGACGACGTCGACGATGCCCAAAGTCGAGCTCGAACTTCTGAGGGAGGAGGGCAGAGGAGGTGCGGCAGGGGGGGGGGGGGGGTGGAGGAGGGGGGCGGCTCCGCTGGCTTCGGAGAAGCTCGTTACAAAACGAAGTCGCAATCACCGGGGGTCTCGCTGTAGTGGGGGCGCTTAAAAATGGTCTCGTTCAGCCCGTTGCCGAGTTCTGCTTCTCCAACGGCACTCTCACTCACTCTCGTCCACGGCTGTCCCAGGTGCACACCAGATGTCGCAATCGGGTACCCGATACCCGTACCCTACCCGATACCCGGCCGGGTACGGGTAGCAAGGTATCGGGTAGGGTACGGGTACCCGTTTGCGACCCTGGTGCGGCCGGGTACGGGTACGGGTAAGGAATCAAAACCCGTTTTCGACCTCTGGTGCACACACGCCCTGCTGCGGCCCAGCTGTGTCCCCTCCGACAGACGTCTCCGATTGTGGAGCCAACTCACTGCACTCGACCGTTGGCGAGGTGTTAATTACCTCACCTGGTATACAGGAGGTCGTGGGTTCGATCTCGACCCTGATGCCTACTGTATATTTTGAGTGTCTTTCTCCCTGTGGTCACATGGAATTTTCTCCGGGCTTTCCTGTTTTTCCCTCCACATTTACAAACACGCGTTAAGAGTATTTTGCTGCTGTACATTTCCACGCGATAAGCCACTCTTCTCGTTGGGCTATCATTTGTGATGACCAGAGCTCCATAGCTCAGTGGGCCTTACCTCGTAAAATAAAAGGTTTAGTTTATAGTTTTGCTAACAGTTATCCTGAACATTCACTACAAACTAAATGTATTTTTCAAAATAATTAGGGACATGTAAATATTTGTCTAAGTTCATAATTAATTTCTTTTGGATTAGATCGTGGAGGCATCATGTAATTGTTTGTGGTGAAGGCTTACCATAAACAAATACCTAATACCTCTACATGGATGAGCTAACCCAAAATAGATTCATTCTCAATCACAATATTTGGTCGTGAACAGCCCACGGAGAGAATTTTATATTTGTCTCGGGGTATGTTTATTTTTTTATTTTCTGAGCGAGCGAGGTGAATCGGTGCATCATTGCGTGCGTTGACGCGGCCGTGCGGTGCGTGCGTGTGTGTGTGTGGCGTCGCGCAGGACTCGAACCCGCAGCAGCTGACCCAGGGGTCGTGGGAGGTCATCTCGATAGAGTCCGTCTCGGTGAACGCACTGTGAGTATAACTATCTGACAGACGTGGGCGATGGTCGTGGCCTTCCTCACATTCAGCTCTTCTGCCCGTCAAATTTGCTCAACTTCTTTGCATCGAATTCTCCTCCCAGTTTCATCAAATTGTTCAGGTTCACCGTCTTGTGGAACCTGGAGTTTTCGCAGTCAACACCACGTTCACATTCAGTCTCTTGTTTTCTCATTACATGTCTAAGAATAACCCTGCCTTTCTCTAATTATATATTTTAAAAAAAATTCTCCTGTAGGAATCCGATGAGCTATGAAGCTCTTTTTCACAAATGCCCAGCAATACATTTGATACGCTCACATTGCTCTTCTGGTGTCTAAATCACTGCGCTGTTGGTGACGATGAGAGCAGCCCGTCGCACGCACGCCCCACGCTCGTTCTCAGCGTCGCATCCCGTAACAGTGGTGATGGTGGTGGCACAGCGGTTAGGACACCGCGCCATGCACCCCCAGGAAATGAGTTCGATTCCCGGGCGAGTTGGTATCCGAACCAGTCCTGGGCTTACACACACCCCTCCTCCCCGCACCCCCCTTGCTCAATTCACCAACCCACACCGACCAGCGCGGTGAAGTACGGTCAAAACAACGCCCGTAACTGACGACGGGCACGGGCAGTCCTTCATCCAGCAGTGGACTGACACACGGCTGTAAGAAACAAAAACATCGGCTGACGATTTTTTTGGCAACAATCCCCTTTTCTCGGAGCAGTGGGCCGCTTCCGCAAACATCCGTCAGTTGCATTCCTTCTGTTATGCGGCAGCATCCGTTACTAATGTGGCAAGGAGCGTGTTTATGTGTACGTGGGTCATTCCAGACTGCGCTGTGTTGAATGCTGTCTGCGCCAATCAGCTGCCCTGCGTCAAGGCTGTGGGGTGCCTCTGCTTGGCTTTGTTTCGCGCGAAATTTCTTCTCAAGACGCTTAGAATGTCGGTGGGGGTGGGAGGGGGTGTACTTGTTAACAGATATGATATGAATTTGCGCTCGAACCATGAATTCTGTCACTCCGAATATGCATTCTGTTTGCGAGGCATCGCCGATTCGGCCAACACCATGCCACATCCGATTAGGCCTCGTGTGGAGCGACGGTCCACGTTTCTGGCCCACGTCACAGCTCGTTATGCACACCGACGGGCGCCGAGGAGCACATGGCTGAGAGGACCCGAGGCAAGTTATAGAGGAGAATAATAATTATTTACATTTATAAAGCGCCCTCAAACAATCGTTCTCAGGGCACTAGAGAGAGATCGCATTGGCTGTCAAGCAATATTAGTTTGGCTTGGGCAAGACCCCGTGGCTGCGAGGGATGATTGTCGGCGGTCGGGACCAATGATGGAGCGACAGCCAGAGGTTAGGAGCAGGACGTCCTCCGTGGACGTGCAGCGGTGACATCGGCTCGATCGCGGGACCGCGTGGGATGACGGCGGTTTGGAGGGGCCTTCATCCGCCAGTAGATACATCGTGGCGGACGATGTTCATTGACGATCGTCTCGTCGGTTTTCCGGTCCCCCTTCCCAGGTACTACATCAGCAACGAACACAAGGGCTTCCCGGGGAGCAGGAATCTGTACAGGTGAGTTTGCGCGGCGCGGGGTGGAGGGGTGGGGGAATTCAAGGTACCAGCTCTTCGTACAACTGTGTTAGAATTGCCAGCTTCGCAGAGACCGCAGTGCCCCAGGGGCTGAGTTAAGTCAGTATCCGCCACCACGTGGGTGCCAAAGTGTCAGCTGCTGCTCGTGGGATTTGTCGCGCGCCGGCTCGAACGTCGTCGCTCGACCTGTCAACTCGGGCGCCTCCCTCGGGAACCCCTCAATTCAGTTGCCACCCCCCTCCCCCCCCCCCACCGAAAAGCCCCACCAGGCCAGCGCGTGGCACGAAACGTCGGGACACCACTTACCAAACGACCCGTGGCATAGCCGGCCAAAAAACACAACCGCCGTGCTCAGCAACAGCCGTGAACGGACTACACAGAGATTGCTGCATCCACTGCCCCGTTTGCGTGGTCGTCAATAGCGGAGTGCCGTTGGATGCGTGTTGCCGCACTGCCTATTGGCAGCGGATCACAGATCGCCTCTTCTGTACAACAGCCATAGCAAGCGGAGCAGTGCGTTTCTGATTGTCGACCTGATTTCCCCGCAGAGCTTCGCAATAGGAAACGACCCGTTGTGGTCCTTTTTAAATCTTTCGACGCAGTCAAATTACACACACTTATCTCCGGACGCAGTGTCAGGGTGGGAAGGTGGGTGGGTGTGGTGTGGTCCAGAAATGGTACAAACATCATTATCCGCGACTGGGAAGCTCACCGGATTCATAGCGCAGTGCCGTTAACCATTGTGCCACCACTCCCCACACATTTTAGACGGCAATTAACACAGATTTAATGAGCTGTGTCCTGCAGTGGCAAAGCGCAATTGGCACGAGGCCCTGGTGTAAGATAGTCAAATGGGTGGGGGGGGGAGTGTCCAATTCTACCCCCTCCACTTTGGTTATCTTGCCCCTGTGGCCCCTGCGGCCCCGTAATGCGACGTCTCCGCTGTGATATCTCCGCTGCGCCGTCTCCGACACCACGTGGCTGCAGGATCCAGCTGGACGAGCCGGACGCCCCCGCGAAGTGCGTGAGCTGCACCCTCGACGAGGAGAGGTGCCAGGCTTTCTCCACCAGGTTCAGCAAGGCCTCCACCCACTACCAGCTCACCTGCTCGGGTATGCGAACAGCTGCTCGTGTTGCCGAATGGGTACATGATAAGGTCGTGCTCATTACACGCAAAGAGCTTGCCACAAATGAATCACATTACCTCGCTGATCTCGTCAAGGAGCATGAACCATCACGTGAACTCCGGTGGTCATCCTCGCAACAGCACCGTTTGGCGAACCATCGAACAAAGACAAGCACTGCATCACTGCATCTGCGCCCGTCTTGAACACGCTTCCTTCCAATATTAGGAAGCCGCTGGAGCTATGCGCTTGTACATCATCATCTCGATTGACAATTTGTTTAGCACTCATTTCTATGTTGAGTTTGTTGTCCTTCGACCCGGACCTCCGATTAGCACGGTTGGTTACGTACGGTGCGAAATAAGTTCAACATACATACATGTGTGTCCAGTAACCCACACGTGATACATTCCTGGCTCATATTATGTTAGTGCATCTGGTGACACACACCTGCTCGTGCCACCGATATGTGTCTGGCAACACACACGTGCACATGTGGTAGTTCTACATCTGGTGACACGAAAGCAGATGATCTAATCATAAAAATCCTATGGGCTTTTTTATACCCCAGATAAATATCAAGAAAATACCAACTTTTGGGATCTAGGAGTCGCCTCCCACTGCTGTTGTAACACACACCTGTACATGCCATCTTTACGCAAACTTGCGACGGCACGCAGCTGCATGCATGCATCTCGTGGCACAGAACCGCCACCAGTGTCACCGTGATGCACAGCTGTGCCAGATGAAGCAAAACCCCGGGTGACGTGTGGAGGACGCGGGGAGTCTGGTGGAGGAGGGGCAGCTCGGGATCGTTCCACGGGGAACCAAGCAACGTGGCCACGATAATTGAAACATCGTCATCGTTAAAAGAGTATGCAAAATGTCGCCATCATTGAAACGTGGCGATGAAAGAAGAAACAGTTCGTGGCTTAAGCCGGCGGACGTCACAGTTCCTCGGGCAGGCAGTCAGCGTGAGAGACAGCTGCGGTACACTAGACAATATTTCACCGCTTATCGCCACGGCCGCCACCTCCACCACCGCCACCACCGCGGCCGCTTCTTGTCAAACAGCCTTGACGGCGCACGCCGTCTTGCTTCAAGCCGTTGCGCGACTATAAGCCAGACTGTGTACGGGGTAGACAGGCGTGCCACCCAAACGTACACACACAAACACACGCTACTACTATCTGGTGCACGTCCGTTCACACCACATAACGTCGGGTGGTGTTTGAGCGACACTTTGTGAAACCGCCCACAAGTCGCCGCCGCTGGGTTATGATGGCCGGCCATGGGGGGCTGGGGGGTGGGGGGAGGGGGTGGTGGGGGCTGGGGGTCCCCCCCTCTCTGGAGTTTTTAACTGCCGCCGTGCCCGGCCACATGGCTCAGCGGTAGAGCGAGCGGCCCGCGATAAGAAGGCTGCCAGTTCCAACTCAAGGGTTGGTGGTCGACTCAGACCCATCATCACTCTGGGGTCGATAAAATAGTTACCACTTGCTGGTTGTCTACTAGAGAGACTTGCCCCTGTCATAGGAATGTAGAATGTTCAGCACTAGCTCAGGGCTGTCGACGGGAAATGAGCATCGCTTCAAGGCTCGTTTTGATCAAAATAAAAATCACTGACTTCTTTTCAATTGGCGGGTCACGGGGCCAGATTTGGACCGCGAAGGACTCTTGGGAGTGGCCTGCTGAGTTATGGCCCACCAAGAGAGAATTTGGCTCACAGATACGAGAGATAGCGATTAGATACAGAAAGTTGCAGGCAAGAGATAGAGAGAGAGAGATACGTGAGATGAAAGTGAGATAAACACAAGAGAGATTAGGGAGCTGGAGATGAGAGATTTAGACGAATGATCACATGTACAGACGTCATGGTATCAGTGGCACCGATAGCACATAACCGTGGGTTAGAGTACGAGTGTGGTGAAGTTTTCTGAAATAGAACTTCATGACCGGCAAGGCAAGGGCAGGGCCCTCTTTCAGCAGCGTACTGACAAAATAGAGGTCTGTAAAGGATCATACGAGCGTAGATTTATTTAAGTGTAGGTGATGCTACCTCTGCTTTCTTCACCTTTGCACTCTCCATCATTCATATATGCATTCTTTTTGAGTGAAGTAGTCAGTTTGTTCCACCAGAACATTCATCATCGTTCCGTAATTACCGGTGCGAGCGCGACTCGGGCAGTCCAGGGGAATCCACGGCAACACCGTGAGGGCATTCAAAGCCGCCCCCCCCCCCCACCACGCCCCGCCACCCACATCAACACATCCGCTGGTCGGTTTATTTTCTCATTCTTGGTCGCGGTCGTTGACACCGCGGATCGATTCGCTCCAGCTCCTCGCTCGCCCGCGGTCAGTCGCCGCCCCCTTTGCGACCCTCTGTGGCGACTGGCGTGGTTACCGCTGTCGCGAGCTTCACCCGTCGATGCCTCTACCACCCGTGTTGAGGGTTGCGCCGGCACGCGGAGCGAAATGTCGGAGCGATCACGCTGAGAAAAGCGCGGCACGGTGCGGCTTTCGGCTGGAGCGGACGTGTCGGCGGATGTGAAGGGATCGCAAAACGCGGCCACGTTCGCTCAACCAACTCGCCCCGAACCAGCCGCACCCCCGCCCTGAACTGTGCGCAGTCTCGTTGCATCCCCCAAGCCAAGCCAAGCGGTGTCGAGGAGCCTGGTCAGCGTTTGGATGGAGGCTTGGCATGGAATACCAGGGGCTGAGAGATGGGCACGAGATGGCAGCACGGCAATGGGTTGAGTTCAATGATCGCAGAGCTCCGAGTGTCATCCCCTTGCGTGTGGTGGGTTTTCGGCTGGGCACTCTCGTGTCCTCTCATGCTCCATAACACTCCTTAAAAATGGAAATTGGCCAAACATCCCGATGTAGCAGGACGCTCCTACAAACGTGTCCAGGTTTCGGCGAGCAAACTAAGGGGATTGCAAAAGATCTTGGTTACAGCTGGGCCTGTCCGAGCTCACAACCTAGAACATTTCCCCCCGCACCGGACAAACCGCATCCAGTACATCTCTGGCTACGGCTGTGGCTACTACACGTCACGTGCAACCAACTCCACCCTACCGGTGACCCAGGAAATACTCGGCGAGAAATTAAGCCCCGGGTACGATTCTCACCGTTGCGGTTTACAACAGAAGTGCGCTGCGCTCACTCTCACCAATTTCTACTCCCCGCAGGTCCCGGAATCCCCATGTCCACCCTTCGCAAATCGAACGAAGACAAAGGTACGCGCGCACCCGCGCGATGGACCACCGTGCCATGCGTCACTCTGCCAAGACGTTACCGTGACTGACGCTGCTCGACAGCTTGCGATCGCCTGCGTCACCGCTGCCTGGCGGCTATTGTTCAGCCGGTGATATTCTGTGGTGTTGGGAGATCACGTAGAGTGCTCGAAAGGACACAAACCAGTGGCGCTGATCCGATGAAGCAATGCCTTCTGTCACTCGCGATGATGCTTGCAATGATCACTTTACGGATGTTAAGCACTGCCCAACCCACGCAGTCTGAAACGTCCCTTGTCACCAACCCACGGGCAATGAGTCTCCTTGCAATCTGCAGCTTCCTCTTTCATATTGCAAAGGTGAAAGTTGCAACGTGTGTGTACATATAATTAGAGAGAGTTGAACAAGCCGTTTAAATTTTGCCTCTGTAGAGGTTGGGGGATGTCGGCGATGTTGCCCCTTTACCAGGCACTGCTGGATCACGTGACCCGTGGTCTGTGAATTGGCGGTGCGGGCAGTGTTGACCACGTGACCCATGGTCTGGCTCTGGTGACCGCAGCAGGACTGCTCTTCAACTTGAGATGCAATGCCCACTGCCCATTCGCTGCACTCGAGCTCGCAGCAATCAGCGATACTGGCACGCCGCGTTTTCCACGCTGTTGATTTCCCCGATATCTCGCGTAACTTCCGTTGTTTGGACGGACGCGACAGTCCTCATTTAAACATTTATGTTCGCCAAGGTCGCCGCGATGTGAATTTACGCTCGTTGCATGCTTGTTTTCAGAAATTGCGCTGCTGGAAAACAACACGGCCTTGGCGGAGCTCATCGAGCGCACACAGATGCCAACGCTTGAACAGCAGAAACTCATGCTCGGAGAGCACGGTAACGGTTTGCTCCGAGCCATTGCCCCCTAAACATGGCAATTGGTACCATCCAGGGTGGCACGGTGCTCGTGTTAATTTTGACGAAGCATTTTACTTCTTGATCGCAGGCACGCATGATAGCAGGATCACTGATAACTTCTTCGTTGGGCCAACTTTTCCCCAACCGTTCTAAGTAAATGCCAACGTTAGCCCAGCATTGGCATCTTTGCTGGGGTTGTATATTTGGAATGAAACAGGAGGATTTGTCCACAACTCTGAAAGCTAGTTGTAATTACTGGCGAAACGTCGTACTCAGATTGTAAATGTTGTGGCCTCACTCTCCAACACGCCGGTGTGCTGTACTAGTGACGAATTGTCACGTTCTGTTTATGTGACAAACCTTACTAGTTGGCTGTGTCGGGTGGTGGCGGGTTTAACGACACATCTATATAGTTACGCAATCTAACCCAAAAAAACCTGTTTTATGGTTGGTAGAGATTATCATAAGGGAAGGAAAATAATGAATGTGACCTAAAACACTGAAGGAATGTGAAAATATATTGGAAGCGTGTCTATAAGACAGATGGTATGTACCGTGAAGGCTTTCTGCCCGTAGTAGATACCGTCCATGGTGCATAGTGGTAACATTTACCACCACAGTCGGTATCTACCAACCTCCCTTGGCACAAGGCCTACGACCATGGCAACACAGCCTGCTCAGGCCTCAGGCAAATGTCCCCCAAGAACCAGTGTGGCAATCCCTGTATACATTTCTCAACAACTGTTTGTGGGTTTTCTGGGTTGAATAACAGATGCATTACATGTGACATGAAATGACACGTGACATTCATAGAATATGAAATGCACCTGATGCGTGAAAATATTATGCCCAGTCAGGAAAATTAAAAAAAACTTGAGCGATAAAACTTAGTTTAAAATGTTCCTGAAATGTTTAATGTAGGCCCTCACACAGTGGATATTTAATTGAAATGGAGTGTTCAATCATTGAAATAGTCATTGTTTTATAATAATGTTTAATTGCTGTGGCATTTTTCAAACAGTATTTTCTGTGTTGTTGTTTTCCTTGACACTTTGGGGAATTATATATTTGTATTTATATATTTGTATTGTGCTTTGTAAAATAATAATTATCTTTCTCAGAAGGATGATGTTGCTTGTTTATAGATATAATATGTCTATCGCAGCGATTCAGAGAAGATTTTCCAGGCTCACGACGCAAACGAGAAGCTACATTTGTACTTGTATCAGGTCTACGTTAACGTGCGCACAGCAATCTCGGCAGCCACTAGAGGCCGCTACATTCAACGCGATTTGAAACAAACCACATAAAGAGTTTCTTCTACAGACGTACAGCCATCAGTGCCCCCCGGGAGAAGCTGCGTTCCCGGATTTCGCGTGCCCATTGAGAGACGTGCATTACGTGT
This sequence comes from Lampetra planeri, assembly GCF_965212315.1. Taxonomy (NCBI): domain Eukaryota; kingdom Metazoa; phylum Chordata; class Hyperoartia; order Petromyzontiformes; family Petromyzontidae; genus Lampetra; species Lampetra planeri. Next base: position 12,034,734 of record NC_136127.1, on the reverse strand, counting down.
GACGCTTCGGTTTCGCGTGGTGCGGGACGCGTAACTATTTTGACTTCATGTGACAGCCACAAAGCCCGACGGCACGTTTGTTAACGTTTACTGCTCAACTTGCGAGAGCATATGAGTTTTAATTTCATTCGGGATCACAAGAATGTATTTTTTTTAAAGAAGAAAAAAAAACGTTGCTTGAAATATACTCTCTGAGAAACGCTCTCGGGGTTTGTTTTGTCCGTAAGCTAGCGTCAAAGATTGCACGGTATTGATGTAAGTTACCCCATGACTTGAAGCGATCGTCACATTCAATTTATTCATAATCGATCGCGTTATTTATAAATGTGTCGTAACCCTCCACCACCCGACACGGCCAATCAGCAAAAAAGTGTCACGTTGACAAAAGACAAATAGTTCACTACTTTAGCCCACCGGTGTGTTGAAGAGTGAATCCACAACATTTACAATTTTTGAGTACGACGTTTCGCTGGTAATTGCATCCAGCATCATCGTACGTGTTAAGCTGACATTCTATTTACTTCGCGTGAAAATCCGTATCGCTCACATAGCGTCAAAACTTGGAGGGTAAATTACCCATAGAGATTGAGTGTTCATCAATTTATTTGATTTGTTACACGGATGATGATGGCCCCGTTTAGCCAGTTTCATGGCTATTGCACACGGCAACACGGAAAACAACAAAACCATTGCAGGGAACGAGTGTGGAGTCCTGAAGGAATAGCGCTCCCGGATCATGAGAAGTCAGCGACTTGCCAAGCGGGGTTGGCAACCTTCGCGCAAAACTGCACGCACAATTGTTACACAACCTGTGGAACATTTAACGCGTTACGTAACTATATCTGCCTTGTGCGGTGTGGGGGGGGACATGATTTTAACGAGCATCTGTTGCATGTGTGCGCGCGTGCGTGCGAGCGAGCGTACTTGTTATATGTCAACCTCCGTTTTTCCGCTCCCTCATTCGTCCACACAGAGGCCTGGTATCAATTTATTCTGCCACCAAACATGGACAGGAAAAAGAAGCACCCTTTGATCATCGACGTGTAAGTCCTTTCGTTTGTCTTCTCTCTTTTAAGAACAAAAAATAACACCGTATCGTGAGTTGACTCGAAGGCTCCGGGGTCAGAGGCGCTGAGTCACCACCGCACAGATCCTGGGGTTAGAGCAGCCGCCCAACCACAGCGATCGCACGGAGCTCTCAAGTGCAGCGAGTTGATGGTCTGGGCCCGGTCACTTTGACAAATACAAACCAATGTTTGTACTTCCACACAGTTTGCCCATATTCCAGCTGTGAGAATGAAATTGCGCTTTGAGCATCATGCATCGAGCATTACTGTCACACGGCAGAGCGGATGGGATAGTGCTGCCCCCCCCCCCTACTGTGTGGAGCAGAGGTCACTTTAAGTGACCTCCGAGGTAGCTCTGTGAGATCTGCTTCCGTGGGCCGTTCTGGAACACGGCGGATTTGCGGCACTCTGCGAGACATCCGAATCGATCCTTCGTCCCGTGACACCGACACCGAAGCCACAATCGGGATATCGTTCGGAAGGATTTGACGGAAAAAAAATAGGTACGTACAAAATTATTAAATTCCCACTGTTGCATTTCAGCTACGCTGGACCGGGCAGCCAGAAGGTGGACTCGCGCTTCCGCAACAACTGGGCGACGTACCTGGCGAGCACGGAGCGTGTCATCGTGGCGAGCGTGGACGGACGCGGCAGTGGCTACCGGGGGGACAAGGTCCTGCACCAGCTGTACCGTCGGCTGGGCACCGTTGAGGTGCAGGACCAGGAGGCTGCGGCCCGGTGAGTGCCGCCGCTGCCGCCGCAATCATTTTCACTTAACCTTTTTCCCGTTCCGATTACGTGCGCGCACGTCCTCATTTTTTTCTTCCGATTCCTTTCAAAACCGGAAGCAAAAGGCCAATGCGGGAGGGCATGTGGCACAGTTTGGCGCCAATTGCCGGCAACGATTGACCTAAATCTTCCACCCCGAGTACAACGTGGCCTTGAGGCCGTAGCGCATTTCTGACGAAACGTGGCCCTTGCACGTCGCCCCTATCGCCCGCGGTCGGTCAAGTGGCGCCACTGTCGTCGAGCCCTTGGCGAGCCACGGTATCCCACGTGCACAGGGTGATACGTAGGACCAGCATGTGCCTCGCCGTGCCACCGGCGAGCGGCCTTGCCAGGATGACAAAACAACAACATCAGCAGCGGCAGCAACATCAAGGACCGGCCTGCGAGTCACTCGGACGTTTACGATGCCGTTTCCTCACTGCGCTGTTGTCGTTTCCTCTGCCCCCCGCAGGGAATTCGGGAAGATGGACTTTGTTGACGAGACCAGAATAGCGATTTGGGGATGGGTAAGTGTTTATACCGCGGTGTAAAAAGCACCGCTTTGTGTTTGCGTCCATTTATTATCCAGTTTGTTTTCTCGCAAGGGTTTTTTTTATTGCGATTCATAATTTACGGCCCCTTTGCCAACAGACTGCCGGGTGAAGGCCTACCCACACAGTGACGGTTACGGGGGTTGTTTGACCATACTTCGCCATGCCGGTCAGCAGTGTAGGCTTGAGAAGTGGCAGGAGGGTGGGGGCCATGACCGGTTCGCCACTGATATCAGCCATGGCCAGGAATTAAACTCGGGTCTGTTGGGTTTATAGTTTGTTTATTTTATAGCAAGAAAGAGGCAGTCGGTCATAGGCAGAGGAAGGAAGTTCCAGAGCCTTGACTTGAACAGGGGGAGGGAATCAACTCCACGGATGGCCGAGGGAATGGAGCTCCAGACCTGGGGACAAGAGGGTAAGGAGCAACCTCCCACAGAGCGAAGGTTGACTGGGTGGTTGGGCAGAAAGCCCGGGTTGCGGAGCAGAGAGTGCGTGGAGGGGAGTAGAGCGAGATGAGAGAGGCAGGAGAGTGCGTGGAGGGGAGTAGAGCGAGATGAGAAAGGCAGGAGAGTGCGTGGAGGGGAGTACCGGAGTAGAGCGAGATGAGAGAGGCAGGAGAGTGCGTGGAGGGGAGTAGGGTGAGATGATAGGGGAGCGGGAGGGCAGGCACACGTCCATGTAGGATCTTGAAGATGGCGAGTGCAGTCCGAGATTGGTTGGTGATTCTGGTGCGTGTGTCTACGCGTGCGTGCAGTCGTATGGAGGCTACGTCTCCTCCATGTCCCTGGGCTCCGGCTCGGGTGTCTTCAAGTGCGGGATGGCCGTGGCGCCCGTGTCCGACTGGCGCTACTATGGTGAGACGGCGGCCGTTGTGCATCCAGACAGCGCACGACCGCGCGGTCCACCCAACCACACGCTCCGCCAGATGCGTACGCAAATGTGAACACTGGTTCACCGTCTCCCGCGCGTTTCCACTCGCTTAATTCGCTGGACGAATCGCTCCTCACGCCAGGAGGTGCCGCCGCACCATGAGGGTGGTGCCGCTTTGGCGGTGGTGGTGTTGGTGGTGTTGGGGATTTGGATGTATGTAGCGGTGGTATACTCTTTGGTTCTTTCGGTAAAGTCACTTCGGTTATAAAAATATATATATATATCACAGTGATATATTATTTTTAGTTTTATTTAATGGTTCTACCTACGTGACTTTACCGAAAAAACCAAAGAGTATGGATTCCTGCAGTCACGAAAGCTTCAAATCAAGATTGTAGCGGTGGAACTTGTATGTATGTTGAATTTGTTTCGCACCGTACGTAGCCAACCGTGCTCATCGGAGAAACTCGCACCGTTGCTTTTCAACTGCCGCGCCGCGAAAGTAACGGACCGTGGCGTTGCCGTGGCGCGACTCGCGATTCTCACGACTCTCACGACTTGCACGCGCTTTGCGCCGCGTTTCTCTTTCCCTCTCCGTGCCACCCCAGACTCCATCTACACGGAGCGCTACATGGGGCAACCCACCAAGGACGACAACCTGGCGGCCTACGAGGTGGGGTGCGCGCCAGAGAGCAGTGCCGAGCGTGCGGGCGGTGACCGCGCCCCACGCCGCGAGAGCCCCCCGGGGGCTATGTACCGGCATCACGGCTAGGGTCAGGGTTAGAGGAGGGGGGACATTGCACGGGGATGGGGAATTTTAAATCCTCGCAGACCACCAGGCAGGGTGTCTCCTGGCCACGCCACGCCACCGCGTGGCATTGTAGCTCAGCCTCATCCAAGGGACCCGCTGAGAACAAGGGACAGACAAGACTTGTGTTCTCCAAATTGAAGGAACGAACCAAAAAAAACAATGAATTGTTTTTTCAAGTTGTCATCTTATTGATGGACGATCCTTGCCATGATAATCACCATGATCACCATGATCCCTACTGGACATCTGTGAAAGAGAGCTTAATAGGTCATCAGATTCCTCCAGTATGAATAAATATTCCGATTCTGATCGTCATGATCAACGTGTAATTTCCACCACTGGCTCAATGCTGCCATGAGGGATGGACGCCACCCACATTGTTCATCTCAGCAAGGGGGGGTGGGGGGGTGTTGGTGATCGTTCGAAACACGTTCCAATTAATTATATAATTAACAATTCATCTACAGGAAGGATTTAGATGTGTACACGCATCCTTCTGAAAAAGCCGTGTCCATGCTCGTGCGATGTCGAATGCGTGTGCGTTCAGGTCGCCGTGACTTGAGATTCAGGGCTAAAGAAAGCAGCGCTTGACAAAATTCCGTCTCAATCGCGGTTACGATCAAAACGCGCGGGGGAGCGTTCAGCCCGCGAGTGTGGAGATCAGAGGGCCACTCGAAGGGGCCTCCAGAAGCAGTTCTGTGAAGTCCGCCTCTGTGACCCATTGTGGAATTTCGCACGGGGCGATGCGCTGCTCCCCGCGAGACACATGGTCTCGTGAGAGTGACGCCGTGAGCACAACCGGGATGAAATACTGTACTACATTTAAAAAGGAACTAAGCAGTTTGTTTTTAAGAAATGTACAAGAGTGAATAAGTAAAACTGACCGATATATGACAGATTCCGTCTGGTTAGAATAACAATCGGAGGAGTTCAGTAAAAAAAAACAAGAGATAAGAGCCGGCAACACGCCTCGCGGCTGACGAGGATTCTCCCCACAGAGTTCCACCGTCATGGCCCGCGCAGAGAACTTCAGGAAGGTGGACTACCTCCTCATCCACGGCATGGCAGACGGTGGGTCCCACCTCCCTCCTCACCCCGTCACAGGGGGGCACGCTGCGCGCATCATCGACGCGTCGTGACGCACGGCACGATTCTCATGCTCGTGGTGCCTGCGTGCGTGCGTACCGCCTGCATACCACGTGTGTACCGAGTGTGTGTGCGTGGACTGCGTGCATTCCGCATGCACGCGAGAATCTATTTACGCAAACGAGATGGAACGAGAGAGAGAGACAGACACGAGCCTTAAGCACTTCCCCCAACGGCTCAACACGACGTCTCAACTCAGAGACTGACGACGGAATGGCAGCCAAAGAGAGAGCGCCGCCCCAACAGAGGTCCATCGCCACGGAGACGGATCCGCTGTGCTGCGGTGGCTACAGACGGATCGCCGGATCATTGGACCACGAGAGATGGCGACAACTTTGGGGAGGCCTTTTTCAGGCAGTGGAAAGATTCTGGCGGATGATGATGATGATAACAACAACAATAATAACGAAGGACAATCAGGAGGGATCCATTTAATCATCACAGCCTCCTCTAGATGCCACTTTATTCAGATCGACCGGCGACGGTCAACAACAACGATGGGGTGGCAGCCACGGAGTGGAACTCATACTTCGAGCACCTCTGCCGGGGACACGGAGCTCATTTGCCCTGTGCGGGCGCCGGGCGGATTATGACACCAGAGGGTCACGCGAGATGCCTGCGGCTTGGGGAGGCCTTCATCCAGCAGTGGATTGGCCATGGCGGATGACGATGATGATGATGATGAGTGGTCTGCATGAGAACGCCCGTTTCTTTGTTCAACCATTTCACCGCCGCCTCTCTCGCTCTGTCGGCCGCCCCTGTCTTGCAGACAACGTGCACTTTCAGCAAGCGGCCCACATCTCCAAGGCTCTCGTCGACAAAGAGGTGGACTTCTCAGCTATGGTAACGACGCATGACGCACACACGGCACGCACGCACACGCACGCACACACACGCGCATTCAACGACAACTGGCGGTCACGTCAGCGTGATGCACGTGCCAGGCTAGGTGCATGTTAAGGTCACGTAAAACAGCGACGGCTCACTGGCAGGGGGTCACAGGGCACACCGTTGTGTTATGGGATGAATAATCGAGGTGACTGGCAGACGGACCACCTGTGCTGCCCAGTGTGTCAACCCGCTGGGCTTTAGACACCTGTTGCTCTGCTCGTTGTTGCGAGCGTCGCTCCTCGGCCTCCCGTTGTGCCTCCAATAGCATCCTCTGCAGCAGCCGATCTTGACACCACTAGTGCCGGTCGTAGGGCAAGTCCACTCAGCTCCAAGTCTTGCTGTGCCTACAAAAGTCCATCAGTTTTCAGCCTGTGCACGCCCGTTTAAGTCCTCTCTCTAGCTGGCCAACCAGAAGCAGCTTGGGCATGCGGTGGCTGGGCATGTGGGCCACATGACTCAGTAAACGCTTGCATGGAGGAGCTCAGCGATGTAACCGCGTCCACGTCCATAATATTTGCTTATCATAATATTTATTAAATGACACGGCAACCCAAGGCTCCTTAAATCACACCTCAAACATTCGAAGGGGGCCTCCCACCAAGTGACAGCTGTCCCCGTGCAGCACAAAGCGATCTCAGCACGAGCCCGCAAGAGGGCATTAGTCCGCCAGTAGGGGGCAACGACTGCTACTACAGCTGCGTGTAATCGCAGCAGATATAGTTGACCACTTTTGTCAGATTTCAACCGCGACGTCCACCTCTCAAGAATCTGCGAGCTTCTCGCACGCGTCCGCACACACGCACGCACACGTCCACACGCACTTATGTGTCCGCACGCACGGACGCACTTAGGCACAAAAGCGTGCTAAAAATATCGCTCCGGCCGTGTGGCGCCTACCGAGGCGTGAGCGAGAAGAGCCCGTGTTCTGGCTCGGCTCCAAGTCTCACACACCAATGATCAAATGGGGTGGGGGTAGGGGGCGGGTTTAGGAGGGGGGGGGGCCTTACCGATTACGGCGGGTGTCGCAGGCGGCCGATAAACGGCGTCGCGGACGATTGCCGCGTGGGGGGTTTTCATCTTCACAGTTGACTTGCAAACCATCTGCACCAAATTCACCGCCGGGGCGGGCAGCGACTGCTGCGGCGGCGATTCACAAACAGTTTGTTTAAGAAATGACAGGGCCAGGTGAAGGCAGGATGTGCCCTAATGGACACAGCAGCAGCAGCAAACAGCAGCAAACAGCAGCAAACAGCAGCAGCGCGGTCTGACAAAGATGTGCCTTTATTGCAGTCGGATAGCAGCGGCGTCCTAAAGCCCAAATAATCGTACACTTTGCTTTGGAAGATAAGTCAACAGTTTCCTTTAGGTACGTAAACACAAGGGGTGGCGCAGCAATTAGCTCGCTGCAGAATGAACCCGGTGACCTGCATTCGAGTCCCAGCCACGTCTCACATCAGTGGCGAGTCATATTCGAAGCCATCCCGGGCACCTGCCCTGTTCACCAAACCCGCACTGCTCAATACGGTGAAGTATGGTCAAACAGCCCCCATTACTCACACGGCATCCAGCAGTGGATTAACCAAGACGTGTACGTCACAAGAGCCCGTTGAGAGCCGAAGTCACTCACTTTTTCAAAGGACACGCGATACGTATACTTTCACTGCGTATCATGCAACATTGTACTTTCATCTGCGAACACACTCATCCCTTTAACACGTAGTAGGCTTTCGCGACCAATATTATTCATAATAAAGGTTTTTTGGGTTAGATCGCGTTATTTATAAATGTGTCGTAACCCTCCACCACCCGACACGTGACACATTTTTTACTGATTGGCCGTGTCGGGTGGTGGAGGGTTACGACACATTTAAAAATAACGCGATCTAACCGAAATTTGTATTTATTATGGACACACATCCCTGTCTGTACGGATGACGAGCGGGCATGGGGGGGGGGGATAGCAATGATCGGCTGACCTTGGAAGGGTCGCCAATAGTCCATCTAATTGCCTTTTAAATATCCCTCGAGCAAGAATTCGAATATGTGACAAAGCCTTTGCCATTGCAACACCCACGTTTTGGAACCAACTTGTTTCCTCCCTTAACATCGTGAGCTGTCGTTCAAAAAATAGCCTGCCACGGAAGACTGTTGCTGGATACAGTCACACTTGAAAATGTGATTTGTAACTTTGATCATGACCTGCGTATCGATAGTTCAGTGTTCATGTGCCATTGTATTGAGGGACTACTGTGTACTGATGTCTTGGTGTGGTCTGGGACTGTTTTGTTGTTTTTGCTGTCTTGCCCAATCTCAACAAATCGGACTTACATAATTACTTATTCTGCTATTTATTTATATTCAGTCACTTGCTTACCATCCTCTCTATTTTGGATTCCTATCGTTGTTTTGTATTGTTTGCTCTTGTTACTTGCCGACCCGCCCCGTACAGCTGTGAAAAAGAGCTTAATAGCTCATCGGATTCCTCTTCCAGCCTTCTGAACGGCCGCGCGTGTGTGTCCCCCCCCATCCCCTATATCCCCCAGTGGTACACGGACAAGGACCACAGCATCTCGGGGCTGGCCAACCACCACGTCTACACGCACATGTCACACTTCCTCAAGCAGTGCTTCGGCCTCCAATGACCGCGTGTGACCCCCCCCCCCCGCGCGACCCGGGACGCCTCAGCGACCGCGCGGCCAACGCTGATCGTTGGCCGGCACGCGCCAGCGTCTCGCCAAAATCTCAAGATGCCACTCCTCCCGAAGCTGAACAGAAGCGACGACATTCACCCTCCGTGCCGACCGCGGCGGCCGCTCTCGAGGGACTGGCGCTAGGACAGCGCGCCGGCGGGCTGGCAGGAAGGGCGTGGACACTTCCGCGACCGTTTGCGCGAAACTTGCGCCGCGATTGCCGACCGCACCTGCGCGCGTTGCGTCAGTCTTTGTGAGACGACCACAAGTTTTTTTTTCCTCCTCCCCCCGCCCGCCCGCCCCCCGCTCCCTCCCCGATGGTCCCCATTGTTGCCGTGGTGACTCAGCAGACGGGCATTGTCCTCCTTCCGGCCACGCTCGCTCGCCGCTATTCTGTAACGTCGTCCCCTCGTCAGCGCGTGGCTTCGATGACCTGACGTGACCCCCCCCCCCCGCCCCCCACGTCAGCGATGAGCCACGTACGTCCATCACGCATCGTTAATTTCTGTGTCGTTCCGTCAATCAACGCTGACCCTAATGGTACCTTACCCTAACCCCCCTTGAGCCCCCCCACCTCCCCCCCCACTTATATTTTTGTAGCTAATACACTGCCCCCCTTTGAAAACAGTTTGCTCACGGAAGTGGCCAGGTTGGTCAGGGGTCGTCGTGCTGAGCCAGCACTGCCTAGACCCTGGGTTCGAATCCAGGTTTCAGCCGCCCCTTCAGTCAAATCGAGCTGTCAAGTGCAGTGAGTCTATGCGCTTAGCCTGGTCACTGATGACTGCACACACACACACACAACTATTCGGTTGATTTTGTTTTGTTGCTTGATTTTGGTTAATTTTCAGTTCCGAGATTTAAGTGTATGAGATTGTCACGTGATACGCATTTCCCGAGGAGTGTGGAGATCAGAAGGCCACGTGAAGGAATCTCAGAGGTGCTCGCATCAAATCTTCCGGAGGCCGTTCTCCATTGCACAGGGTGGTGCACTGCTTATTGCGAGAGATCAAAACGAACGCTGCATCTCTTGAGACGACGACGGCGATATCGCAATTTAATTGGGAAAAAATAAAAACCAAAAAATACAAAAAAGAATCCAGGGACAATGCGGTGGTGAAAAAGTGAGCCGAGAGAGACCGAGATCTCCCCCGCCCTGTGCCGCCCCCCCCCCCCTCTTCTGCCGTCTCACGGACCACTACAACACCACACCACCACACCACCACACCACCACACCACCACACCACCACACAACGTCCTCATTCATATTTCTCCTGGAATCAGCCGCCCACCATCTCTCTCTCTGTCCTCTTGTAGGCAATACACAACACACGTCATTACGAATATCATTTTAAACATAAATTCCCGGTAATTTGTAAATTCAGAGGCGAGTTTTTTTTGTAATTACTGATCGACAATTCGATGGCTTGTGGTTTTGTTTTTCTTTATTTGTTGCACCGCTGTACGCGCCGCGCTCTGCTCTACGCACCCCGCTCCGCTCTACGCACCGCTAGCCGTACCGTTGTGTACACTGCGCGCCACTATTCCAAATTGGAACCCTGTCAATGCTACGCCGCCTCCATCCGGACCCGGAACTGGACCCATCATCTGCGCCTTGTTGAGCACCCGGAACCACGCAAGGGACATTGTCAAGCAGGTGGAGGTGTTTGGTTCGTTTGCTTCAGTCCACGACGATTACGAGTGGACAACAAACATCGAGCGTGACAATGGCTGCGACTACCCACCCAATAACACCACCACCATCATCATCACCACCACCATCATCACCATCATCTGCCCACCAAAGACTAAAGTGCAAATGGCCATGACAAAAATAACCAAGTGTGAATGAAGATGTAAACTGAGATAATCTTAATAACGTTATTCAAGACTGGAGGAAGACCATACGGTAATTTACAACGTATGTATTTCAAAAGATTTACCGAGTTCGCCGATTGGCCGAACCTGATAATACTCTGGGGGGTGGGGGGAATTACATGCCCCTCTCTCAACGTGTGACTGCTCTAGTCGACGAACCTTGAGGCTTTCGTCGATAAGACACAGGGTGCTTGCCCTGTTGACACCGGTCCTCAACCTCGGGACGTGCGAGGGCGTTTGCGTCGTAAGCGAAGGATTCTCGATTTCAGACACTCTGCAGTAGGCGGATCGTGGCTCGAGTTGAGGAGTTCGCTTCGGGGCTTAGGTGAAGGGGGCAGGTAGAACCACGTGCGGTGTTTCATGTCCCCATGCGTTGTCTGTAATTAGCAAGCACAAGCAGCACTCTGGGCTGCGTTTCCACATCTAAATAACGGTGAAGTTTAGTCCATCGTCCAAATGGCTTTCCAGACAAATGTTATCCAGCACAATTTGTGAGATATCAAGCAAAATTCTGGACCTGTTTTGTCTTCCGGGGTGTCGTCAGCAGAGTCCGGGTTGGTAAACAATTGCTGCCGAGTTACCCGATATTATTGGCAGGAGTTCTCCATCCAAACGATGGGGCCCTGTTCAACGTACAAAATGATGGTAAAAACGTTGGTGCGGATTGACATCACCCCTGCAGCCACTAGCGGCGCAACAATTCACCACCGTTTAAAATGATGGATTGAGTAGCGATCGTGAAAATTCACGTAAATCAATTCGGGATGAATTATTACATCCCCAATCATCATCGCAGGTAGCCATCCATCATCCCAGGGCTTGATTTCAGCCAGGTGTCCAGGGCTGAGATCCTGAAAAATATTAATCCCAACCTCCTCTGCCCCCCTGCTAACCTAACCCTCCCCCAGAAGAGATTGTGGGTTTGAAGGGGGTGATGGTGGTGGTTGGTGGGGCACAGGAAAATATTCCATGAGAAATTAAGCCGTGAGATATCCCATCCCTGTTGCTCCATGAGGCCACCTGCACGCACACGTATCACCCGAGATGCGGGGGCGCGGGGGAGGAAACCCGTGGTGGATTTTCATCTCACTGCACGCGGAGGCCACGCTCCACCACATAAACCCTGTTTACAATTTGGGACGCTCCATTAAAATGTAAAGTATGTAATACTTCGCTCTTCAAGTCGCTGTTTGACGACGCGCACTCGCCAATCAAAATATTAAAAGATGAGTGAATAAAATCAATCAATTGACTCAAGACCACCCACAGCTGTCTTGGTGCCGCGCGGTGTGTGCGCCCCCATCGCCACCCTCCTACCGCCCCCTGCCCTCTCCCGTTCACTAGCGGGAGCCACGAGGCACGTGCGAGCTGGGGGGGGGGGGGGGGGGCTCGCTCGGGAGATGTTGACGATCGAAGCGATCACTGGAAAAGTGGGGTCCATAAAATCCCACAACGCCGTGGCGGCTTTTTATTGTGCCGCAAGTGCCACCGCCACCGCCATTAGGGAGCGCGAGGAGCGCGCTGATTGCCGTGGTTATTGGGGCCGACGTGGCGCAGCTGTTTGGCGCTGACGATGATGATGAGGTCCTGTTTGGACAGGGAGGGATCACGGTGTGGGCCTGAGGTGGTGGTGGTGTTGGGTGCCCCCCCATCACCCTCCCATCACCCCCCTCCTCCCCCCACCCTAATTGCCCCCTCCCCCCTTCCTCCCCCACAGCCTCCACCCCCCCCCACCACACAATACCCACGAGTAGGGAGTCTCCCCCCCCCCACCTATACATCCATAATAACGGGCACAAGGGTGGTACCAATTTTATCAACCCCAAAAGGATGATGAGTCGAGTTGACCCCAGACCAGGTTTGAACTCAAAACGTTCTAATTGGCAGTCGAGGTCCCTGAGCAGCACACCAACCGGTAACACCACCATCATCATCGTCATGCATGATCTATCCACTGCTGGATGAAGGCCTCCCACAAAGCTGTCATCATCTCCCAGCGTCACGTGATGGAACGGCCCATCACGCCGCTGCGGACGCAACCGCTGCGTCCGCCGCTTTGGCGCTGCGCTCTCCTCTGACTACCGCTCTCTCTGTCGTTCGTGTTGACCACCGAGTCATCGTCGCTGCGAGCGATGTCCGGCTCCATCCCCACTCTCCTTAACACTCAACGCGCCGCGTTTCCTCCTCCAACTCGCGTGCGCGACCCGATCCGTGCGGCTCCTCGTCTTGCCCCTCTCTACTTCTCGGCGAGTGCCTCTCTCCAGGCGGTCATTCACCTGCGCTGGTTTGACTGCCCCATGGCACTACCGCACCTGATAAGTTGCAATCGTTATATAGCAGTGTCAATAATTATTTACCCAGGAAAGCCCCGTCGACTGAGTATCAAGGTACGTTTTGACAGGGCTCAGCTACATCGGGATGCTTGGCCCATTCCGTACAAGGAAGATTGTCTCCGTGTGTGAGGAGAAGAGAGAGGCTGGAGAACCCGAAGTGGTGGACACGCCGAGGTGAAGCTATCGCCAGAGAGATTCGGGAATCTATTGCAGTGTCGTCTCCTGGCCACCTCAGCACCATGCTTACAAGAGCTGGCAATCCCTGGATGTCACCTAAGAATCAACAAGGCTCACCTCGTCTTCGAAATTATATGAGTTGGGCACGTTTGCTATGATTTAGATGCAAGAATTGAACGCTTGCACGGTAAACTATTGCGATGGGCACGACGCACGAGGGGGTGGTGTGAGCAGCACCACACCCGGCCGCCTTTGTCTCCCCGAGTGCTCGCCACAGGCTCGTAGCGCAGTGCGCTAACCACGACACTACCGCTCCCCATACAAAGACAAAGACCCCCCATGTAGACCGTTGGTGCAAGTGCTGTTGGTGGACACCTGTGGTGACCGGCACGGCACACGAAGGGATGATTTCGCCGGGGCGATGTTCACGCACCGCACCAAGTACCGGACTCATTTGAGTCGACATAGGGGACCGTCCAGGGCCGGTTCAGATCATCGTCACTAGAGTTGGCGGCCATGAGCTGGAATCGAACTTGGGTGGCCTGGGTTCGCATCGCAGCGCGATAATCGTTACACTGCCGCTCCCCGCACAGACGCACAAACATACATACACAGCGACATACGTACAATATTACAGACACGTGTGTACACGCACACAGAAACGCGCGGAGCCACACACTTGAGCGGTGGCTGCGATCGGAACACATCTCCTCCGCTTGCGCCACCCCATCTCGGCCGTGCGGTCACCATACCTCGCTCCCTCGGAAATTACAATTTATTTTATTTCTGGACAAAGCCCTTTGTTGCGCCACGTGCGCCGTGTTTGCCGCCGCGTTTTATTAAAAAAAAGACGTGGAAATTGAATGGTGTCAATGACACGAGGGACGGCTCCGGCCCTTGCGGTGCCTCCACCTGGCAGCCACGGACAACCGGCAACACCTGAAGAGGCCACCTGTCACCTACCGCCCATCAACCGTCACCTATCACCTGCAGCCCCCACCCCGGCACCACTTCCACGACCACCTCCGTCCGGTCCAACACGTTAAACACCGCGCATCGCCGCTTTAATTGCGCGGGGTGCGTTTGGTTTGTCACGCTCGATGGACTTCCTCCTCTTAAGTCCGTTCTCGTTTCCACTGCGATAAGTCCGCGATGCGAGGGGGCCAGTCAATTAACTGTGCGGAGAGAGAGAGTGAGTGAGCGAGCGAGCCCGCCAGTAATTGTCGAGGTCTGGAGGGCACGTGGCTTTAAGTGGTGATTCATGCCCCCTTCCGATGGACGACGGCGTCCGTGACCCAGACCGAGCGGTGGGGTTGGTAAACCGCAGGGAAGGCCAGGGACAGGGGTGGGAAGTTTAAGGTGCAGCCCTGCAATAGTCTTGCTAATGTAATAACAGCTATCGTGGGTTCATGTGGGGGATTGGCTTGCCGGTCCTGCTTGTAGCCAATAAGGGTTGAGATAGGGAGTGTGGGGCCGGCGTGATCACGGCATGTCAGCAGGAGTGATTGGCCCAGCCAATTGGGACCCCAGCCAATGGGGACCCGGGTAAGAGGCGTGGTCCCGGGATTGACAGGGAACCATCGAGAACGGTCGAGATTGTCCATGGAGGATTGGCTGGGAGGACCACGTGACGAAGGGATTAAGAGGGAGAGAGAGGAAGGATCGGGGAGGAGTCTGGGAACTGAACGGGGGCGAGAGCCACGCGCGTACGGGGCTCCGGGTGCCACGTGCGCGGTGGGAGCTGGTGGGAGTCCGCTGACGCTACGTTGTCTGCCAGCAACGGAGCGTGTGGGAGCAAGTGTACCGTCAAGTGAAAATAAAGAGGACTGATTCCGAATCCGTCTCCGGAGAATTATTACATTGGTGTCAGAAGTACTTCTGCGACTGTTTGGACGATCGTCAAGATGTCCAAGCACCCCAGAAAAAAGAACCTGCCTGTGCCTCTATCGGAGGAGGAAGTCGAGACGGATGAAGATGAGCTGTTGGGAGCTACAGCCCCTATGCCGCCTGTTGAAGATGTACCTCTCGACGTCTCTCAGCGTCGACCGACGGCAGATGCAACCGCTGCAGGAACAAAAGACGAGTGGCGGCTGATGGCGGAGCAGATCGAATCATTACGCGCCATTCTGCTTAGTCTGGTGACCGCCGTGGCATCCTCACCAGCCGCGGGCCGCCAGATTGCCGATCAACTGGACGCCGTGGGAAGGAGTCCGGTGAAGGAACCTGCGTCCGCCATTCCTTCTGCTACGCGGGAGGACGCCGTCGTTTTGGGTGGGGCAGCTGCGCCAGAGCCGTCGACCGCCATTTTGGGCGCGCCTACCGCCACGCGGCCGCCATTTTGTCTGATACGGGTGGAGAGCGGGAACGCCAGTCGGAGACGCCCGCGGCGCGTGCTTGCCACCGCGGACATCGCCTTCCACAAATCAAAGAATTCATCGCCGGAGGTGATTGGAGTGCTTTCACATGGCGCTTTGAATCAGCTTTTAGATCCGTCAATTGGACGGAGGAGGAAGCACTGGGAGCGCTACCTACACTGCTCGACGATGTTTCTCTGGGGGTCTTCCGTTCCATTCCGGCGGCAAAGAAGAAGACACTGCGGGACGCGTTCGTGGAGATGGCGGAATTCTATGACCCACCGACGTCAGCCACCAGAAAATTTATGTTACGTCGCCGAGCATCGGAGGAATCGCCGTTGGCCTATCGGGGAGCATTGATGGCGCTGGCCATGGCTGCCTACCCCGACGCGACAGCCGACCATTTGGATCCTCTCATCCTCTCCCGTATGCTGGAGTTGGCTCAGGAACTCAAGATTTCGCTGCCAGTGTGCGGCCACGAACCACTTACATCGCGATGGGTGGCGCGTTGCCTGGACGCAAAATTTAATATCAGGCGTTGGGACCAGATGGCGGCGTGGACGGGGAAGCCGGAGATCGACGGGCCACCTTTGGGGTGGTCTCCACGACTAGTGGTCCACTGCTCCGACGACTCGGGCGACGACGACATGCTGGCTGCTGCTGTTCAGCACGAGAGTCCGGGACGGCGGCTGCGCGACCAGCGTGGCAACTACATGGGCCGTCCGCGTGCAAGGGCCGGGTCGTCCGACCGCCGGCCGACGTCGGCGGCTTGCTTCAAGTGCGGCAGACGGGACCATTTCGCCCGTGACTGCCGCTGTCGGCCTCTGCTGTCGCCTCCTCCGACGAGGGGACCTCCATCTCCTCCACCTGCCGCGGAGCTGCAACAACCTCGGGCGAGTCGGCACACATCGGACACCCGGCAGGTCTTGTCACATCACCCATCCATTCGCACTCATTCTCACACTCCTCGGGAAAAATTTACTTCCCCCGCTACAGTTACGCGCTCTGCTACGCAGTGGAAAAAATTGGCTCGCAGGGTGGTAGCTGCGGCTTCGGGCTCGTCGACGGTACGAGGTACCATCGACGGCGTTGATGTGCGCATCTTAGTGGACACGGGCGCGTCGGCCACCATCATTTCTGATGTTATTTTCCATCTGTTGTCCATCCCTGCGTCGCAGATACGTAGGGTTAATGATGCGTGTGTCGCCGCGAATGGGGGAAGCATGGGTATCTGTGGCCAGGTGGATGTGAGCATCGCTATCGGTAATATTACCGCCGCAGGACCTGTGTTAATCTCTCGCTCGCTAGCTGTTCCATGCTTACTCGGTACTGATTTCCTGCGTCGGATGCCGCTGAAAATACGAGTCGACCAGGACTGTTTAGAAATGCCGGGGGGTCGTCGTATGGCGTTCCTGCCTTCCTTGTTGGCCAGCGCGCCTACAGGTAACGCAGTCACTGCCGTTGTTGCTGCTACGGTAGAAGTACCGCCGGGAGCACAGATGTTGATACCGTTGCGTTACCGTAAACCCCTTCGAATGGGGAAGGGTGCAGAAGGCGTGCTGCTATCCCCATCCAATTCGGCATCTAAATCATTTTCTTTAGCGGCGGCGCAAACGATCGTACGACCGTGTCAAGCACCTTTTATACAGGTGTTAAATGGGGGACCTGACCGCGTTATTGTTCCAGAGGGGTCGGTGTTGGCTCACGCCACTACCGACTTCGCCTCTTGCGACGCAGCGCCGCGCGCACGAATGCCCGCTGGTAGGCCCCCACACGATCGCTCTCAAGAACGTTGGATCGCAGATTTGTGCGGAGAAAATTCTTCCTTGTCGAACGAACAAAGGAACGCCCTGCGTTCATTGTTGATACAGTACACTGATGTTTTCAGTAAAAATGATTTGGACCTCGGCCGCACGTCGCTTTTGTCGCACCATATTGACACCGGTGCGACGCCTCCCATCTCTATGCACCCTCATCGCATGAGCCCGGCGGAAAGGGATCACGTGCGCGGAGCGGTAAATGAATTGTTGGCGGCGGACATCATTTCGCCGTCCAACAGCCCCTGGGCCGCGCCCGTCGTTCTGGTAAAGAAGAAAGATGGCGGTACAAGATTTTGTGTTGATTTCCGCCGGTTAAACAAAATTTCGGTGGCGGATGCATACCCCTTACCGAGGATGGATGATTCGTTGGACGCTTTATCGGGTGCTAAGTTTTTTTCTACCCTTGACTTGTCCTCGGGGTTCTGGCAGCTTCCCCTCGATGATGAGTCGAAGGCAAAAACGGCATTCCGCACGCCGCAAGGTCTCTTTGAATTTAATCGGTTGCCTATGGGCTTGAATGCGGCACCGGCGACGTTTCAGCGGCTCATGGAATTGGTGCTGACTGGACTGCAGTGGGAAACGTGCCTCATATATCTTGATGATATAATTGTTTTCAGCCGCACGTTCGAAGAACACCTCCAACGTCTAGAGGCGGTTTTTCAAAGAATGCGTACGGCTGACCTTAAATTTAAACCTAAAAAATGCCACCTTCTGCAACACTCTGTCCGCTACTTGGGTCATATCGTCAGTTCGGACGGCGTATCCACTGACCCGCTGAAAACGAAATGCGTACGAGAGTGGCCCACACCCACTTCGGTGGGAGATGTTCGGCGGTTTATTGGCTTCGCTTCCTATTATCGCCGCTTCGTAAAAAATTTTGCGACGTTGGCAAAGCCATTACATGTTCTGACTGGCAAAAATCAAAGGTTTCAATGGGGAGCGGAAGAGGAAAAATCTTTTATTGCACTTCGGGACCACCTCGCCACGGCGCCAACGCTGGATTACCCAGATTTCTCACAGCCGTTCATCCTCGATACGGACGCTAGTGATATCGGCATTGGGGCCGTTTTGTCGCAACGTAAGGACGGGGTAGAGCGAGTAGTGGCGTACGGCAGCCGGGTTTTGTCCCCTGCGGAAACACGCTATTGCGTGACAAGACGGGAACTTTTGGCAATTGTTCACTTTGTCCGTTTGTACCGGCCGTACCTGTATGGACGGAAATTCCTAGTTCGCTCGGATCATGCGGCTTTACAATACTCCTTGAAATTAGATCAACCGTCAGGCCAATTGGCCAGGTGGCTGGAATCGTTACAAGAATTTTCCTTTGATATTACATACCGAAAGGGTGCCCGTCATGCGAACGCTGACGCGCTCTCAAGGCTGCCGCTCCTTCCTCCGTGCGCTTGCCTGACGGGCACGCACCGCTGTGCGGCACCGGCCGCTTCGCCTTGTCCGGTTATGGGGGCGATAGCGGATGACGAGGCAGGGGCGGAAGCGAAGGAGGACGACCAGCAAGGGTCGGTGGACACGGATGATATCTTGCGGTTACCGCACGCGGTTTGGCTACGTGAGCAGGAGGCTGATGCCTCGCTGTCTCCACTACGGAAATTGATAGGGAAACAAAAATCTCGATTGGCGGGTTGGAAATGGCAGATGATCCGAGGCAAGTCGGGATTGTTAATGTGTACTGACGGGTTGTCTGATCGGCCACGCTTGGTCGTGCCTACTTCACTTCGCTACGACCTGCTTCGTGCTTTGCACGCTGATAAATTGATGCACCTCGGCGTCCAAAAGACTTTGGCCGCACTGCAGAAGGATTTCTTTTGGGCCGGTATGACAACAGACGTCAATGATTTTATTCGCTCATGCCAGGACTGTGCAAAGAGGAAGCCGCCTCGTAACCCCTATGTACCACCGTTACGTTCCATTGAGGTGTCCCGCATTAACGAATTGGTCGCGCTCGATATTCTGGGCCCGTTTCCCCCGTCGGCGAGGGGCAATAAATACCTTCTCGTCGGGGTGGAATATTTTTCTCGATGGCCTGGCCCCTACCCGACCAGACGGCAGCATCCATTACCGACGCTTTCTTGAACGGGTATGTCATGGACAAGGGGGCACCTGAAAGGTTGCTCACAGATCAGGGGCAGAATTTCTCTTCCAAATTGCTTAAGGAAGTTTGTGACGCGTTGGGTACGAAGAAAATTCGCACTTCTCCTTACCACCCACAAACAGATGGTATGGTGGAACGATTTAACCGCACCCTCTCGGCTATGCTTTGTCAGACGGTCAGTGAAAAGCAAACCGATTGGGACCTGCACATACCAGGCGTCTTAGCGGCTTACCGCATGGTTCCGCACACATCCACGGGATACTCACCATTCTTTTTGATGTATGGCCGTGAAAATGTTCCACCCATCGACGTGCAATTGGGTGAGCCAGGCAAACGGCCGTCCCGTTCCATGCCTGACCACGTGCGTGACTCGCTTAAACGAGTGACGGAGGCGCGAGAGGCTGCCCGGTGTGCGACAGCCCGTGCTCAGGCGAGGAACGAACGTTATGCGCGTCGATCGCATACGCACATGTCTTGGTCAGTGGGGGACCGAGCGTGGCTCCACTGCCCCCAGGTACCGGCGGGCACATCCCCCAAACTGCACAGGCCGTGGCGGGGGCCTGTAACACTAATAGATGTTCGGAACTTGCAGAGTATCCGTGTTCAGTATGAAAATCGGCGGTGGTATGTCCACTCCTCACGGCTCAAACCCTATGTTGACGTGCGTGTCGGCCCTTCATCCCCATTAGTTGACCTGCCGGGTTCCGTCGAGCCGACCACGCCGCTTGTCACACCCATTGATCCCAAGGGGGACTGTGTTGTGCCTCCTACAGATGAACAGGTTCTGAGGGCTGAGGTGGCCCCAGCCGCCCCCCCTCCAAGGAGACCTGACCTGGACGTGACCAAGCATCCACAACCTACTTCTTCTTCAAGCCTACCACCTCCTGTCCATCCGGAAGCAAAGGGATCAGGCGCTGGGAGCGGAGGGGGTCCCGCGTCGCGTACGCGGTCGAAATCTCTCCCGTTTCGTTAACGTTTTGTCGTTTGTTTTATTCCCTGTTGTTACTGCGCTGCAGGGGCGCCCTAATGTATGTCGTTGTTTTTGTTGTATGGGTGACTTTTTATATGTTGTAGGCGCAGGGACGCCGGTTCACCCTTATATCGTTAAACGCACCTCGGTGCCCTAATAATATGTTTCGGAATTGGTTTATCACCCTTTCCCAGCCGAGACGGCTATTTTTTTCACCGGGGGGGGGGGGTGATGTAATAACAGCTATCGTGGGTTCACGTGGGGAATTGGCTTGCCGGTCCTGCTTGTAGCCAATAAGGGTTGAGATAGGGAGTGTGGGGCCGGCGTGATCACGGCATGTCAGCAGGAGTGATCGGCCCAGCCAATTGGGACCCCAGCCAATGGGGACCCGGGTAAGAGGCGTGGTCCCGGGATTGACAGGGAACCATCGAGAACGGTCGAGATTGTCCATGGAGGATTGGCTGGGAGGACCACGTGACGAAGGGATTAAGAGGGAGAGAGAGGAAGGATCGGGGAGGAGTCTGGGAACTGAACGGGGGCGAGAGCCACGCGCGTACGGGGCTCCGGGTGCCACGTGCTGGTGGGAGTCCGCTGACGCTACGTTGTCTGCCAGCAACGGAGCGTGTGGGAGCAAGTGTACCGTCAAGTGAAAATAAAGAGGACTGATTCCGAATCCGTCTCCGGAGAATTATTACACTAATGTTACTGCTGGCGGAAAGGACATCCCACCAGGGGGAGCTCTAGAACGCCCCTCGAGTCTGCAGGAGTATGTTGGACTCCTCTTCTCACGTTCAGCCCAACGATTTGGCAGTGGATGGGAGTACCCACATCTTGCCCCGCCACACGCCACTTGCCCATCACTTATCTTGTGCTCCGTTAGGAGGCAAAAACGGAGTAAAATATTCAGTTAAAAGTGTCGTGATGGAACGAGCCACTGGGTCCTTTTCTGTTTGCACATAGTCACATAGTCACTTTAAGATGTTTTCTTGTTCGTGTTCTTTGTTTGTTGCGGTTGCACCCGATTCAAGAGCCGAATGGCTCACAGGGCTATACCAAATAAATGAAACTGAAAAAAACTGAAAGTGAAAAAACAGTGGGATATCAGTCGTCCTAAACCCAAACTAGGCAGACACTCTCGCCGGCTCACCACAGCTTATCCTGGCCCGAACGGGGTTGGGTCATCTTGATTTAAAAACTAAATAAAATAGCGGACGTCTCCTTGACTTATCGATTTTCTTCACATGTAAATACATCAATATGTACACAACCAATCAACTGCAGGGCCCTCTGGAAGTGCCAAAATGTATTCAAGACGAGCAAAATTCCTGACCGGTTTCGATCCAGAGTGTGGAAGCAATACGTTTTATGTGGAGGTATACGAGGGCGAGTATGGCATATTTAATTCGTAATCTACATTCTGCACAACGAC
The DNA here is from genome assembly GCF_965212315.1 of Lampetra planeri. Lineage (NCBI taxonomy): Eukaryota > Metazoa > Chordata > Hyperoartia > Petromyzontiformes > Petromyzontidae > Lampetra > Lampetra planeri. The sequence continues at coordinate 12,012,872 of NC_136127.1, read as the reverse complement.
TACCGATTATCTTGATTCATTAACAACGTCTGCTAGTTTCTGTCTCTCAAGGGTGTGTGTGTGTGCGGCGTGACGAGTCTCTTGTCAAAAATGTTTGGCCCATTTCGGGTTTTTTTTTCTTCTGGAAATTATAATAATTAACCATAGTGATGATAATATGGGAGTTTGTTGGAGATAATGGTCTGGGTATTCACAAGCTGGTATGACTTGTCACATTTCCATTTAGAAAAAAAAAACATATGAACAGACAAAGGTCTGTCTGATTATTTTATTATCGTTTTAAAAACATAAATATCACAGTAAGAGCCTCACGACACGAGTTCAATTCCACGCCACGAATACCATCAGTCTCCGCACCTCCGATCAGCACGGCTGGCTCCGTACGGTGCGGAAAAAGTTCATCACACATGCATCGGTGGCGATTGATATCTAAACTGATTCCTCCCACCCCCCTCGTTTTACAAACCCGTACGAACCAACGCGGTGAATGAAGTGTTTTAGAATCGCCGTGGCACAATTACTAAAGTGCCATTTTCAATTTTCCAAGTCATCAATCATGGACATCTCTTTTCTTCCGCGCCAGCGTCATCTCCTCCACCCCCCATCAACCCCCCCCCTCCGTGCCCCCACCCCATATCCCCCCCCCCCATTCCCCCAGTTGGCCTTCCCCCAGATGCCCCAAACTTCACCTCAGGCAATAAGCATCCGCCGCCTGTGCTCCGTGCCCTAGTCCACGCGCCCTCCCGTGCCCCAAGTTCATCCTCGTTAACGTGAACGCACCGCGCCAACGAGATCTCGCAACACGTTTACACGTTGCACCCGGTACTCATTTAAGGCTGAGTCGACCTAAGAGAGGCCCTTGAGCCAGTTCAGATACAGCACCGATGCTGGCAGTGAGCGGGATTCGAACTTGGATCACCGGGTCCTGAGCGCAATATCGTAACCACCAATACGTAACTTCCGCTCCACGTACACAAAAATGCAAAGATCCCCAATGTAGCCTTACAAGACGATCGGGGCAAGTGCTGTTAGCGAGTGTAACCCAACACGCCGGCACGGCACACGAAAAGGGGTGGTGTGGTCAGCACCACACGCGGCCGCCTTTGTCTCCACAGTGGCGATGTTTCCACATCGCACTAGATATTCGTTTAAGGCTGAGTCTACCTAGGGGAGGGCCCAGGAACCGGCACACACATATATATACATTCGCAGGCAGACATTCTAAGCGCCACCTCTTTAGGCATGCTTGCCCGATGAATCATGCACACAAAGACAAAGATCCCCGTATAGCCCGAACAGACTGTTGGGGCAAGTGCTGTTAGCGAACACCTATAAAGGCCGGCACGGCACACGAGGGAGTTGGTGGCCAGCACCACGCCCGGCCACCTTTGTCTCCCCAGTGGCAATGTTTACGCATCAGGTACTCATTTGAGGCCGAGTAGACCTATGGGAGGCCCATGACCGGTTCAGATGATCGTCACTGTGTTGGCTGTGAGCGAGAATCGAACACGGGACGCCGGGTTAGTAGCGCAGCGTAGCGCTATATCCGCCACACTACCGCTCCCCATGCACACTCACGCACTCGCACACACACACTCAGAGAAGGCAAATACCCCATGTATTTATGACAAAGAGTACTGTTGTTTGCGAGCACCCATTAAGGATGAAATGTCCAACGAGGGTGTAATTGTAACCGGCACCGCACCCTGTCGCCTTCTGTCTCTCCATTGTCCCATGCTCGCTCGTCTGAGGCCGAGTCAACCTCGGAGGCTTTGACCAAATCATCTGAGGCTAAGCAGGGCTTGAGCCTGGTGAGCGCCTGGTTGGGCGATCACCGTGCACTCCGTGCCAATGATTTTCTGCTGCTGCTGCTGCTTCGTTGGTAGTGGTGCGCAGGCACGAACAAAACTGAACACATTCGTCAAGAACAACACTGTACGTGGCCCTAACAGAAAAACATATACAATAGGCGACGTTTTGGGCAATGGGCCATCACCTTCACAGCACATAGGCCAGGGTGGCAGATGTTTTAATCTATAATAGACAGGCGTTGTAGGCTGATGTTGGTACAACACAGTGCGTTGTTGTGCTGTGCTATGCTGCTGTGTTTACATCCCCCCCCTTCCTCCTCTTTCACCAACTGACCGCCGTGGTGAAGTATAGTCAAACAGCCCGCACGGCCCAGGCCACGTCTAAGATGCCAGTGGCAAGGCGGTGTTAACCCTCGGCGGGAATCTAACCCGAGTTGGTTGTCGCGTTTGCGTGCCGGGTTCCCAATTAAGGCCGAGTCGACCTAGGGGGGGATGACGGCCTGAGCGCGAATGGAAATTAGGTTCACGGGGTTCGTAGTGCGATGTGCAAACACACCATGCTCCACCCCCCGCCACACACACAAAGATAGTCCTATAGCCTAAACGGACTGTTGGGGCAAGTGCTGTTAGCGAGTAGCACCTATGAAGGCCGGCACGGCACACGAGGGGGTGGGTGGCCTGCACCATGCCCGACCGCCTTTGTCTCTCCCAGTGCCGATGTTTGCAACACACCGCGCCGGGTACTCATTTAAGGCCGAGTCGACCTAGAGGAGGCCCAGGACCGGCTTACATATTCGTCACTGATGTTGGTGTCCATGAGCGGGAATCAAACATCAGACACAGAACTCGTACGTTCCCCCCACCCCCCACCCCCCTCTCTTCGCCCCTTTTCTCCCCCACCCTCTCCTGATCCCTCTCCCCAGGTCCCCCCCAGCCCACCCCCCCCCCAGCCCCCCCCCCCCCACCACCACTCTCTTGTCGCCCCTCTTCTCCCCCACCCTCTCCTGACCCCCCCCCCCAGGTCCCCGCCCCCACAGGTGCATGCCGCGTGACAGATTTTGTTCGGGTCACCATGGCGGGGGGGGGGGTCAGGTAGACGCGGCCGACCCGCAGCGCGTATATAACGTGCAGCCGCCTGCCAGTGGCATGACATACAACCAGCCAGCCTTCCTCGTCCAGATACCCAACTCGTAAGGGGCCACACGCCACCAACGCCACCAACGCCACCAACGCCACCACCGCCATCACCGCCACCACCACCACCACCACCGTCGAGTTCCTGCTCGCAACGCCGCCTTGACAAGTCGAAACGAGGTAAGGGGGCACCACGCTCCCCCGCTCTCCCACCCCCGTGGGAGACGTCCGAATTCACCTCCTCTCCCGGGGTGCGCGTCTTACTTTCACGGGAGCGTCTTCCGTTTGGAGGAATACGGTGCCACGCGCATGCTAAATACGAGATAATGGGGAGAAATTGTAGAGGAGGTAATCACTTACCAATCTAAGAAAAATGTAGAAAATCTCTGCATCGTTTCCACACTGTTCAGTCACGTGCTTAGAAGAGAGTAAAGAGGGGTCCCCAATGGTAATCATCGGGGCATCTCTAAATGGATAATCGTAGAATCATTACGAGGCTTAATTGATTAATTAGCGTGCTTTTATTGAGCAAGGGGCACACCTGTGAGTCGTCTTTCCTGCACTGAAGGACCGAGAAAATTGGATTTGATTTGTTTACGTTTGCGCAAGTCGATTCATTTTACAGTTTATTTTTGGACAGAGAAAACAAAAGACGTAAGTGAAATGATCCGCGAGCTTCCGATCTCAATAATGTACGAGAGCTCACCGCTGACGAAAGGGAATTGGCCAAGCGTGCCAATGTAGCAGGACCCTTCTGATAATACACGTTTTGAGACTCATCGGTGAGGCTCTTCCTGGGAGAATTATATAACCATCATCGTGTGTGGGAAAGGTATAATTTTCACCGAAGGTGGTTAATCCATCTGGCCACGAAACTCAATGTGATCGTGAGTTTACCGAGAACGAGGAAGGCTCTGATCTTAAAACACGATGGCGAGATATTGATTCCGTCGCCTGGTTTGCAGGAGGTCGTGGGGGGTTCGATCCCGACCCTGACGCCTGCGATATATGTGGAGTTTGCGTGTCTCTCTCCCCGCGGCCGTGTGGATGTTTTTTTCTCCGGGTCCTCCGGCTTTCCTTCCCTCCACATTTAGAAACGTGCGTTTAGAGTGTTTGCCTGCTCAACATTTTCCCATGGCAAGCCACGTCGTTGAGCTATCATTTGCGATAGCTTGGTCGCTACTGAAACATACCTATACAGCTCAGTGGGCCCACACCTGGTAAAATAAAAATAGTTTCGCTTAAACAAACAGAACGCGACGACTCATCTTGCATGCCGCACACGCTCAACTTCGACGCTGTCATCCGTCACTCCGTGCGTGCAGTGCAGATGAGAGCGAGATAATTAATGACAACACTCATCATCATCATCACACTGCAGGTATGAATATTTTTCATCGAATAATATTTGTTCATTCGAGTAAAACAACTTTGGAAAAATCTAATAGACTACTAGGCACATCTTCTTGATGAAAAAAGATAATGTACACACAAGACGCAAATAAAATATTTCATCGTGCCATCATTATCTCATCGTCCGACCGGCGGATTCATAGCGAAGTGCGCACACCACTACGCCACAGCTCCGTCCGATCGCAACATAAGACACTCCTTAAGATCAAGTTCGCCAAACGTCTCAATTCACTACCTTCCTTAAAAAGACCAAATTACTGCCTCTTGTGAATGGCATCGATTTGTTGATGGTATCACCAATAAAACGTTGTCGAGGAAAGGCAAGGATAAGATAACTGGACCACGATTCACCCTGGCCATTCCTCAACATCCACGGTGCCCGACTGATGAGTCGCAAGGTCAAGAGGAGACAATGGGATCGGCTGGGGTGGAATGGAACTCGAGCGTGGGGGACCCAACCTTGAGCAAGGTTCCACCAACTTACGAGTCGGGCAAATAAGGGGAAAACCACCGAGCAGGTGGTGGGAGAGACTGGGAGGGCAGCCCGTGGAGGGAGCTGCGTGTCGACTGGACATTGGTTAAAAAGAGCTTTATAGCTCATCAGATTTTTGCAGTATATATACCGATTCTGATACTGCTGCTGTGGGGGGGGCGGTCGAGGGCAGAAAGCGTTGGCGACAAAAACATCGGTGGCGCCATCGACGGCGTTGGCTCCCCACGACGACCTCGCAAGACAGTGAGTGACAGAATGTTTGTCAAAAACATCTCAGCGTGAGATATTAATGCGAAATATGTATCTATCCGCCCCCCCCACCACCACCACCACCGCTTCACCACAGCCATGGTCAGCATCACGCGCACGGCGCTGGGAAGCATTCTGCTCATCAGCATTGCGCTGCCCCGCGCAGTCTCCTCCTCGCCCGTGTTCGAGACCTACAGCAGCTACGACAGGTGAGTCGCGGCGCGGGGGGGGCAGAGGGCGCAGACCAAGACACAGGCACGCGCACAGACGTACAAAAGACAAAGATCCCCCGTGAAGCATTAACAGACTGTTGGGACAAGTGCTGTTAGCGAGTAGCAGCACCTATTAAGGCCGGAATGGTACATCAGGAAGTGGGCGGTCGCACCACGCCCGACCGCCTTTATCTCCCCAGTAGCGATGTCTACAACACCGCACCAGGTACTCATTTGCGGCTGAGTCGACCTAGGGGAGGCCCAGGACCGGTTCAGATAATCGCTACTGCTGTTGGTCGTGAGCGGGAATTTAACTCAGGTCGCCGGGTTCAGGGCGCAGCGCGCTAACCACTACACTACCGCTCCCAACACACTCACCCACACACACGCGCCCACACGCACACGCACCCGCACACGCACGGACCCACACACACACGCACCCACACGCACACACACACGCACCCACACACACACACGCACCCACACACACGCACGCACCCGCACATGCACGGACCCACACACACACGCACCCCCACACACACACACGCACACACACACACACGCACCCACACACACACGCACCCACACACACGCACCCACACACACGCACCCACACACACGCACCCACACACACGCACGCACGTGCTCAGGCGCAAGAGCGCGGATGCCCATCGCAGCAGGAAGCTAGACGGATTATGAGTTACATCGCGGGTCCCGAAGAGGCGGCGACGGCTCGGGGCCGCGAGGAGTCGTGCCCTTGACCCAGCCAGTGCATAAAGTAATTGTTTTACCTAGGATGATGGTGCTGGTGGTGATGATGGTGATGGTGGTGATGGTGGTGATGATGGTGATGATTGTGATGATCATGGCGATGATGATGATGGTGGTGATGGTGGTGGTGATGGTGGTGATAATGTTGGTAGTGATGATGGTGATGATGGTGATGATGGCGATGATGTTGATAGTGACGATGGTGATTATGGTGGTGGTGATGATGATGGTGATGATCATGGCAATGATCATGGCGATGATGGTGATAGTGACGATGGTGATTATGGTGGTGGTGATGATGATGGTGATGATCATGGCAATGATCATGGCGATGATGGTGATGATGGTGATGATGGTTATGATGATGATTATGGTAGTGATGATGGTGATGGTGATGATCATAGCGATGATGGTGGTGATGATGATGACCGCAGCGTTCCCGCGGAGGAGGCGCGGGTCGAAGAGGCGGAGCCCTCCTGGTCAGAGGCGGAGGCGAGGAACGCGAAGAGACACTCGGAGGGGACGTTCACGAGCGACTACAGCAAATACCTGGACACGGTGCGAGCCAAGGACTTCGTGCACTGGCTCATCGGCACCAAGAGAGGCCGGTAAGGACACCACGAGACCCCCCCCCCCGCCCCGCCCCCAGCGGGCCCTGTCTCGGGGGGGGGGGCGTACCCAGGGCCGGATGAACTCAGAGGCGAGGGGGAGTTAGAGGCTGTAGCCCAGAGCCTCGGATTGTGAAGGACCCAGAATAAAACTATATATTTTTAAACTATTTTTTTTATCTTGCCAGGTAAATCCCACTAAGCTATTAGCTTATTTTTCAGTAGCGACCTGGCAACACGAATAATTGCTCAACGAAGTGGCTTATCATCACGTGCAAATTGATGTCAGCCAAATCCCCTAACACACGTGTGTTTATTCTAATTGTGGATGGTAAAAACCGAAGGACCGGGATAAAAAAAATTCCAGGCGACCACGGGGAGAGAGACACGCAAACTCCAAATATACAGCAGCAGGCGTCAGGGTCGGGATCGAACCCATGGCAGGCGAGGTAGTTAACATCTCCTAGCCACCGTAATGATGATGGTGAGAAAGAGAGAGACACGTAGGCGTTCGAGACCAATATCATCCATTCGAGTTTCGTTGGGTTAGATCGCGTACATATATAAATGTGTCGTTAATTCTGGCTGTCGCCTGATGAAGCTAGTTGTAATTACTGGCGAAAAGTCGTACTCAGACTGTAAATGTTGTGGCTTGGCTCTCCAACACACCGGTGTGCTGTACTAGTGACGAATTGGCCACGTTCTGTTTACGTGACAACCCTTACTAGTTGGCTGTGTCGGGTGGTGGCGGGTTTTAACGACACATTTATATATTTACGCGATCTAACCCAATTATACAGCAGGTGTCAGGGTCGGGATTGAACCCACGACCTCCTGCATAGCAGGCGAGGGAGTTAACATCTCCTAGCCACCAGACAGCGCCTCCAGTCGAGGGAGCTCCTCTCGTATTGATCCGACAGGGCAATACCGATGACGTGTTTGACATCGGGCACTGGTGATGGTGAAACAATGAAGGGAAGGAACTGACCAGACAGCATCAGACTCTGTATTGAGACTGCAGGAGGAATCCGATGAGCTATGAAGCTCTTGTTCACAGATGCCCCGCATGGGGCGGGTCAGCAAGTTTACAACAGCAAACAAATCACAAAATACGAATACTTAATCAGTTATGTAAGTCCGATTTATCAAGCTTTGGCAAGGCAGCAAAACAAGACCAAAGCAGTCCCAGACCACAACCAAGATACCACCACACACAGCAGGAGTCTCTCAATAAAAATAGCACGCGAACACTGCACTACTATCGATACACAGGTAAAGATCGATGTTACTAATCACATCTATATATTTAAAAGGAAAATTTGTGAATATGTGTGTCTATTCGAAATGTTTAGCATACTTCCCAACATGCAACAAACTTGAAATTTGGCATGTGGGTAGCTTCCAGACTGTACACAATATAAAAAGTATAAAAAAATAAACGTATGTATTTGAGAGGAGGGGGGCGCAATAATGCATATATTTTGCACGGCAAGTGAGCGGTGACGTCACATCTGTGCCTGCTGACGTCACGCACCCCCCCCCCCCCCCAAAACCTCCGCGAAGGCCGTGTATGAATCCAAGACAAAAATCCAAGTCTCGGGCGAAGCCGTGTAGTAGTGCTCGTTTACAATATAGAATAGCCCCTTGCCCCCTGCCCCTAACTCTCCTCGTGGTGTCCACGTCAGAGCCCCAGCACGGCGGCAGGCGGAGGAGAAGCGCCACGCGGAGGGGACGATCGCGAGCGACTACAGCTCCGTGCTGGACGGGAAGGCGGCCAAGGACTTTGTCGACTGGCTCGTGAGGAACAGGGGCCGCGGCAAACGCGAGTACGAGACCGGAGAGCCACCACTCCTCCTAGCTCCACCACTCTCCTAGCTCCACCACTCCCCTCCTCGCTCCGCCACCACCCCTCCTAGCTCCACCACTCTCCTCGCTCCACCACCACTTCTCGCTCCATCTCCTCGCTGCATCTCCGCGCTCCATCTCCTAGCTCCACCACTCCTCGCTCCATCTCATAGCTCCACCAATCCTCGCTCCACCACTCCTCCTCGCTCCACCACTCCTGGCTTCATCTCCTCGCTCCATCTCCTTGCTCCACCACTCCTCGCTCAATCTCCTTGCTCCACCACTGCTCGCTCAATCTCCTAACTCCACCACTTCTCGCTCCATCTGCTAACTCCACCACTCCTCTCTCAATCTCCTAGCTCCACCACTTCTCACGCAATCTCCGAGGTCTCTGCTCCTATCTTCGTCACACTTCACTCGGTCCGCCGGCTCACTGTAAAAGCTCGTCTCCCAGCAACATCGCACCACGACCCACCACACCGAGCCCCACGTGCTGCCTCCACCACACTCCGCTCCATCTCCTAGCTCCATCTCGAGTTCTCTTGCGTTCTCAGCTGGTTAGACAAAATCCACTCGACTCCACTTCGTAGTTCCACAGCCAGCTGCGTTAGCCTGCTCAATCTGCCGCTCGATTTCCACCAGCATGCTGTCAACTGCTCCATCATCCTTACCCGATAAACGATCGGACAGACGACCCTATGCATCTGTTGTGTGCGTAAGAATCAATCTCAATCCACAAATCATGAATCATTAATTCAGCACCTCTACTGGGAGCTGCCCAGTGCTGAACTAGATTTGAAGCTTTCGTGACTGCAAGGATTCATAATCTTAGTTCTTTCGGTAAAGTCACGTAGGTAAAAAATGAAATAAAAATTAATAAAAATAAAACAATGAAAATCACGACGTTTCGGAGGCAACACAAGTCTCCGTCATCAGGTGGGACCGTCACAGCCAGACTAGCTGCATGCATGCAGCTAGTCTGGCTGTGACGGTCCCACCTGATGTCTGGCTGTGACGGTCCCACCTGATGTCTGGCTGTGACGGTCCCACCTGATGACGGAGACTTGTGTTGCCTCCGAAACGTCGTGATTTTCATTGTTTTATTTTTATTAATTTTTATTAAATTTTTTACCTACGTGATTTTACCGAAAGAATTAAGATTATCAGTGCTGAACTCTCGAATGGCGAAGCATGTGATGATTCATCGATTAAGATCAATGCATCGATTAACACATGCTTCCCTTTTGAATGGACGGGCTTGTAAACAGCAGCCGAGGCATTTGGTGAGTCAGTGAACCCACTGCATGCCGCGTGGTCATACTCTGCCCGCGCGGGGGGGGGGGTATTATAATGTCTGAGACAAAGTGATAACTCTCGAAACATCATTGTCCACAAGGCAGGCTTCGCTTGAGAGGAGACGGATTAAGGAGACGTGATAATAGGCAATGTTTACACGTATCTATGTGTTTTGAAGAAGAAGAAGAAGAAGACGACGTGTTGTTACTTGAACCGCATGGTGGGACCCCGGGGGTCCCCAATAAACAAAAGTCAAAATCTAAATTGATTTATTTATTTTTGGCGACTCCGTCCCACCGCGCACATAAACGCCGCGAGACCCACCAGAAATCAATCCTCTCGTTCTTCACCCAGCACTCATCGTTGACAAAATTGCCGTAGTCATAAACAAAACTTTTAAACTTTGATTAGCGCATCGTGTAGAGCTCGTCGAGAGGAATAGAGCACAGTATCGTTCGCCTTAAACAGACATAAATTGACGTCGCAACGCAGTTGATGCGAGAGCCGGGGCTTATGGGACCCCGGGGTCCCCGCCATAAGCTTCGTTTTTGTTTTTGTTGCACCGCTTCTCACGGCAGCTGTACCACAAAGGATAGCGCGGTGTGCGCCGAGATGGCGAAATCAAACAAAAACTGTCGGTCGAGTGACGCAGCGAAGCTCACGATGGTCGTCTCGGTGTGTGCCGGGCGGCTCGTCACGTGCTCCCAGAACGCACGATTCGAGCGACGTTCAAATCGACGGCGGTGACGCGTCGTGAAATGACGCCATTCACATTTGGAATTCACACAGCCTGTGTCGGAGGCCCCATTATTCACGCCTTGTACATGAATGTCACAAGCCCTGGAAACAATCTCTGTCGTATATTAAACTCGCAATTTTAATCCTCGGAGCTGGAAGTGAACCGATCCAGCCCATCCCTCCCATCATCCCTCTCACATCCACCATCCCGACAAAGTCTGCCCGTCCCTCACATTAATTCCACTCCAATGTCTTCCCCATCCCTCCCTATCCCTTCTACCCCCTCCTATTCTTCCCATCTCTCCCTATCCCTTCAACCCTTCCTATTCTTCCCATCCCTCCCTATCCCCTTCTACCCTTCTTATTCTTCCCATCCCTCCCTATCCCTTCAACCCCTCCTATTCTTCCCATCCCTCCCAATCCCTTCTACCCCCTCCTATTCTTCCCATCCCGCGGGCTCCAGGCTCCTGAGCGATCAGGACGCGATGCTGGACTCGGCAGCCCTGGGGGGCGTGGAGGAGGAGGGGGAGGAGGAGGTGGTGGGGCCCATGCCGAGGGTGAGTCCCGATTCGGCGGAGCTGAGCTTCATCCTGGAACAGCTGTCCACGCAGCAGCTCATGCGGCTCCTGCAGAGCAGCGGGGGGCCCTGCGAGCCCACGTGAGTGCCCCCCCCTCCCCCCATCGCTTTCACAGGGAGCACCCGACTTGCTACGCGCCTGTCTGCGTGTGTGTGCATCTCCTATAGGTGCTACTCGCAAACAGCACTTGCCCCAACAGTCTGTGAAGGCTACACGGGGATCGTTGTCTTTGTGTCCATCTCCAAGTGCACCTAGCATGGCACAAGCGCCCTGGGTGACGAGTGATGAATGTGCGGCTGTCATTGTGGTTGGTGTGTCGATCTCTCTATCTGTCCCTCTTGTCGTCTGTCTGTGTTGGCGTTGGCGAGTCTCGGTTTCTTGGTGTGTATTTACGCGCCTGTTTCTCGGTGTCGAACTCCCGGAGTCTTTGCGTGTTAAACAAAACCAAAAGCCCCCCCCCCCCAAAGGCGTCGATGATCACAGCGGAGCGGAATGCGTCGAATCTCGTCACACCTGGGTGAGCCGGACGGGGGGGGGGGCTTGAGCCTGGATCGTGATTAGATGGCGCGAGGCCGCCGCGCACGTGCCGTCGCTGCGGGGCAGCAGAGGGCAGTACGACGACATCTATTGTTGTACTCCACTTCTACGATCCCGCGACCGTTTCTCGCCGCCTCTATTGACGGCATGGGTGAAGTGTGGTCAAATAAGCCTCCGCAGGGCGCGGAGAGGAGTCACAAAAGGGCTTTGCATGCATCGACTCGTTCCGTCTCGGGGCAGTCGGACGTTGATCTCTCGCCCCCTTTGTCGTTCGTTCGCAGGAGTCGCGGCGCCTTCGCAGACTGACTCGGCCCCGGCACCGCAACGTCCAAAATTGCTCCGTTCCCCACGCTTCAACTTTCCCCCCCCTTCCTCCGCCAACTTCGAGATCACTCGCCGATATTGCTGACACACACACACAGCTCGCTCGTTCACTACCACTCCTAATCAATCTTTATTGATAATATTCTTATGGCTTCATTAAATAAAAGGCGTGAAACTGCCTTTGTCTAAATCTAGCCTCATAGCGGCTCCTTCTTGGTGTGCTCTGTGTACATTGTACCTACGCCCGGCCTCCTTTGTCTCCCCAGTGCTGATGTTTACACACACACAACACTAATCGCACAAAGCAATTATTGAAGTCTACGTCGATCTAGGGGAGGCAGGGGACAAGGTCTGATATCACTCGCCGGTGATGTTAGCCATGGTCAGGAATCGAACTCTGATCGGTGAGTTTGGAGAGGAACGCGCTAATCGCTGCGCTACCGCTCCCACACACACACACCTGTAATGCGTGGCTAGCAGGTGTGATTCTCACGATGGTAATAAAGTATTTTTAAATTATGACTCGCGTGTACCGGACTACTTGTGTGAAGATCTGTCAAGATCGCAACGGGGGCATTCCCGGCTAAACCCAACCAGCGATGAAGCACCGCGGAGAGGCAGCGATGGAACCGTGAAACTATCTCTCTCTGCGGTGGTAGCTGGATTGTTATTTCGCGAGAGGTGACGGCGACGATTTTGGGATGGGGAAGGCCTGAGCTCGAGTCCAGCAGTGGATAGATCACGTCTGGTGATGATCACGATAAGAGGTTTTAGGCTTAGTGGCCGAATCAGAATGCGAATCCACGCAGCCTTGTCTGACGTGGTGAAGTATGATTTGACCCAAAACGCGTCTCGTCCCACGGCCACCCCCTCACGATGTTCCCTCTCCCACCGAAACTCTACCACTCTCCACCAAGCCCCCCCCCCATCCCATCCCCCTTCCCCCCGTGCCCCCTACACCTCACCCGGTCACTTCGCCTCGGCTTAATGATGCCTCTCAGCTTTGACGGATCGCACTTTGACAGCCGCCGTGGCAAGAACCCCCCCCCCCCCCCATTGCTCTTCCTGCCCCTGCCACCAGGTGTCGTGCGTAATGAGAACCGGTTCGTAGCTCGAACTCAGACCCGTCACACTCCGTTTGCGCCCTCTTCACACCGCGTCCAAATTTGGGATCCGGCGACAAACGCGCGCGTGCAGCCTGCGTCGTGGTGACGCAGTCAATGGCACGCTTAATGAGCTATGCGGATGACGGACGTCTAGGGACCTACACTGCTGTGACAGCTGGATTAATTAAATGCTCAATTAATCGACACGTGAAATTACACAACACCCCCCGCCACCCACCCATCCACCTTCACCACCACGTGGCATCGAAGGGACCTTAATGACGGAGCCACGGAATAAAGGCAGAGCCGAGACGTTCAGTCACGTGGGCCCTGTCATTGTCACATGCCACGTGTTCTTAATTGGCTGTTTTGTCCTCATTATAAAAAAAAGACATGAAAGAATTTCATGCGGCGGGGTTGGTGGATCGCAGAGACGCCATCGAGAACGCAACACGGCAGCCAAGTAGACGACGGGACAGCAAGTGGTGGGTTCGTGAATCCGTCTGTGTGGATGGTTGAGCGTTGTCTCCTCATTTTCGTGGTGGATTTTCTCAGGATGCTCCCACTTTCCTCCCACAAGAAGCAGCACACCCCTTTCTTTTTTACAAGGCCAATCCCGATCAGAACGCAGGATGCTTCTGAATAAAGTCTCCAGACTGAGGCTTTCCGAGGCGAATAATTGGCATAAAATAATAATTGTCAAATTGTGGTGAATGGCGCGGTACACCACTCTTAATGTGCAGCCAGCTGAGTGGACATTGCCTGGTCACATCATGCAGGTCACATCATGCAGGTCACATCATGCAGCTCACATCATGACTCACACTTATTGGCCATGTAAATAAAGCACACGTACCACCTGACACTTCAGGTGGTACGTGTGTATTCCCTGTCCCAGGGACTAACAGCGCCCTACCACTAATGACGCTGCGTCTCACGGGACAGAACGGTCTCGCGGTGGCTAGAGCATCGCGATACGAACTCGGCGACCCGAGTGGCGAGTCATATCTGACGCGACTTCGCGTGCCCCATCACGAGCGTGACAAAACACGGCCAAACAACACCCAGCATTGAATTGATCCAGGCCTGTGCATTTTTGCTACAATTATAAATGTGTAAACAAATAACTAATGCTGCTGCTGCTGTTTGAATGATCACGCATAATTTAAAATACGTTTGCTACATGTCAATGCAAAGTGAAAGCTGCTGCTACTGCTGCGGCTCTTGTGGCATCATGGAACACGAGAGGATGGGAATTAAATACTCGATGACGCTAGCAGCCGCGTGCAAAAAATATGCATCTTGCCGAGAGCCACGAGGCACAGTGAGTCGCGAGGAGCGGGTCACAAGCGGTGGTCACGTAGCGTGGTCATGCGGCCGTGTAGTTTTTAATTTTAGAAATTTGTGGAAGCCTCCTTGAGTACTCCTGTCTGGCACCGCTGCCACGCACAAGTGCCACGGCCTGTTCCCGCTTCCGCAGATTTTTTTTTCTGAAGTTCAATTGACGGGTTAAGATTTATAGCTGCGTCTCCGTCGAGTTGCGTCAATTTGAACACCGCCAGTTATGATATTATGTTTATACTGTATACTAATGTGTGCTTATATAGTACTGTAGCGTCATTTGTACAACTAAATATCGCAATTATGTGCAATCCGCAGCACGCGGAGACGCGTAGATTAATGTGTTGCATGCCAATTATGATGAGTGTTTATACGTGTGGGATGAAACGGAGCACCCAGTTCAATTAAAAAAACAATGTCAACACAAAGGGTGAATGTGAGATGGATAAAATGGAAAATTCTCGTCTCGGCAAAGCGGTTTTTTTTCTAATCACTTAACTTTGTTTTTTATAGAACAAAACACAACCCCTTGTCCGCCACGGTGTTCAGAGGGCTCGTGTTTATTCCAGTCGGGTCATTTCTCTGACAGTTACGATGATGATGATGATGTTGTTGTACACGAGAGAAGCGAGACGGAAAAAAACCGAGGTTAAACCGAACACAATCACGTGGACGGGGGTTTCAAACGAGGATAATTGTCGGGAATAATTTGACCTCTCTCTCCGCAGCAGCAACATCGCCGCGTGTGCCAATCAGGGCTAGAGGCGGGATACACAACGTGCCGAGAAATAAACGCAGGACCGTTTGCGAAGACTTCTTTGAATTTCGGAGCGAAAATATGCTTTATCTTTACACGTTAGCCAGAAGAGCGGCGATATTTCACAATCCCATTTGCCAAGAGAGATTTGGCAGGCATCCAAACAGAACCACACGTAACGAATAACAGACGCTGTGCGAATTTTAAACAAACAAACCGGACACGCGTGCAAATTCGAATCACTTCACACTGATGGCCTGGTTACCTTTGGCACAAATAGGGGCAATGAGCCAGCACTGCCCGACCAAATGTGCTTGTATTGACCAAGGCTGCTACCTATGTTTCGTATGGAACACTCCAGAACACACCTGTACAGGTCCTCTCAAAGTTCAAGACAAGTAGATGGAATGACCTTCATAAGCAGGTAAGCGCAGTAGATTCATGGCCACGGCTAGCATCAGTGGCGAGTGATCTGGGCCTCTCTCCTTCACCAACTAGCACTGACCAGAATGGTGAAGTATGGCCAATAATGACCTATGCCGAACATGGGGGAGAGGACCTTCATCCACCGTTTGATTGACAAAGGGATGTTAGTTATTTATTAATTAAAGGCGCAATGAGAGATAATTCCACTTTGTCGCAGTAAAATAACGTCCAGAGCGTTGGGGAAATTCCACGGACAGCGCAATTCCAGAGGTGACGGCATAACCGAGGAGGTCTCAGCTCTCCGATGTACATTCGGGTTGTTCCGCGTGTTGTTGGACCTTAGGTCCGACGTTTCGTTCCACGTGCTAGGAAGCTTCTTTGCGATATACAATCGAGCCGAGCTGAGCACGTGGAGCGAAGGCACCCCACGTGGTGGTGGTGATGGTGGCGATGGTGGTAGTGGCGATGGTGGCGGTGATGATGGTGGTGATGGTGGTGATGATGGTGGGTTTGATGCCGATCAACAACCCGAAAACACAGCGGAGAGACACACAGCGCTCTCGCGTGACAACTTGTGGATTGTTATTGTCAACGTTTTCAGATCGTTTACCTTCATGAATATATCCTCTTTTTTCATAAGATGATTAATTTGGCCAGAAATGAGTCAATACATGCGTGGAATTTCCCGTAAATCGTTGTGACTTCAATTTAAAGGGGGTTTTATCCAGATTTTTTGTACCACAAATCACCACCATGAACAAAATGTACGACTGGGTCAAAGAACTCTGCTCAAGACAAACGGCGAAGACACGCCGACGCTCAAACACGGGCGGCAACTTCGCTTGCGGGGAGAGAGGAATCATTATTCACCAATGATAGACAAGAAATACACACAAATTACACCCGCCTCCCGCCGCAATCAAGAACATAAAATAACTAAGAACCTGCTGTAAGGAGAGGACAACAGCAGCTACAGCGTTACGACTCGGCTGTCCGGCCTCGGCCAAGTGTATCCAGGAACGAGGTCACCAACCAGCCCGCGGCGACGGTCGGCAACGGGCCCGGGCTCAAGCACCGCCACGGCAGCACCGGCCTCGTGTGTCCAGACGAATCCGCCAAAGGGCACGGAACCCCCCCCCCCCCCCGTCGCCCCCTTGAGGCCACGCGGAAAACCCCCGCAATGCTGTCCCACCTGCCCACCACTACAAATAACAGAGTCAACACGTTTGTCAATAGCGTTGCCCTGGAGAGGGTAAATGGGCGACGTTTCGGGGAGCGGTCCTTCTTCATAGCAGACAGAGATAGAAATAGAGGCCAGATAGATTGAGCGATTTATAGTGGGGAGACTGCGCGATACTCCACGGGGAAATAATGGAACACCAAAAATAACGGAATGCCAGAGAGCAACTTTGTATTTTGTCAGACGGAGGTACGAGGGGGATACTGCGCACTTGCGGAGCGAGGCTCACGGGAGGCTCCCCCCCCCCCCCCCACTGGCGCGTCGGCTCGTCATTGGGGAAAAACCCCCAAGGTAGGAAGGCAAGAGGAAGACAAAGACGGAATTTGTGGTGGGTGCTGGGGCAGGGGAGGGGGGCGGATGATGTTGACAAGTGGGCCGTGTGGAGGTGCAGGCACACGCTGACTCTCGACCTCCCGGAGATGAATGACTCCGTTGGACGCACGGTGCCCACCTGCCCACCACTACAAACAGACCAGCCCGCAGGAGGGTGGAGGGTGAGACGGGAGGAGGAGGATTGGGGGCCAGGGTGGTGGTGAGCCAGACAAGGCGCGATACTTATTGCACCAGTTTAAACACGTGGTAGGCTTTCACAGCTTTTTGGGGATTAGATCGCGTAAATATATAAATGTGTCGTTAAATCCGCCACCACCCGACAGCCAACTAGTAAGGTTTGTCACTTAAACAGAACATGCCCATGTGTTACTAGTACAGCAAGCCGGTGTGTTGGAGACCAATCCACAACATTTACAATCTGAGTACGACGTTTCACCAGTAATTACAACTAGCATCACCAGGCAGACAAATTTGGCTGTCCACCTGATGATGCTCGTTGTCATTACTGGCGAAACTTCGTACTCAGATTGAAAATGTTGTGGACTTACTCTCCAACACACCGGTTAGTGCTGTACTCGTAACGAATTGCGCATGTTCTGTTTACGTGACAACCCTTACTAGTTGGCCGTGTCGGGTGGTGGCGGGTTTAACGACACATTTATATGTTTACGCGATCTAATCCCAAAAAAAACGTAATATGGATGTATTGCACCACCCAGACGGACGAGGCCACCAAGTAAATATTCGCCACAGCTGCTCAAACACGACGCAGGGCCCGATTCGGTGCGCGGTTACGCAACCGCCTCCACCCTGCCGGGCGTCCGAGGTGCTGCGGACGGGGGGGGGGCGTGTGGGCAGATCTATTCTGTGGGGGGGGGCACGCGAGATTCACTCCGGCGCAGTCAAGGGGTTGACTGTAAACGATGGGTATTGGAGTTTGTTACGCGCAGGCCCTTGCCTTGAGCACATCGCAGTCCCTGATGATGCAATTGAGCGGTGTCCTAAAAATAACGCGATAACCCACAGCGCCGTACTGGCCGCAAAGCGTTTAGTTGAGAGAACGATGACTGAGCAGTCTGCAATCACGACCGTACCAAGCAATTCTCTTGTTAGTATCTCAAATACCCCTATGTCCTCGTGTCGAGATCAACTGGACACAGGAGGTGACGTATAAACATGACGTAAGATGATGATAATGACGCTGAGAAAATCGAATCATTCAATCATTGTACAGCCACGTGGGAAGATGACACCAAAACACAGGATCAAATGTGGCTTGTAAAAGTCTTCCAAATGAAGTTATAGCATGGGCACCTTAAACATTACACGGGTCAAAGAGGTTGTCCACAACGCCTCTCAAGTTCATTCGCCGTAGCTCACAAACATCGAGCAGCCTTTGCTTGCCACCTCCAACAATGTCAACAATGTCAGTCACGTGGCGAAACAAATTCAGTTTAAGCTCAACCTGCAATGACCCACGCGGGCATGCGAGAGCAACGTCGCGGGTTCAGGGCCACCGCGAGAGAAGAGGCAGCCTGTCGGCAGGGCACGAGGCCCCCCCTCGCCTCCACTCACGGCACGAGGCCCCCCCTCGCCTCCACTCACGGCACGGGCCCGTCGCTCGGCGTTTCCAACGAGCCACGGGGTCACAAAATACCGCGACAAACACGGGGCACGAGACGACATTTCACGGATCGCGTTGAGCTTCACTCGCACACGCTGGCTGTTCAGTAACGTGTCTGTGAACACTTACAGTCTGGGGAAGCCTTCGTCCAGCAGTGGAGTGCCACGAAGCAGAATCTTCGCGCTGCCTTGCTGTGTGAGCCCACCGCCCTCTCGGTTGCGAGACCCACTACGCTGAGAAACAAAATGCCCGGCCAACACTTTCCCAAAATCTCTCCCCCCCCCCACCACCGGGACATCTCATTTGCTGTACGGGCACAACCTGTTCTGCAGGAACACCCTGCAGGCTGGGCTGCTCGGACTGCGGCGCGCATTGCTCCACTGAGTGGCGGTGTAAGTCAATTGGCAACGGCGGAGCGGACGCCGCCGTGTTGAGCCTCTCTGGTGGAACGCGCGTGGCGTGTGGCTATCTCAAGACGCGTGGCGTATGGAGGGGCGACGCTCGGCCGAGATGACCGTGGCCGCCACTGCCACCGACGCATCCTTCAAACGTGACACGGTCCGAATCTTGTCGAAAATGTAAAATTGCAAACAATAAATGCCCATTTTTTTTATTTCCCGAAAGTAAAATATTCCACCGTGAATTACCAACGTTCCCGTGGTGTCGCAGCATCACGGTGTGCGGTTGACGCTCACCGATGGCATGCCGCTGTTATTGCTGTTGTTATTGCTGTTGCTATTGTTGATGTTATTGCTGTTTTCATTGTTGCTGTTATTGTTGTCAGCCTGTAACTTCGCACTGTTGGGCAAATGCCTGCCCCCCCCCCTCATCCATTATCCTCCCTTTCAATCGATGACAGAGTGACAATGTGGACACTGCCCGTTACATCGCGTTGACCTGTGACCAATGAGCTCCCGGAGTGAGTGGCACGTGATGATAACAGCCGCAGCCATGGCGAGAGATATACTGAACGTGGTGTGCCGGCTGCGAACGCAGATTGGGCTGAATGTAATCGTCTGTTTTTCTGCAGAAGGGTGGCATCACCGTCCCGTTTCTCCGGCCAATGAAGGTAATTTCCGTGAGCAGGCTTCATACTGCAGCGTCGCT
The DNA here is from genome assembly GCF_965212315.1 of Lampetra planeri. Lineage (NCBI taxonomy): Eukaryota > Metazoa > Chordata > Hyperoartia > Petromyzontiformes > Petromyzontidae > Lampetra > Lampetra planeri. The sequence goes on along the minus strand of NC_136127.1, from coordinate 11,992,929 downwards.
GAGCTCCGAGGAGCGCTAAACAACACGAATCTCAACGCAACGTGGAGCGGTGTGTGGCCTGTTTCACCGCTGCTACCCAATGTAAGTTTAACACGTAGGCTTTCGCGACCAATATTATTCATAATGAACTTTTTGGGTTTAGATCGCGTTATTTATAAATGTGTCGTAACCCTCCACCACCCGACACGGCCAATCAGTAAAAAAGTGTCACGTTGACAAAGACAAATAGTTCACTGCTTTAACCCACCGGTGTGTTGAAGCGTGAAACCACAACATTTACAATTTGAGTACGACGTTTCGCTGGTAATTGCATCCAGCATCATCGGGCAATTCGCCAGAATGGTGAGGCTCTGCTCTGTCTCCCGTTCTTATATAGAGCAGCAGCAGGGTGACGTCATCATTAACTCATCAGGTGCAACGATTTGAGAGGGGAGGGGGGGTTATTGTAATTATATGCTAGAATGTAAGACAAACCCAATCAACAAGCAGCTCTCATCTTGTGGCTACGCACACCTCAGATGTGCGTGTCGCACCCAGGCTGGACCACGAGAGTTGGACGCTCACCACCACCGCCACTCGTGCGTGGGAGTTTCGCGGCTCGCGTTTTCGGGGGTTTGTGCCGCGTGCCGCTCGGCACGACGTCCGACGTTTCCCTCCACTCGCCGAATCGAATTCGCTTGCCGATGGAACCCCCACAGCGGACGGAGGGGAACGTCGGACTTCGCGCCGCAAGAACAGCGCGCGGCACGACCCGACATCGCAGAGTGCGAATCTTCATCGATGGTAGAACAACAACAACAAAAAAGACTCCAAAGTTATGGTCAGGTAGGTGTCGTTATGATGACACTGTGGCCACATCACTCCCACGCCTTTTAATAGGGCAAGGCGGTGACGTCACTCGAACGATCCGACCGAGTACCTGGTCACAAGTTTAAAGTCTCTTTTTTTCGACGTATCTATAGATAAAACGAGCTTCAAAATCGTGCCGGACAGCCTGGGAGAGCGCTCGCGAGGTTGCATCATCGTACGCGTCGACAAGAGCTGATTCTAATTGGGATTGCAGCTTCCGTTCAGTGAGCGAGCTCATTACCCGTGCTCTGAACAAGGGACCATTCCCAAAACGTCGCCCATTATTATTATTTCTTTATTTTTAAGGCCACATCGCTATTGACGGATGTGCCGAGATATTTTTATTTTTATTCCCGCGTTAACATTTACACCGGACACCCTTCAATTACCCCCAATGGCCACGTTCTACACGTGACACCTGGAAACTCTGGATTGGATCTCTCAAGGATCCAGCGCTGACAGCGGTCGTGTTGGTTCGGATGTGGAGCAGCCGATCCTGGATCCATGCCGAGTCGATCCTCCTTATTCCAGACTCTGCATTGCAATGGAATAAAACACAACGCCAAACGTAATCATCAGCGTCAGAACAATGCAAGACAAAGATCACCCCTGTAGCCTTAAAGGACTGTTGGGGCAAGTGCTGTTAGCGAGTAGCACCTGCGAAGGTCGGCACAACACATGGAGGGGGGGGGGGGGTGGCAAGCACCACACCTGGCCGCCTTTATTTCTCTAGTGGCGATGTTTACACACCGCACCAGGTACTCATTTAAAAGATGAAGTTGACCTAGGAGAGTCCCAGAACCAGTTCAAATCATTGTCACTGTGTTGGTCCAAAGCAGGAATTGAACTCGGGTCGGCGTGGTCCTAATGCAGAGTGCACTAAACACTGCGCCCCCGTTCCCCTCTTAGTACCGGACAAAGGCAAAGATGGCCCTACAGCCTGCTGGGGCAAGTGCCGTTTGCGAGCCGCGCCTATGAAGGCCGTCGCAGCACACGATGGCGAGATGGCTGGTCATAACATAACACACCCGCCCACCTTTCTTGTATCCCAATTACTGAATGAGCGCGCACACACACACACAGTCGCGCGCGCACAGCCACGCGCGCAGTCACATGCAGTCATGCGGCAACTCACCGAATAAACCCCCGTGAGACGCACTTCCGAGGCGACGTGGCGCCTCTGCTTGGGGTCAGTGATGTTGAACTTCTTGCGGGCGAAGCGCGTCTTGGTGAAGAGCAGGTAGCCCAGCACGCCCAGCACGATGGCGGCGAGAGAGAGGCCCACGGGAATGCCGACCACCTTGCCCAGGTATCCGTCTGCAGGTTGGAGACGCCAGCAAGGAGATATCATCCATCATCATCATCGTCGTCGTCGTCATCCTCGTCGTCGTCATCATCGTCGTCGTCATCATCGTCATCATGGACATCATCATCGTCATCATCGTCATGATCGTCGTCGTCGTCGTCATCATCGACATCATCATCGTCATCATCATCGTCGTCGTCGTCATCATCGTCATCATCGACATCATCATCGTCATCATCATCGACATCATCATCATCGTCGTCGTCGTCGTCGTCGTCGTCATCATCGTCATCATCATCGTGGCCCTCATCACCAACGTCATCCTCATTGTTATAAATCAAACAAAGGTGAAGGCGCAGCCCCTACAATTGCTCACGCCACTGCTGGTGGAAGGGCCACAACGAAGGTGCGTGGTCTTTTCGTCCACGCTGACCAGCTGTTTTTGGGAGAAGTGGGAGCACCCACCGTTTACCCCACCAGCAGCACCGGCCGATCAGCTGATTGTGCGGGATCCATTCATACTCCTGGGTGGACAGCACCGGTACTACCGTGCCGGGAGATGTCATCGAACTGGCGACGAATGGTTTGCAGGTTCAGTGTACCGACTGATACACCACCATGGCAGCCCATACATCATCATGGGGACTTAATTTCTCAATGAGTATGTTGTTTGCGGGTCGCTGGCAGCTTGCGCGGGGTGCCGGGTACATGAATATTGTCAACGTCACCGACCCTGACAGACCTGGCTGCAATTCAGACCTGATCATCGTGACCAGTAGCCACATCATCATCATCAGTATCACCACCACCACCACATTAGTGGAGGCGTCAAGGCGTGACCTTCGTGAGAACAATGATTGTTGGCGTTAGCGATAAATGAGTGACAAGGAAATGTCTGAATGCAATGCCACGCTTCAAAAGATGCCTGGTCGAGGCAGTGAATTCATCTTCAGCATCCCGATCATCCTCATCAACATTTCAATTAGAGAGGCCAATGTTCTAGCCACGCCGATCTTCGTGCTACGACCAACGCGGGCGTCTCTCCCCAACCTGCTCAAGGAACTCGGTCGGGGAAGCGGAATGTCCATCGCCGCACAGGTTTCGTTCTCAGTTGCGTTGCGCAGCTCTCCGATTCGCTGTCGCGTCCGCTCGACGTCCGACATTTCGCTCCACCACACTGGGAGCTTCGTCAGGAACCGTCAGGGACATCGCGCGGAACGACGTCGCGCGGAACGACACAGCGCGCGGCGTGACCCGAGCACACAGCGGAGAGAAGGAGAGAGAGAGAGAGACAGAGGTGCGTCGGGGGAGAGGGGGCGAGGAATGCAGCGTACCTTCGGTTTCACACTTGGCTCCGCTGTACCCACTCGTGCAGCTGTAACGACAGGGCACCGTGCGACTGTCAGCGCTACAATCGCTCGCTCGCGCTGGTGGGGGGGGGGGGAGACGACGGGCGGAGGCAGTGACGCGGCGACATTGTCTGCGGCGGCGACGCGACCCAGCGGGAACGCGTTTGCCGCTTGCCGAGTGCGGTTTGGGATCCGGCAGTGCGCCCTGGTTATAACCGCGCCGCGTATCAACCGTACGTTCGTTGTTACGCCGCTGCATTGGTTCGGACTGGACGTTAAAAGTCCCCCGGACGTCATTCACAAACGAGTAGGCCATTGTGTTCCGGTGCGCTTCATCAACAACAAATCATCGTTGTTCGTCTCATTAACGTGAAACGAGCGCCCGGACACGAGCCGCAGAAGGGACTGAGATTATTATCAGAGTGATGATGATAACAATCATCATAATGACGATAACGATCACGATGGTGGTGGTGATGACGATGTTGAAAAGCTAAAGGCACAACCCCCGAAAGCTCTTGCTCACGCCACCGCCGGTGAAAGCGCCGCCACCGCGGGAAGACTCCGCAGAGCCGGCACCCCGAGCGGATATCTGGCCTCCTCCTCAACGCCGGCCATTCGCCTCGGAAGAGCCAGGAGCAGCCAAGGGTTTACAAACCGGCGCTGAAATATGAAGCGCACGCACGCGCCTCCTCTCCACGCCCCCCCCCTACCCCCGACCAACGGAAGAGAGAAATCCCGCACGCGCACACGCGTGCCCGTGGGGTGTTCTCTTCCACGTGGAGGCGTGGCCGCAGCGACGAGGCGAGCCGCGAGCCGCCACCACGCGACGCCGCTGCTCACCTGCACTTGAGCGCGTTGTTGTTCACCTCGCACCCCCCACCGTTGAAGCAGTAGCCCAGGCACTGGTCTGCGGGTCGACACAAAGTCATTAGCGCGTCAATCGGCAAGTGGGTGAGCGAGCGGGTGAGTTAGATTGTGAGCGAGTGGGCGAGTGGGTGAGTGGGATTGTGAGTGAATGGGTGAGTGAGTGGGCAAATAATGAGTGAGATGACGTGTGAGTTTAAGTCTATTTGTTGAACCGCGTGAGAACTCAAGGGGGCTCGGATCAATCTCATTTGCAAGAGTGACCTGGGTCACGAAACCCACAAACAACAGAGAAAGTGCTGCATTGAAGCAATAGCAATCGGAGAAAACACAATGGTGTCACACCACACCATTTCCATCTCACCCTCAGTCTCCCTCTACTCCTACATACATTACAAGGGACAAAATCACGATCTGGGGTCGCGATATTCGTCACGACCGCGAGTATCGACGGCGTTTCACATCACGGGGTGAATGACGAAGTCACGGCAATCCGGGCGTGTGCAGTGGGGGTGCCACCCTCACCGCTGCAATTCAACCCCGCGGAGGTGTTCATCAAGTTGATGAACGGAGGGCGGCAGGTGCAGGAGAAGGTGCCGTTCATGTTAAAGCAGTCGGCGTTGGGGTCACAGTAGCTGTTCTTGTCTGCACACTCGTCCACGTCTGTTCATGTGGGGAGGTGGGGGGCGGGGGGAGGGGGCGAAGTCCGGGCAGCGTTCCCGTTATCACGTTAAATTCAACAACATCGTCATCATCATCAGCATCGTCAGCCGTGGGCAATCCCCTGCTGGTTGAAAGCCTCGCTCCCCAAACCCGTCGTCGCCTCTCCCGACCCTGCGATTTAAAGATTCGCTCGAGTCACGCCAAAGCCCACCGACCGGCACGGTAAAGCATGGCAAAAACAACGATGGATTGACAAAATGGCCGCAGAGCTATTATTGTTACGGTCACGTGGCGAACTTACTAACTCACTTGATCCGCCGAATCCAACCCCTTACTTCTCAGGCCAGTGAGCTTTTGTGGGCTATCTAGTGTCTCGAGGACACAAGTCACCTTTCCGTCGTCCATCGCGTCCAATTCGTCAGATCTCTGAAGCTAAGCGGCAACGAGCCTCGTCCGTGCTTGGATGGAATAATGACTGGCTGGGAATAGCAGCTGTCGTAGGCTTGGGCTTCCAAGTGTGAAATATCGTAGATAGCAGTAGAACAATGAATCCTTGAATCCATCTGTGCCAGACCTTTTGACTCCAAGTCTAAGAGTCTCTACGTGAATCTAGGAAACCGTAAAGGAGAAGGGGGGGCTCCAACACTATAACAGGCCCAAGGCCCCATGAAACTTAATTCAGCATTCACTGAACCACAACTTCAGGATAGGGATTTAAATTAATAGGGCATTTGGATGCTCCAGAACCTCAAAAGATTAACATCACATCTCACCTCAATAATTCCGTTGCCCAGCTGTGGTTTAGCATAGGGCACCCCCTGATAACAGCTGTGCCTGTGCGAGACGACGTGACGCAGCACTGGCCGGCAATTGCCCATTAGTCTGCCCATAGGGGGGGCGATGCTGCTGTCGGTTATTACAATAAATTTTATTTTGGAGGAAATTTGGACCGTGACACCGACACGTGGCCTGCTCTGTCTCTCGAATAACATAATGGGCTGGTTCACGTTTCTTTCGTTTCTCAACCCGCTTGTCCTGGTGAGGGTCGCAGCGGCAGTGTGTTGGGTAGAGTGGTCCAGACCTCCCATTCCCTGGCGACAGACTCTCGCTCTGCCTGGGGAATTTTCAGGCGTTTCCAGGCCAGCCGAGGGACATAGCATGTCCTAGGCCGGCCACGAGGCCTTCGCCCAGTGGGATGTGCCCGGTAGAGTTCCAGGGGGAGTCTATCGGGGGGCAAACTTACCGGGTGACCGAATCACCTCAACTGGTTCCTCTCGATCCAGAGGAGCAGCGGCTCGACTCCGAGGCTATCCCGGATTACCGAGCTTCTCCCCATTTATGGAGAGTGAGCCCAGCAACCATGCGGAGAAACCTCAATTCGGCCCCTTGTACGCGTGATCTCATCCTTTCGGTCATTACCCACAGCGCATGAACATAGGTGAGGGTGGGAATGTAGATCGACCTGTAAACCGAGAGCTTTGCTTGAGAACTCAGCTCCCGCTTCACCACCACGGAACGGCACGGCGCCTGCAACACTGTGTACGCCGTACCGATCCGCTGGCCGATCTCTCGCTCCCACTCCTCCACTTGGGGCAGCTGTTCCCCCCTCACCTGGAAAGAACAATCCACCGTCTCCCAGGGGTGAACCATGACCTCAGATGTGGAGATGCTGATCCTCATCACAGCCGCTTCACACTCAGCATCAAATCGTTCAAGTGCACGCTGGAGATCACAGACTGACGAGGCAAAGAGGACAACGTCATCTGCAAAAAGCAGGGACGCCACCTCTCCATACCTCGGCTGCACCTGCCTATGAAAATATCCTGTCTATGAAAATCAGAAACAGGAGTGGCTACAAGACGCACCCTTGGCAGAGTCCAACACCCACAGTGAACGACTCTGATTTAACACCAAGAATACGGACACAGCTCTCACTCTGGGAACAGAGGGACCGGATAGCGCAGCACCTCTCACAAGACATTGCAGGGAACACGGTCATATGCCTTCTCCAAGTCTACAAAGCAGAGGTAGACCAGAGAAGACTACTCCCATGACCCCTCAAACATCTGTGAGAAAGAAAAGGACTGGTCCATTGTTCCACGACCGTCATGGAATCCACATTGTTCCTCCTGAATCTGAGGCTCGAGTACCGGGCTGGGCCTCCTCTCCAGCACTCTAGCATAGGCTTTCCCTAGGACGCTGAGGAGTTTGATTCCTCTATAGTTGGAGTACACCCTCTGGTCCCCTTTTATAAAAATGGGAAGCACAACCCCAGCTTGCCAATCCAGAGGTGTTGTACCCGCCTTCCATGCAACATTGAAGAGGCACGTTAACTCCTACACTCCTACACTGTCCAGTGCTTTCAACAACTCTGGGCGAATCTCGTCCACCCTGGCAGCTTCGAAGGCCCTTGACCACCGCAGAAACTTCAGCAGCCGTGATGGATCCTACCCCCCACCCCCGCCGTTTCCAGCGCTGCATCCTGAGAGGAGGGCATGTCCACCGCGTTAAGGAGCTCCTCTGTGTTCCTTCCGCCTCTCGACTATCTCCGAAGTTGAGGTCAATGTTACACCGCCACCCTTACTGAGAACAGCCTGGGCCACGTCCCGGAGGCCCCTCCCGTAAGGCGTCCCTCTCCATGGCCTCTCCAAACTCCTCCCACGCCCCCCGGGGCGTTCGCTGAAGCGACTGCTGCAGCTGCCGCACTCTTCGCAAAGCCGGTACCTCTCAATCGAGTCGGGAGACTTTTTTATCCGAGCATGGCTCGGAAAGCCTCCTTCTTCAACTTGGCAGTTTCCCTCACCACCGGTGTCCACCAGCGGGTCCTATGGTTGCTGCCATGACAGGCACCAACTGCCTTCAGGTCACAGATTTTCGCAGCTGCATCCACAATCGAGGCCCTGAACACCGTCCACTCGGACTCAATGTCCACAACCTCCCCTGGAGTGCAGGAGAAGTTTTATCGGAGGTGGAAATTTAAATCTTTCCATGCTGGGTCTTCCGCCAGACATTCCCATAAAACCCGCACTATTCGATTGGGCCTTCTACTTCTATCTGGTCGGTGCCCCAAGCGTCCAACCCAATTTACCATGAAGTTGTGATCAGTTGACAGCTCTGCCCTTCTCTTCACCTGAGTGTGCAGCCCATACGGCCTTAGGTCCAATTATACAACTATAAAGTCAATAATTGACCTTCAGCCGAAAGTGCTCTATTACAAAGTACACTTATAAGCATCCTTGTGTTCGAACATGGTGTTTGTTATTGACATTCCGTGACTAGCGCAGAATTCCAATAACATCTCATCCGGCCGGGTTCAGATCAGGGGGGCCATTCCTCCCAATCACGCCTCTCAAGGTATCTCCATCATTTCCCACATGAACACTGAAGTCGCCCTGTAAGACTGTGGAGTCGGTAGGTGGCACTCTGTCGAGCATTGCACCCACCGTCTCCAAGAAGGCTGAATACTCTAAACTGCTGTTTGGTGCATAAGCACAGACAACAGTCAGAGTTTTCCTTTCTGACACCCGAAGTCTCATTGAGGCGACTCTCTCATCCACTGGGACAAACTCCAGCTGAATAGCACCCAGCTGGGGGCTTGTGAGTATCCCCACACCCGCCTCTCACCAGGGGCTACTCCGGAATAGGAGAGAGACCACCCCCGATAGAGACGTTTGGTTCCAGTGCCAATGCTGTGTGTGGAGGTGAGACCGACGATATATAGTCGGTACCCTCCCACCTCCTCCACCAGCTCAGGCTCCCTCCCCCCCCCAGTGACGTCACATTCCACGTCCCAATAGCTCATTGTCCGTCGCCAAGGTCCAGCCCGTCTGAGACCATTACTCTCACCGCGATACTGGCATTGCACACCCGCCCCTCACCCTTCGTCCTTCGGATGGTGGGCCCGCAGGATGGCACCACGTAGCCATTGCACAATGGGCCCAACCGGGTCATGTGTGGGGTCACCCGGCCACAAGGCTCTGGCCGGCGAACGTCACCCCCAGGGGTGACTCCAGGGGGGTGTCCCGGTATACCTTGTCCAGGCGAAGTTCTCTGATTTTTGTATTTTTTAACCATTCATGAGGGGATTTTTTAAATGTTATTTGTCTGGAACCTTCCCCCAGAACTGTTCGCCAGGAGAAACCCTACCAGGAGTACAAGACTCCGGGCGACGTAGCTCTGAGGGTCATTGAAATACACAAACCACGATAAGGTTACGATCCTTCGGTGATACTGGCACACGTGGCCTGCTCTGTCTCTCAATTAACATCACGGGCTCGTTGACGTCCACCGGTTAATACACCTGCAACGTTAATACACCCGCAGCGTGAATAAACCCGTAGCGTTAACCAGGGTGTCCACGGGGCTTGAACCAGAAACCTCCGTAACAAGCGACAAACGTGCCACCACCAGGCCCACGTCACCCACCTGTTATGCTGACGTTGAGGATGGTGATGTTAATGAAGTTTTTGGTGGAGTTATACAGTGCGTCGGCCACTTCCGACCAGCTCGAGACATTCCCAGGACTCAGGAGGATATTCAGGTCTGCGTTAACGCTCCCGTTCCAGAACCTCTTCACGGTGACGCCCACGTAGGAGTCCAGCCTTTTAGACATCTCTCGGTCCAGCTGCAACGGCAATTGGAGAGGCGAAGCGTTGAGATGAGGCGTGCAGACAGATTTCAAGGCAGAAGGGCAGATTGACGAGAGCCATTTATAATTATAACAATAACAATCATCATTTCGAGCCGTAAAGCTGCGCACAGTATTCGCTCAGTCTGGAATAGAGAGAACAACTCGGAGGGGCGAGGAGGAACCGCAGATAAGCGGGACAGGTAGCAGCAGCAGCCAGGTGGTGAGCCGGCGCAAAATCTCCCCCCCTACCCCCAAGTTCTACGGTCCTCTATATATAAATTTATGAGAATTCACATGCAGGAGGAAACCGGAGCACCCGGATAAATCCCAGGAGCGCGAGAAGGCAATTCTCTATGCCGTAGAAATGGTAAGGAGTGGAGTTCATGTTTGCTGTACGGCCTTCTCGTGGCGAGCCAGAGTAACGGGCACCTACTCGACGCCCGCCGGAAGAGAGTTTGACAACATCTGTGTGCGGTGATCCACCAACCCCTCGCTGCTGCTGCTGCTGCTGCCTCCGCAGCGCTGGATTACAGGCAGCAGCCACGTGCAGCGGGGCCACCACCGCTAAGATTTGCAGACAGATGCAGTGTCACAGGAAGCCCTTTGGGTTTAGCCCAAAGTGGTGGGCCTCGTGTGGCGGCATGGGATGTGTCCGGCCCTCGGCCCGTAGGCTGCCCACGCCTGATGTAGGCCAAAAGAGCGCACGAATGCAGTGGTGGTGCTCGCCTCATCGGGGCGCCCTGAGAAGAAATTATTTTAAGTGCCCACCCACAAACCCCTTTATAAACTCCAAGTGAGATGACAGAAGTGACAGAGAGAAAATAGACAGATGCAGCGATAATGGAGAGCCGGTGAAAAAGATGGCATTAGGCGAGAGAGGAGAGATAGAAACGAGGCAAAGACGAGAGTGAGTCAATATCCAATGACAAGTGTTAAAGCCGACATGTTGAAGTTATTCATTACCTTTCCATTGAGTTTAGTTTTTTTGGGACTAAAACCTGAGCTGACAATTAGTTCTGACCCCCACTTGCTGTACAAACCCAGGGCTCCCTGGGGCTGAGTTTGCTCACGGCCAGTGGGGGCGGGGGGGGCATTACCTCGGTCTTCAGTTCTGCGGCGAGTGCCACAAACTCTTTGGACGTCAAAGACTCGAGGTTTTTGTCGAACACGCGGTCGATCCGCAGCGTCGCTTCATACCGGTTGAAATCTGCGGGGAAGCACGATCATTTTTAAACACGAGTGCGCATCTTAAGTTTTTTTCATGTAATAATTCAACCGCCAGACCTTTCCATGAGAGAGTCTCAAGCGAGGCTTTCCCTGGGGAAAGCAGAATAAATGGGTGCACCACAGACAGCCGATCGGCATGTCGCGTGTAGCGGGGTAAAGTGTGGGTATCGCGCATCTTTCAGGAAGTCTGGCATGCAGCTGCTTGCTCACGCTACCGCTGGCGAAAGGGCCTCCACTACAGGGAGCCTTTCGGGCGTATTTGGCAAACTCTTCCACACCGGTCCGGTGGGTTGGCAACTTGTCGATCGACTGTGCTGTGCCCATTCATTCCGCCTCCCAAATCAGAGGCCACGCTACGCCCAAACAAATAACTACCCACACGTTAAAATGTACGCCTGAAACGGTGGAACTTTTCCCGCGGCAAACGTCTCCGTCGCGAGGCTGCGCTACGGAAGGAGGTGGCGGGCCGCTTTGCTCTGTGACTGCTCTGTGTGGAGTACGACACAGGCCGACGAGGACTCACCTCTGCAATGAGTACCGGGCAACCCTCCAGACGGACAGCTCTCTGTTGAGTAAAGAGAAACGCGGAGCATGACTCGACGAAGCAGACGTCCGACGGTAATCCTCGCGTCACCGGCAGGTCGATGAAACTCCCAAACACAGATAACCGGGGGGCTCAGGTTCAAATCCAGGCAGCTGATGTCAGCAAACTGAGTCGCAATTACCGACATCGCACGCAACTAACGCATCGCGAGTACCGCCCATGGCCCTGCTTGGCCCCAAGCCAGATTCAGATGTCTTCTTGTGAGGCCAGCGTATCACGGAGTGGCCATGTCTCGGCTCGGCAAATAGCCAGTGGAGAACCATCCACACCGTGAGGGGCCTGTGCTGGCCTGGCTCGGATACGGTAGCGGAAAAAGCCAACCCCCTGCCCGCTCCCCTCCACTGCCCCTCCCGCTCCCTTCGCCCTCCCTCCCCCTCCCGCTCCCACTCCCCTCCCACTCCCCTCCCACTACACTCCCCTCTTGTCCCCACTCCCCTGCCCGCTCCCCCTCCACTCCCCCTCCTGCTCCCTTTCCCCTCCCTCCCGCTCCCCCTCCTCTCCCGCTCCCCTCCCCGTACCTGTGGAGAGAACTCCGTTGTCGGAGTTGGTGGGGAAAGCGGCGGAGCTCTTGACGCCGTTGCTCACGGTGAAGAGCGCCACGCTGTAGCTCATGCCCCACACCAGCCCCACCACCCGCTGCTTGAGCCCCGTGCCGTCGGTGATGTTAAAGACGCGCCACTCTGCCATGGAGGATTTGTTGTCGGTGGGCGCCACGCTCAGGGTGAACCAGTCGAAATTGCCACTCGGAGCGTCCCACGTGACGGTGATGGAGGAGAACGTCTTGCTGGCGTGAACGTTCACCGCCGTCAGGGGCTCTGTTGCGGAGACGACGGCAATGTCGCAGGGTCATCGTCGTCGTCATCATCATCATCGTCATCATCATTGTAATCGTCGTCATCGTCATCATCATTGTAATCGTCGTCGTCGTCGTCATCAAGATCGTCGTCGTCATGATCATTGTAATCATCGTCATTTTCATCATCATTATTATCATCGTATTTGTCACCGTCATCATTGTTGTCCTCTTTATGATTGCTTAAATAATTAACGTAATTTGATAATCATTTTTGTCATTATCATTGAATCAATCACCATCAGCATCAATCGATCATCATAATTTAATCCATCATCTTTTAATCAATCGTCATCATATAATCAAGCATCAGGCTGTCGTCATGATGAATAAAACGTATTTACAAATTCACATGGGCCATCAATATTATCGCTCTTAAGCACTCGTTATCATCAACCACACTCCACCCATTGCTGGATGAAGCCTCCTCAAGCCGCCTCTCATGATCCCAACACCCGCACGCGAGATTATTTTATCGCGGATCGCATCGCTCCATCTCTGCGGCGGACGCGCTCCGGAGTAGCGGCGTCAACTCCTTCAGCTGCAACTCCGTCGTTCGTCTCGACCCCCGGGCGCCGTCCCATCTGGCGACGCGTGCTCCCCAAAGCCCCTCGTTCGTCCCGTCAAATAGTGGGTGCCACAGTGGCAAGATGTTAGGTACCTCGCCTGGTATATGGGAGGTCGTGGGTTCCATCCCGACCCCGACGTCTGCTGTATATTTGGAGTTTGCGTGTTTCTCTCTCACACGTATTTGGCTGCTGTACATTTTAATTGGCTGCTGTACATTTCCACGTGATAAGCCACTTGGTTTAGCTACCATTTGTGATAGGCAGGTCGCTTTTGCAAAAAAGCTACATAGCTCAGGTGGGCCTTGCCCGTCAAAATAAATGAATAACTATCCTCTCCCCTCTTTAACGGCACCGGTACCAACGGGAGTGGAGCCGCTGCCGTGTTTGTTGTTGTTGTCGTTGTTGTTGTCGCCGTTGTTGTTGCGTGCGCTCGTGCACCGCTGCCAATGCAGCAGCAGCGCCACGAAAAGAAATATGTGGCTCAATCGATTAGTTAAAACGCTGGGACATCGCAACGATGGTGCAGCGAGCGCCGTGTCACGTGCTCGTGATCAGAGGAGAGTGAGAGAGAGAGTGAGCACAGAGAGAGAGCGCAGCTCCACACTCTCCACGGACCGCCCCCCCCCCCCCCTCGAGCGCCGTACTGGTCGTGGCGTTGAGCTGCACGGCATCGCCCGTCAAGTTGCCGCGGTAGCTGTGGACCGTGAAGCTGTACGTGGCGCCGGGCAGCAGCCCCGAGAAATTGACTCGCAGCTCGGAGGCGGGCAGCGACTTCCAGGCAACCACCGGATTGCCACTGCCTGCGAGTGCCAGCGTGCAGTTGAAGCCGTCCACAGAGCTGCTGGGCGACAGCCAGCTCAGCTCAAGCTCCGTCGTCGTTTGCAACGACACGCTGACGTTCCGTGGGGGTCGAGGCGCTGCGGTGGGGTGGGAGGAAATGGGGGGGGGGGAGCAGACGAGGGAAGAGAGAGTGGGGAGTCACGCCAGAAGCAGTGCTGACCAGTGATCATTTCAGTCAGAATGTCAATGTTGAAGTCTTGTTGTTTTGTTCATTAAAGTATCTCACTGCAAAATCCCTGAAGGTGGAACAAACCGTTTGCAAGGGTGTCCAGGGTGTCGACTGACAAGGAGACAGCAAACTCGAGTGCTGACATGTTAGTCTTAGTCTGTCGATTATTGCAGTCGCTCGGTCCAGTCGACTAAAGCGGTCTCATGTTTAGGTGACTGTCAGTCAGAAACTGTTGCTTTGATTTCCCTCCCCAGTCCCACACACACAGACGGGAGCAGCCGCAAACAGGGCGACCTCACAGTCAACATTTACCGAATCATCTTCACAAAAACACGCGGGGCGCTGTGACGTTGAAGGCAACGATCCGCAAGCTTTAGAAGAGACGGCTTGCGTGCGGCGCGCTGAGCGAGTGTCGTGGCGCGCACGGGCAGCGTGGTTCTGGGCAGGTGCCTTACGTCGTTCACGTGGAGATTTGGAAAAGGGGCCGAGGGTCACGCGACGGCTCTGACCGAATTCGCGTCGCGAGACCCTCCCGCCCCGCTTGGCGCAGCCGAACAAATACAAAAATAGAAAAAATCGTAGCGGCGATTTTTACGACGGCGTCAACTCGGCGGTGAGCGGGATCGCAAGCTCGGCTGCGCAGAACGGCTCCGCGTGCCGAGCTCGCGCGACATCCGCTCCGTGGCATCGCAGGTTGCACGCAGAGCCATCCCCAGGGTATGCGGGGAATCAGAATATGTATTCATACTGGAGGAATCCGATGAGCTATAAAGCTCTCTTTCACAGATGTCCAGTAGGGGGCGGTAGTTTGAAGCCATCGGGGGGGGGGGGTGGGGGGCGCCCATGCGGTGGGTGAGTTGCCCCGGGCCCCGCAAACCCCCCCCTCGCCCGCCCACTATGGACGGTCCTGGTCGCAGGCGTCAAAGGTACGGACTCAGAGTTGCGCTGTTTGCGAGTAGCGGTCGCCGCGACTCCGCGACGCCGCGCGCGGCGAGGACAGGCGGCGTCCGCAGGGCCTCACCCAGGCAGTCTCTCCCCACAGAGTCCACGGAGACGTCCTCGTAGAAGGGCAGGCACGCGCAGTTGAAGGAGCCCTCGGTGTTGGTGCACGTCCCGAACGGCGAGCAGTCGTTCCGCGTCGAGTTCTGGCACTCGTCGAAGTCTGCACGCACAAACATCCCCCGCAACGCCTTGAACAGAACGTCGGCGCTGTTGGCGAGCAGCCCCCTGTGCTGACCGTCACGGCACGCGACGGGGAGGGGGGGTGGCGAGCGCGACGCTCACCGGACATCACGACAGACGAGACGTTCATGGGAAGTTTAGTGTCGTTGGCCACGGCGAGCAGGATGTTTCTCAGGCCGTTCTCCACTGTCTGCATGGTTATGTTTACGAGATTGTCCACCGCGATGATGCTGTCCACCACGATGCTGCCCCTCTTGAAGGAGATCACCACCACCTTCACTTTTTCGCTCTTCAACTCAACCTTCAAGTGACTGTTCATCTGTTAAGTAAATGGATAAAACGGAAGGAAAGAAAAATCAAGCGCACGCACGGATCCTGCGACGCAATTGACACGCCGCGTTTGTCCACCCCGAGGTGGTCGTTTAATTTTTTACCGCCAGGTTTTTTGGGCGATAACCCTTTGATCGATGTGGTGCGGTTTTCTCTTGGTCGAGTCCCCAAATGGCAAACGCAACCCCGGACTAAAGTTTAATTCGTACTGGATCACCTCTATGAGAGTTATCGTGCCCGCTGTGACAGGGACACACACGGACGGACGGACAGACAGAGCGCATGCGTTCGTTCACGCTTTCAACTTTAGTTGGAGAGCTTTCAAAACGAACAAGTTCCAGACTCTGCTTGGCCTCTCACCGATGTTTCCAGTTTATTTCTCATTGTTTTGAATTTTTCCGAAGATTCGTTTTCCAAATCGCTGTCGAATTCTTCCTCGATCTTGGTTTTCGACTCGAAGACTTTCATTTCTGAAAAAACAGAGCACAACGAAAGGAATCATCGGGCGCAATCAAAACCCTGATGGCCGACGGCTCGGGACCGGCCACGGAATAGCAGCCCAGGATAGCGAAGATGCCCCCAGAAGGAGGGGTTCGTCCTCCGAGGAGATTGGGAGCAAGGAAGCGCAGGGATTTAGAGACGGATATTTTACCGTCACGGGAGCATGCGCCGCATCCCTACGTCCAGTTGTGGATAGATCGTGGCCGATGACGATCGGCGAATGTGGAAGTTGGGTTTGCACCCTCAATTTGGGGGAGGCGGTGGGGGGGGGCATGATAGCCGTTGCCACCGCTTGCTTAATTTCCAAAGAGTATCCTCTTGTTGAGGTAGCTGCTGTCCTGAGAAATCCATATACGTTCCTGGGACATCGCCCGTTACTTAATAGTGCGATGCGCAAGACAAATGTGAGATGGTATTCGTCATGCGGCGTCTCCTTCCCATGACACGTCCCGGATTTTTCTGTACCCCGGAGGTGGAGACCCCTGCACGATGTAAAACTATTAACTATTTTTATTTTACCAGCTAAGGCCCACTGAGCTATGTAGCTTTTTTCGGAAAGCTCAAAAAAGTGGCTTACCGTGTACAAATTGACAGCAGCCACATACTCGAAACGCACGTTTCTAAATATGGAGGGAAAAACCGGAGAACCCGGAGAAAAAATCCACGTGACCGTGGGGAGAGAGACACGCAACCTCCAAATATACAGCAGGCATCGCAGTCGGGATCGAACTCACGACCTCCTGCAGACCAGGCGACGGAATTAACATCTCGCCATCGCGTTTTAAGATCAGAGCCTTCCTCGTTCTCGGTAAACTCTCACGATCACAGTGAGTTTCGTGGTGGTAATTAAATTCTCCCAGGGATCGAACTTACGACCTCCTGCATACCAGGCGAGGGAGATAACATCTCCTAGCCACCGCGGTGCACTCAATGTAAAACGCGCGACAGCGGCTACCTTCTTGGCATAAGTCTCCGCGGAAGCCGATGGGACACACGCAGGTGTAGTTGCTGGCCTTGTTGATGCACTCGGCGCGGTGACGGCACCGGTGCTGGTCGCAGTAATTGACTGCACGCACACGCACGCACGCGCACGCATGCAGACGGGGGGGGGGGGGGGGTTCATCACGTGCATTTGGTGAGCGCGCGCGGCCGTGAGAGGCACACAACGCGCACGTGTGAGGCAGGCCGCGACAGACGCAGTGCCGGCAGTGGCTATCGATGGTGTGCAGGCGGTGCAATTGCGCCGTGGGCCCGGGCACTGAGCTAACGAGGAGAGGGTGGAAATGAAACACACGGCACCGCTGCGATCGCGTTCCTGGCACCACTGCCATCGATGCATTGCATCAGCTCGTTCGATTAGTGGGAAATATTGAAGGAAAATATATGGGTAAAAAAAAGTTTTAAGCAGTGCCCAAGTCATCGCATCTTGACAGGTGAACATTTGCCAAATGGAAGCAAGGGGTTGAGCCTGGGCAGTGCTTGGATGGGCGACGGCCATGCATAACAGGTGCTATAGGCTGCGGTGGGGCTACGTGGTGAGCGGCACAGGGCAGTGGGGGAACATCCCGCGTCTATGCCCCCCGCCTTCACAAACCCGCACTGACCAGCGTGGTGAAGTATGGTCAAGCAACCCCCACGACCCACACTGCGTGAGGAGGCCCTCATCCAGCAGTTGATTGGCAAGGCGCTGTCTTGCACGTCGTTATTATTATTGTTGTTGTTATTTAGTAGCTGGTGCATTTAAACATTGATTTGTGTGAGGCCCTCATTGGCAGTGGATGTGTGGTTGCTGGGTGATGCATGTATAAGGTCTACTTATTCATAATTTTAAAGATTTTAGCCCTTTAGTATTACTTATACTTTGTAACGTTAGTATAGTTAGAGTGTATACCTTTTATATAAGTTAAGATTCCTACTTGTTCAATGTATGCACCGTCCCGCCATAGTGAATTCCTTGTTTGTGCAAACTTACATGGCGATTAAAACCGTTTCTGATTCTGATTCTGATGTTGCTGTTGTGGTTCAACTGTTGGAAGGAAGCTGTTATAGTTCTGCCACATTCTCCATGACACGAACGCGAGACATCGCCGTTAGAAGCTGATAGTTCTGTTACAATCCCTGTGACACTGAGACGTGACATCGCCGTTAGAAGCTGTTAGTTCCGTGACAATCCCCGTGACACTGAGACGAGACATCGCCGTTAGAAGGTGTTAGTTCCGTGACAATCCCTGTGACACTGACATGTGACATCGCCGTTAGAAGCTGTTAGTTCAGTGACAATCCCCGTGACACTGACACGAGACATCGCCGTTAGAAGCTGTTAGTTCAGTGACAATCCCTGTGACACTGACATGTGACATCGCCGTTAGAAGCTGTTAGTTCAGTGACAATCCCCGTGACACTGACACGAGACATCGCCGTTAGAAGCTGTTAGTTCAGTGACAATCCCCGTGACACTGAGACGTGACATCGCCATTAGAAGCTGTTAGTTCAGTGACAATCCCTGTGACACTGACATGTGACATCGCCGTTAGAAATTGTTAGTTCAGTGACAATCCCCGTGACACTGACATGTGACATCGCCGTTAGAAGCTGTTAGTTCAGTGACAATCCCTGTGACACTGAGACATGACATCGCCGTTAGAAATTGTTAGTTCAGTGACAATCCCCGTGACACTGACATGTGACATCGCCGTTAGAAGCTGTTAGTTCAGTGACAATCCCTGTGACACTGAGACATGACATCGCCGTTAGAAATTGTTAGTTCAGTGACAATCCCCGTGACACTGACATGTGACATCGCTGTTAGAAGCTGTTAGTTCCGTGACAATCCCCGTGACACTGACGTTCGTTTTTGGCACGTTAATTGTTAATTGAATTAAAGGAGCAAATGCGTGATATAATAAAACGAGAGAGGACAAGCTTGCTGCTGGCTGAGCACGCGATAGCCCGCGGCGTTTAAAGGCCACGGCTTCTCCGTGTTTGTCAGCCTCCCCCCTTGCACTCTCCATGTTTTTGGACGTGCGAGACGATGTGCAGACCTCGGAGGGAAAAGCACAAGTTGCTGGTGTTAGAAGCCCGCGGTTAGTTTCACCACGCTCCGCGTGACACCGATTGCCCGGCACTGCCGCCCCGTGGCGCTTGCACCGCTTTTCCACCGGCACGTCCGAGCCGAGCCCATTGCGGGGACCTCACGGTTTTGTTTTCTCCCACCGGCTATTTGCCGAGCCGAGCCGGAACCCAAACCGTGATGCGCTGGCCTCGCAAGAAGACGTGCGTGTGTTTGTATTGTGGAACTTCGTTTGCACCGTATGTAGCCAACCGCGCTAATCGGAGGTGCGGGGGGAAGGACAACAAACTAAACTCAAAATGCACTTTTAAAGAAATCTAAATTATTTAAAAGTGCAAAGCTCCGAGTGGCTTCCTAATAGCACCATCTGACTCGGGGCCAAGCAGGGCCAGGCGCGGGGCTCCCGCCGCATTCCTCGCTAAACAGAGAGGACACGGCATCCTCACGTCAACTGTACACGCGCGTCTCGACCGGTTTGTCGATTGTGACGTCGGCGGACCGGCTCGGCTACTGCAGTGGCTCGAACCCTGGCGCAGCTCAGTTGTGCGGTGGAAAAGCGGTCATTGTTACGCCTGCCCGGGGAACGGATGGCTGGCTGCCGGGGCAGCTGGACGTACTGATTTCACAAAACTCTCCCAAGAAGGCGGTCCCGCAGTCGCACAGCGGCAAGGTGGTGTTGCTTTGGCACTGCCCGCTGTTGTTGCACGGGTTGGGCAGGCACCTGTCAAAGCCTGTTTAGTTTTTTGTAAAAAGTAAAGACACACGCGCGCACCTCCGATTAGCATGGTTGGCTGCGTACGCTGCGAAAGAAGTTCAACATACGGTGCATTCATACATCAGACACGTGGCTCGCGTTCCTTCCGTCTGCTTCCTCCTCTCCCCCTCACTTGGGGACCTTGAGCCTTGAACACGGCAGGGAGATCGAGGGCGGCTTCCCCTCGCCTCACTGGACAGGTGAGTTTCGGGTGACGCCGCCACCTCAACCGCAGAGCGGCGTCATACCCAGAACGATGGCGCCAACATACGCGGGCAGGAGTCCAACCGAGTTGATTTGAATCGCACGGCCGATTGTATCCACTGCACCACAATAACTTAGTAACACCCCGCCACAAACACACGCGTACACGATAAAACACACAGCTGACAACTGCAAGTTGAACATTGTAAATAAGTTAAAGGTAAAGGCGCAGCCCTGCAATTGCTCACTCACGCTACTGCTGGCGGAAGGGCCTCCACTAGAGAGCCCCTCTAGTGGAGGGCATCTAGGCCCACTGCTCTTCCACACTGGCCAGGCGTACCCACACTTGACCCCACCACGCGCGCCCTGCCCATCGACGTAACAGAGGCGCGGCAACTTGAGCAATCCGCGGTACTCCTTCGACCGCCACGCCGGGGAGACCGAACCGCACCGCGTTGCAACAGTCCGGCGCGCTGTCCGTTCCACCGCGACGGGGCCGACCTGCCCAAGGGCGCTGGCTCGGCGCAACGGACTCACTCACCGGTGCTCTTAACGCTGGTTGTGGGGGGCGTGGTCGGCGTGCTGGTGCTGATGACACCCGCGCTGGTGCTGGGCGACTGAGAGCTCGTGCTGCTAGGGGTTGTGGCGGTGCTGGAATTTGTGGTTGTGGTGGTGGTGGTGCTGGCAGACGTGGTGGTGCTGGGGGTTGTGGTGGTGCTGGGGGTTGTGGTGGTGCTGGAGTTTGTGGTAATGCTGGGGGTTTTGGTGGTGATGGGGGTTCTGGTGGTGCTGGGGATTCTGGTGATGCTGGGGGTTGTGGTGGTGCTGGAGTTTGTGGTAATGCTGGGGGTTTTGGTGGTGATGGGGGTTCTGGTGGTGCTGGGGATTGTGGTAATGCTGGGGGTTGTGGTGGTGATGGGGGTTGTGGTGGTGCTGAAATTTGTGGTGATGCTGGAGTTTGTGGTGGTGCTGGATTTTGTGGTGGTGCTGCTGGGGATTGTGGTGGTGATGGGGGTTCTGGTGGTGCTGGGGATTGTGGTGATGCTGGAGTTTGTGGTGGTGATGAGGGTTTTGGTGGTGGTGCTGGGGATTGTGGTGGAGCTGGAGTTTGTGGTGGTGCTGGTGTTTGTGGTGGTGCTGGGGATTGTGGTGATGCTGGAGTTTGTGGTGGTGATGAGGGTTTTGGTGGTGGTGCTGGGGATTGTGGTGGAGCTGGAGTTTGTGGTGGTGCTGGTGTTTGTGGTGGTGCTGGGGGTTGTGGTGGTGCTGAAGCTTGTGTCGCCACCACCGCTGCCGGGCAACGTCGAGTTCACGCCGCCGAGCGTGCTGTTGCTGGGTTGCGTCCCTGTCACGGACGTTGCCGCGGTGTCTGGAACAAGAGGAGGGTGGTCACGGTGACGACGCGCCCCGTGGCACACTATCACGCGTTTTCGCCATGACACAGCTCTTCCATTAGAATGCGGTTTCTGAGCGGGTTAGCTTTGGTAATTCACGCCGATACAGCTGCATGACGTATGCCTGCCATTAAGTGAAACACTATTCCCCGTGTTAAAACATCTAATTTAGCCCGTTTAATTTTTTTTTGTTTTACTTACCAAGAGCAGCTTCTGCGTGACATTTAAATACGCGGTGTGGATTCAACAACGACGAGTCAGGACGTGGGCCACACTCAAGATCGGGGTTCGGGACGCGGTGCTTATCCAGGCAACGGAAACCAGAGGAAATCCCCGAACAAATACGCAACTGGAGTTCCACGCAGGTTGTCGCCGTCCAGACCGCCCCAAACGAAAAGACCGAACACAAATGCCGGATGAATGAAGACTGCGCCGGGAGGAGCTTCTGAGAGGCGTCGCTCACTCACCGGGACGCGCGGTGCCATTGCTGACGACGGCGTCCGGAGGTCTCGCGCTGGAGGAGGTTGACACGCCGGACGTGACCGTGATGCCTGGCACGCGAGACACCGGGCGTTAGGGCAGCGCTCGTAAGACTCTGAACGCGTCAGTGGCGCTTGGAGTGAGGGCGGACAGCTTGCGGGGGTTAGCGGCGGCTGCAATCGACCCGTTGTGCTACGGCGGCTCAAGGGAGGGGCGGTACATGTGTTGAACTTTCAAACCTCTGAAAGAGGTAGGAAGTCGGATCCTGACAATTTTGGGCCACATTTTTCTGGGGAGTAAAATTTGGAACCTTTGAGGTCAGGCGTTACAAAACGTGCACGCTCCGAAAACGCGCACTCATTCCAAAACATGCATCGCATTTTCCAATTTAAATAAATAAGAACTACTTTTATCATGTTAATCGTGTCACTACAACCCCGCAATGTCACCACTCCCACCAGTCACTCACAGCTAAATGAATGTTAACGATCACGTCGGCATGCACGTGCAATGCACTGCGAACTTAATAGCAGCTACTCGAACTTACAAGCGCTTGTCCATGTACGGCCGCTGTACGTGTGTAACACGCACTGCCGCCGTACCCGCTGTACGCATGAATGACGTTCAACTTTGAATGAACGTCACACTTCAACTTTGCTGCAACGGCGCCGGACCAACGATGCAATTGACGCGTCGAAGCACACGTCACCTTCAGCGCGTGTGTAACAGTCGACGCGTTGACACATGCATCACCTTCAGCGCATGCGTAACAGTCGACGCGTTGACGCATGCGTCACCCACAGTGCATGCGTAACAGTCGACACGTTGAAGCATGCGTCACCTTCAGCGCATGCGTAACAGTCGACGCGTTGACGCATGCGTCACCTTCAGTGCATGCGTAACAATCGACGCGTTGACGCATGCGTCACCTTCTGTGCATGCGTAACAGTCGACGCGTTGACGCATGCGTCACCTTCAGCGCATGCGTAACAGTCGACGCGTTGACGCATGCGTCACCTTCAGTGCATGCGTAACAATCGACGCGTTGACGCATGCGTCACCTTCAGCGCATGCGTAACAGTCGACGCGTTGACGCATGCGTCACCTTCAGCGCATGCGTAACAATCGACGCGTTGACGCATGCGTCACCTTCTGTGCATGCGTAACAGGCGACGCGTTGAC
The DNA here is from genome assembly GCF_965212315.1 of Lampetra planeri. Classification (NCBI taxonomy): domain Eukaryota; kingdom Metazoa; phylum Chordata; class Hyperoartia; order Petromyzontiformes; family Petromyzontidae; genus Lampetra; species Lampetra planeri. The sequence goes on along the minus strand of NC_136127.1, from coordinate 11,969,906 downwards.
GCATGCGTCACCTTCAGCATGTGCGTAACAATCGACGCGTTGACGCATGCGTCACCTTCAGCGCATGCGTAACAGTCGACGCGTTGACGCATAAGTCACCTTCTGTGCATGCGTAACAGTCGACGCGTTGACGCATGCGTCACCTTCAGCGCATGCGTAACAGTCGACGCGTTGACGCATAAGTCACCTTCTGTGCATGCGTAACAATCGATGCGTTGACGCATGCGTCTCCTTCAGGGCCGGTAAGGCCCGCCACTACATGCCGACACCACGTGCTTAGCCAATGAGCGCACGTGCATTGTCGCGTTACCTGTGGCGACGGTGCTGGGTGTGGGGATGGGCAATGTGAGGTTAGTAGCCGCGGTTGGATTTGTCGCACTTCCTGTGCCATTGACGTTAGGCTTTGCCGACGTAGCACTGGTGTTAGAAGCGGGAGTTGGTTTTGGCACAGTCTCTGTGCCATTGACGTTAGGCTTTGCTGACGTAGCATCGATGTTAGAAGCAGGAGTTGGTTTTGGCACAGTCTCTGTGACACCGACGTTAGGCTTTGCCGACGTAGCACCGGTGTTAGAAGCAGGAGTTGGTATTGGCACAGTCTCTGTGACACCGACGTTAGGCTTTGCCGACGTAGCACTGGTGTTAGAAGCAGGAGTTGGTTTTGGCACAGTCTCTGTGACACCGACGTTAGGCGTTGCCGACGTAGCACCGGTGTTAGAAACAGGAGTTGGTATTGGCACAGTCTCTGTGCCATTGACGTTAGGCTTTGCCGACGTAGCACCGGTGTTAGAAGCAGGAGTTGGTTTTGGCACAGTCTCTGTGACACCGACGTTAGGCTTTGCCGACGTAGCACCAGTGTTAGAAGCAGGAGTTGGTTTTGGCAAAGTCTCTGCGACACCGACGTTAGGCTTTGCCGACGTAGCACCGGTGTTAGAAGCAGGGGTTGGTATTGGCACAGTCTCTGTGACACTGACGTTAGGCTTTACCGATGTAGCACCGGTGTTAGAAATGAGAGTTGGTATTGGCACAGTCTCTGTGACCCCGACGTTAGGCTTTGCCGATGAAGCACCGGTGTTAGAAGCAGGAGTCGGTATTGGCACAGTCTCTGTGACACCGCTGTTAGGCTTTGCCGAAGTATCACCGGTGTTAGAAACGGGAGTTGGTATTGGCACAGTCTCTGTTACCTCGACGTTATACTTTGCCGATGTAGCACCGGTGTTATAAACGCTAGTTGGTATTGGCACAGTCACTGTGACACCGCTGTTAGGCTTTGCCGACGAAGCACCGGTGTTAGAACCGGGAGTTGGTATTGGCACAGTCTCTGTGACCCCGACGTTAGGCTTTGCCAACGTAGCACCGGTGTTAGAAGCAGGAGTTGTCATTGGCACAGTCTCTGTGACACTGACGTTAGGCTTTGCCGATGTAGCACCGGTGTTAGAACCGGGAGTTGGTATTGGCACAGTCTCTGTTACCCCGACGTTAGGCTTTGCCGATGTAGCACCGGTGTTAGAACCGGGAGTTGGAATTAGCATATTCTCTGTGACACTGACGTTAGGCTTTGCCGACGTAGCACCGGTGTTAGAAACGGGAGTTGGTATTGGCACAGTCTCTGTGACACTGACATTAGGCTTTGCCAATGTAGCACCGGTGTTAGAAACGGGAGTTGGTATTGGCATAGTCTCTGTGACACCGACATTAGGCTTTGCCGATGTAGCACCGGTGTTAGAAGCAGGGGTTGGTATTGGCACAGTCTCTGTGACACTGACGTTAGGCTTTGCCGATGTAGCACCGGTGTTAGAAATGAAAGTTGGTATTGGCACAGTCTCTGTGACACCGACGTTAGGCTTTGCCGACGTAGCACCGGTGTTAGAACCGGGAGTTGGTATTGGCACAGTCTCTGTGACATTGACGTTAGGCCTTGCCGATGTAGCACCGGTGTTAGAAACCGGAGTTGGTATTGGCACAGTCTCTGTGACATCGCTGTTAGGATTTGCCGATGTAGCACCGGTGTTAGAACCGGGAGTTGGTATTGGCACAGTCTCTGTGACATCGCTGTTAGGCTTTGCCGATGTAGCACCGGTGTTAGAACCGGGAGTTGGTATTGGCACAGTCTCTGTGACACCAATGTTAGGCTTTGCCGACGTAGCACCGGTGTTAGAACCGGGAGTTGGTATTGGCACAGTCTCTGTGACATTGACGTTAGGCTTTGCCGATGTAGCATCGGTGTTAGAAACGGGAGTTGGTATTGGCACAGTCTCTGTGACACCGACGTTAGGTTTTGCCGATGTAGCACCGGTGTTAGAAACCGGAGTTGGTATTGGCACAGTCTCTGTGACATCGCTGTTAGGCTTTGCCGATGTAGCACCGGTGTTAGAACCGGGAGTTGGTATTGGCACAGTGTCTGTGACACTGACGTTAGGCTTTGCCGATGTAGCACCGGTGTTAGAAACGGGAGTTGGTATTGGCACAGTCTCTGTGGCACTGATGTTAGGCTTTGCCGACGTAGCACTGGTGTTAGAAACGGGAGTTGGTATTGGCACAGTCTCTGTGACACTGACGTTAGGCTTTGCCGATGTAGCACCGGTGTTAGAAACGGGAGTTGGTATTGGCACAGTCACTGTGACACTGACGCTAGGCTTTGCCGAAGTAGCACCGGTGTTAGAAACGGGAGTTGGTATTGGCAGAGTCTCTGTGACACCGACATTAGGCTTTGCCGACGTAGCACCGGTGTTAGATACGGGAGTTGGAATTGGCAGAGTCTCTGTGACACCGACGTTAGGCTTTGCCGATGTAGCACCGGTGTTAGAAACGGGAGTTGGTATTGGCACATTCTCTGTGACACCGACGTTTGGCTTTGCCAACGTAGCACCGGTGTTAGAAACGGGAGTTGGTATTGGCACAGTCTCTGTGACACCGACGTTAGGCTTTGCCGACGTAGCACCGGTGTTAGAAACGGGAGTTGGAATTGGCACAGTCTCTGTGACACCGACGTTAGGCTTTGCCGATGTACCACCAGTGTTAGAAACGGGAGTTGGAATTGGCACATTCTCTGTGACACCGACGTTTGGCTTTGCCGACGTAGCACCGGTGTTAGAAACGGGAGTTGGTATTGGCACAGTCTCTGTTACACTGATGTTAGGCTTTGCCGATGTAACACCGGTGTTAGAACCGGGAGTTGGTATTGGCACAGTCTCTGTGACACTGACGTTAGGCTTTGCCGACGTAGCACCGGTGTTAGAAGCAGGAGTTGGTATTGGCAGAGTCTCTGTGACACCGACGTTAGGCTTTGCCGACGTAGCACCGGTGTTAGAAACGGGAGTTGGTATTGGCACAGTCTCTGTGACACCGACGTTAGGCTTTGCCGACGTAGCACCGGTGTTAGAAACGGGAGTTGGAATTGGCACAGTCTCTGTGACACCGACGTTAGGCTTTGCCGATGTACCACCGGTGTTAGAAACGGGAGTTGGCATTGGCACATTCTCTGTGATACCGACGTTTGGCTTTGCCGACGTAGCACCGGTGTTAGAAGCAGGGGTTGGTATTGGCACAGTCTCTGTGACACTGACGTTAGGCTTTGCCGATGTAGCACCGGTGTTAGAAATGAAAGTTGGTATTGGCACAGTCTCTGTGACACCGACGTTAGGCTTTGCCGAAGTAGCACCGGTGTTAGAACCGGGAGTTGGTATTGGCACAGTCTCTGTGAAATTGACGTTAGGCCTTGCCGATGTAGCACCGGTGTTAGAAACCGGAGTTGGTATTGGCACAGTCTCTGTGACATCGCTGTTAGGCTTTGCCGATGTAGCACCGGTGTTAGAACCGGGAGTTGGTATTGGCACAGTCTCTGTGACATCGCTGTTAGGCTTTGCCGATGTAGCACCGGTGTTAGAACCGGGAGTTGGTATTGGCACAGTCTCTGTGACACCAACGTTAGGCTTTGCCGACGTAGCACCGGTGTTAGAACCGGGAGTTGGTATTGGCACAGTCTCTGTGACATTGACGTTAGGCTTTGCCGATGTAGCATCGGTGTTAGAAACGGGAGTTGGTATTGGCACAGTCTCTGTGACACCGACGTTAGGTTTTGCCGATGTAGCACCGGTGTTAGAAACCGGAGTTGGTATTGGCACAGTCTCTGTGACATCGCTGTTAGGCTTTGCCGATGTAGCACCGGTGTTAGAACCGGGAGTTGGTATTGGCAAAGTGTCTGTGACACTGACGTTAGGCTTTGCCGATGTAACACCGGTGTTAGAAACGGGAGTTGGTATTGGCACAGTCTCTGTGGCACTGATGTTAGGCTTTGCCGACGTAGCACTGGTGTTAGAAACGGGAGTTGGTATTGGCACAGTCACTGTGACACTGACGCTAGGCTTTGCCGAAGTAGCACCGGTGTTAGAAACGGGAGTTGGTATTGGCACAGTCTCTGTGACACCGACGTTAGGCTTTGCCGACGTAGCACCGGTGTTAGATACGGGAGTTGGAATTGTCAGAGTCTCTGTGACACCGACGTTAGGCTTTGCCGATGTAGCACCGGTGTTAGAAACGGGAGTTGGTATTGGCACATTCTCTGTGACACCGACGTTTGGCTTTGCCAACGTAGCACCGGTGTTAGAAACGGGAGTTGGTATTGGCACAGTCTCTGTGACACCGACGTTAGGCTTTGCCGACGTAGCACCGGTGTCAGAAATGGGAGTTGGAATTGGCACAGTCTCTGTGACACCAACGTTAGGCTTTGCCGATGTACCACCGGTGTTAGAAACGGGAGTTGGAATTGGCACATTCTCTGTGACACCGACGTTTGGCTTTGCCGACGTAGCACCGGTGTTAGAAACGGGAGTTGGTATTGGCACAGTCTCTGTTACACTGATGTTAGGCTTTGCCGACGTAGCACCGGTGTTAGAAGCAGGAGTTGGTATTGGCAGAGTCTCTGTGACACCGACGTTAGGCTTTGCCGACGTAGCACCGGTGTTAGAAACGGGAGTTGGTATTGGCACAGTCTCTGTGACACCGACGTTAGGCTTTGCCGACGTAGCACCGGTGTTAGAAACGGGAGTTGGAATTGGCACAGTCTCTGTGACACCGACGTTAGGCTTTGCCGATGTACCACCGGTGTTAGAAACGGGAGTTGGCATTGGCACATTCTCTGTGATACCGACGTTTGGCTTTGCCGACGTAGCACCGGTGTTAGAAACAGGAGTTGGAATTGGCACAGTCTCTGTGACACCGACGTTAGGCTTTGCCGACGTAGCACCGTTGTTAGAAACGGGAGTTGGTATTGGCACAGTCTCTGTTACACTGACGTTAGGCTTTGCCGATGTACCACCAGTGTTAGAACCGGGAGTTGGTATTGGCACAGTCTCTGTGACATTGACGTTAGGCTTTGCCGATGTAGCATCGGTGTAAGAAACGGGAGTTGGTATTGGCACAGTCTCTGTGACACCGACGTTAGGTTTTGCCGATGTAGCACCGGTGTTAGAAACCGGAGTTGGTATTGGCACAGTCTCTGTGACATCGCTGTTAGGCTTTGCCGATGTAGCACCGGTGTTAGAACCGGGAGTTGGTATTGGCACAGTGTCTGTGACACTGACGTTAGGCTTTGCCGATGTAACACCGGTGTTAGAAACGGGAGTTGGTATTGGCACAGTCTCTGTGGCACTGATGTTAGGCTTTGCCGACGTAGCACTGGTGTTAGAAACGGGAGTTGGTATTGGCACAGTCACTGTGACACTGACGCTAGGCTTTGCCGAAGTAGCACCGGTGTTAGAAACGGGAGTTGGTATTGGCACAGTCTCTGTGACACCGACGTTAGGCTTTGCCGACGTAGCACCGGTGTTAGATTCGGGAGTTGGAATTGTCAGAGTCTCTGTGACACCGACGTTAGGCTTTGCCGATGTAGCACCGGTGTTAGAAACGGGAGTTGGTATTGGCACATTCTCTGTGACACCGACGTTTGGCTTTGCCAACGTAGCACCGGTGTTAGAAACGGGAGTTGGTATTGGCACAGTCTCTGTGACACCGACGTTAGGCTTTGCCGACGTAGCACCGGTGTTAGAAATGGGAGTTGGAATTGGCACAGTCTCTGTGACACCAACGTTAGGCTTTGCCGATGTACCACCGGTGTTAGAAACGGGAGTTGGAATTGGCACATTCTCTGTGACACCGACGTTTGGCTTTGCCGACGTAGCACCGGTGTTAGAAACGGGAGTTGGTATTGGCACAGTCTCTGTTACACTGATGTTAGGCTTTGCCGACGTAGCACCGGTGTTAGAAGCAGGAGTTGGTATTGGCAGAGTCTCTGTGACACCGACGTTAGGCTTTGCCGACGTAGCACCGGTGTTAGAAACGGGAGTTGGTATTGGCACAGTCTCTGTGACACCGACGTTAGGCTTTGCCGACGTAGCACCGGTGTTAGAAACGGGAGTTGGAATTGGCACAGTCTCTGTGACACCGACGTTAGGCTTTGCCGATGTACCACCGGTGTTAGAAACGGGAGTTGGCATTGGCACATTCTCTGTGATACCGACGTTTGGCTTTGCCGACGTAGCACCGGTGTTAGAAACAGGAGTTGGAATTGGCACAGTCTCTGTGACACCGACGTTAGGCTTTGCCGACGTAGCACCGTTGTTAGAAACGGGAGTTGGTATTGGCACAGTCTCTGTTACACTGACGTTAGGCTTTGCCGACGTAGCACCGGTGTTAGAAGCAGGAGTTGGTATTGGCAGAGTCTCTGTGACACCGACGTTAGGCTTTGCCGACGTAGCACCGGTGTTAGAAACGGGAGTTGGTATTGGCACAGTCTCTGTGACACCGACGTTAGGCTTTGCCGACGTAGCACCGGTGTTAGAAACGGGAGTTGGAATTGGCACAGTCTCTGTGACACCGACGTTAGGCTTTGCCGATGTACCACCGGTGTTAGAAACGGGAGTTGGTATTGGCACAGTCTCTGTGGCACTGATGTTAGGCTTTGCCGACGTAGCACTGGTGTTAGAAACGGGAGTTGGTATTGGCACAGTCACTGTGACACTGACGCTAGGCTTTGCCGAAGTAGCACCGGTGTTAGAAACGGGAGTTGGTATTGGCACAGTCTCTGTGACACCGACGTTAGGCTTTGCCGACGTAGCACCGGTGTTAGATTCGGGAGTTGGAATTGTCAGAGTCTCTGTGACACCGACGTTAGGCTTTGCCGATGTAGCACCGGTGTTAGAAACGGGAGTTGGTATTGGCACAGTCTCTGTGACACCGACGTTAGGCTTTGCCGACGTAGCACCGGTGTTAGATTCGGGAGTTGGAATTGTCAGAGTCTCTGTGACACCGACGTTAGGCTTTGCCGATGTAGCACCGGTGTTAGAAACGGGAGTTGGTATTGGCACATTCTCTGTGACACCGACGTTTGGCTTTGCCAACGTAGCACCGGTGTTAGAAACGGGAGTTGGTATTGGCACAGTCTCTGTGACACCGACGTTAGGCTTTGCCGACGTAGCACCGGTGTTAGAAATGGGAGTTGGAATTGGCACAGTCTCTGTGACACCAACGTTAGGCTTTGCCGATGTACCACCGGTGTTAGAAACGGGAGTTGGAATTGGCACATTCTCTGTGACACCGACGTTTGGCTTTGCCGACGTAGCACCGGTGTTAGAAACGGGAGTTGGTATTGGCACAGTCTCTGTTACACTGATGTTAGGCTTTGCCGACGTAGCACCGGTGTTAGAAGCAGGAGTTGGTATTGGCAGAGTCTCTGTGACACCGACGTTAGGCTTTGCCGACGTAGCACCGGTGTTAGAAACGGGAGTTGGTATTGGCACAGTCTCTGTGACACCGACGTTAGGCTTTGCCGACGTAGCACCGGTGTTAGAAACGGGAGTTGGAATTGGCACAGTCTCTGTGACACCGACGTTAGGCTTTGCCGATGTACCACCGGTGTTAGAAACGGGAGTTGGCATTGGCACATTCTCTGTGATACCGACGTTTGGCTTTGCCGACGTAGCACCGGTGTTAGAAACAGGAGTTGGAATTGGCACAGTCTCTGTGACACCGACGTTAGGCTTTGCCGACGTAGCACCGTTGTTAGAAACGGGAGTTGGTATTGGCACAGTCTCTGTTACACTGACGTTAGGCTTTGCCGACGTAGCACCGGTGTTAGAAGCAGGAGTTGGTATTGGCAGAGTCTCTGTGACACCGACGTTAGGCTTTGCCGACGTAGCACCGGTGTTAGAAACGGGAGTTGGTATTGGCACAGTCTCTGTGACACCGACGTTAGGCTTTGCCGACGTAGCACCGGTGTTAGAAACGGGAGTTGGAATTGGCACAGTCTCTGTGACACCGACGTTAGGCTTTGCCGATGTACCACCGGTGTTAGAAACGGGAGTTGGCATTGGCACATTCTCTGTGACACCGACGTTTGACTTTGCCGACGTAGCACCGGTGTTAGAAACAGGAGTTGGAATTGGCACAGTCTCTGTGACACCGACGTTAGGCTTTGCCGACGTAGCACCGTTGTTAGAAACGGGAGTTGGTATTGGCACAGTCTCTGTTACACTGACGTTAGGCTTTGCCGATGTACCACCAGTGTTAGAACCGGGAGTTGGTATTGGCACAGTCTCTGTGACACCGTTGTTAGGATTTGCCAATGTAGCACCGGTGTTAGAAACGGGAGTTGGTATTGGCACAGTCTCTGTGACACTGACGTTAGGCTTTGCCGACGTAGCACCGGTGTTATAAGCAGGAGTTGGTATTGGCACAGTCTCTGTGACACCGACGTGAGGATTTACCGATGTAGCACCGGTGTTAGAAACGGGAGTTGGTATTGGCACATTCTCTGTGACACTGACGTTAGGCTTTGCCGATGTAGCACCAGTGTTAGAAGCAGGAGTTGGTATTGGCACAGTCACTGTGACACCGACGTTAGCCTTTGCCGACGTAGCACCGGTGTTAGAAACAGGAGTTGGTTTTGGCACAGTATCTGTTACCCCGACGTTATATTTTGTCGATGTAGCACCGGTGTTAGAAACGGGAGTTGGTATTGGCACAGTCTCTGTGACACCGACGTTAGGCTTTATCGATGTAGCACCGGTGTTAGAAACGAGAGTTGGTATTGTTACAGTTTCTGTGACACCACTGTTAGGCTTTGCCGACGAAGCACCGGTGTTAGAACCGGGAGTTGGTATTGGCACAGTGTCTATGACACTGACGTTAGGCTTTGCCGATGTAGCACCGGGGTTAGAAACGGGAGTTGGTATTGGCACAGTCTCTGTGACACCGACGTTTGGCTTTGCCGACATAGCACCGGTGTTATAAACGGCAGTTGGTATTGGCATAGTCTCTGTGGCACCGCTGTTAGGCTTTGCCGATGTAGCACCGGTGTTAGAAACGGGAGTTGGTATTGGCACAGTCACTGTGACACCGTCGTTAGGCTTTGCCGACATAGCACCGGTGTTAGAAACGGGAGTTGGTATTGGCACAGTCTCTGTGACACCGACGTTAGGCTTTGCCGACGTAGCACCGGTGTTAGAAACGGGAGTTGGTATTGGCACAGTCTCTGTGACACCGACGTTAGGCTTTGCCGATGTAGCACCGGTGTTAGAAACGGGAGTTGGTATTGGCACATTCTCTGTGACACCGACGTTTGGCTTTGCCAACGTAGCACCGGTGTTAGAAACGGGAGTTGGTATTGGCACAGTCTCTGTGACACCGACGTTAGGCTTTGCCGACGTAGCACCGGTGTTAGAAACGGGAGTTGGAATTGGCACAGTCTCTGTGACACCGACGTTAGGCTTTGCCGATGTACCACCGGTGTTAGAAACGGGAGTTGGAATTGGCACATTCTCTGTGACACCGACGTTTGGCTTTGCCGACGTAGCACCGGTGTTAGAAACGGGAGTTGGTATTGGCACAGTCTCTGTTACACTGATGTTAGGCTTTGCCGATGTAACACCGGTGTTAGAACCGGGAGTTGGTATTGGCACAGTCTCTGTGACACTGACGTTAGGCTTTGCCGACGTAGCACCGGTGTTAGAAGCAGGAGTTGGTATTGGCAGAGTCTCTGTGACACCGACGTTAGGCTTTGCCGACGTAGCACCGGTGTTAGAAACGGGAGTTGGTATTGGCACAGTCTCTGTGACACCGACGTTAGGCTTTGCCGACGTAGCACCGGTGTTAGAAACGGGAGTTGGAATTGGCACAGTCTCTGTGACACCGACGTTAGGCTTTGCCGATGTACCACCGGTGTTAGAAACGGGAGTTGGAATTGGCACATTCTCTGTGACAACGACGTTTGGCTTTGCCGACGTAGCACCGGTGTTAGAAACGGGAGTTGGTATTGGCACAGTCTCTGTTACACTGATGTTAGGCTTTGCCGATGTAACACCGGTGTTAGAACCGGGAGTTGGTATTGGCACAGTCTCTGTGACACTGACGTTAGGCTTTGCCGACGTAGCACCGGTGTTAGAAGCAGGAGTTGGTATTGGCAGAGTCTCTGTGACACCGACGTTAGGCTTTGCCGACGTAGCACCGGTGTTAGAAACTGGATTTGGTATTGGCACAGTCTCTGTGACACTGGCGTTAGGCTTTGCCGACGTAGCACCGGTGTTAGAACCTGGAGTGGGTATTGGCACAGTCTCTGTTACACCGATGTTAGGCTTTGCCGATGTAGCACCGGTGTTAGAAGCAGGAGTTGGTATTGGCACAGTCTCTGTGACACCGACGTTTGGCTTTGCTGACGTAGCACCGGTGTTAGAAACGGGAGTTGGTATTGGCACAGTCTCTGTTACACTGATGTTAGGCTTTGCCGATGTAACACCGGTGTTAGAACCGGGAGTTGGTATTGGCACAGTCTCTGTGACACTGACGTTAGGCTTTGCCGACGTAGCACCGGTGTTAGAAGCAGGAGTTGGTATTGGCAGAGTCTCTGTGACACCGACGTTAGGCTTTGCCGACGTAGCACCGGTGTTAGAAACGGGAGTTGGTATTGGCACAGTCTCTGTGACACCGACGTTAGGCTTTGCCGACGTAGCACCGGTGTTAGAAACGGGAGTTGGAATTGGCACAGTCTCTGTGACACCGACGTTAGGCTTTGCCGATGTACCACCGGTGTTAGAAACGGGAGTTGGAATTGGCACATTCTCTGTGACAACGACGTTTGGCTTTGCCGACGTAGCACCGGTGTTAGAAACGGGAGTTGGTATTGGCACAGTCTCTGTTACACTGATGTTAGGCTTTGCCGATGTAACACCGGTGTTAGAACCGGGAGTTGGTATTGGCACAGTCTCTGTGACACTGACGTTAGGCTTTGCCGACGTAGCACCGGTGTTAGAAGCAGGAGTTGGTATTGGCAGAGTCTCTGTGACACCGACGATAGGCTTTGCCGACGTAGCACCGGTGTTAGAAACTGGATTTGGTATTGGCACAGTCTCTGTGACACTGGCGTTAGGCTTTGCCGACGTAGCACCGGTGTTAGAACCGGGAGTGGGTATTGGCACAGTCTCTGTTACACCGATGTTAGGCTTTGCCGATGTAGCACCGGTGTTAGAAGCAGGAGTTGGTATTGGCACAGTCTCTGTGACACTGACGTTAGGCTTTGCCGATATAGCACCGGTGTTAGAAACGGGAGTTGGTATTGGCACAGTCTCTGTGACACTAACGTTAGGCTTTGCCGACGTAGCACCGGTGTTAGAAACGGGAGTTGGTATTGGCACAGTCTCTGTGACACCGACGTTAGGCTTTGCCGATGTAGCACCGGTGTTAGAAACGGGAGTTGGTATTGGCACAGTCTCTGTGACACTGACGTTAGGCTTTGCCAATGTAGCACCGGTGTCAAAAACGGGAGTTGGTATTGGCACAGTCACTGTGACACCGACGTTTAACTTTGCCGACGTAGCACCCGTGTTAGAAACGGGAGTTGGTATTGGCACAGTCTCTGTGACACTGACGTTAGGCTTTGCCGATATAGCACCGGTGTTAGAAACGGGAGTTGGTATTGGCACAGTCTCTGTGGCACTGATGTTAGGCTTTGCCGATGTAGCACCGGTGTTAGAAATGAGAGTTGGTATTGGCACAGTCTCTGTGACACCGACGTTAGGCTTTGCCGATGTAGCACCGGTGTTAGAAACAGGAGTTGGTATTGGCACAGTCTCTGTGACACTGACGTTAGGCTTTGCCAATGTAGCACCGGTGTCAGAAACGGGAGTTGGTATTGGCACAGTCACTGTGACACCGACGTTTGACTTTTCCGACGTAGCACCCGTGTTAGAAATGGGAGTTGGTATTGGCACATTCTCTGTGACACTGACGTTAGGCTTTGCCGATGTAGCACCAGTGTTAGAAACGGGAGTTGGTATTGGCACAGTCTCTGTGACACTGATGGTAGGCTTTGCCGATGTAGCACCGGTGTTAGAAACGGGAGTTGGTATTGGCACAGTCTCTGTGACACCGACGTTAGGCTTTGCCGATGTAGCACCAGTGTTAGAAACGGGAGTTGGTTTTGGCACAGTCTCTGTGACACCGACGTTAGGCTTTGCCGATGTAGCACCGGTGTTAGAAACGATAGTTGGTATTGGCACAGTCTCTGTGACACTGATGGTAGGCTTTGCCGATGTAGCACCGGTGTTAGAAACGGGAGTTGGTATTGGCACAGTCTCTGTGACACCGACGTTAGGCTTTGCCGATGTTGCACCGGTGTTAGAAACGGGAGTTGGTATTGGCACAGTCTCTGTGACACCGACGTTAGGCTTTGCCGATGTAGCACCGGTGTTAGAAACACGAGTTGGCATTGGCACGATCTCTGTGATACCGACGTTAGGCTTTGCCGACGTAGCAATGGTGTTAGAAACATGAGTTGGTATTGGCACAACTGGTGTGACACCGACATTAGGCATTACAGCAGTAGCAATAGTAGTCGTGGTAGTGTTAGAAACTGGAGTTGGTATTGGCACAGTCTCTGTGACACTGATGTTAGGCTTTGCCAGTGTAGCAACGGTGTCAAAAACTGTAGTTGGTATTGGCACAGACTCTGTGCCATTGTTGCTGGGTTGTGTTATGTTCGACACGGCAATTGAGGTGACGTCGGTTGCGACTGGGGTACCCGCAGTGCTGGGGCCTGATGTTCCCGTTGGGGGACGAGTTGTCATCTGCGTAGCTGTAAAAAACAAAGCACGTTGTTTAGAGTTGGAAGCAAGACGCGCACGCGGAAACAACGAAGAGAAAACGGGATGAGGGGACGCAGCCTAGAATCGGAGTCCAACTTCTTTTCAACCTTGTCCTTTGAACAACGGTGAGTACGGTGTTAGCGCAATTCTTGTAGGCCGAGGCCTGTCATGGGCGTGCTGTCACAGGCATTTGTCAATCCTCTGCTGGATGAATGCCTCCCCCATACTCTGCCACGCTGGTCATTGCAGGTTGGTGAAGGGGCGCGGTGGTTGCGCACCGGTTCCGATATCGCTCACCACTGAAATTACCGATGGTTGAGAATTGAACTCAGGTCGTTGGGTTCAGAATGACTCAGAGGCGCCGAGGAACCACTGACAAGCGGGAAGGCAACCGTGAGATGATCCGGCACCAACAATTGCCCAAGCTCTGCAGTCCTCTCTATGTTAAATGTGTGATCGGCCAATGATGAATGTTTACATGTGGGAGGAAATCGGAGCACCCCTGCAGAAAACCCACACGTGCGAGGGAGAAACACTGTATCCCATATCGACTGAATGGGTCGAATCCACATTTTTCCTGGACTGACGTCTGGCTGCTCAAGGCTCGCGGGAAGGGAGGTTCACTCAGCCTCACTGCCTCCACAGTGCAGGATTACAGGCCACGTGCATAGCCACCTCCTTGGCACAGATGCACCATCATCATCAGTCATGATCAATCCACTGCTGGATGAAGGCATCTCCAAGCCACCGCCATCCCCCACGACCGCACGACGCTAACTTCCACCATGAATACTCACTGCAAAGCTCCTCGTCACTGTAGTCTCCACAGTCGTTAGACCCATTGCAGACAGCTGACAGTGGAGCACACGCCCCGTTGTAACACTGGAAGGAGTCGGGTGGACAACAGAGGCTCTCGTCTGAACCGTCTGGGCAGTCCACGTCTCCGTCACAGCGGTAGAGAGACGGGATGCATTGGCCTCCTCCGCAGCTGAACTCCCCAATCGCACAGCCTGTCCAGAAAAAAAGTTGGTAGCTTGAGTACCTACATCCAGATGAATTTCTGTCAGGCTTGGTCGCACCCACAGTCATAATTCAGAAAGATAGAGTCCCTGAATTTCAGATTAATTTGAAAATTCAGAAATTGGGCCGAGACACAAAACATCAGATGATCCAGAATGTTTGGTTTGGATTGATCCCAAAATGCAATGTCGCAAAAGTGACGTCACTTCCATGACATCCCCTCCACGCTGTTACTGCTTCAAATGCAGACACTTGTCTCTTTTGAAAAAGCATTAAAATATTAAACATTGCATTAAAAGTTATAGTTTTTCTGAGTAAACTTGTGCAAAAAAAGTCCCACTGAATAACTAACACTCATCACCATGTATATATATGTGTATATTGACATGTCTAAGATAATCTATAATAATCTAAGATAAAGCTCTAGTATAACTAATTAGCTATGAATAAACTGTTTCACCATTTAAATGAATATAAAGTCATATTAATGGGACTCATGTAAGTGATTGTGATAATTTATTCTATAATATATTCAAATACATTGACCTCTAGGTATCACTTCCTGCCACTTCCAGATCCTTTGTGGGCACACACTGATGACATCACACCACCTATTTAGGGCCTAACACTGGAGGACATTTTCACAATTCTGGCAACTGCCTGATGCTGCAGTTTGTAACTAATGGTACAATATAATGGATTGCTCTATTACACAGTGGTGTGCTGATGCAGAAACACATTGGCACATTTGTTCACATGATAATTTTATTTATCACAATATTGGTTCACGAAGGTGTACTGTCTGTTAAATTGATGACGTGCAAATTCGTAAAAACATATTGAGGCAGATGTTGACAACTCACTGCAATTCTGCTCGTCGCTGTAGTCTCCACAGTCGTCAGCTCCATCGCACACGAACGAGGGGGAGGTGCAGGCCCCGTTGCCACACTGGAAGGAGTCGGGTGGACAATCGGTGCAGCGGCCCTCGTCCGAGCCGTCTGGGCAGTCCGCGTCTCCGTCACATCGGTAGAGAGATGGGATGCACTGGCCTCCTCCACAGCTGAACTCCCCAATCGCACAGCCTGTCCAGGAAAAAAGTTGTTAGCTTGAGTACCTACATCCAGGTGAATTTCTGTCAGGCTTGGCAACACCCACAGTCATCACTAAGAATGATAATGAGTCCCTGAAATTTAGATTAATTTTAAAATCCAGAAATCAGGCCTAGACACAAAACATCGGATGATCCAGAATGTTTGGTTTGGATTGATCCCAAAATGCAATGTCGCAAAAGTGACGTCACTTCCATGACATCCCCTTCACGCTGTTACTGCTTCAAATGCAGACACTTGTCTCTTTTGAAAAATCATTAAAATATTAAACATTGCATAAAAAGTTATAGTTTTTATGAGTAAACTTGTGCAAAAAAGTCCAACTGAATAACTAACACTCATCACCATGTAAATATATATATGTGTGTATATTGACATGTCTAAAATAATCTATAATAATCTAAGATAACACTCTAGTATAACTAATTAGCTATAAAAAACTGTTTCACCATTTAAATGAATATGAAGTCATATTAATAGGTCTCATGTAAGTGATTGTGATCATTTATTCTATAATATATACAAATACATTGACCTCTAGGTATCACTTCCTGCCACTTCCAGCTCTCTTGTGGGCACACACTGATGACATCACACCACCTATTTAGGGCCCAACACTGGAGGACATTTTCACAATTCTGGAAACTGCCTGATGCTACAGTTTGCAACTATCAGCGAAATGTGATGCCTAATTGTTAAATGTTGTGCATGATCTACAACACAGCAGTGTGATGAAGCAGTAATAAATTGGCACATCTGTTCACGTGAAAATTTAATTCATCACAATATTGATGGTGAAAGTCTATTATATGTTAAATTGATGACATGGATATAGATAATAACAAATAGCAGAAGATGTTGACAACTCACTGCAATTCTGCTCGTCGCTGTAGTCTCCACAGTCGTCAGCTCCATCGCACACGAACGAGGGGGAGGTGCAGGCCCCGTTGCCACACTGGAAGGAGTCGGGTGGACAATCGGTGCAGCGGCCCTCGTCCGAGCCGTCTGGGCAGTCCGTGTCTCCGTCACAGCGGTAGAGAGATGGGATGCACTGGCCTCCTCCACAGCTGAACTCCCCAATCGCACAGCCTGTCCAGGAAAAAAGTTGTTAGCTTGAGTACCTACATCCAGGTGAATTTCTGTCAGGCTTGGCAGCACCCACAGTCATCACTAAGAATGATAATGAGTCCCTGAAATTTAGATTAATTTTAAAATCCAGAAATCAGGCCTAGACACAAAACATCGGATGATCCAGAATGTTTGGTTTGGATTGATCCCAAAATGCAATGTCGCAAAAGTGACGTCACTTCCATGACATCCCCTTCACGCTGTTACTGCTTCAAATGCAGACACTTGTCTCTTTTGAAAAATCATTAAAATATTAAACATTGCATTAAAAGTTATAGTTTTTATGAGTAAACTTGTGCAAAAAAAGTCCAACTGAATAACTAACACTCATCACCATGTAAATATATATATGTGTGTATATTGACATGTCTAAAATAATCTATAATAATCTAAGATAACACTCTAGTATAACTAATTAGCTATGAAAAACTGTTTCACCATTTAAATGAATATGAAGTCATATTAATAGGTCTCATGTAAGTGATTGTGATCATTTATTCTATAATATATACAAATACATTGACCTCTAGGTATCACTTCCTGCCACTTCCAGCTCCCTTGTGGGCACACACTGATGACATCACACCACCTATTTAGGGCCCAACACTGGAGGACATTTTCACAATTCTGGCAACTGCCTGATGCTACAGTTTGCAACTATCAGCGAAATGTGATGCCTAATTGTTAAATGTTGTGCATGATCTACAACACAGCAGTGTGATGAAGCAGTAATAAATTGGCACATCTGTTCACGTGAAAATTTAATTCATCACAATATTGATGGTGAAAGTCTATTATGTGTTAAATTGATGACATGGATATAGATAATAACAAATAGCAGAAGATGTTGACAACTCACTGCAATTCTGCTCGTCGCTGTAGTCTCCACAGTCGTCAGCTCCATCGCACACAAACGAGGGGGAGGTGCAGGCTCCATTGCCGCACTGGAAGGAGTCGGGTGGACAATCGGTGCAGCGGCTCTCGTCCGAGCCGTCTGGGCAGTCCGCGTCTCCGTCACAGCGGTAGAGAGATGGGATGCACTGGCCTCCTCTGCAGCTGAACTCCCCAATCGCACAGCCTGTCCAGAAAAAAGTTATTAGCTTGAGTACCTACATCCAGGTGAATTTCTGTCAGGCTTGGCAGCACCCACAGTCATCACTAAGAATGATAATGAGTCCCTGAATTTTAGATTAATTTTAAAATCCAGAAATCAGGCCTAGACACAAAACATCAGATGATCCAGAATGTTTGTTTCGGATTGATCCGAAAATGTGATGTCGCAAAAAGTGACGTCACTTCCATGACAGCCCCTCCATGCTGTTATTGCTTCAAATGTAGTCACTTGTCATCTCTTTTGATAAATCACAGAAATATTCAACATGGTTGTGAAGTCATAGTTGTTCTGATTAAACGTATGTAAAAAATATAAACTGAAAAACTATGACTAACATTGATCACCACGTAAATATAATTGTATTTATTTACATATCTAACATAATATATAATCTATAATAACCCTCTATTATAACTAATTAACTCTGCCTAACCTGTTTCACCATTTAAATCGTCATATTAACATACGTCACGAAAGTGAATGTGATCTAACATTTCATCATTTATTTGAATATATTAACCTAGAGGTATCACTTCCTGCTACTTCCTGCTTCCTTGTGGGCGCACGCTGATGACATCACACCACCTATTTAGGGCCCAACAATGGAGGACATTTTCACAATTCTGGCAACTGCCTGATGCTGCAGTTTGTAACTATAAGAGAAAAGTGGCGCCTAATGGTACAATATAATGGATTGCTCTATTACACAGTTGTGTGCTGATGCAGAAACACATTGGCACATTTGTTCACGTGATAATTTTAGTTATCACAACATTGGTTTGCGAAGTTCTACTGTCTGTTAAATTGATAACGTGCAAATTCGTAAAAACATATTGAGGCAGATGTTGACAACTCACTGCAGTTCTGCTCGTCGCTGTAGTCTCCACAGTCGTCAGCTCCATCGCACACGAACGAGGGGGAGGTGCAGGCCCCGTTGCCACACTGGAAGGAGTCGGGTGGACAATCGGTGCAGCGGCTCTCGTCCGAGCCGTCTGGGCAGTCCACGTCTCCATCACAGCGGTAAAGAGATGGGATGCACTGGCCTCCTCCACAGCTGAACTCCCCAATCGCACAGCCTGTCCAGAAAAAAGGTTGGTAGCTTGAGTACCTACATCCAGGTGAATTTATGTCAGGCTTGGTAGCACCCACAGTCATCACGACAAGTATTAATGAGTTCCTGAAAATTATATTAATCTGAAAAATTAAAAAGCAAGCCTAGGTATGAAATATTAAGTAACCCGGAAAGTTTTGTTTTGGATTGATACAAGAAGTGACATTACTTCCATGACATCCCCTCCACGCTGTTACTGCTTTAAATGCAGTCTTTTGTCGTCTCTTTTGATGCATCATAAAAATATAAAACATGGCATTGAAGTTATAGTTATTCTTATTAAAAGTATGTATGTAATTAAACTGAATAATTATGACTAAGCAGTATCACCACGGTTATATGTGTATCTTGCTATTTCTAACATCTACTATGATCTACCATAACCTTCTATTATAACTGATTAGCGATAACTAACTTGTTTCACTGTGCAAACCTTCATATTAACATATATCTCGTAATTGACTGTGATCTATACATTTTATAATTTATGCTAATGCATTCATCTCTAGGTATTACTTCCTGCCACTTCCTGCTCCCGTGTGGGCACACACTGATGACATCACACCACCTATTTAGGGCCCAACACTGGAGGACATTTTCACAATTCTGGCAACTGCCTGATGCTGCCAATTGTAACTATCAGTGAAACGTGACGCCTAATGGTAATATAAAATGGATTGCTTTATAACACAGTGGTGTGCTGAAGCAGAAACACATTGGCACATCTTTTCACGTGATAATCATTTTTTAATCACAATGTTGGCTCGCAAAGGTTTAGTGTCTATTAAATTGATAAGATGTATATTTGTAACAACATGAAGAGGCAGATGTTCACAACTCACTGCAGTTCTGCTCGTCGCTGTAGTCCCCACAGTCGTCGGCCCCGTCGCACACGAACGAAAGGGAGGTGCAGGCCCCGTTGCCGCAGGTGAACGAGTTGGGTGGACAATCGGTGCACCTCGTCTCGTCCGAGCCGTCCGGGCAGTCCACGTCTCCGTCACAGCGGTAGATGGATGGGATGCACTCGCCTCCTCCACAGCGGAACTCATCCGTTGCACAGCCTTCGAAGAGAAACTCAGGGTGAGTCAATGTGTACCGAAGAAACCAATGCAGCACGAGGAGGGTGTTCCATCATCGAATGCCAATGTCGATAACGCAAGGTTTTTCTACTCACTGCAATTCTGCTCGTCGCTGTAGTCTCCACAGTCGTCAGCTCCATCGCACACGAACGAGGGGGAGGTGCAGGCCCCGTTGCCGCACTGGAAGGAGTCGGGTGGACAATCGGTGCAGCGGCTCTCGTCCGAGCCGTCCGGGCAGTCCGTGTCTCCATCACAGCGGTAGCCGGATGGGATGCACTGGCCTCCTCTGCAGCGGAACTCATCCGCTCCACAGCCTTGAAACAGAAACAGAGTGTCAATCAACATGTACCGAGTAAACCAATGCAGCACTACCAGTTTAACATAGAGGCATTCGCGACCAAAATCATCCATAATACAGCTTTTTTTATCGGTTAGATCGTGCAACTATAAAGGTGTCGTTCAAACCACTGCCACCCGACACAGTCATTAAGTAAGGTTTGTCATTTACATAGAACATGCCAATTCATTACTAGTACAGCACACCGGTGTATTGGAGAGCAAATCCACATTTACAATCTGAGTACGTTTCGCCAATAATTAGCACCGGCACCATCAGGCAGCAGCCAGATTTGTAAAGAAATCGTCCTTTTTGTTCCTGAAGGGGTTAGAAGAACAATGTGCATGCAAAATGTGCATGTTTGATGTAAGTTCATTCGCATATGATTAACCCAACCGGTAATGGATACTCATTATAATTTATATCTATTCACTAATCCCCTCCCACTTCACGCAAGATTGGCTCACAAGTGATGTCATCACATCCATTACTCTATTTAAGGCACAAAACAGGAGGATTTCTCCACAAATTTGGCTACCGCCTGATGATGCCGGTTGTAATTACTGACAAAATGTCGTACTCAGATTGTAAATATTGTGGATTTGCTCTCAAACACACCGGTGTGCTCTTCTAGTAATGAATTGGCATGTTCTGTTCACGTGACAAACCTTACTAATTGGCTGTGTCTAGTGGTGGTGGTTTGAAAGGCAGCAATACCAATAGGGTGTACCATCATCGAACGCCAATATTGATAACTTCAAGATTATTCCACTCACTGCAGTTCTGCTCGTCGCTGTAGTCTCCACAGTCGTCGGCTCCATCGCACATGAACGAGGGGGAGGTGCAGGCCCCGTTGCCACACTGGAAGGAGTCGGGTGGACAATCGGTGCAGCGGCCCTCGTCCGAGCCGTCTGGGCAGTCCGTGTCTCCATCACAGCGGTAGCCAGATGGGATGCACTCACCTCCTCCGCAGCGGAACTCATCCGCTCCACAGCCTTCAAACAGAAACACAGTGTCAATCAATGTGTACCGAGTAAACCAATGCAGTACTACCAGTTTAACATGGAGGCATTCGCGACCAAAATCATCCATAATACAGCTTTTTTATCGGGTAGATCGCGCAACTATAAAGGTGTCGTTCAAACCACTGCCACCCGACACAGCCATTAAGTAAGGTTTGTCATTTAAATAGAACATGCCAATTCGTTACTAGTACAGCACACCGGTGTGTTGCAGAGCAAATCCACATTTACAATCTGAATACGTTTCGCCGGTAACGAGCACCGGCATCATCAGGTAGCAGCCAGATTTGTAAAGAAATCCTCCTGTTTTGTTCCTGAAGAGGGAACGAGAAAAATGTGCATGCATAATGTGCATGCTTGATGTAAGATCATTAGCATATGAATAACCCAGCCGGTAATGGATACTCATTGTAATTTATATCTGTTCACTAATCCCTTCCCACTTCACACAAGATTGGCTCACAAGTGATGTCATCACATCCATTACTCTATGTAAGGCACAAAACAGGAGGATTTCTCCACAAATTTGGCTGCCGCCTGATGATGCCGGTTGTAATTACTGACAAAACATCCTACTCAGATTGTACATGTTGTGGATTTGCTCTCCAACACACCGGTGTGCTGTGCTAGTAATTAATTAGCATGTTCTGTTTACGTGACAAACGTTACTTATCGGCTGTGTCGGGTGGTGGCGGGTTTCACGGCAGCACTATCAATAGTGTGTACCATCATCGAATGCCAATATTGATAACTTCAGGGTTATTCCACTCACTGCAGTTCTGCTCGTCGCTGTAGTCTCCACAGTCGTCAGCTCCATCGCACACGAACGAGGGGGAGGTGCAGGCCCCGTTGCCGCACTGGAAGGAGTCGGGTGGACAATCGGTGCAGCGGCCCTCGTCCGAGCCGTCTGGGCAGTCCGAGTCTCCGTCACAACGGTAGCCGGATGGGATGCACTCACCTCCTCTGCAGCGGAACTCATCCGCTCCACAGCCTTCAAAGAGAAACACAGTGTCAATCAATGTGTACCGAGTAAACCAATGCAGCACTACCAGTTTAACATGGAGGCTTTCCCGACCAATATCATCCATAATACAGGTTTTTTTGGGGTTAGATCGCATGAAGATAAATGTGTCGTTAAACCCACCACCATCCGACACAGCAAACTAGTAAGTTTTGTCACGTAAACAGAACATGCCAATTCGTTACTCGTGTAATGACATGGTGACACCTGCTGGACTGTAAGGGGAATCAAGGGTACAGGCACGGTCAAGTAACAACCAATTAGAGAAGGAGGTGTATCTGGGGCAAAGATGAAATGAGGGGTTTGCCGAGAATCTTCAGGAACCTGTTCGAAAGTTCCACGAGAAGGCGTGGCCGGAGGCGTGGCCTAGCCACGCCTGGGGGGTATAAGGGGGAGCGGACCCAGGGCTCGGGACTCGTGTGTGGGGTCTGGGTCCTGGTTGCTTCGCTGCTCGCCATCATCTCTCTCCGTCATCCGGCCACGTGGAAGATCTCCTGCGTGGTTTCCATCGCCGTCATTGTCACGCCGCCAGCCAGTGGTGGAGCCGAGTGAGGGCGATGGGACCACGCCGAGTGATCGGCTGTGTGTAGCCAGTAGAGACGTTAATACCTCGTGTTGTACTCAGTGTGAGAAGGAATAAGTGTTCGCCTGTGTTGTGCCTAGTGTGAATAATAAAGAAGAAGTACCCTTTACACGACGTGCCGCAGAAGTCGCTCATTACACTAGTTCAGCACACCGCTGCGTTGGAGGGCATATCCACAACATTTACAATCTGGGTTCGTTTCGCCAGTAATTAGCACCGGCACCATCAGGCAGCAGCCAGATTTGTAAAGAAATCCTCCTGTTTTGTTCCTGAAGGGGGTATGAGAACAATGTGCATGCATAATGTGCATGCTTGATGTAAGATCATTAGCATATGAATAACCCAACCGGTAATGGATACTAATTGAAATTTATATCTGTTCACTAATCCCTTCCCACTTCACACAAGATTGGCTCACAAGTGATGTCATCACATCCATTACTCTATTTAAGGCACAAAACAGGAGGATTTCTCCACAAATTTGGCTGCCGCCTGATGATGCCGGTTGTAATTACTGACAAAACATCCTACTCAGATTGTACATGTTGTGGATTTGCTCTCAAACACACCGATGTGCTTTTCTAGTAATGCATTGGCATGTTCTGTTTACATGACACCCCTTACGAATCGGCTGTGTCGAGTGGTGGTGGGTTGAACGGCAGCACTACCAATAGGGTGTACCATCATCAAACGCCAATATTGATAACTTCAGGGTTATTCCACTCACTGCAGTTCTGCTCGTCGCTGTAGTCTCCACAGTCGTCGGCTCCATCGCACACGAACGAGGGGGAGGTGCAGGCCCCGTTGCCACACTGGAAGGAGTCGGGTGGACAATCGGTGCAGCGGCCCTCGTCCGAGCCATCTGGGCAGTCCGAGTCTCCGTCACAGCGGTAGCCAGATGGGATGCACTCACCTCCTCTGCAGCGGAACTCATCCGCTCCACAGCCTTCAAAGAGAAACACAGTGTCAATCAATGTATACCAAGTAAACCAATGCAGCACTACCAGTTTAACATGGAGGCATTAGTGACCAAAATCATCCAAAATACAGCTTATTTATCGGTTAGATCGCGCAACTATGAAGGTGTCGTTCAAACCACCGCCACCCGACACAGCCATTAAGTAAGGTTTGTCATGTAAATAGAACATGCCAATTTGTTACTAGTACAGCACACCGGTGTGTTGGAGAGCAAATCCACATTTACAATCTAA
This sequence comes from Lampetra planeri, assembly GCF_965212315.1. Lineage (NCBI taxonomy): Eukaryota > Metazoa > Chordata > Hyperoartia > Petromyzontiformes > Petromyzontidae > Lampetra > Lampetra planeri. The sequence continues at coordinate 11,946,041 of NC_136127.1, read as the reverse complement.
GTACGAAGTTTCGCCACTAATTACAACGGACATGATCAGGCGGTAGCCAGATTTGAGGATACATACTCCTGTTTCGCTCCTTAAGGGGGTATAAGAACAATGTGCATGAATAATTATCTAAGTTGATTACAATATTAATAACCCAACCGGTAATGGATACCCATTGTAATTCATATGCATTCATTAATCCCCTACCACTTTGCACAAGAATGACTCACAAGCGAAGTGATCACATCTATCCCTCTATTTAAAGAACGAAACAGGAGGATGTCTCAACAAATCTGGCTGCCGGTTGATAATGCCGGTTGTAATTACTGGCGAAACGTCGTACTCAGATTGTAAATATTGTGGATTTGCTCTCAATCACACCAGGGTGCTCTTCTAGTAATGAATTGGCATGTTTTGTTTACGTGACAAACCTTACTAATTGGCTGTGTTGGTTGGTGGCGGGCTTAACGGCAGCACTATCAATATGGTGTTCCGTCATCGAATATCAATATTGATCATTTTAAGGTTATTCCACTCACTGCAGTTCTGCTCGTCGCTGTAGTCTCCACAGTCGTCAGCTCCATCGCACACGAACGAGGGGGAGGTGCAGGCCCCATTGCCGCACTGGAAGGAGTCGGGTGGACAATCGGTGCAGCGGCTCTCGTCCGAGCCGTCTGGGCAGTCCGAGTCTCCGTCACAACGGTAGCCGGATGGGATGCACTCACCTCCTCCGCAGCGGAACTCATCCGCTCCACAGCCTTCAAACAGAAACACAGTGTCAATCAATGTGTACCGAGTAAACCAATGCAGTACTACCACTTTAACATGGAGGCATTCGCGACCAAAATCATCCATAATACAGCTTTTTTATCGGGTAGATCGTGCAACTATAAAGGTGTCGTTCAAACCACTGCCACCCGACACAGCCATTAAGTAAGGTTTGTCATTTAAATAGAACATGCCAATGTGTTACTAGTACAGCACACCGGTGTGTTGCAGAGCAAATCCACATTTACAATCTGAATACGTTTCGCCGGTAACGAGCACCGGCATCATCAGGTAGCAGCCAGATTTGTAAAGAAATCCTCCTGTTTTGTTCCTGAAGGGGGAAGGAGAAAAATGTGCATGCATAATGTGCATGCTTGATGTAAGATCATTAGCATATGAATAACCCAGCCGGTAATGGATACTCATTGTAATTTATATCTATTCACTAATCCCCTCCCACTTCACACAAGATTGGCTCACAAGTGATGTCATCACATCCATTACTCTATGTAAGGCACAAAACAGGAGGATTTATCCACAAACTTGGCTGCCGCCTGATGATGCCGGTTGTAATTACTGACAAAACATCCTACTCAGATTGTACATGTTGTGGATTTGCTCTCCAACAAACCGGTGTGCTGTGCTAGTAATGAATTAGCATGTTCTGTTTACGTGACAAACGTTACTTATCGGCTGTGTCGGGTGGTGGCGGGTTTCACGGCAGCACTATCAATAGTGTGTACCATCATCGAATGCCAATATTGATAACTTCTGGGTCATTCCACTCACTGCAGTTCTGCTCGTCGCTGTAGTCTCCACAGTCGTCAGCTCCATCGCACATGAATGAGGGGGAGGTGCAGGCCCCATTGCCGCACTGGAAGGAGTCGAGTGGACAATCGGTGCAGCGGCCCTCGTCCGAGCCGTCTGGGCAGTCCGAGTCTCCATCACAGCGGTAGCCGGATGGGATGCACTCACCTCCTCCGCAGCGGAACTCATCCGCTCCACAGCCTTCAAGGAGAAACACAGTGTCAATCACTGTGCACCGAGTAAACCAATGCAGCACTACCAGTTTAACACATAGGCATTCCCGAACAATATCATCCATAATACAGCTTGTTTGGGGTTAGATCGCATGAAGATGAATGTGTTGTAAAACCCACCACCAGGCGACACAGCCAATTAGTAAGGCTTGTCACGTAAACAGAACATGCCAAATCGTTACTAGTGTAATGACATGGTGACACCTGCTGGACTTTTAGGGAATCAAGGGTACAAGCACCGTTAAGTAACAACCAATCAGAGAAGGAGGTGTATCTGGGGCAAAGGTAAAAGGTGGGGTTAGCTGAGAAACTCCAGGAAGCTGTTAGAAGGTTCCACGAGAAGGCATGGCCGGAGGCGGGGCCTAGCCACGCCTGGGGGGATATAAGGGAGAGCAAACCCGGGGCTCGGGGCTCGTGTGTGGGATCTAGGTCCTGGCTGCGTCGCTGCTCGCCATCATCTCTCTCCGTCGTCCGGCCACGTGGAAGATCTCCTGCGTGGTTTCCATCTCCGTCATTGTCAAGCTGCCAGCCAGTGGTGGAGCCGAGTGAGGGTGATGGGACCACGCCAAGTGATCGGCTGTGTGTAGCCAATAGAGACGTTAATACCTCGTGTTGTACTCAGTTTGAGAAGGAATAAGTGTTGTCCTGTGTTGTTAATAGTGTGAATAATAAAGAAAAAGTACCCTCTACACGACGTGTCGCGGAAGTCGCTCATTACACTAGTTCAGCACACCGCTGCGTTGGAGTGCAAATCCACAACATTTACAATCTGGGTACGTTTTGCCAGTAATTAGCACCGGCACCATCAGGCAGCAGCCAGATTTGTAAAGAAATCCTCCTGTTTTGTTCCTGAAGGGGGTACGAGAACAATTTGCATGCATAATGTGCATGCTTGATGTAAGATCATTAGCATATGAATAACTCAACCGGTAATGGATACTAATTGTAAATTATATCTCTTCACTAATCCCTTCCCACTTCACACAAGATTGGCTCACAAGTGATGTCATCACATCCATTACTCTATTTAAGGCACAAAACAGGAGGATTTCTCCACAAATTTGGCTGCCGCTTGATGATGCCGGTTATAATTACTGATTAAACATCGTACTCAGATTGTACATGTTGTGGATTTGTTCTCTAACACATCGGTGACCTGTGCTAGTAATAAATTAGCATGTTCTGTTTACGTGACAAACCTTACTAATTGGATGTTTCGGGTGGTGGCCGGTTTAATGGCAGCACTACCAATAGGGTGTACCAAAATCGAATGCCAATATTGATAACTTAAGGGTTATTCCACTCACTGCAGTTCTGCTCGTCACTGTAGTCTCCACAGTCGTCAGCTCCATCGCACACGAACGAGGGGTAGGTGCAGGCCCCATTGCCGCACTGGAAGGAGACGGGTGGACAATCGGTGCAGCGGCCCTCGTCCGAGCCGTCTGGGCAGTCCGAGTCTCCGTCACAACGGTAGCCGGATGGGATGCACTCACCTCCTCCGCAGCGGAACTCATCCGCTCCACAGCCTTCAAACAGAAACACAGTGTCAATCAACGTGTACCGAGTAAACCAATGCAGCACTATCAGTTTATCATAGAGGCATTCGCGACCAAAATCATCCATAATACAGCTTTTTATCGGTTAGATCGCGCAACTATAAAGGTGTCGTTCAAACCACTGCCACCCGACACAGCCATTAAGTAAGGTTTGTCATTTAAATAGAACATGCCAATTCGTTACTAGTACAGCACACCGGTGTGTTGCAGAGCAAATCCACATTTACAATCTGAATACGTTTCGCCGGTAACGAGCACCGGCATCATCAGGTAGCAGCCAGATTTGTAAAGAAATCCTCCTGTTTTGTTCCTGAAGGGGGAACGAGAAAAATGTGCATGCATAATGTGCATGCTTGATGTAAGATCATTAGCATATGAATAACCCAGCCGGTAATGGATACTCATTGTAATTTATATCTGTTCACTAATCCCTTCCCACTTCACACAAGATTGGCTCACAAGTGATGTCATCACATCCATTACTCTATGTAAGGCACAAAACAGGAGGATTTATCCACGAACTTGGCTGCCGCCTGATGATGCCGGTTGTAATTACTGACAAAACATCCTACTCAGATTGTACATGTTGTGGATTTGCTCTCCAACACACCGGTGTGCTGTGCTAGTAATGAATTAGCATGTTCTGTTTACGTGACAAACGTTACTTATCGGCTGTGTCGGGTGGTGGCGGGTTTCACGGCAGCACTATCAATAGTGTGTACCATCATCGAATGCCAATATTGATAACTTCTGGGTCATTCCACTCACTGCAGTTCTGCTCGTCGCTGTAGTCTCCACAGTCGTCAGCTCCATCGCACATGAATGAGGGGGAGGTGCAGGCCCCATTGCCGCACTGGAAGGAGTCGAGTGGACAATCGGTGCAGCGGCCCTCGTCCGAGCCGTCTGGGCAGTCCGAGTCTCCATCACAGCGGTAGCCGGATGGGATGCACTCACCTCCTCCGCAGCGGAACTCATCCGCTCCACAGCCTTCAAGGAGAAACACAGTGTCAATCACTGTGCACCGAGTAAACCAATGCAGCACTACCAGTTTAACACATAGGCATTCCCGAACAATATCATCCATAATACAGCTTGTTTGGGGTTAGATCGCATGAAGATGAATGTGTTGTAAAACCCACCACCAGGCGACACAGCCAATTAGTAAGGCTTGTCACGTAAACAGAACATGCCAAATCGTTACTAGTGTAATGACATGGTGACACCTGCTGGACTTTTAGGGAATCAAGGGTACAAGCACCGTTAAGTAACAACCAATCAGAGAAGGAGGTGTATCTGGGGCATAGGTAAAAGGTGGGGTTAGCCGAGAAACTCCAGGAAGCTGTTCGAAGGTTCCACGAGAAGGCATGGCCGGAGGCGGGGCCTAGCCACGCCTGGGGGGATATAAGGGAGAGCAAACCCGGGGCTCGGGGCTCGTGTGTGGGATCTAGGTCCTGGCTGCGTCGCTGCGAGCCATCATCTCTCTCCGTCGTCCGGCCACGTGGAAGATCTCCTGCGTGGTTTCCATCTCCGTCATTGTCAAGCTGCCAGCCAGTGGTGGAGCCGAGTGAGGGTGATGGGACCACGCCAAGTGATCGGCTGTGTGTAGCCAGTAGAGACGTTAATACCTCGTGTTGTACTCAGTTTGAGAAGGAATAAGTGTTGTCCTGTGTTGTTAATAGTGTGAATAATAAAGAAAAAGTACCCTCTACACGACGTGTCGCGGAAGTCGCTCATTACACTAGTTCAGCACACCGCTGCGTTGGAGTGCAAATCCACAACATTTACAATCTGGGTACGTTTTGCCAGTAATTAGCACCGGCACCATCAGGCAGCAGCCAGATTTGTAAAGAAATCCTCCTGTTTTGTTCCTGAAGGGGGTACGAGAACAATTTGCATGCATAATGTGCATGCTTGATGTAAGATCATTAGCATATGAATAACTCAACCGGTAATGGATACTAATTGTAAATTATATCTCTTCACTAATCCCTTCCCACTTCACACAAGATTGGCTCACAAGTGATGTCATCACATCCATTACTCTATTTAAGGCACAAAACAGGAGGATTTCTCCACAAATTTGGCTGCCGCTTGATGATGCCGGTTATAATTACTGATTAAACATCGTACTCAGATTGTACATGTTGTGGATTTGTTCTCTAACACATCGGTGACCTGTGCTAGTAATAAATTAGCATGTTCTGTTTACGTGACAAACCTTACTAATTGGATGTTTCGGGTGGTGGCCGGTTTAATGGCAGCACTACCAATAGGGTGTACCAAAATCGAATGCCAATATTGATAACTTAAGGGTTATTCCACTCACTGCAGTTCTGCTCGTCACTGTAGTCTCCACAGTCGTCAGCTCCATCGCACACGAACGAGGGGGAGGTGCAGGCCCCATTGCCGCACTGGAAGGAGTCGGGTGGACAATCGGTGCAGCGGCCCTCGTCCGAGCCGTCTGGGCAGTCCGAGTCTCCGTCACAACGGTAGCCGGATGGGATGCACTCACCTCCTCCGCAGCGGAACTCATCCGCTCCACAGCCTTCAAACAGAAACACAGTGTCAATCAACGTGTACCGAGTAAACCAATGCAGCACTATCAGTTTATCATAGAGGCATTCGCGACCAAAATCATCCATAATACAGCTTTTTATCGGTTAGATCGCGCAACTATAAAGGTGTCGTTCAAACCACTGCCACCCGACACAGCCATTAAGTAAGGTTTGTCATTTAAATAGAACATGCCAATTCGTTACTAGTACAGCACACCGGTGTGTTGCAGAGCAAATCCCCATTTACAATCTGAATACGTTTCGCCGGTAACGAGCACCGGCATCATCAGGTAGCAGCCAGATTTGTAAAGAAATCCTCCTGTTTTGTTCCTGAAGGGGGAACGAGAAAAATGTGCATGCATAATGTGCATGCTTGATGTAAGATCATTAGCATATGAATAACCCAGCCGGTAATGGATACTCATTGTAATTTATATCTGTTCACTAATCCCTTCCCACTTCACACAAGATTGGCTCACAAGTGATGTCATCACATCCATTACTCTATGTAAGGCACAAAACAGGAGGATTTATCCACGAACTTGGCTGCCGCCTGATGATGCCGGTTGTAATTACTGACAAAACATCCTACTCAGATTGTACATGTTGTGGATTTGCTCTCCAACACACCGGTGTGCTGTGCTAGTAATGAATTAGCATGTTCTGTTTACGTGACAAACGTTACTTATCGGCTGTGTCGGGTGGTGGCGGGTTTCACGGCAGCACTATCAATAGTGTGTACCATCATCGAATGCCAATATTGATAACTTCTGGGTCATTCCACTCACTGCAGTTCTGCTCGTCGCTGTAGTCTCCACAGTCGTCAGCTCCATCGCACATGTATGAGGGGGAGGTGCAGGCCCCATTGCCGCACTGGAAGGAGTCGAGTGGACAATCGGTGCAGCGGCCCTCGTCCGAGCCGTCTGGGCAGTCCGAGTCTCCATCACAGCGGTAGCCGGATGGGATGCACTCACCTCCTCCACAGCGGAACTCATCCGCTCCACAGCCTTCAAGGAGAAACACAGTGTCAATCACTGTGCACCGAGTAAACCAATGCAGCACTACCAGTTTAACACATAGGCATTCCCGAACAATATCATCCATAATACAGCTTGTTTGGGGTTAGATCGCATGAAGATGAATGTGTTGTAAAACCCACCACCAGGCGACACAGCCAATTAGTAAGGCTTGTCACGTAAACAGAACATGCCAAATCGTTACTAGTGTAATGACATGGTGACACCTGCTGGACTTTTAGGGAATCAAGGGTACAAGCACCGTTAAGTAACAACCAATCAGAGAAGGAGGTGTATCTGGGGCAAAGGTAAAAGGTGGGGTTAGCCGAGAAACTCCAGGAAGCTGTTCGAAGGTTCCACGAGAAGGCATGGCCGGAGGCGGGGCCTAGCCACGCCTGGGGGGATATAAGGGAGAGCAAACCCGGGGCTCGGGGCTCGTGTGTGGGATCTAGGTCCTGGCTGCGTCGCTGCTCGCCATCATCTCTCTCCGTCGTCCGGCCACGTGGAAGATCTCCTGCGTGGTTTCCATCTCCGTCATTGTCAAGCTGCCAGCCAGTGGTGGAGCCGAGTGAGGGTGATGGGACCACGCCAAGTGATCGGCTGTGTGTAGCCAGTAGAGACGTTAATACCTCGTGTTGTACTCAGTTTGAGAAGGAATAAGTGTTGTCCTGTGTTGTTAATAGTGTGAATAATAAAGAAAAAGTACCCTCTACACGACGTGTCGCGGAAGTCGCTCATTACACTAGTTCAGCACACCGCTGCGTTGGAGTGCAAATCCACAACATTTACAATCTGGGTACGTTTTGCCAGTAATTAGCACCGGCACCATCAGGCAGCAGCCAGATTTGTAAAGAAATCCTCCTGTTTTGTTCCTGAAGGGGGTACGAGAACAATTTGCATGCATAATGTGCATGCTTGATGTAAGATCATTAGCATATGAATAACTCAACCGGTAATGGATACTAATTGTAAATTATATCTCTTCACTAATCCCTTCCCACTTCACACAAGATTGGCTCACAAGTGATGTCATCACATCCATTACTCTATTTAAGGCACAAAACAGGAGGATTTCTCCACAAATTTGGCTGCCGCTTGATGATGCCGGTTATAATTACTGATTAAACATCGTACTCAGATTGTACATGTTGTGGATTTGTTCTCTAACACATCGGTGACCTGTGCTAGTAATAAATTAGCATGTTCTGTTTACGTGACAAACCTTACTAATTGGATGTTTCGGGTGGTGGCCGGTTTAATGGCAGCACTACCAATAGGGTGTACCAAAATCGAATGCCAATATTGATAACTTAAGGGTTATTCCACTCACTGCAGTTCTGCTCGTCACTGTAGTCTCCACAGTCGTCAGCTCCATCGCACACGAACGAGGGGGAGGTGCAGGCCCCATTGCCGCACTGGAAGGAGTCGGGTGGACAATCGGTGCAGCGGCCCTCGTCCGAGCCGTCTGGGCAGTCCGAGTCTCCGTCACAACGGTAGCCGGATGGGATGCACTCACCTCCTCCGCAGCGGAACTCATCCGCTCCACAGCCTTCAAACAGAAACACAGTGTCAATCAACGTGTACCGAGTAAACCAATGCAGCACTATCAGTTTATCATAGAGGCATTCGCGACCAAAATCATCCATAATACAGCTTTTTATCGGTTAGATCGCGCAACTATAAAGGTGTCGTTCAAACCACTGCCACCCGACACAGCCATTAAGTAAGGTTTGTCATTTAAATAGAACATGCCAATTCGTTACTAGTTTCAGCACACCGGTGTGTTGCAGAGCAAATCCACATTTACAATCTGAATACGTTTCGCCGGTAACGAGCACCGGCATCATCAGGTAGCAGCCAGATTTGTAAAGAAATCCTCCTGTTTTGTTCCTGAAGGGGGAACGAGAAAAATGTGCATGCATAATGTGCATGCTTGATGTAAGATCATTAGCATATGAATAACCCAGCCGGTAATGGATACTCATTGTAATTTATATCTGTTCACTAATCCCTTCCCACTTCACACAAGATTGGCTCACAAGTGATGTCATCACATCCATTACTCTATGTAAGGCACAAAACAGGAGGATTTATCCACGAACTTGGCTGCCGCCTGATGATGCCGGTTGTAATTACTGACAAAACATCCTACTCAGATTGTACATGTTGTGGATTTGCTCTCCAACACACCGGTGTGCTGTGCTAGTAATGAATTAGCATGTTCTGTTTACGTGACAAACGTTACTTATCGGCTGTGTCGGGTGGTGGCGGGTTTCACGGCAGCACTATCAATAGTGTGTACCATCATCGAATGCCAATATTGATAACTTCTGGGTCATTCCACTCACTGCAGTTCTGCTCGTCGCTGTAGTCTCCACAGTCGTCAGCTCCATCGCACATGAATGAGGGGGAGGTGCAGGCCCCATTGCCGCACTGGAAGGAGTCGAGTGGACAATCGGTGCAGCGGCCCTCGTCCGAGCCATCTGGGCAGTCCGAGTCTCCATCACAGCGGTAGCCGGATGGGATGCACTCACCTCCTCCGCAGCGGAACTCATCCGCTCCACAGCCTTCAAGGAGAAACACAGTGTCAATCACTGTGCACCGAGTAAACCAATGCAGCACTACCAGTTTAACACATAGGCATTCCCGAACAATATCATCCATAATACAGCTTGTTTGGGGTTAGATCGCATGAAGATGAATGTGTTGTAAAACCCACCACCAGGCGACACAGCCAATTAGTAAGGCTTGTCACGTAAACAGAACATGCCAAATCGTTACTAGTGTAATGACATGGTGACACCTGCTGGACTTTTAGGGAATCAAGGGTACAAGCACCGTTAAGTAACAACCAATCAGAGAAGGAGGTGTATCTGGGGCAAAGGTAAAAGGTGGGGTTAGCCGAGAAACTCCAGGAAGCTGTTCGAAGGTTCCACGAGAAGGCATGGCCGGAGGCGGGGCCTAGCCACGCCTGGGGGGATATAAGGGAGAGCAAACCCGGGGCTCGGGGCTCGTGTGTGGGATCTAGGTCCTGGCTGCGTCGCTGCTCGCCATCATCTCTCTCCGTCGTCCGGCCACGTGGAAGATCTCCTGCGTGGTTTCCATCTCCGTCATTGTCAAGCTGCCAGCCAGTGGTGGAGCCGAGTGAGGGTGATGGGACCACGCCAAGTGATCGGCTGTGTGTAGCCAGTAGAGACGTTAATGCCTCGTGTTGTACTCAGTTTGAGAAGGAATAAGTGTTGTCCTGTGTTGTTAATAGTGTGAATAATAAAGAAAAAGTACCCTCTACACGACGTGTCGCGGAAGTCGCTCATTACACTAGTTCAGCACACCGCTGCGTTGGAGTGCAAATCCACAACATTTACAATCTGGGTACGTTTTGCCAGTAATTAGCACCGGCACCATCAGGCAGCAGCCAGATTTGTAAAGAAATCCTCCTGTTTTGTTCCTGAAGGGGGTACGAGAACAATTTGCATGCATAATGTGCATGCTTGATGTAAGATCATTAGCATATGAATAACTCAACCGGTAATGGATACTAATTGTAAATTATATCTCTTCACTAATCCCTTCCCACTTCACACAAGATTGGCTCACAAGTGATGTCATCACATCCATTACTCTATTTAAGGCACAAAACAGGAGGATTTCTCCACAAATTTGGCTGCCGCTTGATGATGCCGGTTATAATTACTGATTAAACATCGTACTCAGATTGTACATGTTGTGGATTTGTTCTCTAACACATCGGTGACCTGTGCTAGTAATAAATTAGCATGTTCTGTTTACGTGACAAACCTTACTAATTGGATGTTTCGGGTGGTGGCCGGTTTAATGGCAGCACTACCAATAGGGTGTACCAAAATCGAATGCCAATATTGATAACTTAAGGGTTATTCCACTCACTGCAGTTCTGCTCGTCACTGTAGTCTCCACAGTCGTCAGCTCCATCGCACACGAACGAGGGGGAGGTGCAGGCCCCATTGCCGCACTGGAAGGAGTCGGGTGGACAATCGGTGCAGCGGCCCTCGTCCGAGCCGTCTGGGCAGTCCGAGTCTCCGTCACAACGGTAGCCGGATGGGATGCACTCACCTCCTCCGCAGCGGAACTCATCCGCTCCACAGCCTTCAAACAGAAACACAGTGTCAATCAACGTGTACCGAGTAAACCAATGCAGCACTATCAGTTTATCATAGAGGCATTCGCGACCAAAATCATCCATAATACAGCTTTTTATCGGTTAGATCGCGCAACTATAAAGGTGTCGTTCAAACCACTGCCACCCGACACAGCCATTAAGTAAGGTTTGTCATTTAAATAGAACATGCCAATTCGTTACTAGTACAGCACACCGGTGTGTTGCAGAGCAAATCCACATTTACAATCTGAATACGTTTCGCCGGTAACGAGCACCGGCATCATCAGGTAGCAGCCAGATTTGTAAAGAAATCCTCCTGTTTTGTTCCTGAAGGGGGAACGAGAAAAATGTGCATGCATAATGTGCATGCTTGATGTAAGATCATTAGCATATGAATAACCCAGCCGGTAATGGATACTCATTGTAATTTATATCTGTTCACTAATCCCTTCCCACTTCACACAAGATTGGCTCACAAGTGATGTCATCACATCCATTACTCTATGTAAGGCACAAAACAGGAGGATTTATCCACGAACTTGGCTGCCGCCTGATGATGCCGGTTGTAATTACTGACAAAACATCCTACTCAGATTGTACATGTTGTGGATTTGCTCTCCAACACACCGGTGTGCTGTGCTAGTAATGAATTAGCATGTTCTGTTTACGTGACAAACGTTACTTATCGGCTGTGTCGGGTGGTGGCGGGTTTCACGGCAGCACTATCAATAGTGTGTACCATCATCGAATGCCAATATTGATAACTTCTGGGTCATTCCACTCACTGCAGTTCTGCTCGTCGCTGTAGTCTCCACAGTCGTCAGCTCCATCGCACATGAATGAGGGGGAGGTGCAGGCCCCATTGCCGCACTGGAAGGAGTCGAGTGGACAATCGGTGCAGCGGCCCTCGTCCGAGCCATCTGGGCAGTCCGAGTCTCCATCACAGCGGTAGCCGGATGGGATGCACTCACCTCCTCCGCAGCGGAACTCATCCGCTCCACAGCCTTCAAGGAGAAACACAGTGTCAATCACTGTGCACCGAGTAAACCAATGCAGCACTACCAGTTTAACACATAGGCATTCCCGAACAATATCATCCATAATACAGCTTGTTTGGGGTTAGATCGCATGAAGATGAATGTGTTGTAAAACCCACCACCAGGCGACACAGCCAATTAGTAAGGCTTGTCACGTAAACAGAACATGCCAAATCGTTACTAGTGTAATGACATGGTGACACCTGCTGGACTTTTAGGGAATCAAGGGTACAAGCACCGTTAAGTAACAACCAATCAGAGAAGGAGGTGTATCTGGGGCAAAGGTAAAAGGTGGGGTTAGCCGAGAAACTCCAGGAAGCTGTTCGAAGGTTCCACGAGAAGGCATGGCCGGAGGCGGGGCCTAGCCACGCCTGGGGGGATATAAGGGAGAGCAAACCCGGGGCTCGGGGCTCGTGTGTGGGATCTAGGTCCTGGCTGCGTCGCTGCTCGCCATCATCTCTCTCCGTCGTCCGGCCACGTGGAAGATCTCCTGCGTGGTTTCCATCTCCGTCATTGTCAAGCTGCCAGCCAGTGGTGGAGCCGAGTGAGGGTGATGGGACCACGCCAAGTGATCGGCTGTGTGTAGCCAGTAGAGACGTTAATGCCTCGTGTTGTACTCAGTTTGAGAAGGAATAAGTGTTGTCCTGTGTTGTTAATAGTGTGAATAATAAAGAAAAAGTACCCTCTACACGACGTGTCGCGGAAGTCGCTCATTACACTAGTTCAGCACACCGCTGCGTTGGAGTGCAAATCCACAACATTTACAATCTGGGTACGTTTTGCCAGTAATTAGCACCAGCACCATCAGGCAGCAGCCAGATTTGTAAAGAAATCCTCCTGTTTTGTTCCTGAAGGGGGTACGAGAACAATTTGCATGCATAATGTGCATGCTTGATGTAAGATCATTAGCATATGAATAACTCAACCGGTAATGGATACTAATTGTAAATTATATCTCTTCACTAATCCCTTCCCACTTCACACAAGATTGGCTCACAAGTGATGTCATCACATCCATTACTCTATTTAAGGCACAAAACAGGAGGATTTCTCCACAAATTTGGCTGCCGCTTGATGATGCCGGTTATAATTACTGATTAAACATCGTACTCAGATTGTACATGTTGTGGATTTGTTCTCTAACACATCGGTGACCTGTGCTAGTAATAAATTAGCATGTTCTGTTTACGTGACAAACCTTACTAATTGGATGTTTCGGGTGGTGGCCGGTTTAATGGCAGCACTACCAATAGGGTGTACCAAAATCGAATGCCAATATTGATAACTTAAGGGTTATTCCACTCACTGCAGTTCTGCTCGTCACTGTAGTCTCCACAGTCGTCAGCTCCATCGCACACGAACGAGGGGGAGGTGCAGGCCCCATTGCCGCACTGGAAGGAGTCGGGTGGACAATCGGTGCAGCGGCCCTCGTCCGAGCCGTCTGGGCAGTCCGAGTCTCCGTCACAACGGTAGCCGGATGGGATGCACTCACCTCCTCCGCAGCGGAACTCATCCGCTCCACAGCCTTCAAACAGAAACACAGTGTCAATCAACGTGTACCGAGTAAACCAATGCAGCACTATCAGTTTATCATAGAGGCATTCGCGACCAAAATCATCCATAATACAGCTTTTTATCGGTTAGATCGCGCAACTATAAAGGTGTCGTTCAAACCACTGCCACCCGACACAGCCATTAAGTAAGGTTTGTCATTTAAATAGAACATGCCAATTCGTTACTAGTACAGCACACCGGTGTGTTGCAGAGCAAATCCACATTTACAATCTGAATACGTTTCGCCGGTAACGAGCACCGGCATCATCAGGTAGCAGCCAGATTTGTAAAGAAATCCTCCTGTTTTGTTCCTGAAGGGGGAACGAGAAAAATGTGCATGCATAATGTGCATGCTTGATGTAAGATCATTAGCATATGAATAACCCAGCCGGTAATGGATACTCATTGTAATTTATATCTGTTCACTAATCCCTTCCCACTTCACACAAGATTGGCTCACAAGTGATGTCATCACATCCATTACTCTATGTAAGGCACAAAACAGGAGGATTTATCCACGAACTTGGCTGCCGCCTGATGATGCCGGTTGTAATTACTGACAAAACATCCTACTCAGATTGTACATGTTGTGGATTTGCTCTCCAACACACCGGTGTGCTGTGCTAGTAATGAATTAGCATGTTCTGTTTACGTGACAAACGTTACTTATCGGCTGTGTCGGGTGGTGGCGGGTTTCACGTCAGCACTATCAATAGTGTGTACCATCATCGAATGCCAATATTGATAACTTCTGGGTCATTCCACTCACTGCAGTTCTGCTCGTCGCTGTAGTCTCCACAGTCGTCAGCTCCATCGCACATGAATGAGGGGGAGGTGCAGGCCCCATTGCCGCACTGGAAGGAGTCGAGTGGACAATCGGTGCAGCGGCCCTCGTCCGAGCCGTCTGGGCAGTCCGAGTCTCCATCACAGCGGTAGCCGGATGGAATGCACTCACCTCCTCCGCAGCGGAACTCATCCGCTCCACAGCCTTCAAGGAGAAACACAGTGTCAATCACTGTGCACCGAGTAAACCAATGCAGCACTACCAGTTTAACACATAGGCATTCCCGAACAATATCATCCATAATACAGCTTGTTTGGGGTTAGATCGCATGAAGATGAATGTGTTGTAAAACCCACCACCAGGCGACACAGCCAATTAGTAAGGCTTGTCACGTAAACAGAACATGCCAAATCGTTACTAGTGTAATGACATGGTGACACCTGCTGGACTTTTAGGGAATCAAGGGTACAAGCACCGTTAAGTAACAACCAATCAGAGAAGGAGGTGTATCTGGGGCAAAGGTAAAAGGTGGGGTTAGCCGAGAAACTCCAGGAAGCTGTTCGAAGGTTCCACGAGAAGGCATGGCCGGAGGCGGGGCCTAGCCACGCCTGGGGGGATATAAGGGAGAGCAAACCCGGGGCTCGGGGCTCGTGTGTGGGATCTAGGTCCTGGCTGCGTCGCTGCTCGCCATCATCTCTCTCCGTCGTCCGGCCACGTGGAAGATCTCCTGCGTGGTTTCCATCTCCGTCATTGTCAAGCTGCCAGCCAGTGGTGGAGCCGAGTGAGGGTGATGGGACCACGCCAAGTGATCGGCTGTGTGTAGCCAGTAGAGACGTTAATGCCTCGTGTTGTACTCAGTTTGAGAAGGAATAAGTGTTGTCCTGTGTTGTTAATAGTGTGAATAATAAAGAAAAAGTACCCTCTACACGACGTGTCGCGGAAGTCGCTCATTACACTAGTTCAGCACACCGCTGCGTTGGAGTGCAAATCCACAACATTTACAATCTGGGTACGTTTTGCCAGTAATTAGCACCGGCACCATCAGGCAGCAGCCAGATTTGTAAAGAAATCCTCCTGTTTTGTTCCTGAAGGGGGTACGAGAACAATTTGCATGCATAATGTGCATGATTGATGTAAGATCATTAGCATATGAATAACTCAACCGGTAATGGATACTAATTGTAAATTATATCTCTTCACTAATCCCTTCCCACTTCACACAAGATTGGCTCACAAGTGATGTCATCACATCCATTACTCTATTTAAGGCACAAAACAGGAGGATTTCTCCACAAATTTGGCTGCCGCTTGATGATGCCGGTTATAATTACTGATTAAACATCGTACTCAGATTGTACATGTTGTGGATTTGTTCTCTAACACATCGGTGACCTGTGCTAGTAATAAATTAGCATGTTCTGTTTACGTGACAAACCTTACTAATTGGATGTTTCGGGTGGTGGCCGGTTTAATGGCAGCACTACCAATAGGGTGTACCAAAATCGAATGCCAATATTGATAACTTAAGGGTTATTCCACTCACTGCAGTTCTGCTCGTCACTGTAGTCTCCACAGTCGTCAGCTCCATCGCACACGAACGAGGGGGAGGTGCAGGCCCCATTGCCGCACTGGAAGGAGTCGGGTGGACAATCGGTGCAGCGGCTCTCGTCCGAGCCGTCTGGGCAGTCCGAGTCTCCGTCACAACGGTAGCCGGATGGGATGCACTCACCTCCTCCGCAGCGGAACTCATCCGCTCCACAGCCTTCAAACAGAAACACAGTGTCAATCAACGTGTACCGAGTAAACCAATGCAGCACTATCAGTTTATCATAGAGGCATTCGCGACCAAAATCATCCATAATACAGCTTTTTATCGGTTAGATCGCGCAACTATAAAGGTGTCGTTCAAACCACTGCCACCCGACACAGCCATTAAGTAAGGTTTGTCATTTAAATAGAACATGCCAATTCGTTACTAGTACAGCACACCGGTGTGTTGCAGAGCAAATCCACATTTACAATCTGAATACGTTTCGCCGGTAACGAGCACCGGCATCATCAGGTAGCAGCCAGATTTGTAAAGAAATCCTCCTGTTTTGTTCCTGAAGGGGGAACGAGAAAAATGTGCATGCATAATGTGCATGCTTGATGTAAGATCATTAGCATATGAATAACCCAGCCGGTAATGGATACTCATTGTAATTTATATCTGTTCACTAATCCCTTCCCACTTCACACAAGATTGGCTCACAAGTGATGTCATCACATCCATTACTCTATGTAAGGCACAAAACAGGAGGATTTATCCACGAACTTGGCTGCCGCCTGATGATGCCGGTTGTAATTACTGACAAAACATCCTACTCAGATTGTACATGTTGTGGATTTGCTCTCCAACACACCGGTGTGCTGTGCTAGTAATGAATTAGCATGTTCTGTTTACGTGACAAACGTTACTTATCGGCTGTGTCGGGTGGTGGCGGGTTTCACGGCAGCACTATCAATAGTGTGTACCATCATCGAATGCCAATATTGATAACTTCAGGGTTATTCCACTCACTGCAGTTCTGCTCGTCGCTGTAGTCTCCACAGTCGTCAGCTCCATCGCACACGAACGAGGGGGAGGTGCAGGCCCCGTTGCCGCACTGGAAGGAGTCGGGTGGACAATCGGTGCAGCGGCCCTCGTCCGAGCCGTCTGGGCAGTCCGAGTCTCCGTCACAGCGGTAGCCGGATGGGATGCACTCACCTCCTCCGCAGCGGAACTCATCCGCTCCACAGCCTTCAAAGAGAAACACAGTGTCAATCACTGTGCACCGAGTAAACCAATGCAGCACTACCAGTTGAACACATAGGCTTTCCCGACCAATATCATCCATAATACAGGTTTTTTTGGGGTTAGATCACATGAAGATAAATGTGTCGTTAAACCCACCACCATCCGACACAGCAAACTAGTAAGTTTTGTCACGTAAACAGAACATGACAATTCGTTACTCGTGTAATGACATGGTGACACCTGCTGGACTGTAAGGGGAATCAAGGGTACAGGCACGGTCAAGTAACAACCAATTAGAGAAGGAGGTGTATCTGGGGCAAAGATGAAATGAGGGGTTTGCCCCCAAGGATGTGTGCTGAGCCCCCTCCTCTTCACTTTGCTGACCCACGACTGCACACCATCATTCAGCTCCAACCTCTTCATTAAGTTTGCGGATGACACAACTGTGGTGGGTGCCATCAAAAACGGGAATGAGACAAACTACAGGAGTGAGGTGAGCAGGCTGGCCACGTGGTGCAAGGACAACAATCTCCACTTGAATGTTGAGAAGACGAAGGAGATTGTTGTGGACTTCAGGAGAGTGCACACCCAGCATACTCCGCTAACCATCAACGGTGCTGCAGTGGAGAGGGTGAGATGCACCAAGTTCCTGGGTGTGCACATCTCTGAAGACCTGTCGTGGAGTCACAACACTGCATCACTGGCCAAAAAAGCCCAACAGCGCCTGTACTTTCTCCGCAAACTGAGAAGAGCAGGAGCCCCGCCCCCCATCATGCACACCTTCTACAGAGGCACCGTTGAGAGCATCTTGACGAGCTGCATCACCGTGTGGTACGGCACCTGCACCGTGTCCTGCCGCAAGACTCTGCAGCGCATAGTGAGAGCAGCTGAGAGCATCATTGGTGTCTCTCTCCCCCCTCTTCTGGACATTTATAACACCCGCATCACCAGCAAAGCAATCAAGATTGCAGGTGATCCCACCCACCCATCTCACAGCCTCTTCAGCCTGCTGCCGTCAGGGAGGAGATTGCGGAGTCTTCGGGCCAAGACCAGCAGGCTCAAAGACAGTTTCTTTCACCAGGCTGTCAGGAGACTCAACTCCCTCCCTGCTCTACCATCACTCCCCCCCTCTGCCCACCCTCCCCCCTTTGCCCCCTGACCCCGACCCCCACACACACATTCACTCGTACATCCTGATCTCTGGACTGCACATTGAACTACATCACACTACCACACCGGTTTAAATATCTTATTTCTTTAATTATTTTCTTTAAATAATATTTTACATTTTATAATTCTTGACTGTTGTTTATTTTAAGTCTATTACATTTTTGATTATTTATCTTGTGTTGATCGCCGATTGTTTATTGTTTATTTATGTCTGTTAATTGTGATTTATTTTTTAATTGCTTGGTTGCACCGTGGGACCAAGAGAGAGGACTGTAATTTCATCTGTGTTGTATGTCATGCATGTAACACACTTGACAATAAAGTGACTTTTGACTTTTTTTTTGAAACTTCAGGAACCTGTTCGAAAGTTCCACGAGAAGGCGTGGCCGGAGGCCTAGCCACGCCTGGGGGGTATAAGGGGGAGCGGACCCAGGGCTCGGGACTCGTGTGTGGGGTCTGGGTCCTGGTTGCGTCGCTGCTCGCCATCATCTCTCTCCGTCATCCGGCCACGTGGAAGATCTCCTGCGTGGTTTCCATCGCCATCATTGTCACGCCGCCAGCCAGTGGTGGAGCCGAGTGAGGGCGATGGGACCACGCCGAGTGATCGGCTGTGTGTAGCCAGTAGAGACGTTAATACCTCGTGTTGTACTCAGTGTGAGAAGGAATAAGTGTTCGCCTGTGTTGTGCCTAGTGTGAATAATAAAGAAGAAGTACCCTTTACACGACCTACCGCAGAAGTCGCTCATTACACTAGTTCAGCACACCGCTGCGTTGGAGGGCATATCCACAACATTTACAATCTGGGTTCGTTTCGCCAGTAATTAGCACCGGCACCATCAGGCAGCAGCCAGATTTGTAAAGAAATCCTCCTGTTTTGTTCCTGAAGGGGGTATGAGAACAATGTGCATGCATAATGTGCATGCTTGATGTAAGATCATTAGCATATGAATAACCCAACCGGTAATGGATACTAATTTAAATTTATATCTGTTCACTAATCCCTTCCCACTTCACACAAGATTGGCTCACAAGTGATGTCATCACATCCATTACTCTATTTAAGGCACAAAACAGGAGGATTTCTCCACAAATTTGGCTGCCGCCTGATGATGCCGGTTGTAATTACTGACAAAACATCCTACTCAGATTGTACATGTTGTGGATTTGCTCTCAAACACACCGGTGTGCTCTTCTAGTAATGCATTGGCATGTTCTGTTTACATGACACCCCTTACGAATCGGCTTTGTCGAGTGGTGGTGGGTTGAACGGCAGCAATACCAATAGGGTGTACCATCATCAAACGCCAATATTGATAACTTCAGGGTTATTCCACTCACTGCAGTTCTGCTCGTCGCTGTAGTCTCCACAGTCGTCGGCTCCATCGCACACGAACGAGGGGGAGGTGCAGGCCCCGTTGCCACACTGGAAAAAGTCGGGTGGACAATCGGTGCAGCGGCCCTCGTCCGAGCCGTCTGGGCAGTCCGAGTCTCCGTCACAGCGGTAGCCGGATGGGATGCACTCACCTCCTCTGCAGCGGAACTCATCCGCTCCACAGCCTTCAAAAAAAAACACAGTGTCAATCAATGTGTACCGAGTAAACCAATGCAGCACTACCAGTTTAACATGGAGGCATTAGCGACCAAAATCAGCCAAAATACAGCTTATTTATCGGTTAGATCGCGCAACTATGAAGGTGTCGTTCAAACCACCGCCACCCGACACAGCCATTAAGTAAGGTTTGTCATGTAAATAGAACATGCCAATTTGTTACTAGTACAGCACACCGGTGTGTTGGAGAGCAAATCCACATTTACAATCTAAGTACGAAGTTTCGCCGGTAATGAGCACCGGCATCATCAGGCAGTAGCCAGATTCGTAAAGAAATCCTCCTGTTTTGTTCCTCAAGGGGTTACAAGAACAATGTGCATGCATAATGTGCATGTTTGATGTAAGTTCATTAGCATATGATTAACCCAACCGGTAATGGATACTAATTGTAATTCATATGTATTCACTAATCCTCTCCCACTTCACACAAGATTGGCTCACAAGTGATGTCATCACATCCATTACTCTATTTAAGGCACAAAACAGGAGGATTTTTCCACAAATTTGGCTGCCGCCTAATGATGCCGGTTGTAATTATTGACAAAACATCGTACTCAGATTGTAAATGTTGTGGATTTGCTCTTCAACACACCGGTGTGCTGTACTTGTAATGAATTGGCATGTTTTGTTTACGTGACAAACCTTACTAATTGGCTGTGTCGGGTGGTAGCAGGCTTAATGGCAGCACTACCAATATGGTGTTCCATCATCGAATGCCAATATTGATAACTTCATGGTTATTCCACTCACTGCAGTTCTGCTCGTCGCTGTAGTCTCCACAGTCGTCAGCTCCATCGCACACGAACGAGGGGGAGGTGCAGGCCCCGTTGCCGCACTGGAAGGAGTCGGGTGGACAATCGGTGCAGCGGCTCTCGTCCGAGCCGTCTGGGCAGTCCGTGTCTCCGTCACAGCGGTATATCAGCTGGACACACTCTCCCGAGCCACAACGGAACTCATCGTTGCCGCAGCCTGGCCAGGGGACAAGAGATAGGAGGATTGACGTCGTTCGTCGTAAAAGTAAACCCTTCCGTCTCTACCCTCGCAATTGAGTTCGACAACAGCATATTTGCTCTCCGTCACGTGGACGTGAATAAGACTGAGTGCCTGACAGCGCACAAACACTGGTCACAGTGAACACGACACTACACACTGGCCTGGTGTTGAAGGGAAAACCAAAAACAATTGTTATATCATGAAAAACAATGGGTGAAACGTCAACATTTGCTCCCCATACAAGGGTAAAAACGCAGTCCTGGAATTGCTCACTCATGTCACTGCTGACGAAATGGCCTGCACTCG
This sequence comes from Lampetra planeri, assembly GCF_965212315.1. Taxonomy (NCBI): domain Eukaryota; kingdom Metazoa; phylum Chordata; class Hyperoartia; order Petromyzontiformes; family Petromyzontidae; genus Lampetra; species Lampetra planeri. The sequence continues at coordinate 11,924,751 of NC_136127.1, read as the reverse complement.
AGAGAGCTCTGGAGAAACCAACTAGTGTACGGTGTTTGGTCTACTCTTCCCCTCTTTCGAGACATCTTGGATAAGGTACGGGTGCCCACACTCTTAGCCCTCCATCACACACGACCTGGCAATAGATTAACTGCGCTGTTGCCGTTGAAACTGCTGGGTGGACGTATGCGGCAGTGGAGGTGGGAGTGAAATAAATCCGCACCATCGTTACAACTGCCCCACCCGGACATTGAAGCGGAGCCCTCTGGATTGCAATTCCAGGATGCTCATCGTGACACCACAGCAGCATCCGCTCGAAAAGAAAAACACAAATCCTACGTCGCACCTCCATGCGCCTCCGATTAGCAAGGTTGGCTACGTACGGTGGATAAGAATTTCAACATATGTGGCACATTAGGAAGGGACCACTCTTTTAATTATGTCCTTGTGCAGCAAGGGAGTAAAGTATGGTTCTGTGAAAGTCCTGATGTGCTGTATAGTGCATCAATACATGTGTGTACAGCAGCATGTGATGACTGAGTCGGGCCTGTAGGTGGCTGGTAGGGTTAATGATTAACCGGACTTGGACACCAGCCACATGGTTAATGGCGACTCTGAAGAATTGCTGTGTGACACACGTGCTGGTGCATTTTACAGGTAAAGGACCCAATGTTGTTTTTGATCGTTATATAAATGTTCTAGACTTGTTCTAGACTTGTTCTAGACTTGTTCTAGACTTTAAGCTTGGCTTTGAATTGTTCGTTTGTGACATATGCAATTACAGTGGTTTTAGCACTGTGCATTGTAAAGGATGACGCACTGTAATTACCTACTGTCATTGTAATTCTCTAACCCTAATACTGTTTAGTCTATAACCATGCCCATGCACCCAGAGTATGACTACTTGCAATGCTATTGAGAATAGAACACATGTAAAGTAATACGTTGTACAATGGTGACACATGCAATACGTATACTGTGCACATACAGTACATATAATGGGTGTAAGATACCGATATAAGTGGATGGTATAGATAGACATACAGCTTAGGATTAAAGGAATATTCGAATAGTGATGTGCAAATGTGATTGTCAAAGACAAAGATGGTTTATCAGTAGTAGAATTGGGTTTAAGAGAAAACTGTTAATGATTAACTGCACTTGGTCACCAGCCACATGGTTAATGGCGACTCGGAAGAATTGCTGTATGTGACACACATGCTGGTGCATTTTACAGAGTGACGGTGCTGTTCTTCACAAGAATACAGATTAACCACAATAAATGTGCTTGCCCTCGATTTGGAGCACCTGCCCACGTCCTTCATTTCGAGTGTGCAACACATACATGCATAAGTACACCTCGCCTATATCGACAAGAAGTATGGGCACTCACTGCAGTTCTGCTCGTCGCTGTAGTCCCCACAGTCGTCGGCCCCGTCGCACACGAACGAGAGGGAGGTGCAGGCCCCGTTGCCGCAGGTGAACGAGTTGGGTGGACAATCGGTGCACCTCGTCTCGTCCGAGCCGTCCGGGCAGTCCACGTCCCCGTCACAGCGGTAGATGGATGGGATGCACTCGCCTCCTCCACAGCGGAACTCATCCGTTGCACAGCCTTCGAAGAGAAACTCAGGGTGAGTCAATGTGTACCGAAGAAAGCAATGCAGCACGAGGAGGGTGTTCCCTCATCGAATGCCAATGTCGATAACGCAAGGTTTTTCTACTCACTGCAATTCTGCTCGTCGCTGTAGTCTCCACAGTCGTCAGCTCCATCGCACACGAACGAGGGGGAGGTGCAGGCCCCGTTGCCGCACTGGAAGGAGTCGAGTGGACAATCGGTGCAGCGGCCCTCATCCGAGCCGTCTGGGCAGTCCGCGTCTCCGTCACAGCGGTAGAGAGATGGGATGCACTGGCCTCCTCCACAGCTGAACTCTCCAATCACACAGCCTGTCCAAAAAAAATTGTTAGCTTGAGTACCTACATCCAGATGAATTTCTGTCGGGCTTGGCAGCACCCAGTCATCACTGAGAATGTTCATTATTTCCTGAACGTTTTATTAATCTGAAGACAGAAATCGGGGCCTAAAGGTACGAAACATAAAATGATCCAGAATGTTTGTTTTGGACTGTCACAAAAATGTGACGTCGCAAAAAAGTGACGTCACTTCCATAACATCCCGTCCATGCTGTGACTACTTCTTTTGATATAATTGTTAAAATGGGACATTGCATTAACGTCATAGTTATCTGATTAAATGTGTGTAAAGCTAAATTGAATAACTATGACTCACCAGTATCACCACGTAAATATATATGTATATTGACATATCTAACACGATCTATTATAATATAACATAACCATCTAGGATAGCTAATTCGCTATGACTAACCTGTTTCACCATGTAAACCTTCATATGAACGTACCCCACATAAGTGATTGTGATCTAGCATTGTATCATTTATGCGAATACATTCACCTCTAGGTATCACTTACTGCCACTTCCTGCTCCCTTGTGGGCACACACTGATGACATCACACCACCTGTTTAAGGCCCACCAATTCTGGTAACTGCCTGATGCTGCTGGTTGTAACTATCAGTGAAACGTTGTGCCTAATTGTAAATGTTGTGCATGCTCTGCAACACAGCGGTGTGCTGAAACAGTAATAGATTTAAACATTTGTTCAAGGGACAATTCAATGAATGGCCTATATCGGGTGAAGGAAGATTTACAACAAACATTTAATCTATGCAATCTGACCCAAAAATCGATTACAAATCACAATATTGGTCACGAATATCTCCCATTTGTTAAATTGATAAGATGCATCCATAATATAGATATTTTAGTTAGATCGCGTAAATCTAAATGTGTTGTTCAACCCGCCACCACCCGACACAGCCAATTAGTAAGGTTTATCATGTAAACAGAACATGGCAATTCGTTACTAGTACAGCACACCGATGTGTTGGAGAGTAAATCCACAACATTTAGAAATATTCTTTGGGTCTTTTGGTAAAGTCACTTAGATAGGTTTAAAGAAAATAACCAAAAAACTACGACGTTTCTATCGCAACACAAGTGTGTCGTCACCCTTTTCATTGATGACGACCGCTTGTGTTGCGATCGAAATGTCGTAGTTTTTTGTTATTTTATTTGAACCTATCTACGTGACTCTACCGAAAGACCCTAAGAACATGAATTCCTGCAGTCACGAAAGCTTTCAGTCAACATTTAGAAATGTTTACAAATGCTGTAGATTTGCTGTACTAGTAACAAATTGGCATGTTCAGTTTACGTGATAAACCTTACTAACTGGCTGTGTCGGGCGGTGGTGGGTTTCACGACACATATATATCTAACCCAAAAAAAACCTACATGAAGGATTATCTTGGTCGCGAAAGCCTAAGTGATAAACTTACAAGATGCATGTTTGTAACAACATATAGAGGCAGATGTTCACAACTCACTGCAGTTCTGCTCGTCGCTGTAGTCTCCACAGTCGTCAGCTCCATCGCACACGAACGAGGGGGAGGTGCAGGCCCCATTGTCGCACTGGAAGGAGTCGGGTGGACAATCGGTGCAGCGGCCCTCGTCCGAGCCGTCTGGGCAGTCCGTGTCTCCGTCACAGCGGTAGAGAGATGGGATGCATTGGCCTCCTCCGCAGCTGAACTCCCCAATCGCACAGCCTGTCCAGAAGAATGTGTTAGCTTGAGTACCTACATCCAGATGAATTTCTGTCAGGCTTACTAGCACCCACCATCATCACGTAATGTATTAATGAGTTCCTGAATTGAAGATTAATCTGAAAAATTCAGAAATCGGGTCTAAATACGAAACATCAAATGATCCAGATTGTTTGGTTTTTGATCGATCCGAAAATCTGATGTTGCAAAAAGGGAAGTTACACCCATTACATTCCGTCCACGCTGTTACCGCTTCTTTTGATTAGATTGATGCATGTAACACATTGGATTAACGTCATCGTTTTTCTGAAGAAACTTACATTAAGTTAAACTGAATAACTATAACTAACCAGTCTCACCGCGTATATCTATATTTATGTGTATATTGACATATCTAAAATAATATATTATAACATAACATAACCCTCCAGTATAGCTAATTCACTATTACTAACCTGTTTCACCATATAAACCTTCATATTGACATATATCACATCAGTGATTGTGATCTAACATTTTATAATGTATGCTAATGCATTCATCTTTAGGTATCACTTCCTGCCACTTCCTGCTCCCTTGTGGGCACACATTGATGACATCACACCAACTATTTAGGGTCCAACACTGGAGGTCACAATTCTGGCAACTGCCTGATGCTGCTGATTATAACTCTCAGCGAAACGTCGTGCCCAATTGTTCAATGTTGTGGATTGCTCTACGACACAGTGGTGTGCTGAAGCAGAAAAACATTGGCACATTTGTTCACGTGACAATTCTATTAAATGGCTGTGTCGAGTGGAGGAGGGTCTACCACGTGGATTTTGTTCATGTGATCTAACCCAAAAATCAATTACGAATCACAATATTGATCGTGAAAATCTACTGTGCATTAAATAGATATGTTTGTCACAACGTATAGAGGCAGATGTTCACAACTCACTGCAGTTCTGCTCGTCGCTGTAGTCTCCACAGTCGTCAGCTCCATCGCACACGAACGAGGGGGAGGTGCAGGCCCCGTTGCCGCACTGGAAGGAGTCGGGTGGACAATCGGTGCAGCGGCTTTCGTCCGAGCCGTCTGGGCAGTCCGTGTCTCCATCACAGCGGTAGAGAGATGGGATGCACAGGCCGCCTGATCTGCAGCTGAACTCCCCCAGCACGCAGCCTGTCCAGAAAAACGTGAATGAATGTAGGTCCACTTGTGCAAGCGATGTCGTGATTGTTCACAACAACTCTAGAGCAGCTGCTGCCGCGATGGCAGTCGTGCGCAAGCACGGACAGCAAACGCTCACCACATTGGTGAATGACACTTCCATAACCATCAATCAACTAAATAATGGTTCGCGCTTCGGAATCAAGGCCCTTCTTTCACTCTCTTATGAAGAAAGGCCATTGCCTGATACGTCGCCTCATATCCGTTCATTTTATTGACAAACGTGCAGAGTTTTAGCTTTGCAGAATATTACAGAGCTTCAGTAAGACAACGGTTTGGGGGTGGAGCGGTGGCGCAGTGGTTAGCGCACTGAAATATAAAACCGGCAAACCTGAGTTCAATTCCCATCCATGGCCAGGTAACATGCAGGGAGCACGACATCTGAGCAGGCCTTGGGCCTTCTCTTCACCGACCCACACTGAACGACGAGTTCAGGTTTCAGCCCAACGATCTCCATCAACATGGCGCGTGGACAAGTATTCATCCAGCAGTGAAGTAGCACTGGGCTGTAATTTATTTCCCATCAATAATTGCTTAGAATACGACGTGCAACGCAATCTTTTTGCGTGGACCAACGTAAGTACGCGAATGTTAACAACTTACTGCAGTTCTGCTCGTCGCTGTAGTCTCCACAGTCGTCAGCTCCATCGCACATGAACGAGGGGGAGGTGCAGACCCCGTTGCCGCACTGGAAGGAGTCGGGTGGACAATCGGTGCAGCGGCCCTCGTCTGAGCCGTCTGGGCAGTCCGCGTCTCCGTCACAGCGGTAGAGAGACGGGATGCACTGGCCTCCTCCGCAGCTGAACTCCCCAATCACACAGCCTGCCCAGAAAGAAAGTTGTTAGCTTGAGTACCTACATCCAGATTAATTTATGTCAGGCTTGGCAGCACCCACAGTGTTAAAGATTCCCTGAATTTAAAATTAATGAGAAAAATCCAGAAATTGAGCCTAGATACAAAACATGAGAGGTTCCATAATTTTTGTTTTGGATTGATCCGAAAAGTGATGTTGCAAAAATAAACAAATGCAAAAGTGCAGCACTCACTGCAGTTCTGCTCGTCGCTGTAGTCTCCACAGTCGTCAGCTCCATCGCACACAAACGAGGGGGAGGTGCAGGCCCCGTTGCCGCACTGGAAGGAGTCGGATGGACAATCAGTGCAGCGGCTCTCGTCCGAGCCGTCCGGGCAGTCCGTGTCTCCATCACAGCGGTAGAGAGATGGGATGCACAGGCCGCCTGATCTGCAGCTGAACTCCCCCAGCACGCAGCCTGTCCAGAAAAAGGTGGATGAACGTAGGTCCACTTGTGCAAGCGATGTCGTGATTGTTCACAACAACTCTAGTGCAGCTGCTGCCGCGATGGCAGTCGTGCGCAAGCACGGACAGCAAACGCTCGCCACATTGGTGAATGACACTTCCGTAACCATCAATCAACTAAATAACGGTTCGCGCTTCGGAATCAAGGCCTTTATTTCACTCTCTTATGAAGAAGGGCCATTGCCTGATACGTCGCCTCATATCCGTTCATTTTATTGACAAACGTGCAGAGTTTTAGCTTTGCAGAGTATTACAGAGCTTCAGTACGACAACGGTTTGGGATGGAGCGGTGGCGCAGTGGTTAACGCACTGAAATATAAAACCGGCAAACCTGAGTTCAATTCCCATCCATGGCCAGTTAACATGAAGGGAGCACGACATCTGAGCAGGCCTCAGGCCTTCTCTTCACCGACCCACACTCAACGGCGAGTTCAGGTTTCAGCCCAACGATCTCCATCAACACGGTGCATGGACAAGTATTCATCCAGCAGTGAAGTAGCACTGGGCTGTAATTTATTTCCCATCAATAATTGCTGAGAATACGACGTGCAACGCAATCGTTTTGCATGGCCCAACATAAGTACGCGAATGTTCACAACTTACTGCAGTTCTGCTCGTCGCTGTAGTCTCCACAGTCGTCAGCTCCATCGCACACGAACGAGGGGGAGGTGCAGACCCCGTTGCCGCACTGGAAGGAGTCGGGTGGACAATCGGTGCAGCGGCCCTCGTCTGAGCCGTCTGGGCAGTCCGCGTCTCCGTCGCAGACGTAGAGAGATGGGATGCACTGGCCTCCTCCGCAGCTGAACTCCCCAATCACACAGCCTGCCCAGAAAGAAAGTTGTTAGCTTGAGTACCTACATCCAGATTAATTTCTGTCAGGCTTGGCAGCACCCACAGTGTTAAAGATTCCCTGAATTTAAAATTAATGAGAAAAATCCAGAAATTGAGCCTAGATACAAAACATGAGAGGTTCCATAATTTTTGTTTTGGATTGATCCGAAAAGTGATGTTGCAAAAATAAACAAATGCAAAAGTGCAGCACTCACTGCAGTTCTGCTCGTCGCTGTAGTCTCCACAGTCGTCAGCTCCATCGCACACAAACGAGGGGGAGGTGCAGGCCCCGTTGCCGCACTGGAAGGAGTCGGATGGACAATCAGTGCAGCGGCTCTCGTCCGAGCCGTCCGGGCAGTCCGTGTCTCCATCACAGCGGTAGAGAGATGGTATGCACAGGCCGCCTGATCTGCAGCTGAACTCCCCCAGCACGCAGCCTGTCCAGAAAAAGGTGGATGAACGTAGGTCCACTTGTGCAAGCGATGTCGTGATTGTTCACAACAACTCTAGTGCAGCTGCTGCCGCGATGGCAGTCGTGCGCAAGCACGGACAGCAAACGCTCACCACATTGGTGAATGACACTTCCGTAAACATCAATCAACTAAATAATGGTTCGCTCTTCGGAATCAAGGCCCTTCTTTCATTCTCTTATGAAGAAGGGCTATTGCCTGATACGTCGCCTCATATCCATTCATTTTATTGACAAACGTGCAGAGTTTTAGCTTTGCAGAGTATTACAGAGCTTCAGTACGACAACGGTTTGGGATGGAGCGGTGGCGCAGTGGTTAACGCACTGAAATATAAAAACGGCAAACCTGAGTTCAATTCCCATCCATGGCCAGTTAACATGAAGGGAGCACGACATCTGAGCAGGCCTCAGGCCTTCTCTTCACCGACCCACACTCAACGGCGAGTTCAGGTTTCAGCCCAACGATCTCCATCAACACGGTGCATGGACAAGTATTCATCCAGCAGTGAAGTAGCACTGGGCTGTAATTTATTTCCCATCAATAATTGCTGAGAATACGACGTGCAACGCAATCGTTTTGCGTGGCCCAACATAAGCACGCGAAGATTGACAACTCACTGCAGTTCTGCTCGTCGCTGTAGTCTCCACAGTCGTCAGCTCCATCGCACACGAACGAGGGGGAGGTGCAGGCCCCGTTGCCGCACTGGAAGGAGTCGGGTGGACAATCGGTGCAGCGGCTCTCATCCGAGCCGTCCGGGCAGTCCGTGTCTCCGTCGCAGACGTAGAGAGATGGGATGCACTGGCCTCCTGATCTGCAGCTGAACTCCCCCAGCACGCAGCCTGTCCAGAAAGAAAGTTGTTAGCTTGAGTACCTACATCCAGATTAATTTCTGTCAGACTTGGCAGCACCCACAGTGTTAATGATTCCCTGAATTTAAAATTAATGAGAAAAATCCAGAAATTGAGCCTAGATACAAAACATGAGAGGTTCCATAATTTTTGTATTGGATTGATCCGAAAAGTGACGTTGCAAAAAGAAACAAATGCAAAAGTGCAGCACTCACTGCAGTTCTGCTCGTCGCTGTAGTCTCCACAGTCGTCAGCTCCATCGCACACGAACGAGGGGGAGGTGCAGGCCCCGTTGCCGCACTGGAAGGAGTCGGGTGGACAATCGGTGCAGCGGCTCTCGTCCGAGCCGTCCGGGCAATCCGTGTCTCCGTCGCAGACGTAGAGAGATGGGATGCACAGGCCTCCTGATCTGCAGCTGAACTCCCCCAGCACGCAGCCTGTCCAGAAAAACGTGAATGAACGTAGGTCCACTTGTGCAAGCGATGTCGTGATTGTTCACAACAACTCTAGAGCAGCTGCTGCCGCGATGGCAGTCGTGCGCAAGCACGGACAGCAAACGCTCACCACATTGCTGAATGACACTTCCGTAAACATCAATCAACTAAATAATGGTTCGCTCTTCGGAATCAAGGCCCTTCTTTCATTCTCTTATGAAGAAGGGCCATTTCCTGATACGTCGCCTCATATCCATTCATTTTATTGACTAACGTGCAGAGTTTTAGCTTTGCAGAGTATTACAGAGCTTCAGTAAGACAACGGTTTGGGAGTGGAGCGGTGGCGCAGTGGTTAGCGCACTGAAATATAAAACCGGCAAACCTGAGCTCAATTCCGATCCATGGCCAGTTAACATAAAGGGAGCACGACATCTGAGCAGGCCTTAGGCCTTCTCTTCACCGACCCACACTCAACAGTGAGTTCAGGTCTCAGCCAAACGATCTCCATCAACATGGCGCGTGGACAAGTATTCATCCAGCAGTGAAGTAGCGCAGGGCTGTAATTTATTTCCCATCAATAATTGCTGAGAATATGACGTGCAACGCAATCGTTTTGCGTGGCCCAGCATAAGCACGCGAAGGTTGACAACTCACTGCAGTTCTGCTCATCGCTGTAGTCTCCACAATCATCAGCTCCATCGCACACGAACGCGGGGGAGGTGCAGGCCCCGTTGCCACACTGGAAGGAGTCGGGTGGACAATCGGTACAGCGGCCCTCGTCCGAGCCGTCTAGGCAGTCCGCGTCTCCGTCACAGCGGTAGAGAGATGGGATGCACTGGCCTCCTCCACAGCTGAACTCCCCAATCACACAGCCTGTCCAGAAAACACACGGCTGAATGTAATCCTGCTCACGTATGTGGTTTCAAAATGACAAAAAAAATTCGACTATCCATGGCAGTATGTTCCTGGTTTCAGGTTTACTATGCGTGTACAAAATAGATATTTCGCATGCGCTGGTTAATTCATGAGATGAGCTGCTTCTCATTCATCGAGGGCCAGCAACTTGGTGCCATTGTGACCGCACACGACGGCGAGTCGAGCGATCACGTGCGGAAGGAGAAGAAACGAACGCAGAGGTGCAGCACTCACTGCAGTTCTGCTCGTCGCTGTAGTCCCCGCAGTCGTCGGCTCCGTCGCACACGAACGAGGGGGAGGTGCAGGCCCCGTTGCCGCAGGTGAACGAGTCGCGTGGACACTGCGCGCAGATCTCGTCCGAGCCGTCCGGGCAGTCCGTGTCTCCGTCGCAAACGTAGAGACTTGGGATGCACAGGCCTCCTGCTCCTCCGCAGGAGAACTCCCCCAGCACGCAGCCTGGAAGAGATACAAACAAAAGAGCTGATACATTTTCCACGACGCCTTCACTGGTCGTACCGTGTGTCGTTTCACCTGCCAGGGAGTTTCTTCTGGAACTGAACATCGCTCTGAATTGTCATGATATAGAATTCAGTTCCTGATCAAGCTCCCAGCAAGTGGAGCGAAACGTCGGACATAAAGCCGGACAGCACGCGCTAGAACTGGGCATACGGAGCACCTTCAAAACATCTCCAGAGTAGTTAACGAAAAGGCAACGATATAGATCATGTGACGCTACAAAACTCTATTGTTAATCTCGGCAGCATGTGGATGAACGTGGAGAATCGGTCGTTTTTAATTGTTTCTTAAAGTAATCCGTTGAGCTCACGGAATTTCCCCATCACAAGTCTGTCACCCTCGACGAGTGAAGGGCGGCGAATGACGAAGCCAGCGTGCACGTAAATATATTTTCGCTTTATTAAATTTTTTACCAACGCGGTTCATCCTCAACCCACCTGGTCATGGTTGAGGATTAACACATGGATAATCAAGAGTGTACAGACCACGTAAGATGTAACCAAAAAACGATCACAGCGTGATTATTTATACCGCTAAAGCCTCGCATGCAGTGCATCTGGAAGCGCCAGAAGTGGAGGGGTGGCATTTGAGGTCATTGCTCGGTAAGGGGAGTGATTGCGGACCAAGCAGGTTGTTTTTGTCGTCGTTGTTGTTGTTCAAAACGACGACCTCTGCGAAACCGTTTGGCCCAACCTAAGGGACTCTGCGTCTCAGCAACTCACTGCAGTTCTGCTCGTCGCTGTAGTCCCCGCAGTCGTCAGCTCCGTCGCACACGAACGAGGGGGAGATGCAGACGCCGTTTCCGCAGGTGAACGAGTCGCGTGGACACTGCGCGCAGATCTCGTCCGAGCCGTCTAGGCAGTCCGCGTCTCCGTCACAGCGGTAGAGAGATGGAATGCACTGGCCTCCTCCGCAGCTGAACTCCCCAATCACACAGCCTGCCCAGAAAACACACGGCATGAATGTAGCCCTGCTGACGTATGTGATTTAAAAATAACAATCAATTTTCTATTTTCCGTGGCGGCATGATCCAGCTTGCGGATTAACCGTGCTTGTAAAAAATACATTTATTCCACACGCGCTCGTTCATTCGTGAGCTGCTCCTCACTCGTCGTGGGCCGGTGACCAGGTGCCATTCTGACCGCACACGACGGCGAGTCGAGCGATTATTCCAAGAAGAAGAAGAAACGAACGCAGAGGCGCAGCACTCACTGCAGTTCTGCTCGTCGCTGTAGTCCCCGCAGTCGTCAGCTCCATCGCACACGAACGAGGGGGAGGTGCAGGCCCCGTTGCCGCAGGTGAACGAGTCGCGTGGACACTGCGCGCAGATCTCGTCCGAGCCGTCCGGGCAGTCCGTGTCTCCGTCGCAAACGTAGAGACTTGGGATGCACAGGCCCCCTGCTCCTCCGCAGGTGAACTCCCCCAGCACGCAGCCTGCGGAAACGTGCGGTTAAGGGGAGCGCCTGATTTTGCGCGTAATAGAAATTTACTTTTGATCACAATTGTATGACCACAGGCCCAACTGCGTTAAACACCAAGCGACCGGCAACTAGCAGCGCTGTCCTAGGTGGCTCAGAGGTCGAGCAAGCGAAAAAGGTCGCGAGTTCAAATTCTGGTTGGGAATTGGCTCAGCCCATCATCCCTCCGGGGTCTATAAAATTTGTACCACTTTGTGGGTAAGTCAACAGTGGTTGTCGTATCGAGAGACTGTCATAGTCTATAAAAACTAAACGGCTAAAACTACATATTGTTTATTTTACCAGGTCAGGCCCACTAAGCTATATAGCTCTGTTTCAGAAGCGACCTGGCCACAAATGATATCTCAACGAAGTGGGCTTATAATGTAGAAATTTATAGCAGCCAAATACTCTAAACGCGTGACGTCGATCCTAAATGTGGAGGGGGAAACCGGTAGAATCGGAGAAAAATCCACGCGACCACGGGGAGAGAGATACGCAAACTCCAGGCGTCAGGGTCGGGATTGAACTCACGGCCTCCTGTACACCAGGCGAGGTAGTGAACATCTCCTAGCCACCGTGGCGCCCAATACTGGCTCAGGGCTCTAAAAGAGAGATGGGCACTGCCTCAATGTACTTTGGAATCCAAAGTGGAGCAGTACGAGAGAAGAAACAGAAGATACGTGTTGTTACCTGCAGTGTCGTGAGTGGGTGAATGCGTTAGTGCGTGGGTTGGTGGGAGAGTATGTAATTGGTTGGGTTAGTGGGTGAGTGAGTTGGCGAGTGAGGGTTTGAGTGAGTGGGCGAGTCTGCTGTCGTGACCCGGCGGTTGAACACAGAGTGGTGGGTGAGACAAAGCAGCCGGTCCGGTTGACCGTGTCCTCAGCACGAGCGGGGGAAGGGTGAAGTTGCACAGGAACAGCAAACGTGGCACTGACTGCCATTGTGTCGGGAACGCGTTACAACAACAACGACTTAGAATGAGATATTTGTTCTGGCAGCAGCGTACGCGTTGTTAAACTTCTATCGCAAGTCGCAACGCGCGTAGCCAACCGTGCTCATCGGAGGTGCGGGGTAAGGACAAGACACAAAGCGCCAAGAACAGTTGTAAAGACACGCAGAAGTGCAGGGGGGCCCAGGGGCTTCCTAATGTCAGACGGAAGAACGAGAAAGCACGTGACGGCGCTCACTGCAGTTCCTCTCATCGCTGTCGTCTCCGCAGTCGTCGACCCCGTCGCACGCGAACGCCGAGGAGGTGCACACCGCGTTGGCGCAGGCGAACGCGCCGGGCGCACACTCGGTGCAGTCCCGCTCGTCCGAGCCGTCGACGCAGTCCGCGTGCCCGTCGCAGCGCTCGCGCGACGGGACGCACTGCCCGCCGCCGCCTCCTCCGCAGCGGAACTCGTCCGCTCCACAGCCTCGTCACGGGGAAATGACAAAAAAAACACCTTGCGTTTAACACGGAGAGAGACGGCGCTCGGATGTTGACTGCGACGTGAATGGGCTCGATCCGTCAAGGATCTGCCTGGGTCGGCGACCCGCAAAGAACCGGGCCCGTACCCGGCACGGCGCGTCCGGTGCACCGCCTCTCGACATGTCTGCTGCCACGAATGGTCGCGTGCCACCACCTACTGCAAATCTGACTTCGAACCCAGGAAAATATGCAGGGAGAAATCGAACCTTGTATTTTGCCAGGTGTGTTGCTTTGTTGGGAGACTGGTGTCCCTGAATGCAATGTCTTGAATTGAGTCAAGGACCAGATTTCAAAATAAAACTCCAGAGCATCCCTAGTAAAGACAGGAAGCACAGAGCTCTCCTCTATATGCCCCGACATTTCTATCTCTTCATCTGTTGTCATCTCCCAAAAAAGGAGTCAAAGTGATTTTGCGCTCAAATGAGCAGCAATTGAGATGGTGCTCAACTCGCACGTTTACAGGCCTGAGCTGGTGGTGGAAATTCCACGTTCCTATGGCGGGGGGGGGGGGGATGAAATTCCTTTCCAGCTCAGACCCCGCCTGCTCGCCCTTCGCCACATATATAACCTCTTGTTGTAACAGCTCTCTCACTGGTTTCAGCAGTTCTACTGCTGGATTATTGTTTCTGCCTGAGGACGACCACTTCTGTTGCGATCGAAACGTCGTGATATATTATTTATTTCTTTAATTTTTCTACTTACGTGACTTTACCGAAAAAACCAAAGAGTATGGATTTCTGCAGTCACGAAAGCTTCAAATCAACATGAATATATTTCTCTTCGCCCCCCCTCCCACACAACGCCCCCCCCCCTCCTCGCCCCCCCCCACCCCCCGCCACGTAAAGGGGGGGGGGGGGTGTAGAGGAGTTCGACGGCACCGGGACTCACTGCAGTTGGCCTCGTCGCTGCGGTCGCCGCAGTCGTCGACGCCATTGCACGCGAGCGACGCGGGGAGGCAGGAGCCGTTCGTGCAGGCGACGGTGCCACGCGGGCACGGGCAGCCCAGCTCGTCCGAGGCGTCCGCGCAGTCCGCGACGCCGTCGCAGCGCCTCTCCGCTGGCCAGCACTCCGACGACGAGCATCGGAACACGTCCCCCGTGCAGTCTGCGCGCATACAAGGACAGAGATTGCCCTCCTACCATGTCGTCTTCTCCGTCAAGGAGCGTAGACCAACATCACGTGGACTCCGGTCATCCTCGCGGCAGCAGCAGCAGCGGCTTTTGGCTAGCCGTCGCACGCGCTTTCGGATGCGCTTCTGCAGCCATCTGGAACGCTCTTCCTTCCGATATTAGGAAGCCGCTGGAGCTGTGCACTTTTACGTCATCTCGATTGAAAACTTATTCCTTTAGAACTGCCTTTTGTGTTTAGTTTCTCGCCCTTCCCTCGCACCTCCAATTCACATGGTTGGTTACGTACGGTGCGAAAGAAGTTTAACATACACACATTACAGACTGTTGGGGCAAACGCTGTTAGCGAGCACCTATTAAACACGGTACGCGAGAGGGTGGGTAGCCGGCATTACGTCCAGCCGCCAATGTCTCACCAATGCTGGTGTTTACACATCGCAACTAGGTGGTCATTTGAGGCTGAGTAGACCTGGGTTGGGGCATCATCGGTTTAGATATTCGTCATTGCTGTTGGCCATGAGCTTGACTCAAACTCGGATCTAGTCGACGACGGACCGTGGAGTTTTAGTCGAGTCTTGGTCGCACAACAGAATCAAAATCGTTATTTGGACCGGTGGAATCCGATGAGCTATGAAGCTCTTTATCACAAATGTCCAGCAGACGAGTGCTAATGCAGCAGTCGGGCTGTGGGCCAAGCTCTGCGGTCCTTTAAATGATAAGATGTTTTCAGCCAGCTGATCAGTGCCGGATTATCCTAGTAGCAAAAGTAGCTACATATACTACGGGCCCCGCACTTTTCAAGGGCCACGTGCTAAATGCTTTTAAGCTATCAATTCCGGTTAAGTGATTCTGCACTTGCTCTATTACTATAGTACTATACTGCCTTCAACTTTTATGAACGACTGGATGTTTAAGGTTAGCGATTTGTCGTATTATCTGGCTGTATATCAAATGAAAAAATTACAATTACTTGACGATGCAAGTTAAAAAGGTGTTTTAATATTTACGTGGTTTTTCTTTTTTATTTAGGGCCCCTTTATAACATCATGTTACGGCCCCGCACTAGCTTAATCCGGCACTGCAACTATTGAGTGTTTATACACGTGGGTAGAAACTGGAGCACCCGGAGACAATCCACGTGCGCTGACACAATCGTATTTGTCCCGTGGTTAGACGCTCGCTACATGTGCCGATTTGATTGTTTGTGGCCGTGCCGGGTAGGTGGAGGGTATTACCAACAATAAATGTGACCAGATCATTCCGTGGCCAAACCCCCCAAAAATCGCAGTATTGGCTGCTCACCTCAACGTTGAAAAAATATGCCAATTACAAACTGAGTAACTTGCAGAAAAGGTTTTGTTGGGTTTCTTTCACTTTCCTTTATTCCATCGGTGGGGGGGCTACCCCCCTCCCCAAGCCCCCCACCCCTCGCCCCGAACAGCGCTCCGCCTGCGGCGGTCTCATCACGACGTCGCACTCGCCCACTTACTGCAGCGCGCTTCGTCGGAGGAATCGGCGCAATCCGGCATGCCGTTGCACACCAACTTGGGGTGTAAGCACGTCGCGTTCACGTGGCCGGGCGAGCAGCTGAACGAGCTGTTGGAGGTGCAGGGACACGACGCCTCGTCCGACGAGTCCGTGCAATCGTATTCCCCATCGCACTGCGCCGTGAGCGGGACGCACACGAGGTCCGAGCACTCGAACCTGTCGGGTGCGCAGGCTGCAGGGGAGGAGGAGGAGGAGGAGGGGGGAGGAGGAGGGAGACGGAACGGCGACGTCTCCCGTGAACCGCTCTGCCTGCGTCCTAGCAGCGAGCGAGCAGTGGCAGCGACACGGAGATTTGAGGCGGCGTGTTCAGGATGGTGACGAACCGCGCGGTTCAGTGTGGCCGTGACGGATCGCTGAGCGGATGGAGTCCAGTCTGTCTCTACAGCTCGCAACCGGTTGCACAGCCGCCCAAAATCGGTTAAATGTTGTGGATGTACTCTCCTACACACCAGTGGGCTGAAGTTGTATACTACACTATACACTACACTATACACTACACTACTGAACACTACACTTTACACTACACACTACACTACTGAACACTACACTATACACTATATTAGTAACTAATTGGCGCGGTTTGTTTACGTGACAAACCTTGCTGGCTGTGTCGGGTGGTGGAGGGTTACGACACATTTATACTTACGCGATCTAACCCAAAAACCTTCATTATGAATCTAAACACCTGTTTTATAGCCAGATCGGGTAAAACCTATTCTAAATTTCACTTCTTTTTTTAGATCACGTTTATCTTTTTTCCACAACTTCACGCCATCGACGCTGCATCGTGAGACACAAACCCCGTTCAAATCCCCACCGGCAAAGCAACGTGGCCCTCCTCCGTGTTCGAGAAGGACGCGCGGACGTGGATACTGCAGAGCTACTGTTAGAATCCTTGCAAAAAAGGCCAAAAGACAGGAGACGACTTAACCTGACGTGGCTGACTCAGGAGGCGACGCGAGGCCTCCGTTTGGTGACCCACTTCTGGGAGAGGCCACGTGGGGTGGATGACGGAGAAAGGGGAGGCAGAGAGAGAGAGGCCTCGGAGGGGATTGGCGAGAGACGGAGGACTGAAGGGGGATTGTTGGAGAGACACAAACGCAGCGGGCGGGATCGACTGACAGGGGAGCGGTTGAGAACCGCTGGAGAACGGGGGGGGGGGGGGGCTTCAGGATTGTCTGTGACAAGTCAGTCGGGGAACCTTCGATAAATAGGGGGGCTCGAGGGATATAAATAGGGGAAGCGCACGGGGGGGACGCTTGGAGAGACGACTGAACTCTGCTCGAGGACAGTGTTCCTGTCAACTATAAAGACTCTTGATAATTAATAATTGAATGGCGCGTACCGGTCGTCATTACACCTACAAGTGCCCTGTGGGGAGCAGCACTTACTGACGCGCTCTGCCACAGCGGCTAATGTTTGTCACGTGAAAGTCTTGCCAAGATTTGCTTTTGTTCTCCGAGCTGGAAACTCGCCAAATGAAGCGAGAATTAAACTCAATGGGGTGCTTTTGTTCAGTAACCGGGGATCAGCCTGGGACCACTAACGCCTCTGCACTCGACAGCCAAGTTCGCTCCCAGTCATCTTCCAGTATTCCAGACCACAAATCTCAGCCGGGCCGCCGACGACTGCATCACATTTGTCTCCGCGCTTAATTGTCGAACTGCGAAATAAATAAATAAGCCGTGAGTTTGCCCGTCATGCGCCGAACATTCCCGACGGAACACAGCTGATGGGAAAGTGATGTGTGATGTGCCCCCCCCCGCCCACCCCCCCCCCCCCCCCATCATGTGAACCACAATGCACTTGGAAGCGGAGCTCAGAAGTAGTTCTGCGGTCTCTGCTTTCCGCCGAGCCATTCTCCCACACGGGCGGGGACTTTCCAGACGTGGCTCAGGTTCACCAGAGGCAATGGGCCACCGCCCCCACTGCGCCTTTGAGAAGGAGGCTGTGGTGGGGAGGGGAGGGGCTCTCGCTATTGTGACGTCACGAGAATAAGCCCAAGGGCTATCCGCAGCTTCCTCGAGGCACGGCTGATTTGTATGAATCTGCTTTGCATAGTTTCGTCACCTCCACTCCAAATTCCCCCACCCCCTGCGGCCTTTAACAGACGGACATGTCGCCCATTATATATTTACTTTTTAAGGGCCACGGTGTCACTTACGAATGCGTTGAGGCTATTTTTGTCTCGTTATTTAACACGCATACGGGGAGCGGTGGCGCAGTGGTTGGCGCACCGTCAGCAGTTTACGTAAGAGACCTGACCAGATTGGTGAAGTATGGTCAAACCACTAGCTATGGCCGACACGGTGTGTGAAGGAAGGCCTTGATCCAGCAGTGCATCAAAACGAGTTATTTGCACATTGTTCATCTTCGTCATTCGCCGTGATCTATCCACCGCTGGATGAAGGCCTCCACGCACCGATGCCACAATCCATCGCACGCCTGCACACACAGAAGCCGACTCCTATCGCTCCGTCTCCCACGGTGGCCGTCCTCTTAAGCGCGTTCCCTCCTTCGGCTGCTAAGCCGACACCAGTTTCATCACATTCATCGCGGCTGTCGCTGGCATGATGAACGAATGAGGGCCGTTGTCATTGGGCGATGATGATGATGAGCTCGTTCAACGCGCCAGGTGAATGTTTTAACAGTCGTGCGCAAGGCCTCTTGCGTAAATAACGCGTGGAGTCGCGAGAAGTCACGATTTTGCTTTGACATCTCCACTTAAGATCAAGGCGCAGTTACAATCTACGTGACCTTTTTTGCCAATATCACAATGATGAAAACACGAGCAGCTTAAACCCTGCTTTAGTTATTGGCATAAAAGGCAAAGCCTATTCTTATTTTGCTTTATCATGAAGGCGCAGCCCTGCAATAACTTGCTTCTCTCCACTGCTGGCGTACGGACATCCACTAGAGGGAGCCCTATGGAGGCCCCGAGAGTGGTGATCTCAGCCTACTCTTCCACGCTGGCGAGACGTCTTGGAAGGAGATGGGGGGGGGGCTACTCGCACTTTACCCCACCACACGCGAACAGCTGTAGGGAAGTCGTTAACGTTAATCGCTGGCTCAGGGCCGCCAACATCGCTGCGTCGCGCAGCTCAAATAGAGCGGCTGACGCGATGGGAGAGGCTCAGGGTAGTCGAGTTAGCGGTGATTGGGGACGCAGTGACCGCCTCATCACCTGAACTACCCCGAATCCTCACTCCAACCCTCACCAATACCCTGACCCTAACCCAGCCCTTACCAATGCCCTAACCCAACCCTCACCAATACCCTGACCCAACCCTCACCAATACCCTGACCCACCCCTCACCAATACCCTGACCCACCCCTTACCAATACCCTGACCCAACCATCACCAATACCCTGACCCACCCCTCACCAATACCCTGACCCACCCCTTACCAATACCCTGACCCAACCATCACCAATACCCTGACCCACCCCTTACCAATAACCTGACCCAACCCTCACCAATACCCTCTCCCAACCCTCACCAATACCCTGACCCTAACCCACCCCTTACCAATACCCTAACCCACCCCTCACCAATACCCTGACCCAACCATCACCAATACCCTGACCCTAACCCAACCCTCACCAATACCCTGACCCAACCCTACCAATACCCTGACCCAACCCTGACCCTAACCCAACCCTGACCAATACCCTGACCTATCCTTTCGCCTTTCCTGGTGCCCAACTTGACCTAACCCAGACCACTTCCCCCTAACCCTCACCGGACTTATTAACCCATCCTTTCGCCTTTCCTGGTGCCCAACTTGACCTAACCCAGACCACTTCCCCCTAACCCTCACCGGACTTATTAACCCAACACCATTAACCCGTAACCATTACCCAAAACCCTTACCAGGATCCTTACTGTCACATGACCAACTCACCTAAATTATCGACAACCCTTACCCATAACCCTTGCCATACTCCTTAACCCCTCAACCTTACCTTCACCTGAACACCTCGCCCGACACTGCATAACCCTCACCCCCTCGCCCTCACCCCCTAGCCCTCACCGTCTAACCCTGGCCGGCATAATGATGAAGCGCTAATCCTGACTCGGCCGCCTCACCGGACATAACCCGAACCCTCACCTAACACCAAACCTCATCCCCGCCACTACACCGGACATAACCCGAACCCTCGCCCCCTAACCCTAACGCTCGCTGCCCCCCCTAACTCTACCCCCCCCCCCCTCCCATGACCTGGCCACCTCACCTGAGCGAGCCGAGGGGATCGCGGCGGCGGCGAGGAGGAGGAGGAGGAGACGGAGGAGCGGCACGCAGAGCGGAGCCCCGGCACCTCTCGCCGTCATTTCTCTCGAGAAGTCGCGGCCGACGAACCAGGCGGGAAACGAACGATGGCGTTTAAAGTGTTCTCAAGTCTGCCTCTGTCTACCTTGTGTGTGTGTGGCGCTACAGCCACCTCGACTGCAATGTCAGAGTCGTGTCAAGCGACGCAGCGGCAGCAGCTGCGACGACTTCAGCCCTGGCTGACTCCTCCACCCGAATGTGGACGAACCGGTTCTGCCTCGGCTTCGTGGGTCGCATGCCGACAAGTGTCAACATCACAACTCACCTCCACCACTGCCGACCTCGATCCCCCCCCCCCACCAGCGAGGCACTCCCATAACCGGAAAGTCCACGCGTGCGTTTTTCATACCTGCGGGGTCAGCGGGTCACGTCGCGGCTATCGCGCTGCGCTACGAACCCGGCGGCGCAGCTGCGATGGGTCAACTCGTCGAGTTCTCAGCTGGTGAAGCACAACCAACTTGAAACTGCGATCCAGACACGGCGCGGACTCGGCCCTGCTTGGCTTGCGGGACCTCGCGATGCTGGGCGCGTACCGGGTGGCGTGGTCTCACGCTGTCTCGAAGCCACACAAGTTTGGGTTAAATTCATTAACATTTTGTCGGATACACATAATAGCAAATACTGTAACTTAGGAGCATGAGGAGCGGTGGCGTAGTGGTTAGCGCACTATCCCCTCGGAACCCGGGCTACCTCAGTTCGATTCCAGACCACGGCTAACATCACGTGAATCGGTTCTGGGCGCCCAGCAGTAGATTGACAAAAGAACTGCAATGGCAAAAACTGTATTGACAAACAATGGGTTATTATTATTATCATTGCAAAGTGGTTCGAAATTGTTGCTATACTTTATTTTAATGTTTAGATGTTGTCATATTGATGACCCTCTATATCCTGGTCTTTTGAGCTCCTTGTTAGTTTTGTTTAGTTTGTTGTACGGTGCGAAAGAAGTTTAACATAAATACATGGAATCGACTCTAAAGGTCTCAGCACCCTCCACCACAGCCTCGATCTTCGTGCTCTCTCCCCCTTGCTGTGCTCTTCGCTTGGCAGTCCGCCGCTATTGCGCAAGCAAGTGGCAGCTGTTGTGAATACCTCGAATGGCTTTCCAGAACGATGGGTGTTGTGTGAATTGGTGAAATGTCTCCCGGCCTCGAAGCGCTGCGTGCAGGCAGGCAGGCAGGCGGTCACAGCAGCAGCGGCAGCAGCCAGCATCTGTCACACAATTACCCTCTTCCCTATACTTCTGGCCAGCTTGGAAGAGTAGGCCAAATACCCGTTTTGAGTCCAGCGATTGGGGGTGCAGTGATTGGAGTGATGTGGTCTCCTTTGAGGGTGCGGGTGTCAATTCGGGCCATTGGTGGTGGTGGTGGTGCCGACCCATTGCGGTCACTGAGCAGAAATTATTGTTAAACCCCCCCTTCCCCCCTTTCAAATGATAAAACTCCCCGTGAGATGACGGAAGAGATAGAGACAAGGGGTAGAGATGTGGTCAGATGAGAGAAGAGGAGAGATGCAGACACGATAGGGATGACATTAATTGACGATTTATATTATCTTGTTATGTGTATTAACAATTACATTTGGGAGAATATTTGTTTGGTTCAGCTCTACATGTTTTAATGAAGAGGGCCCCCCCCCCCCCACCTTAATGTTCTCATTGCCAAGCCGCCACCACTGTACAGCAGTGGCGTTTTTAAATAAATGATGAAGACGCCAAGGGGCCAGACGAGAACGGCACGGTTAAAGTTGTGAATAGATACTCTCTCTTGATTTGAATCTTAATTTGAAGCTTTCGTGACTGCAGGAATCCATACTCTTTGGTTCTTTCGGTAAAGTCAAGTAGGTATGAAATAAAATAAATCACGACGTTTCGGGCGCAACACAAGCAATCATCTTCAGGTGGGAGAGGTTCTAGGCGATTGCTTGTGTGGCGATCGAAACGTTGTGATCTATTATTTTTTCTACCTACGTGACTTTACCGAAAGAACCAACGAGTATGGATTCCTGCAGTCACGAAAGCTTCAAATCAAGATTGTAAATAGATGTGTTTAAACCGAACACGTTTACGCGTGAGTGA
Source organism: Lampetra planeri (assembly GCF_965212315.1). Classification (NCBI taxonomy): domain Eukaryota; kingdom Metazoa; phylum Chordata; class Hyperoartia; order Petromyzontiformes; family Petromyzontidae; genus Lampetra; species Lampetra planeri. Next base: position 11,902,537 of record NC_136127.1, on the reverse strand, counting down.
ACGCATCCCCCCGCCCCCCGGCTCAGTAAAATAACCCGACCGGTGGGTTTCTGTGTGCAGCGGGGTGATACAACCAACAAAGCTGTGTGAAGTCACAGTGTCGTGGGGGTGGTGGGGGTGGTGGGGGTGGTGGGGGGCGAACAGGCGTGGAATGCGCACACACAGGCCCTGACCTCCTGCATCCAAGGTCACCATCCCTCGAGCCAAAAAGGGAACTATGCAAACGATTGCTTTACTTTACAAATGATTTGTATGACATTGTATTTGTTGCTAGGTTTGATTTTTTTTATAGGGGGGGGGGGGGTGAGCGCCGCAGTGGCTAGGAGATGTTAACTACCTCGCCTGGTCTACAGGAGGTCGTGGGTTCGATCCCGACCCTGACGCCTGCTCCTGTATATTTGGAGTTTGCACTTTCTCCCGGTGGTCGCGTGGATTTTTCTCCGGGTCCTCCTGGGTTTTTCCCTCCACATTTATAAACGTGCGTTTTAGCGTATTTGGCTGATATAAATGTGGACGTGATAAGCCACTTTGTTGAGCAATCATGTGTGGCCAGGTCGCTTCTGAAACAAAGCTAGAACGCTCAGTGGGTCTTACCTGGTAAAATACAAATAATAGTTTAGTGTTTATAGTTTTTACATGTTTTTTTTTCGACGATGTATTTCGTACCCTTATTTAATATATTGCAAAACATATAAAAGCGGTCGTGTGCCGTGCCGCCTTCATATGTGCTCCTCGCTAACAGCACCTGCCCCAACAGTCTATTAAAGACTATACGGGGGTCTTTGTCTCTGTGTCCGTGTGTCCGTCCCACAGCATCTCAATGCGGGCCATTGAGAGAGCACGTGGCCTTGAATGGTTGACGGGGGAAATCGCGGCTCTTGAAACTCTCACATGACCGCCCCCCCCCACCACTGCACCGCCCCCACCAAATCCCCATGCTACCCACAACTTCCCACCTCGCCCCCAGCACCTCGCCATTCACGAGCTTTATACGCCGCGTTTCCACGGTCATCAGGAAACCAGAACCGAGCCGTGCCGGTCAGTTCCTGGTACGAAGGGGCACGGCTCGTTTCCTGAGCCAACGCTTCGGCTTGTTCCCTACACCCGTTGATAGACTCACCCGTGCTAGATGGACGATGAGGTGAAGTATGGTCGAGCAACCCTCCTGGCCGACACAGCATGGGGAGGCCTTCATCTTGCAATGTATTGACAAAGGGTCGTAATATATGCTGCGGCATTGCGTTTAAACTGCGTACCAGGTCATACCTGTGGTCGGTATTACAGACGTCTTGCATACTTGTGTAATACTGGTAGGAACCTCCTGGTTACACCAGCCCACAGGGGAGTATTGTGTCCGTCCGTCCGTCGTGCAGGGAGGGGCTGGGTGGGAGGTAGGGGCTGGGTGGGGAGGGGAGGGTGGGGAGGGGCTGGGTGGAGAGAGTGGGGCAGGGTGGAGAGGGTGGGGAGGGGCTGGGTAAGGAGGGTGGGGACGGTGGGGAGGGGCTGGGTGGGGAGGGTGGGGAGGGGCTGGGTGGGGAGGGTGGGGAGGGGCTGGGTGGGGAGGGTGGGGCTGGGTGGGGAGGGGTGGGCCTTGGTGGGGAGGGGCTGGTCACCCCGTGGTGCCCTTATAAAACTCAATGTTTAACCTACTCACGCCGGCTTGTGCCCGCCCTCACAGTCGGGCATATTTGCGGAATACACCACGCCGCCGTTGACCCTGGCCATTGACCGAGCAACCCAACGTTCCTACCAGCTCCCTCCGCAGGAATGTGTTTAAAAAAAGAAACACTTAAGTAAAAAGAGCTTCATAGCTCATCGGATTCCTCCGGTTTTCATAAAGATTCTGAAACTGAAACAAATGTTTTTAAATCGAGGCAAGACGTGCGCAGAGATGCGCGCTGGGAATTTTACCGAGAGACTCAGAGGGGAAGACGTGGATCAGGCGAAACAAAGTCAATCAGAACCACAACATTGACTGTAGGGAAAGGTAAAGCGTGCTGGGGCAGGACACATTCCGGCTACGGGAGATGGGCCGATGAACGAGACTGGTGATGGAATGACAGCTCATGGAGGCATCTCGGTGTTCACTTCGTCAGCATTTGGAATCCAAAGACGTGGACTCGACTAGACGAGGGCTACGACTCTGGATAATTCAACGCTGCCTGCCAGACTCTTTCCAAAGACTCCTTGCGTTGGCTCATACGCGACGTCCAGCGCGGGTCTCAAAGGGACAGTGAATACAAATAACTGTGTATATATACATGAGAAAGCGAAACAAATGAACAAAATCCTTTGTATTGGCTCCTCACGGTGCCAACCAGACATGTGACGGTGGCATTAAGGAATGAGTCACATGGCTACTCCCGTGAGGACGTCTCATTCATTAAGCCCCATCATGTGAACACATAAAGGGGCGCGTGGTGCGGGCAGGGATTCCTTCTCTCCCTCCCGAGCTCCCCGTCGTCTCCCTGGTCATCTCCCTGGTGTGTCCGTCTCTCTGTCACATTCCCCTGGAGACATCTCGCGCTGCCCGCCTCTCTGTTCATCTCCCTGTCTGCATCTCCCGCCTCTTCCCTGGAGGCATGGACAAGCCGGCGGTGCTGCTGCTGGCGGCGGTGGCCGGAGTCGCGTTCACGGCGTCGCGGTGCGACTGCACGAGTAAGTCTTGACGGTCTCCGAGCGCTGCTCGGTCTCGCTGGTGTGCAGCAGATGGAACAGATGGAGCAGCAAAATGCGCGCAACACGTGGAAGTGCAGAGCGGGACAGGTGGTTCAGAGGTCAGAGCGAGTTGATGGTCTAAGCCAGGTCAACAATGACTGCACAAATAAACCCATCAAGCACTAATTGCACTTAATTTGTCAGAATTCCAGCTCAGAAAATTAAAAGATTGGTTTCACTGCGATGGGCATACATTGCTCAGTAACAGAAAAAAACACCTCAACGCATTCGTTACTTACGCTGTGACCTTAAACTATGTTTTATGTAATTGGTAACGTTTCGGGAAATGGTCTCTCAGCATAGCACATGGGGTTGGAGACTTCACTTTACGCCGTGGGGCCTGATGAGAATTTAATTTGTGAAATGTTTTTCAATGACGAGCTTTGTCTATTTTTAAATGGCTCGTTGATGGTTACCTGCAACAGGAGAATTTGGGCATCATCCTGACCCCTGACTGTGTGGACAAAGATGCCACTTGGTGGCATCTCAAAGTTGCCTCTGGGGCATCAACTTGGTTCTTCACATCACGGAGAGCTCAATCTGGATACAATCGGGGAGGAGACTTGTTTTTTTATAGTCCAAGGAACGTGGAATTTCCACCGCAAGCTTGGAACCAGTGAACACGATCGCCACTCCACTTCTCTCAGAATTAGAGAATCAGAAGATGTATTTATACTGGAGGAATCCGATGAGCTATTAAGCTCTTTTTCAAAGATGTCCATTTGTCTCCCTCTAGTGTGGACGGGGAAACAAATGGACTGTGTTTGTTAGTCTAGTCGCGTGTCAATTAGTCCAACAAGTTCGTTGGTTTAGTGGGTCACTGATTCAAAGCGAATGTGCAGGAGTCTGTGAATGTTTTTTTATTTGAGGTTGTGCTGTTGTGGAAGGAGAGCCGTGCTGTTAAATACGAATTGCCGATGATGCTGATGACCATATTACGATTACATGTCTATTGAATTACGCATTAAATATGATAATTTAATGGATTAGGCCACGTAATGATTTTACCAAACCTGTGTCGTTTAGGCTCCACCACCACCTGACACTGTCAAATTAAATTGCCACGTGGCGGTACAAGGGTTTAATGAGCCAAGTAAAACTGTTATTGTGCAAGGCGTCAGATCGTTACGCAACCCAAACAAAAAACTAAATTACGAATCATCATATCGGCTCCGAAAACATGAGTAAGAAATGATTTATATGATGTCATTTGTGGCCAGGTCGCTTCTAAAGCAGAAGCTAAATAGCTCAGTGCGCTTAACCTGGAAAGAAAAAAAAAGTTGTAGTTGTATATTTTTAAGTGATTTGTTTACTTTTCCTGTACGTTGCACTCCTATCGTTTGTTTGTGTATCATTATTAGTTGTTGTTGTTGTAGTTGTTGTTGTTGTGACGTTCTGACCCGCCCCTACTGGACATCTGTGAAAAAGAGCTTAATAGCTCATCGGACTCCTCCAGTAAAAATAAACATTCTGATAGTTATCGTCTTGGGAACTACACGCTAAGGCTATAATATTCTGATATTCAATAAAAAATAATGTAACTTAAATCATCATTAGATCTCCTTTGCCAGTACCAAAGTATAATAATAATAATAAGGGTTTCCTCTTTTTTTTGGCAACAAAAGGTTTCAGTTTTGTTGCCAGAAAAAAGGCGAACACCCCTAATTATTAATATAACTTAAAGTCCTTAATCTTAATTTGGAGCTTTCGTGACTACAGGAATTACTCTTTGGTGGTTCTTTCGGTAAAGTCACGTATAAAGATAAAATAATAAATTAAATATTTTAATTTATTAAATATTTAATTTATTATTTTATCTTTATACGTGACTTTACTTAAAGTCCTTAGTCAATCAACGACTGCACGAAGGCCTCCTCACGCCATGTCGGTTAAGGGGGTTGCTTGACCATACTTCACCTCGCTGGTCCAAGTCCGGGTTTTGTGAAGGGAGGGGAACAAGAGAGCAGCTCCGAGAACCGGTTCAGAAATCACTCGACGGATTTTCTCCCGGGAATCGAACTCAGATCGCCCGATTCATGGCGTAGTGTGCTAATCACTGAGCCACCGCTCCGGCTATAAAAATGAAAACAATTAGAACGATGATACTTGTGAGATGATCATTACAGCTGATGATGATGAGATGTCTTATATTACACGACTGTAGATGGATGGAAGCTGGAGCACAGTGGTTGGTGCACTGCGCCATGAACCCGACGATCAAAGTTCGATTCCAGGCCACGGCAAACACCGGTCCTCCACGAGAGGGGCACTCTAGCGTTGGAGAAGCTCCTCCCTCCAGCAGATACGCGAGCGAGCAATCACACGGCTGCACCTTGACTTGTGAACTAAACAGGATGGCGATGACGGAGGGCTCTTGTTGTGAGCCCAGTCAGTGCAGACCCCCTGCATCGCCTCCCCCCCCCCCAAACACCCACCACCCCCTCCCCCCTCCTGTGCCCCGTAGGGCGATGGGGACCTCCGCCTCACCACCGCCACGGGCCGACGCGACTGGAGACCAGGGGACCCGTGGACCCCGGTTTCCTCCCGGCGTGGCCCACCAACGATCCTCGCTGGCTCGGTGCCGGAGGAGGTCAGCAGATACGGCACTTGCGAAGAGGAGATTAAGATGGGGAGGTGGTGGTGGTAGTGGGGGGGATTTGCTTTAATCTGGAGGGCTTAGCGAGCGCTTAGCGCCAACGCGAGCGTTTCCCAGAGAGCGAAAATGGAAGGGGAGGAGAAGAACACATTACATGGTCCCGGTGTGACGCCAAACTTTAGTATAGTCGGGGTTGTGTTGCCAAGAGCGGACTCGCCTAGCAGACAGCCGGCTCAATTGATGGAACGGGTTATGGCTCAAAGCGTAGAGATATTCAAATGAAATCTGAGCAGAAAAATAATTCACAAAACCGGCGCTAAAAGGACGTTGTCAAAACATTGTGAGAATAGACGAACGTTGTATTTATCTGTAACATCGGCGTCTTGCACATGACTCAACCCACTCTCCCTCCGGGACAGATAAAATTAGTACCGCTTTGTGCGAATTCAACAGCGTCTGGCCTATGGATATACTCGCCCCGGCCATAGAAAAGTTAAATTGACCACCACCCGGCTCAGGGCCGTACACAGGAGTTGCGCGCCAACGTCTCAACATTCTCCCGCGAGCAAGGCGATCGATCGCTTCGCCTCTCTCGGAGTTTAATTTCACTGTGGGTGTCTGCACGTGGATCACTGAGAAGCCGCGTCCGCCCTGCGTCCGTGCGCACGCAGGCGCCCGGGTCACGGTGGAGGTCACCAACGACTGCCCGACGCTGACCGGGGCGCGGGCCACGTTCAGCGCGCGCCTCCGCGTCCCCGGGGAGCTCGAGGCGGCGTGGGGAGACGCGGAGTCCCTCGACGGTAACACGCCACGCGCCTACGAGAAACACACCGCTGTGGCATTAACAAAAAAATGATATGCAGTGTATGTATATAATAGGCGACGTTTCGGGCGATGAACCTTCTTAGTAGCACATGAACAGAGAGTTGCCGAGAGATAGAATGGAGGATAAAGAGTTGGAGTGGAGACTGATTTTCAGAGACCAGAGGGCCCAGATGATAATTCGATTATAAGTTTTTTTTTTTTTACAATGAACATATTTGAAATTGGCACGATCTCGATTGCATAGATTGTCTGTCTGTCTCGTCTGCACTGCCTGCCTCCGTCTCACGTGTACCGCGCATGGCCTCGCTCTGCAGCGTGTTTACCATTCGCACCTCCGATTAGCACGGTTGGCTGCGTACGGTGCAAAAGAAGTTCAACGTACACACATTAGCCCAAATATAGCAAGCACCAGTAGAGCTTAATTGCCAATCTACTGCTGGACGAGGGTCTCCCCACGCTGTTGTGGGGTCGAAGGGGTTATTTGACCATACTTCACCACGCTGGTGACTGCGGGTTGGAAAAGGCATGGAGCATATTCTGTAGGTGTGATAACCTGGCATGCCAATGGTGGTCACGCGTCTAAGCGCTGTCCAGGTTCAAATCAGCTTAGCTCGCGAGATCTGACGGTATCGGGCGCATTCCGAGTGAGTCAGCCAAAGGTCATCGCTAATAAACCCCCCACACAATGGAACTGGTGTTTGCGCAAACATAACCTGCAAATGTTTACATCGGGACTACACGCAGCAGCAGCATCGCCCCACTACTGCGAAAACTTGGCAGGACCCTCCTTAAAAAGAGTCTTGAGACTCGGTATTATTATTCATAATAATGTTTTTGGGTTAAATCGCGTTATTATAAATGTGTCGCAACCCTCCACCACCCGACACGGCCAATCAGTAAAAAATGTGTCACGTTAACAAAACGCCAATTAGTTACTTCTTCAGCGTGTTTAAAGAGTGAATCCACAACATTTAGAATTTGAGTACGACGTTTCGCTGGTAATTACATCCAGCATCTTCGGGCGATTTTCCAGAATAGTGAAGCCATGCACCTGCTTCCGGTGTTATTAATCAACAAAACGTAATGTTAAATTATCACGATATTGCACATCTGCACATAATTTACAAAAATCGTAAATCATTGCACGCACGACTCAAGCGCAAGACTCGGACCTCCGCGTGAATCGGACGACTCGTCCCGTGATTACCGCTCCCCTCGGGGTCTCTTCCCGGGTCTCCCCGTGTCCCCTCGCACGCAGACGCGCACCCGGACTGCGGCTCAGGGAGGCACCCTGGACCCCACCGGGGAGGCAGAGGGCACCTCCTCAGCGGAGACCCTGGGAGGAAGGGGCCACGCTTCGTCTACGTGTGGAGCGGCCTGGGTGCGGACGGCCTCAGCGTCACGCGGCGCACGATGTGATCGCAGTCAGACAGTTGTTTTTGGGGTGTACGTTGCAAATGTGCAGTGCGGAAGTGGCTTTGCTAAAGCTTTCCACGTTTCCAGGGGGAGGGGGGGCTCAACCGGGAGGCACGGCGAGCTTCACAATGAGTGCACTTTGTAAAACGTCACATCGGCATGTCTCTAAGGTAGATGACAAGCTTTTTTATGTAAAAACTCACATCGGCGTTACCATACCTGTGTTTTGGGCGCACCTTGTGGAAGTGCAACGTATAGTATAATAGTGAAAACCATTTGGATGCACCTTGTAAACACGCACGCGGCACGGATTTATACGTTGTGCAGTACCGTGAGCAAATGGGCGCACATTGTAAAAGCGCGTATGGCTTGGCTTTTCGGGTGTTGTATGCACAGCACCACGAGGCAATGGGTACACATTTCGATTTAAAGCTTTCGTGACTGCAGGGATTCATCTTCTTGGTTCTTTCGGTAAAGTCACGTAGAAGGGAAATAATAAAATAATAAAAATCAAACATTATACAATTCTCACGACGTTTCGGCCACAACGCAAGCAGCCGTCCTCAAGTGAAGAACAGGGCTGTCGGAAAAAACAGCGAAAAGTCGTGAGAATTGTATTTTATTATGGGTTTTTTTTTATTTCCCTTCTACGTGACTTTACCGAAATAACCAAGAAGATGGGTGCACATCAAGTTCAAGTTTCAAGTTTCATTTATTAGGTATAGCCCTGTGAGCCATTCGGCTCTTGAATCGGGTGCAACCGCAACAAACAAAAAACCAAAAACATAAACAAGAAAACATCTTAAAGTGACTATGTGCAAACAGAAAATCCAAGAAAAGACAGCTAAATATTGCATTGTAAAGGCGCGAGCGAGCGCGTGTTTTTGTTGTCCGCCGCAGGTCGCTCGTGGCAGGTGGCCGGTAACGCGACCTCGTGGCTGGTGCTGGAGACGCGGGGGGTTACCCTGGGCTCTCACCCCGTGTCCCTCGTGGTCTACCGTCGCGGGGGATCACGACAGTTCGTGCCCGTGGCACGCGCCTCCTCGCAGTTCACCGTCACGGGTTCGACTCCCGGCTCCACGTATTCATTTATATATATATCTATACTGTGTATATTAGGTGTTTTGTGTTTTGCTTTCACACCACGTGGATCCAAATGCAATTAGTACGTCGTTTACTGGGTGGAGCGGTGGCGCAGCGATTAGCGATGCTCTGAGCTGCCAAGCAGGCGACCTCCCACCGATTCCTCCCTCGCTTCCCCACAACTTTCCAAAGCCTTTCCCCATCAAACCACCTCCCAATCTCAACCCAGGTCTCCCAATTTTCTCTCCTACCCGCCCCCCCCCCCCCCCCCCCCCGATGCTTTGACGCCACCCTTCACGAATCCCCCTCGCACCACGGCCTTCCCCTTCCTCCGTGTCTCAGACCAGGTCCCCTTCTCGGTGGAGCTCAGCCAGTCCGCCGTAGCAGTCGCGGGCTCCGGGCAAGAAGAAGAGGAAGCGGTGGGGGGTGAGGACGCGCGGTCGTCGGGTCCGCTGCTGCGGCCGCAACGCTTCGTGGCCGGGCCCAACGTGCTGTTCGAGGCGCGGCTGCACGACCCGAGCGGCTTCCTCCGCGGAGCCGACGTCTCCTTCTCGTGGGACTTCGGGGACGGTTCGGGCCTCCTCATCTCTCGCCTCGCGCACGCCCTCCACTCGTACGCCGGGCCAGGCGCGTACGCGGCGCGGCTCGCCGTGCAGGCCACCGTGCCCGCGCCCTGCGCCACCACCGCAGCCGCCGCCGTCAGCGCCGCCACCAGCACCGTGACAGCCGCTGCCAGCGCTGCTACAGCCGCCGCGGTAACAACGACGACGGCCGCCACCAGCAACACCACGACAACGGCTACTGACGCCACCGTGGGCGGCAGCACCACGGAGAGCGCCTCCACCGCTGCCCCGGAGGAGCCCAGCGCCACCACATCACGCGCAGGTGCGAGCCAGGGTTGAGCTGTGTGTGCGCCGGTGGTGTAGCGAGCGAGTGTGCAGGTGGTGAAACTGCACCGGGCCCCACGAGCCCGAAGGACCCAGTGGCAGGGCAATGTGCTGGCATCACGGCTCGGGTTAGGGCTAGCGCCAGGGTGAGTAGCAAGGTTATGGAGAGAGAGGTTGTTACAAAATCACTGAATAAACCAACTTTGGTAGCTAAGCAAGCTAAAGCTTGTTTAGTACTGGGAAGGGGGATTTCCGGCGAGAATGCCAAGTGTTATAACCTTGCGTAGCGATGTGGCCAGGAGAAGGCGGTCCAAGCAGTGGCTTCTTCAGTTAATCTGCGCAAAATCTGAGTGGCTCCCCTCGTACATGCGTCATGGGGGTCTTCTCCCGGTTCACCAGGTTCCTCTCACATGCCCAACGCTCGTTAGTGAGCTTGATCGAACATCCCAATGCAGCAAGACCTTGAGCCTCAGTGAGTCCACCCCTGATGTGCATAGTTGTTAGCTTCTTTGTCAATCCAGTGCCGGGTGAAGGCCTCCCAGTGCTGTGTCGGTCACGGGGGTCGTTTGGTCATACTTCACCAAACTGGTCAAGTACGGGTTGGTGAAGGGGAGGGGGCTTGGCACCGGTTCAGATATCACCCGCGACTGCTCCATCCCCTGTCCTGGGTAATGGACAACGATTATTTTTTTTATAATTTTCCCAGGGAGACCCTCCTGCATGACGATGCTTGACTAACATCTTCTTGCGCAGTCGTCAATTTTCGTGCAGGCGGCAAACGACGTCAGCAGAGAATCCCCCTCCCACTGACCCCTGCAGAGGGGAGAGCGCACAGACACGTGACCGCGTGCAGGGGCCTGATGGGAGTTCCGATCCTACGGTCGCAATGCACCTCGTGCCGTCTAGAGCGAAAAACAAGTAAACCCGTAAAAACAAAGTTTTTCACTATAAATTCTTTATATGCGTGGCATCGGGGCGGCTAGAGTCCTCTGGCTTGAGATGGCTGCCACCTATGGGTCAGATGATTGTCTGGCAGCATTAAACAATTGGTAATTAAATATTTTTAAAAAATTCCCTAAACAGTGTAAAATTTTGGAAAAAATTTTTCACGAAAATGCGTTGTCACGCACAACGAGTCTGTGTGCAAAATGTCAGCTCGATTGGATCACGGGAAGTGGGTTAAAAACGACCGAAAGATTTGCACGGTCCTAAGCAAGCAAGCGAACTTAATATAAAGGATTTAATAAAATCAACTCTTGCGAATATTGCGACTCTTAGCTGGTTCCCATCTCCACTGGAAAAAGAACACTCCCCGGTGTGCGACGTTGGTCATCATCCAGAACAGAAACACGGAAACTCATAGCGACTCCGTGCCCCGGTTCACAAATCAGGAGGCATCGATCAAAGTTGGGACGATTCACAACTCCGCGCACTCCTCACGCAATCATCTGGCCCATCCATCACCTCAATATTACAGCTTTTGCTCTCATTCATGCAGTGTATATTTTTTAGTAAAAACTCGCTCCCGCTAGAAAAGGGCATCGCAATACTTTACAGTGTAAATTATAAACGAAGGTAGTCCTACCTACGAAATCAAGACACGTGTAAAAATATTTTTATTCAAGCTAAAAGTAAAAAAATATATTGCACGAGTTTCCTGAACCGTTCGGTGCTCGTAGCCAGTCTGAGGGCCCGTGGAAGAGAGTTGTCCACGTGTTAGGCATCACACTCGGGAAGGCCCCCGCTCCTGCCGCCCCACATCAGACGAAGGCCTCTGCTCTCCCGTGCGATGTCTTCGCGAGCTTCTCTCGTCATTCAGGTGTTCAGCGACACGGAACACTGACGCTCGCCCTCTGTGTGCGATGTCTCCTCTCCCTCCCTGTGGTGATGGTGGTGGTGGTTGGAGGGGTTCTCACAGTCGCCCAACCGTACAGCACCACCGCCACCTGGGACCTCACCCCCAGCACCCCGAGCGGGACTTCTGGAGTCCTCGACAGAGCCGCCGCCGCTGCCCGGGAAAGTCCGGAGCTGAGCCTCCTCCTCTTCCTGAGCCAGGAGTCATCCGGGCAGGATCGCCCCACCGACTGTCCCCTCTATCGCTACGGCACCTACAGCACCACGGTGGAGGTCGTGGGTGAGGCGACTGTGAAGCCACTAGAGAGACGTGCTGCATGCCAGCCTACTTACCTACCTGCTTGCGTGCATACGTAAATACCTCTCTGCGTAAGAGGCTTGCCTGCCCACTAACTCTATCCACCTCGTTTTCCCACCCGTCATGCAGCTGGCACTTGTCTACCTGCATGGTTGCCTACCTAAGCACCTGCCTGCCTACCCACGAACACGCCCACTAACCTACACACCTACCTATCCACATAGCTATAAATCCACCCACACACACACTCACTTATCTATCTACCCACCCATTTATCCAACAACTTGCTTATCTACACAACGGCCTAGCTACCTATTTACCTATATACTCACCCACCCACCAACATACTTATCCAAGTAATTACCCACATCCTGACCCACCCCTCTATCTACTTATCTATCTACCTAATTACTTACCAACTCACTCACCTGTTCGCCTATTTGCTTAGTTATCCGCCTACCATCCCACCCACTTACGTAACTACCCACCCACCCATCTTCCTACCCACCCACCCATCTACCTACCCACCCAACTACCTACCTATCAAACCACGTTCTTATTTACCTACCGACGTACCACAACGCAATACGACCCCGCATCAATCACTAAGCGGTCCCCGTTTGCTGACTCCCCCACTCCCTTCTACCCCCCCACCCCCACCCCCACACGGCCGTGTCGCCGCACAGATGGAATCGCCACGGCGCAGGTGCGGAGGGCCGTGTCGGTGACGCAAGGGGGAGCGCTCTTCTCCGCACCGCACGCTCTGCTCGACTTCGAGGTGGAAAGCCACGGCGGGTGAGAGCTCTCCCCTCTCCTCTCCCCTCTCTACTCGCTCTATTCTCCTATCTCTCCTCTCCCCTGTCTCCCCTCTCCTCTCTATTATCCTATCTCTCCTATCCCCTCTCTCCTATCCCCTCTATCCCCTCTCCTCTCTTCTCTCTCCTCTCTGTTCTCCTATCTCTCCTCTCCCCTGTCTCCTCTCTTCGCTCCTCCATATTCTCCTCCCTCTCCTATCCCCTCTCTCCTATCCCCTCTCTCCTATCCCCTCTCTCCTATCCCCTCTCCTATCCCCTCTATCCTCTCTCCTATCCCCTCTCTCCAATCCCCTCTCTCCTCTCTCTCATTTCTCCTCTCTATTCTCCTCTCCTCGTTCTCCTCTCTTCTCTCCACTTTCCGCTCTCGCTCTCCCTCGACACGGGGATAAAGATGGCACCATTCGTCGATTAATCGACTAAAAGTTTGAATCGACGACTTCATGCGGGCGACTACTCAGGCGCCCTTCCAGCACACGGGGCACGTGGTACTACTGCTGACGATGGTGTGGTAGTGGTATGATGAAGGTTGTGATAGTGGTTATGATGATGAAGATGGTGGTATTGATGATGCTGATGTCTCTGATGATGATATCATGGTGTGATGATGATGCTGCTTCTAATAAAGCTGCTGCTGATGACACTGACTATGATGATGATGATAATAATAATGTTGCTATTGCCGCTGCTGTTGCCGCTGCTGCTGCTGATGATGGCGACGTTTCCGCAGCAGCTCCCCCACGCAGCTGTGCAGCGAGCTTCTCTCCGAGGACTGCGCCGACTCGCTGGAGGGGGAGGCGGCGTGCGAGCCCGTGGCCCCGGACACCTGCGCGGCCGATGCCCGGGTTTGCTCCCTGGTCCTGCGCCGGGAGTTCCACTCCGCGGGGAGCTACTGCCTTCGTGTGACCGTGGCGGACGCACTCAGCAGAGCCTCCGCCACCACTCGCCTGAGCCTCCAGAGCAGTAGGAGTCTCTCGCTCACTCGCTCATCCACTCGCTCACTCGCCCACTCACTCGCCCACTCACTCACCCATTCGATCACCCGCTCACACGCCCGCCCGCCCGCCCGCTCGCCCGCTCGCCCGCTCGCCCACTCGCTCACCCGTTCACTCACCCGTTCACTCACCCGCTCACCCGTTCACTCACCCGCTCACCCGTTCACCCACTCACACACCCAATCACTCATCCAATCATTCAACTACTCACCCACTCATTCACCCACACACTCACTCACCCATTCACTCACCTACTCACGTACACACTCAACTTCTCATATCTAGATCCAGCATGAGGGGTTCTTCCTTGACAAAAACAGGCGTATAGTCTCCATAAGATGCGTTCGTAGTTATGATTTAAGATCATGGCAGACGTGGTGGTGGCTGCGGCGATGGTGACGGTGAAGAAAGACTCGTGGTAGTGATGATGATCTTGATCACCCTTTCACTCCCCGTGTCTCCCCATGCTCCACAGTCTCCGAGCCGGCCTCGCTGGAAGCCGCTGTCATCATTGGAGCCTTAGCGGTGGTTCTGGTGATTGGAATTGCAGTTCTCATGCACAGGTGTGTGTGTGTGTGTATACGGAACGCACAGATGTGATGCCCCACTAAAACACACCTGCACACATATTCGTATATAAATGCCATTATATAAATCATAATGCAAATACCAGTTGTTAAACCGGTAACCGTTTTCAGAGTCGGTTACCAGTTCCGGAGGTTATCGCTCAGTAATCTACTCCCGTTGGGTTGAGACTCGCTCCGTTGCTTCAACTGTCGCGCCAGGAGGTTGCCTGGAACTGGCGACCTCTGGACGGCAGGCCCCGCGGCTCTGTTGGCCGTTGCACCCACGGCAATTTTGAAATTCGACAAAACTTGCAATCGGCTGGTTGAGACGACAGTAAGAGGGTCATTGCAATCCAGTGGGAATGTCAATGAGACCACCGCGCCGGTGCCAGGCCAGGTGCACTTTGAGGCCACGTGAAGTGTCGAAGGCTCGCTGACTAAAGGAGGTCACGGGACAGACCCAGGCGCCACGGGTGGGCTGACTGGGATGGCCGGCAGATGACACCCGCACACGCACACACCCCTCCCCCCCCGTCTATTTTGCCATCGCCCCGTGCCGCTCTGAGCCCCCCCCCCCCCTCGTGTGTACGCACCAGACGTCTGCGACAAAAAAGGCTTCATAGCTCATCGGATTCCTCCCCCGGTCTAAATAAATAAAAGAAACGTCGTGATTTTTATTTTATTTTTATTTTACTTTTATTATTTTTATTTTACTTTTATTAATTTTAATTTTTTACCTACGTGACTTTACCGAAAACCCTAAGACTATGAATCCTTGCAGTCACAAAAGCTTCAAATCTAGAATTAAATTTGTATTCCGCTTCTCGCGCCCGCCAAGGCGAGGAGCGCTCACGGCCGACGCCGCCACCGCGTGGAGCCGCCCGAGAGAGGAGGAGGAGGAGGCGGGGGCGGTGCGGGGAGGAGGCGGCGGTGTCGTCGCGGGGTCGCGGTGGCTGCGGCGCTGGTGGCCCAGAGGCCGCGGCGTCAGCGTGCGCGACCTGCTGGCCACACGGAGCGACACCAAGCACGCCCTGCTCGTCAACGCCTGACGGGGGCCGTCACCCCCCCTCCCTCTCCGCCAGGGGACACGGCGCTGTCTGCTCTCTGCTGCTGCTGTTGTCTGCTGCTGCTCTCTGCTGCTGCTATTGTCTGCTACTACTGCTGGCTGCCACTGTTGTTGTCTGCTACTGCTGCTGGCTGCTGCTGCTGCTGTTGTCTGCTGCTGCTGGCTGCTGCTGCTGTTGTCTGCTGCTGCTGCTCTCTGCTGCTGTTGTCTGCTGCTGCCACTGCTGTTGTCTGCTGCTGCTGCTGCTGCTGGCTGCTGCTGCCACTGCTGTTGTCTGCTGCTGCTGGCTGCTGCTGCCACTGCTGTTGTCTGCTGCTGCTGTTGTCTGCTGCTGCGCCCACTGGTCACACTCAACCATGATGGCCCCAGTGCTGGCGATCGAAGCAGCGCTTCATAGATTTTGTGAGATAAACACTCCGTGTGATTCCTCCCCCCACCTCCCACCACCACCACCGATTGACTTCTCATGATTCGGGGTCGTAATTATATTCCCGATGATGATGATTATATTGTCTTGTTGTGTGTAGGCTCGTGTCTGTCTCGTTTGTACCGTTTCGTTTGTATTGTCCGTCCTGTTTCTAATCGTTACTGTCTCGTTTGTATTGTCCATCTCATTCTGCCACGTTCGCCCCATTAGCCCATTATCCCGAAGTATGACTTGCTTGTAATTTGCATACAGGTTCCATCAATATAAAATAACATCATCTTACACGCTTGATTTGATGGAAGGCAATGTCCCAAAATCGTGATAATCTCGGAATCGTTCTAATCAGTGGCGGCTCGTGACACTTCCACTCGGCGGGGCTGTTGTGAGTGCCCTCTGAAAAGATGGTCAGTTTAACACGTGGGAGGCTTTCGCGACCAATATCATCCATAGTAGAGTTTTTTTGGGTTAGATCGTGTAAATATATAAATGTGTCGTTAAAACCCGCCACCACCCGACACAACCAACTAGTAAGGGTTGTCACGTAAACAGAACGTGCCAATTCGTCACTAGTACAGCAACACCGGCGTGTTGGAGAGCCAAGCCACAACATTTACAATCTGATCGCAGAAGGGTGGTCACCACGTCTACGCCTCAAAATAAGGAACGAAACAGGTGGACTTCTCCACCAATCTGGATGTCGCCTGATGATGCTGGTTGTAATTACTAGCGAAACGTCGTACTCAGACTGTAAATGTTGTGGCTTGGCTCTCCAACACACCGGTGTGCTGTACTAGTGACGAATTGGCACGTTCTGTTTACGTGACAACCCTTACTAGTTGGCTGTGTCGGATGGTGGCGGGTTTTAACGACACATTTATATATTTACGCGATCCAACCCAAACAAACCTCTATGATGGATGAAAAGATGGTGTTCTAATGGGGTAAAAGCTCGTCGTGTTAGTTGCCTTCCCGTGAAAGAACTATCTTATCTACCAACGGTAAGCATTTGTGAACAATATCAAACAAGACAAAGCACTCAAATGCTGTCCCCATGACCCTCAAGTTGACGCTGCCAAAAGCCTAAAGAACAATAAAAGATCAGCTGACACGACTCAACAAATCCTTTCAGAGTGAATATTTATGAGTGAATCTCACAGTGTTCGTTGCCAAGTCTTCGTTTTCTGCACCCTGCTGCCATCGCCACTGCTGCTGTAATGTCTATTTGCACGGTGCGACCTCGCGTCGTGACATCGTCTCTCATCACACACAGCCAAGGGCGCCCTTTTCACCGCCCTGAATGGGTCTCCAACGGCGTGGCCACAATGCCAGAAGCCACTCGCGACGAGCGAAGAGGAAATCTCTCCCACTCGGAGGACGCCTTCACAGACGCCCCGATGCAGGGGTTTACAATACGAACAACTGAAAAAGTTATCTTCATTCGGGAAATTCGCGTTGAAAGAATCATATTTCCATTTTTCAAACATAACAAAATTATTTATACAAAAGTATTTTTTTATTAGAAAATCATTTCTCATCTGCAACTTCTTGGTGGGGCGACGTCCCAACGCACCGAGCGGACGAGCCGCGCCTGCTTCGAATCTCTCAATCATCATCATCACCACGTGGCGATACAGCATCGACTCGCTTATTCGTTTCAGGTCTGAACAAGTCCGGAACAATTCTAGGAATGATTCTGGCTGCACCGCATTCATCGTGCCTTATTGCGTCCGTTGAATCGCTATACGCATCTTTATAGACACATAATTGATACAGGGGTACTTGCTGTACAATAAGATCCTGTGTGTGTGATCCACACGCGTGTGTGTGTGTGTGTGATCCACGCGTATATGTGATTCACACACACGTGTGTGTGTGTGAACCACACGTGTGTGTGTGTGATCCAGAGGCGTCGCGAGCGTGGCCCTGGCAGGGGGTGCCTTGGCTCCCTCTGGCGGCCAAAGCTACGAGTCGCCCCCCCCCCCCACTGGACAACCACCAGATGATTTGCTTTAAACAGCAACACTGTAAAAACAACAACAACACTTGTCAAATGATGCGATTCGGCAAGAGGAAGCCGCGATATACAATGGCCTAGGTGCGAACGTGCGACACAAATAAAATAGTGGGGCCCCACCTGACCGATTTCAGCACCCCCTGAGCTGACGATGTAAGTCCCTAACCCCACTGTCTGGGCCGATAGGATCCAGGGCAGGGTCCCGGCTAGGATGGGGGGGGGGGGGTAATTAGTTAGAGTCGCGGGGTTAAGGGTATTATTCTCTGTTATGTGATAGAAGAAAAAGCACACGGGGTATAATTGTTCGGAAAGAGGACATGGCTACACGAAAGCTGCTCGTAGTTGCGGTGGCTTTAAGTCTCGTCAATTGTTGAATTGGTCACTTTTTGGAATCGGTTTTCGATTCATTATTCGATTTATATTTCGTTTTATTATTTTGCAACCGTGGTGCTTGTAGAATGTAGAAACTCATGCAACGTCGAATCACACAAGCCCGATTCCGTCCGCGTTATCGTTTTGCAAAACAATGACGAAACCTCCCCCCCCGTGCCTCTGTCCACCCAGCAGCAGTATATAAAGTGCGTGTAGTGGGGTAAAGTCAGTGCCGGACTAAGCTAGTGCGGGGCCTGTAGCATATGCTATCAAGGGGCCCTAAATATAAAACACATAAATATGAAAGCACAATTTTTTTACTTGCATAGTAAAGTAATTGTATTTTTTCATTTGCTATACAGCCAGATAATACGACAAACACCCAGTCGTTCGTAAAAGTTGAAGTCGGTATAGTACTATAGTAATAGAGCAAGTGCAAAATCACTGGACCGGAATTGATAGCGTGAAAGCATTTAGCGCGGGGCACTTGAAAGTGCGGGGCCCGTAGCCAGTGTAGCTACTTTCGCTGCGAGGATAATCCGGCACTGGGTAACGTGTGGTTACTCCCACATCTCCCATCACATTTGCTCCCTCATGGTGGATGCCCTTCCGCCAGCAGCGGCGTGAGCGAGCGCTCGCAGGGGCTGCGCCTCTTTTTTTTAAATCGATGCCATCGGTGCGTTTCGAAAGTCATGCGAGTTTAAAGTTTCATTTATTAGGTTTTGCCCTGTGAGCCATTCGGCTCTTGAATCGGGTGCAACCGCAACAAACAAAAAAACAAAAACATGAACAAGAAAACATCTTAAAGTGACTATGTGCAAACAGAAAATCCAAGAAAAGACAGCAAAATATTGCAGAAAAAGCACCGTACACCAACGCTGTGTGCAAAAATCCCAGTGGGATGCAAGTCAAACAACAACAACAACCACAAGACAACTTAGATTAAGGCCATCCGTGGCCGAACCCAACATCGGGAGGTGAAAACAAAACAATTGGTGGCGTCGTCGTGGAGACCATTGTCGAGGGTGTGCGTCTGGCGTGCGACTTCCTCCCCAGCAGAGGTCTCTGTTGCCACGAGAAGCTCAACGACCCTCCCGCGTCGATGCCAACTCCGTTGCCGGCAACTGTTGCTCTCAACTACAACAACGACAACAACGCCCGCACCCACCAACGACAACCAATGGCGTAGCTATCGAGGGTGCAGGCGGTGCAACTGCACAGGAGCCTGTGAAGAGGGCGGGAGGAGTGTGTGTGGGGGGGATTATGGGCCCAATTGATTTCGTGCACCAGGCACACAGAGCCCATGGCAGCCCCGCGTGGCTGCTGACACTGCATCATCACACGCACCTCTCGAATACCGCATCGATGGCGCAGTGTACAGCTGCGTGTTGTTACGTCACACCGACGAACATTGCTTCGCCTGGCGCTAGCACCTGCAACGTGAGCCGATTGCATCGCTCCGTCTCCGCGGTGGTCGTCCTCTGGGCTCGTTCTCTCCCTCGGCTGCTATTCCGTCACAGGGGCCGTCCATAAATGACGTCACGCGATTTTAGCGGATTTTTGACCCCCCCCTCCCCCCCTCGTCACACATCGTCACAAATGTCTGACCCCCCCTCCCCCCCTTGTCACACATCGTCACAAATGTCTGACCCCCCTCCCCCCTCGTCACACATCGTCACAAATGTCTGACCCCCCTCCCCCCCCCAGGTGCGTGACGTCATTTATGGACGGCCCCACAGCCCCATCCGTGTGGCCATTATCTCTTCTCTTCGACGGCTCTGCCCAAGCCCCGCAAGCCGGCGCGTGTTTTCTAACTCCACGCGCTCACGAGTCTCCGTCTCGCAATGTCATCGGCAGCACGCGTCTCTCAATTCCCCAGTGCTGCACTTGCCAATTCCATCGTCTCGTTTGCATAAAGCAGTAAATAATGTATGTTCTCACGTGCACGATCAGATTACACGGATCGCCCGGGTAACCGCAGGCCGCACCGCGTGGCCCAGCGGTCGTGCGAACGGCTCGCGGTCGCAAAGGTTGCGAGATCAACTCGTGAGTTAGGGGTCAACTCAGCACCATAATCATTGCTCACTGTGGGGTCGATCAAAAAAACCGGCACCACTTTGCGGGGAAGTCGACAGTGGCTGTTTTATGGATAGACTCACCACGGCCTTAGGGACGTGGAATTCATGCCAATGGCTCAGCACCGCATCAATTATCATTTGAGCAGGAAATAGATTTGAAAACAAAAAATTGAGCGGAACAATCGATGTGAATCCACGGGTGAATGGAACGTCATTTCCCGAGTTGCCAATTCAATGACAGCTCTCCATTTCTGGATCAATCCCGTACCCCCCCCCCATCCCAGACCACCCCCCACTGCCCGCCATCCCCGAGCCCCCCTGAATCTCCGGGTCGTCACCACTGGACCCCAGTTTTAATGAGACCCGTTCTGCTACTGCACACAATAGCGGCCATTGTCCCCCCCCCCTCTCTCTGGCCGCTCCAAAATCTGGCAACGGGCGAGACGAGGGCTTGGCGTGGCAGCCAGGGTGGCGGTGTCGCAATGAGCCACGTCCATCGCGACACGAGGACCCCATTAACTCATCACGGGGCCCCCGGGGTGAGACGCGGATCGGAGCGGGTCCCTGAGGGTGAGTGAGACGTATTTACGCGTTCATTAAGCGCCCCCAAATTGTCATCGTTGGGGATGAGTGGCGCAGTGGTCAGAGCGCGCCGCGGTCCCTCGCGGTGGCAAGGTCAAGAGGTTAAGTCCCGAGCGGGAGCCGAACTCAGCTGATCTTCATCATCACCCATGAGCAAGCTACTGCTGGATGAAGGTTTCCTCCCCAAACAGCCGCCGTCTTTCACGATCCTGCGATCTGCTGTCGTGACAATCCTCCCAGCACTTGATGGGTCTCACCCCATCATCGGCACCATCATCATCATCCCACACATTATTATTAGTATTCGAATTACATTTTATTGAGTGCATCACAAGCCTCTTCATATATGAAACCATATTATCGCAAGAGGCTGTACAGACAGGGGAAAATAATGAGGGTAAAACTAAATCGAAGTGAAAACCGCGCGCGAGCCGCCGCCGCCAGGCGCGGGAGGCCTGCGTAACACGCGTGGTCGATGCATGATGTGTGGCGCATGACGCATGTTCTATGTTGCAAGTAGGAATTGCAGTGAAGATAGCCCTCCCGACGGTTCGAGCCACACACACGAACAGAGACACAGATCCCCCCCCCCCCCCCCCACCGTCTGTTGTTTAACAGACTGTTGGGGCAAGTGTGCGAGGAAGAAGGCCCATTGCTTGGAACGTCAGCGACTATTTTATCTTTTGTGACGCCACAGCGTTATTGACAGATGTGTTGAGAGTTTGGTTGTGCTTGTGCGCCACCAAGTAATGTGTTGGGACAAATGTTGTTAGCGAGCACCTATTAAGGCCCGTGCGCCAGCACCACGCCCGGCCGCCTGCGTCTCCCCAGTGCTGACGATGTTTACACACCGCACCGGGTACTCGTTTAAGGCTGAGTCGACCCTACGGAAGCCACAGGACCGATTCAGATATTCGTCACCGATTGTCCCCAGAACTTCGGGTCGCCGGGTTCGTAGCACAGAGCTCCAACCGCCACAATACATCGCTCCCCATGACACGCACACGCTTAGTCACAGTCACGCATACACACACGGGTCTCACGCTTGCACGTGCACACGCCGAGATGCACACACACTCACGCGCACGTACACACCCCGTCGCCATGACGGCCACCCCCTTATCGCCCCTTCCTCCCCGCCACGCGCGCGGCTGCTGGGAGCGCGCGGGCGCGGCCCGGGGAGATACTGAACCCGGGGGGCCGGGGACTCGGGGACCCGTCGATAGGGGGGCAGAGACTGGGGACTTTGCGGGGAACCACGGGGCAGGTCCCGTTGGGGTTCTGCGTCTGTGTCAGAGATAATGATGACCGGCTCCCACCCACCCACCCACACCATATCCCCCCTCCCTCCCTATCCCTCCCCCCTAACACCATCGCCCACTTCCGATTAGCACGGTTGGCTACGTACGGAGCTAAAGAAAGGTCGACATACAAGTTGAACATCCCCCAACCCCACGTCATATAGCGATAAATACACTGTGATAGGGAGAAGCCAGCCAGGAGTTGGGAACCCACGTGCCACATACCGAGGGGAGCGCGAGAGATATTCAATGGGACCACAAGCCGGCAAGCCAGCCTGGTGAGGGAGCCTCCATCCTCTTAGGGAGGCTCGTGGAGCACACGGAACGGAGGGGCGGAGCGAATCGTCCAACAGCGACGAACGGCGCAGAGAGTTTCAGAGACGCATGCTGGGAGACAGCCTGCAGTCGGGACGCAAATAATCACACGCTAAGAACGGTCATCAACAATTTTATTATTTTCTTGGTTCTTTCGGTAAAGTCACGTAGAAGGAAAATAATAAAATAATAAAAATGAAAGATAATAAAACCAAGAAGATGAATCCCTGCAGTCACGAAAGCTTTAAATCGAAATGTTATTATTTGTGTATCCCTAGGAACCACGCTGAGTCGCGTGCCTTGTTTTCAGGAGGGTCCTGCCGCCGCCACTGCTGCATTGGAGTTTTTAATTTTAAGATGTGTGTTGAACTTCTTACGCACCGGTCGTAGCCAACCGTGGTAATCGGAGGCGCGGTGGCAGGACAACATCAAGATGTGTAGAGCCAATTAACGACGATAAGTCGTGATCGTTACTCGCGTGGGAGGAGGAAACCCGAGTAGCGGGGCAAACACTCCCGGCTCGCGCGATGTGGGGGGGGGTAGCAACACCCATCAGTAGCCCTGATCTATCCACTGCTGGATGAAGGCAACCCCCCCCCCCCTCAAGCCATCTCTCGTTTTCTCGCAGTGCAACATTCCGTCTCGCATCCTGCGCGCCAGCTGATCGCGTAGCTCCATCTCCGCGAAGGTCGTCCCCACGGCCTCGTTCTCTGCTGCCCCGCCCCCCCTCTCTGGTTTCCATTCGATCACGTGACTCGACTGATCATCTTCGTGGCCAGGTGAGAACCCCTTTGGAGCGAGCGGGGGGAGGGGGTGTCCCTTTAGCACGCGAGACCTGAGTTCAAGTAAGTCCAGCGGAATAACAAACCCGCGTGTGCACGTGGTCGGACTGAAGGACCGATGTGGGCAGATGTAGGAGGGATTTGAGATGCTGAGATTCGTGATGCGTGGCTCGAGTGAGATTTGGGGGGAGAGGGTGGGTGGCGCAAAGGGGATTGGTGGTGGGGGGGGGGGAGCCCATCACTACGCACCCACGAGAAACGGGCACCGATCCCCCAGCGCTAAGCATCCCAGCGAAGCCCCAAATATACGTGGGAAGTACATTCGAAATGTCAAATATTCTCCAAAAATAATGTTTCCCAGGACTTTCGCGTGCACGTGGAGGCGTGAGTGAGTGATGGAGGTAGGGGGGGTGGGAGTCTGCGAGGGGGTCTGCCACTGGGTGCTGAGCCCGGAAAAGCCCCCGCGGCTAGGGGTCAACGCCCTTCCCATGATGCATCACTGACCCAGAGGAGAGATTTCAGTTGAAGCTCAGAGGCGGTGGCCGAGACCGCGACTATCACGCCGCGTTCCGATCCGTTCCCCGTGCCTCCCCTCGCCTCCCCGTGTCTCCACCCGCCTCCCCGTGCCTCCCCTCCCCGTGCCTCCCCTCGCCTCCCCGCATATCCTAGCACTCTCCAACCCGTCTCCTCGCCTCGATGTACCGCACATATCTTTCATATGAACCTTATGGCGGTATCCCGGGGTACCATAGTACCCTGGCTCTCGCACAATGTCCGTGATGCAGTCATTTTTAGTCTGTTGATGATCGGCGATGTGGCAGTCGACTCATCTCGACGAGCTGTACACGATGCACCACCACCGTGCACGCGAGCGTTCAGGGTTTCAGCGCAATCGTCCTCGCTGCGTTTCGACATCACGGAGTAGCACTGATTTCGGATTGATTGGTACCCCCAGTTGCGGAGTGAAGTACACCCCTGGAAAAAATAGTGTCCCAGAAATAAAATATTTAATTGCGTCGGCCATTTTGTGTTATTTGGTACCCCGAGGTACTGCCATGAGGATCATTTATCATCTCTCTTCCCTGTGTCTCTCCCATAACCTCCCTCTCCGTCTCCTCCCCGTGTCTAACTTGACCTCCCCGCCATTCGCAACTCCTCCCAGCCTCTTCCATACTCCGGGATGTATCTCCCATCATCTCAGTTTGATCTCCCCTCGTCTCCCCGACTCCCCTCTGCCTCTCTCCCCTCCTCGCGAGCGAGCTGGAAGTTTGAGCGAATGGGGTCTCGAATAGCCACCAATCCAGCGGCATCAACAGCAGCAGCATCGTTGGAAACGGAGGGCAAACATCGCTTCGCTGTTGTTGTTGACCGCGTTCAAATGTTGAGCACTGTGATTCGTTTTGTTAGATGTTTCGCGCCATCGGCCTCGCGTCACGAGCCCAAGAGCCTCTGCGGTGCCACGCATCCACCCGTGTTAGAGAACGCCCCCGCGGAAGCGGACATGGCAGAACTCCTTCTGAGCGGCTTGACAAAGTATTGGTCAAGTGCGCTTCGGCCAGCAGTGGGTTGACACAAGGGTTGCAGTGCAGTGCCCTGGCCACTTACCGCACCACCAATTAGTAAATCACACAGTGTGAGAACAATTCTACCGTATTCTGCGTATCATACGACGTATTTCCCCGTTTGAGTTAAAGCAAACGACGTTTAGGGAGCGTCTTACAATCCGGAGCATACGGGGCTAAGGGGCCGTCCATAAATTACGTCACGCACCTAGGGGGGGGGTGGGGGAGTCAGACATTTGTGACGATGTGTGACGAGGGGGGGGGGGGCGGTTGAGAAATGTGACGTCACATCAAAATGCGCAACTTTAAATAAATATAGACAACACGTTCTACTTAATTAAATAGACTTTTCAATCAAATGTTTCTCCTACAGACCTACAACATCAGAGTGCAGCGCCGCATTAAATACGCATGAATATGACAATAGTTTAAAGCGATTTGAAGCATGTTTTATTTGGGGGGGGGGGGGGGCAGAGCTTTGTGACGTCATATTTGAGGAGAGGTCTGACTTTTTATGACGCCGTGTGACAAGGGGGGGGGGGGTCAAAAATCCTCCAAAATCGGGGTGACATCATTTATGGACGGCCCCTGATGACTGCGCCTGCCTCCAGTGTTGGGAGGTGGTGTCGGGTGCGGGGTGCGAACCCAGGTCTCTCTCGGTCTGAGGTCTTGCTCGACTGGCCCCGCGTGTTTCACATCCTTGCAGTGAAAACGGAAGAGGTGACTGGCGGATTCATCCCCCCCCGCCCCTCCACCTCATTACCTCGCCCACCCTCCGTGGATTCCGTTGAAAGTCTCCGGGTCTTCGTCAGTCTTTGGGTTTTGTGGATAGTTATGTTTTCCTATGGGTCTTTATGTCTCTGTGTAGTAACGTCTGTGTCTGTGTGCGTCTGTGCGTCTCTATAGGTTTCTCTGTAATACTAGAGGTCTCTATGTAGGTACAGTATATAGGGTTCTGCGTAGGCGTTGTAGCTCGTTAAGGTCTCTACGTAAGTTGATGGGTCTCATGGTCTCTATGGAACGCTAGAGGTTTCCGTGTAAGTCTTAGACGTGTGAAGCAATGTCGTGTAAGTGACGTTTCGGACAATGGGCCTTCCTTTCTAGGCCTGCGTCGAGAGTCAATCTATCTGCTATGACGACACAGGACGATAACAATCTCTGCTGTCCGCGAGAAAGAAGAGCCCATTTGTGGCTCTAAACGTCGCCTACGATATATCAAGTTGAGATTTTTGTTAAAATGTTCAATGGAGTAACGCTTACGAGAGGGGGGAGGGGCTGTCTGCCGTGCGGGGGGTATTTAACGTGCATTCTAGAGGGGCCAGCGCCCACCGCCGACGATAATAATATCGCGGCGGCAGAAATCGGAGCCCTCTCAAAAGATGCTTGGGCTAATTCTGGGAGTCGCGTGTAAGTAAAAAAAAACCTCTCTGGCAACGTTCGAATGGCGCTTACAACCAGGTGCAGGCCAACAGGAGCTGTGCGCACCCATCAAGATGTGGCGAGCCCGCTGGACTCGCCGGTTCGATCCCCAGGTGCGGCAGTTGAAGCAATGGTGCGAGTTTATTCATCCCCCCCCACCCAGGCCACGCCTGGCCACACAGCGGCATGATTGGGTGCTCCATAGTTACTCGATCGGCAGGTCACGAGTGCGTGGCGGGGGAAAGTGTGGGTGCTCCCACCATTTCCAAGACGCCTGGTTAGCGTGGAAGAGTAGGCCAAATACCCTCTGGAGCTCCCTCTCGTGGAGGCCCTTCCGCCAGCAACTGGCGTGAGCTAACAATTGCAGGGCTGCACCTTCACCGTTTTACGTCCCCTCTGTCAATCCACCGCTGGATAAATGCCTCTCCACCGGGCCATGTCGTTCGTGGGGGGCTGTGAGACCATACTTCACTGCGCTGGTCGGTGAGGGTTCGTGAATGAGGTGGTACTGGCCAGGACTGGTTCGTATCTCACCTGCCACTGATGTTCGCCGCGCCCGTTCAAGAAGCCGGGTCACACTCATCCCGGTAGCCCACATTTACCATCGTGGTGAAGTATGGTCAGACAAACCCCAATGATCGAGGCGATCCAGGAAAGCCGTCATCCAGCAGTGGATCACAAAGGGCTCTGGGCAGGTGGCTCAGCGGTAGAGGGAGCGGTTCGCAATCCAAAGGTCGCGAGTTTAAATCCTGGTTGGGGAATGGGTTGACTTAGCCCATCATCGAGTCAGGATCGATAAAAGTGGTACCACTTTATGAGGGACTCAACCGACGGTGGTTATCCTATGGATAGACTCATCCCCGTCAGAGGATGGTCGAAATTTGCCAATTTGGGGATATTACCGGGACATTTATTGTTTGGGTGGACAGATCGTCGTCACAACGCCCGGTTCATTAGAGGAACGTGAAATTCCCACCACTGACTCCGGGCTGTAGACAGGGCATCACTTTGACGTTCCTGTGGGATTCTATTCTCAACGTTTTGCAATGGAAGCACACGGGAGGTGCGGCTTGCACGCGTGACACGTGGCAGGGAGCACGTGTCAAGAGTCCTT
This sequence comes from Lampetra planeri, assembly GCF_965212315.1. Taxonomy (NCBI): domain Eukaryota; kingdom Metazoa; phylum Chordata; class Hyperoartia; order Petromyzontiformes; family Petromyzontidae; genus Lampetra; species Lampetra planeri. The sequence goes on along the minus strand of NC_136127.1, from coordinate 11,875,455 downwards.
GCTTATAACACGTGGACAACTCCAAGCCTCAAGCCTAACAATGCAAATAAGAAACTCTACACACACATTAACATACACAAAGGCAAAGGCGCTCCGCGAAGACTTTAGAGTGGTTGGGGCAAGTACGTTACCGCTGTTAGCGAGCACCTATTAAGGCGGGCACGAGGCAGTGGTGTGGCCGCGACCACGCCCGGTCGCCTTGTCTCCCCAGAGCCGGCGAATGCGCACCACGCCAGGTGCTCAGCTTGCACGCGAGTCGAACAATGGGAGGCGCGGTACAGTGTCATATATTCGCCACTGATGTTAGCGGCGAAGGGCAGCGCGCTCACCACTGCGCCAACACACGAGGTTCCCGCGCTGCGCTACGAACGCAGCGACCCCGAGTTCAATTCCCGCTCATGGCCAACAACAGTGGCGAATATCCGAACCGGTCCTGCGCCTCCCCTAGGTCGACTCAGGCTCAAATGCCTACCCGATGCGGTGTGTAGTAAAACATCGCCACTGGGGAGACGGAGGCGGCCGTGGGTGGTGTGCCGTGCCGGCCTTCATAGGTGCTCGCTAACAGCACTTGCCCCAACAGTCTGTTAAGGCTACACGGGGGATCTTTGTCTTTGCCCTTCGGTTTACACAACGTAGGAGCGCGGCACGGGTCACGGCAGGCAGGTAACGCGGCTGGGTGCGCTTTGCGCGTTACCGCAAGACACCTGCGGCCGTCTCGTGATCGCTTCCACCGCACGATTGATTTAAGCGAGACGCCAAACCCCGAGATTCACCTTTTATTCTCAAGGGAGCCTGGCAAGAACAACAACAACAAATGCTTCCACGCGTGCAGACCGGACTAGCGCGTCAAGAGGCCCCGCCGGGTTCGATTCCCGGGCGCGGCAGGTGAAACAATGTTGCACGCGTCTTAACCGAACCCCGCCTCGCCCCTCTCCATCCAGCGTTATGAATGGGTCGATCGGCAGGCCGCGTGTGGAAGGGTAAAGTGTGGGTGCTCCCTTCTTCTTCCAAGACCGCTGGCGAGTGTACGGGAGTAGTAGGCCGAATGACCTGCAGAGGGGCCCTCTGGGGAGTCATCTCGTGGAGGCCCTTCCGCCAGCAGTGACGCGGGCAAGTCATTGCAGGGCTGCCCCTTTAACTTTTTACCCGTTCCATTTGAAACGCGCGCGCGTGTGCCGGGTGCGTTGTTGAGAGTTGGCCGCGGTTTGGGGAGACCGGCAGTGGATTGACCATAGCTGCTGCTGATGACGATCACGATGACGACGACGATTAAAATTGCGTTCCCACCGTTGCTCATGCGAGAGACGCTGCCGAATGCTCGTGAGGTGGGGTGGGAGTGGTAAATGCCACACGTCCACCCCTCACCCCACCACGGCACAAGAGAGAGAGAGATCGGATGGCGCAGCCCTGACACAATGCTGACGCGTGGTGGCGTGGGGTTGCTGATGTCACTCTTTTGGAAAGGGCCCTGAGCGGGCCTGGAGCCAGCGACAGCTGAATGGGGCGACAGATGAGCTCGGCCCGGGGCTCCGTGCGTCACCACGCAGCTCGCGGGACGAGGGGGACAGCGGCACGCGGACAGGGCCTATTCAAAATCATCATCTGATTAGATTTGTTTGTATTCCTCAGTGGATGAATCCGATGAGCTATTAAACTATTTCATCACAGATCATCGCTCTCTTTCTCTCACCTACCGGGCATCGCCGCCGCGTCAAAGTTCCAAAATCTGCGCGGTCAGGGTTCGAATTGTCGCCAACATTCGAAAATGGCACCGCAAAATGCTCAATTGGGAATTGTCCAGCAGCATACTGGCACCAGACCGATGCCCCAGGTCAATCTTGCAAGCGAGACGCTCATCCCGGTCTCCAGGGTTCTCCACCTGGTTAAACAAAGGCGACTGGGAACTCACTTGAAAATGAACCGGCAGCGCGTTTGACACTTGCAGCAGGGCATCGTGATTCGAGCCCAGTGCCCGTCCTGGTTAATAACGCGACTGTAATACCGTCACCGTACTCTCCGGATTATAAGACGCACTTCCCCCTCCCCCCTGTATTTAAAAAAAAGCTAAAATATGGGGGTGCGTCTGATATTTTACTTTCCGGAGCGTCTTTGTAAAGCTGAGAACACGGCAGCCACATAACACGCGCCCTTGCTTCGCAGAGGACGTTAAAGACCTCCCGGTGAGGTTATCCGACGAAGTATTGTAACCACGTGTGCCGGAGTCGAAATTTGCAGCGACGACAACAACAACCATACCCACCAATCACAGAGTTTGGCCATGTTTGTTTGTTGTAGTACGGAGTTAGACTGATGGCCTTAATCTAAGTTGTCTTGTAGTTGTTGTTGTTTGACTTACACCCCACTGGGATTTTTGCACACAGCGTTGGTGTACGGTGCTTTTTCTGCAATATTTTGCTGTCTTTTCTTGGATTTTCTGTTTGCACATAGTTACATAGTCACTTTAAGATGTTTTCTTGTTCATGCTTTTGTTTGTTGCGGTTGCACCCGATTCAAGAGCCGAATGGCTTACAGGACTATACCAAATGAAACTGAAACTGAGCATAGATTGAGTGTGCCGAGTAGCAATATCGCCCCCTGCTGTGAAACTCCCGCACACTATACACGGTCTGTGACACGCTGCGCCTTCTCGAGAGCCTCGCGATGTTCGATTTGTGCGAATACCAAATTGTACGAACATCGCTCTCCTCTACCTTCCACCAGTCGCCCGTGCTGTCGAGGGCCTGCCCCAGTTCAAGCTCAGGCTCAAGGTCATCCCTTCTTACCTCTGCCTATGACTGACTGCCTCTCTCTCTCGAAAAATGAATGCAGCCACTGTGCAGAGTCTTGAGACGCGGGTCTCATTTGGCAGCTAAATAAATGCAGATTAGGATGTTAACCGATAATCGCTATCCGTTATATTGAGCCACAATACAAAGTTATTTTATAGTCAAACAAACATCGAGCGGGACTTAGCTCCTCTTTAGAGCCATGCCCCAGTGGTGACATTTCCACATTCACATGGACGGGGCAAGTCTATCTATAGAACGACCATCGCTAACTTCCCACAACGAGCTACTACAATACCCATGGGTGCAGCATGTAATAAGCTCAGCCCATTCCTGCTCGGGTCGATAAAATAGGTACTACATTGCAGGCAATCGACGTCGGTTGTCCTGTGAACAGACGCGCCCCCGCCCACAGCAATGTGGAATTCCCACCACCGGGTTGAGTATGGGACTGTAACAGTAGAGCTTGGAGGTCATGTGTCGGGATGAAGATGAATTGTCTCAATAGGCAGAGACAATGATGCCACGGGATGGGGGGGAGGGGCGGGGTGTGGGGGGGGGTTAGTGGGGGAGGGGCGGGGGGGGGATGGGGTTACCCCTCCCACAGCCGGGGGGCACGAATAACGAGGCGGGGCGTGGCGCCCGGCAAGGGCAGCGAGGCTATTCCTGCGCCGGTGTCCGGTATCCAACTCCATATGGGGGACAAACTTGGGCCCGAACCACAGCGACCCCCACAGCCACGGGCCCCCCCGGCCCCTCGCAACCCAGAGACAGTCACGCAGTGAATGTCCATGGTAGGCATTGCGGATGGAATGCCCCCCCACCCACAATGCCACACCCCCCCCGCACCCCCTCTCACCGCCCCCCACCCACACACCCACACATTCACACATCCACCACCACCCCACCCACACACCCACACACATTCACACATCCACCACCACCCCCCACCCACACACATTCACAAATTCACCACCACCCCCCAAAAAATCCCAACGAATTAAATGTCCAAGAATCACTTTACTTTCGTCTCCTCTGCATTGTTGCTTTCTCGACCTTATCCCCCCCCCCCTCCACCGTCTCGATGGCACGAGTTTTGTGTTCGCTCCGTCGCCCTCAGGGGCCGCGTGCTCGAGCCCCTCGGTGGTTTCACAAAGACCACGTGAGCGTCGAGTGAGCCGCCCGCTCGGCTCCGGCTCGGCTCCACGGCAATCCTGAGAGCGCCGTGTTGGCTGTGACCATTGCTCAGAGCCGGCTCAAGTTAAGCGTCGCATCGAGCCGCGTTCAACCGAGCCAGGGCTGAGCCCAACCGGGCCTGCGGGTAACGGTGGGAGAGCCCACGAGCGCTTCAGATGTCACTCGCCGCTGATGCTAGCCATGGCTGGAAATCAAACTCAGGTGGCCGGCCAGATTCACAGAGCAGAGCGATGACCAATTCGCCACTTCCGCACCGCGTAAATGCAATCGTGTTTATTGTGACCATGTTCGATCCACCGCTGGATTTAAAAAATAAACCTCCACCGCCATCCGTCGCCATCCGTCGCGAGCTTGCGACGTAACAGCCCCAAATCCGCGAGCCGCACACGAACCTCATTCGCTACTTCTCGCAGGAGTCGCGAATAATTATCAAAGTTTTACCGAGCACGATTCAGCGCCCGTACGTTATCGTGACAAGCAGGCGAGTGTAACTTTAATCGGCGAATCGACGCGCCTTGTTTTATGTCGAGTATTGACTCTTCGAGTGCACGTGCAGGGAGCGTGCTATCGTCTTTGTGACGTCACCGCGGCGCCCCCCCCCCCCCCCCCCGCGAAGCCCTTTTGCTCCGTCTCCCCTTAGCGCTGCTCGCTGAGCCAAACTAAGGCAGGTCAGGGTCGGTGTGCGCTTCCATACACGGCGAGGGCTACCACGTGGCCTCGTCATCGCCCCCTCCCTCGCCCCCCCCCCCCTCCAGCCCCCCCCCCCCGCCGCGCTATATTTGTAAAACCACGGTCCGCCCCCCATTGCGGTCCCCGTGTCTGGTCCCTTCGGACCCCCCCCCCCTCTCCCCGTCCCACCCAACACACGTGGGGCACGGGGGCCCCATCGCCGCCAGACCCCGCACGCGGCACACCTGACAATGGGGGTCAAGGTCACGGTTCGGCAGCAATCGATGCGCCAATGCATCGAACGCAATGTAGTCGGTCGTCGATGATTAGGGGGCATGGCATTGCGTTTGTTTGTTTGATCGTTCGGGAACTCGGCCCCATCGCAACTCAGTCATCACAAGAGAGACCAATATGAGTCTCTGTATACGCCTATGGGTGGCGATGTCAGTGGACGAACGTGTGTCAATGTCGTGATCTCTCTGTAATTCTACGGCTATGTGGGTGGGTGAGCGGATTACTGCGTGCGAGGCGTCGGTGGCCGGGCCTGAGACCGTCGTTCAAGTGACCCCGTTTAATCAGAGACGGGCACTTCAAGCCGATCCGAATTCCAGGATCTCAGCGGCGGCGGCAGTAGCTCAGCCTGCCTGACACGGCCATCATGAACCTGCGAAGCCATCCCACGTCCTATTTGTCTCCTCGCTGAACCTGACACCGTGACCCCTCCCCCTCCCCCGCCACCGCCACCGCGGAGAGAGTGAGGGGCGGGGCGGGGTGGGGGTAGCGGAGGGGAGGGGAGGGGGTAGCGTGTTTCGCCTGTCACATCTGCTGACCATGCGAGCGGGTTGGCAGCACAGCAAGTAGATTGATCGAAATGCCGATTTTGTAATAATGTTAAGTGGCGTCTCCTCTCCTTAAGAGGGGTTTTTTGGGGGGGTTAGGTCGCGTAAATATATAAATGTGTCGGTAAAACCGCCACCACCCGATACAGCCAATCAGTAAGGTTTGTCACTTAAACAAAACACCTCTATTAGTTACGAGTCCAGCACACCGGTGTGTTGGAGAGTTCATACAATTCGAGTACGACGTTTCGCCAGTAATTACAACCAGCCTCATCAGGCGGCACTGGTCAGATAACCGCTCACGACCCGCACGGCCTGGGAAGACCCTCATCCAGCAGTGGATAGTCACGTGAGTGCAGCTTGGCTCTTCGTTACAGCCTCCAGGCGTCTCGACCCAGCACCAACCACGCTCCGTCTTTCCGCGGTCACCAATGTACTCGCCCCCCCCCCCACCCCATTCAAATAAAAATTTACTCGTTCCACTCCACGCTGCGCGCGCCCGATGATTGTTTAAGGCATCCCACGTAACGCGCTAAGCAACCCGACGCTGCCTGCGTCACGTGCGACACGTGCACGCGCATCACGTGGAACACGCGTGCACGCGCGTAAGGAACACGTGCTGACGCGCGCACACCGAGCTCTCAGTCTTACGTTGGATCGGCTCTATTTAAACAGACGGCGTTAATTGCTTCCAGCAGGGACAGACTTGGAGTGAGAAATGCTGCTATGCGAGCAGAATGCTGCTGGCAACAGCACTCCGCAGAAACCAAGAGACCCGCAAACAGCAATGACGCGTCGCACGAGCAGCGTTCATTACGCGTGGCCGTGTTTACACTTCGCCTGACCCATTAACCCACGCGTGAAATGGGCTCACCTGCCCTTCTTTGTTTTCCAAAACAAACAACAGTGGAGGGTGGGGGTGTGGGGGCGCAAGCAACAGCAGATTTCCCTCCCAATACATCCTTTACTTAACGGATTAAGCCGCATTAGGCGCGCAATCACGCGTGCTGATTGTCCGGGATTGGAATCGGGGTCGCGTGAATGTAGCTCCCCCCCCCCTTTCTCTCCCCCACCCCCACCGGCCTTTCCTTACCACCCGCCCCTCCCCGTCCCCCATGGCTCACCAAGACTGTCGGTCTGCCCCCACGCCCGCGCTCCCCTTCTTCTTACGCCGCTGCCATTAATCCGGCTCCATGATGGCGTACACGCGGTGATGGTTTGTGAACGTGCGCAGGGGACACGGACCGCGTGGAGGTGACACTCATCGTTGTGGGGCGGGGGGGGGGTTGCGGTGGTGTCATCACATCAAGAGCTGTGCAGGAAATAAACAAACACGATCATCGTCAGCGGTCACGGTCAATCCACTGCTGGATGAAGGCCTCCTCCCGCCGCAAGCCGTCGCCGTTTCTCACCATCCCGCAATCCCACCCAGCGCCCTGCGCTAGAAATTATTTCAAGGCTCCATCTCCCCACGGTGGAGGACCCGTTTGGGACCCCCCCCCCCCCCACTCTGCCCCCCACCACCACTCACCCCAAATCCCGGCAATAAAAGAAGGGCGGGTAGGTGCATGGGGGGCTCCCCGCTGGGCAGGGGTCGGCCTCGGCCACGCGGTGCCGGGTGAAATCGGCGTCAGGGGAGAGAGACAAAGAGTCGCCAAGAGCCCGGGACGAGCCCGGCCTCGTTCATTAAATAAGCCCCTCCCAGCAATTAGCGAAGCTCGTTACGTAAGTCAGCAGCGGTCGTCCTATGGACAGTCTCGCCGCCGCCGCCGCCGCCCCGGCACAAGAATGTGGAATGGCTCCCAGCGCTGGCTCTGCAGGGCTGTACGCAGGGGACTGAGCATCGTCTCGAAGTGAGCGCGATTTCACTTTGGTGACCGTGGCGATGAGCAGAGTGATGGGCGGGCTATGGGGGTGGAGGTTCGGGGGGAGGGGAGGTGTTGAGATTGATTTGCTTTCATCGGCGTGGTGGGCCCTGTCTCTCGGTTACAGCGAGTCCTCATTATACGGCATAGATGCGTTCTTGAAAAGTGGCACGTTAAGCGAAAATCGCGTTAAGCGAAAACACTTTTCTCCCATTGATAACAAAACGATAGAGTTTGGCGAGATACGATGCACGCGCACACAATACGATAGCGAGACAAATCACTTAGGGTATGCCACCGTGTAACTGTGTCATTCTGCGTACTGTATCACACCGCTCAGCCGCGTAGTTCAACACTGTAGTTCGTCGTTAACCGCTCATAAACCGCGTTATAACGGGCGCGTTCCGCGTCGTGCAAAGAGTGTTCCCTGATGTAAGAACAGCGTTCTCACGGAAACGCGTTGTGCGGGCACCGCACGTTAAGCGAGGACTTGCCGTATTGTATTATGTATTTATGACTTTGACTCTTCCGCTATCCCATGCAATGGTTTGCTCTCGACGTCCACGACACGAGACGACTTTCGCAATGAGCAGCACCTTCGTGGCGTGCGGCAGAGAACGCCCCGCGGAAGTTGATGCCACGGAACAGCTTCTGAGAAGCCCTGCCCAGCGACATATCTCATCGACGCACCATGCGGCGATGAACTCTCTCTCTCTCTCTGGCACGCCCTGCTGCGGAGGAAGAGAGGAAGATGTTGTTCGCATGGCAGTCAAACTAAAATGCACCGTAAACTCTCCGGCACATAAGGCTCAACCCTGACCCGACGTTTGCGTTAAAGCACAGGGGGGCAGGGTGCGTCTTGCAATCGCATTTGTGTGCTGCGAAGAAATGGACCTTTACCCAAAACGTCGCCTGTTATGTATTTATAATAATAGGTTAGATGTTCATCAGGCCACACACACGCAGACACGCCCAGCGTTGTTGTGTTGGTTTTCGACGAAAGTGTTGGCGTGGCTTTGTTCATTGTGTTTTTTCAACTTTGCCAACATAGCAGCAGCAACTTTACCATATAATGTGTTTTTTAATCATCTAGAAAGTACGTGTTTCTGATATTTTTATATATAATTCGGCCACTGTTTGTGTGTGACCAGATTTATTTAACTTTATTGACATCGGGTACACGTTTGGGGTGCGTATTATTTTCCGGGGGCGTCTTGTCATCCGAACAATACCGGACATCACGTGCAAGTCATTGACGATGACCTCATCGACTCGCCGAAACTGCTCTAACCACGGTGGTAGGACAGCTAGAACCCTGGAGTCGAGCCCAGCATCTCAACGACACAAGGTTCGCATTATCTGACCTTGGTTCCACTTCACGGTGGTTCCAATCTCCGCAGGGCTGCACGTTCCACCGAGCCACCGGTGCTGTGTGCACCCTGCTGACGAGCACTCAAGGGGAACAGTCCGTCAGTGTGCGCGCGTGCAAAGGCTTCAGGGACAAAGAGGCAGTGATGAGACGGTGTTTTGATTCACGTGGAAACAGCAAACACGTTTTTTTTTGTCGGCGACGTATTTAGTTTGTTTTGTTATGATGATGATGATGATGATTATTATTAGTACTGCGGATAGTACACGGACGCAAGCGTGTAAACAGGGCGATGTTTTGAGCTCCATGATCATGTCTGACCGGCCCTCGGAGCGATGATACCGTCTGTTTATTAAACATCAACATCCCGATGCAACACTCGCAAATATGTTCTGCTCCGCTCTCAATTTTAATTCCCGGTAGGGGGAGGGGGGCAGGAGGCGGGGGGGGTAGGCAAGAGAGGGGGGATGGGGTGAGTGAGTTGTGTTTGTGATGGGGTGGGTGGGTGGGTCCCAAAACGCGAGAATCAGCGAGACCGATGCTGACTGAGTGTGCGGTGTGGCCCTCAAAGCCACCGCTTGCATCGCATCTCCCACCAGAGAGAGCCCCTCCCCTCGGTCCCCCCCCCCACATCTCGTGTCCACTCTCCCCACCCACCCGCAACTCACCGCCCCCACCCCTCTCCCCCGTACCCCCCTCCCTCTCCACGCGGACTCTGTGAATAGTGTCTGTCTCGTGGCGGCGAGAAACCTGAGCCGGGCTCTGGGCGTGCTTGGCTCTCCGCTTCTGCCCCCCCCCCTCCGCATGTACAGCGAGAGAGCCCCCCCCCCCCCAGTTCCCACCTACCCGAGTGGGTTCCCCAAGCTCCCCGGCTCTCCTCCTAACCCCCCTCCCAGCCTCCCTGCGACTCCCACCTCATCCCTCCCCTTTGGTCCCTCCCAACAGCAGCTCCGCGGGGCACGAGGAGGCTTGAGTCGCGATTGCAAAGCGCCGCGCACGGATCCTCGCTCCGCGTCCCTCCAGCGCGGCCGTGACGGACGCAGGGTCCGGTGGAGCGAGCGAGAGGAGAGGAGCGGGTGAGAGGGTGGTAGGGAGGGAGACGGAGTGAGCGAGCTAGCGAGAGGGGAGGAGCGAGCGAGAGGGTGAGTGGGTAGATGATTGGTCGAGTGCGTGCGTGAGTTTGGCGAAGCGAGGGAGCGCGGAGTGAATTGTTGTTGAGCGAGCGCGACATCGAGCGCGTGAGTGAGAGAGCGCGGCTGAAGCGTCGTCGATTCAGCGGTCGAATACTCGAGTGAGCAGGTGGTTAGGTGAGCGAGCGAGCAAGCGAGCCAGTGCGTGCGCGCTGTCAACGAGTCGGCGAGCAGATCATTGGGGTGGGGTGGGGGGGTAGCCCAGCGAGTGTCCACCATGGGCGAGCAGCCGCCTCGGGCGGAGCTCACGGCCGCCGAGGAGCTCCACCGGGCCGAGAGCGACGGACGCGCCACGCCGTCGTCTTTGAGCGCCGCCGCCGCCGCCAAAGACTCCGCGGGCGTCGCCGTCGACACCGCGGGGGTCCACGCGCTGCTCGAGCGACTCCTCAAGACGGTGGAGAGCGTGCAGGAGTCGCAGCTGAAGATGGAGCAGCGGCAGGGGGACATCGAGGGCACGGTGAAGTCCATCGAGGCGGAGGTGGAGGGCTTCTGCCGGGCGCACGCGGCCACGGCGGGCACGGTGAGGCAGGTGCTGGAGAAGGCGCGCAAAGTGAGCGCGAACGTCAAGGACGTGCGTGTCCGCCTCGACAAGCAGAGCCACGAGGTGAAGAAGCTGGAGGCCAACCACGCCGAGCTGATGAAGAGGAACAACTTCCGAATCATGGTCTACCAGGTGAGGGTGTTCTCCGGGGGCACGTGCGGAGGGGAGGGGCGGTGGATGGGAGCGGTGCGCGGGGGTGGGGGTAAGGTGGGACAGGGGTGTTGGGATGCAAGGGGTGCTGAGGGGCGGGGGGCATGGGGGGCAGTGGGGGAGCAGGGAAAGTCGGTAGGGCAGGGCGCTGAGAGAGATATTTGCGCCACCACAACCACCTAGCACTGCCACTCACAGCAGCAACCTCGGTGTCGGTGATGCGAATGAGGTTTGACCCCAATCAGTGGGGCTTCCATGGGCCTCCGTACCACCTGCACATGGCCCCGGGGAATAGACATTACCTCCGGCGCCAATGTTAACACTCTTAGCGACCTGCACGCTTCACTCATAAACAAGATCAATAATCATTATGAGATTGATTTACCCAGAAAAGCCTCGGAGTCTTGCGGTTGCCTCTCAGGAGGGCCCTGCTACATTGCGACGAGTGTCCAATGCGTTGGATTTAGCGAGAGTTTGGGAGCACGTGGGAGGGAACCGGGAAAGCCGACAAGCCGGGGAGAGGAACGCTCCCAAGAGATTCGCACAGATGGATTTAAGAAGCTCCATTGCTGTGCTGCCAGCGGGTGGCCACGTGGTGGCTCGGGCTACAGACACCACCTGGCCAACGGGGCCACGTCACCTCCATTCTCAAACCTCGCCACCATCAGCTCCATCACCCAACGGCATTCGTCTATAACTCTGTGGCCTTAAATTGAAAAAGTGTAAACCGTATAGTCGTCTGTGACGAAGGATCATTGTCCGAAACGTTACTTATAACATTTCTATATTTTTCCATTTTAAGGCCGCAGTGTTTTTTTCACGAATGTGTTCAGTTTTTTTTGTATTGTTGTTTTATAATTGGACACCAATGCCAACAACGCGGCAGCAGCAGCAGCACCACTGAATCATTTGGCGATTCAACACAGGGAGAGAGGGGGGAGTGGGGAGAGTTTCCCACCATGCGACTGCTAAATGGATCACACCCTGGTTATAGAACGCGGCATATGTCGCTCTGGAGCTGATGAGTGTTTCTCTAAATTTAACTCGAGCCACGCGGCCCCATTTCGCTCCTCCCCGGGGCCCAGGGTCGAGAGGCCCAGGTTATTCACCCTCTCAGCTACTCCAGATCCCGAGTGGAATCCACGGACCGGGTTTTGTGGGAAACCGGCCGCGGGCAGGTGCATTGGAGAGTACACGGGCGCGCGTGTGTGCGTGCTAGTGCTAAGAGATGGAATTGGTGGCCCATGGAGTGGAAGAACGTTTAGTGCGAGCGAGATATTTGTGTGAAATGTAAGATGCCCATGTGCCTACATTTGTTTCATTAAGTGCGTGCTAGCGACCTGCGATGGCAGCGTGATTCACAAGCACGAGCATGGACACAACAATGTTGAACAGACAACAGCAAAGTGTGCGGAGAAAAACGTGGGAAGACGCAACACGCTTGGAATTATATTGAGAGACAGAAAGAGGATGGCGTTGATGCGATAACCTATGCATGTTCGTAACATCATTCAACCCGATAATTGTTTTTTTACCCTTTTATCTGGCAAAAAAAAAACTGACACCTTTTTTACAAGGAGTCATGTTTGCATAGACCACAATACCTGCAGTCATAATGCAAACAAAAAACATAACTCTGATAATGTATGCACTGTCCTTGACGTTGATTGGTCCACACTCGAGACAGCTTTCCTTAGAACCCCGAGCTCTCATACTCTGATGGTGCATTGTCTTTGAGTTGTGCGCCTTTTGGCGTCATCTGGTCCAACACCATGTGAGACTAGGCTCTAAGGAAAGCTGTCTCGGGTGTGGACCAATCAACTTCAAGGACTTGTAAAAAAAGGTGTCCGTTTTTTTGCCAGATAAAAGGGTAAAAAAACAATTATTATATTTTTTACTGGCAAATGAGGTTCCAATGGTGTAAATCATTCAACCCGTTCCAAGAGTTGACTTCGATGTAATACGTCACGGCTGGATGGGACGATGGGCAGTGGTCAAGGGTAACAACGGAGTGGCAGCCGAGGAGTGGAGCGCGTCCGAGGTGGGCAGCTCGCGTGCAGCGGACGCTCGGTGCACGATTAACAACGAGGGGGTCGTGAGAGATGAAGGGCGTTTTGGGGTGGCCGTCATCCAGCAGTGGACTGACCATGGCTGCCGATTATGAATTATCTGGGTGACCAGCGCGCGTGAATTGGCTTGATGTGGTAATTTCATCCTGCAGTGGATTGACACAAAGGACAGTTGATAAAGCAACAACTTGTTTGAAGTTTGTTTTGTGTCGTCTTTGGACTATATATTTTTTGAAAATAACAAGTATGGGCGTGGCCCGGTCGTCCCTCCCTCCCGTCAGCCTGCCAGCAAAACTTTTTTCGACTATAGGATAAAAAACGGTCGTCACCCTGCGTGGCTCTGGCAAGTGAAATGTCGGGATTGCTTTTATCAACTAATTATCTGCTGTGCGTTATTTGATTTTTTTAAAAACTGTGTGGTCTAGGCACGTGTGCACTTCATACAGATTGATAACCCTTATATATAGTCGGCGAGCGGATGCGCAATGGTTATGAAACCGGTGACCCGATTCCAATTCGCGTCGATACTCAACATCAGCAGCGAGTGACGTCTGAACCGCTCTTGCCCCGTCTCACCAGTCCACACTCACCTATCACTAACTCTAACCCTATGACTAACTCAAAAATCTATCTCTAACCCTATCTCTAACTCTAACCCTCTCTCTAACCCTAAGTCTACCCCTATCTCTAACTCTACCCCTATCTCTAACTCTATCCGCTCCCGTCCCCCACTCGAGCCCCCCGCCTCGTGCCGGCTCAGCGCTTTGATTGTTGTCTCTGTAAGCCCCCCCCCCACCCCGCTCTGGGGGAGTGAGGGTGGTGGGGGTGAGTGGGAGGCATTGGCAGCTCAACTCTGACGCCCTCGGGGCAGAGGTGGGGTTGGGGGGTAGGGTTGGGGAGTAGGGTGGGGGCGATGAGGGGGGGAGGGTTACGAGATGTTAACTACCTCGCCTGGTATACAAATGATTTGTATGACATTGTATTTGTTGCTAGGTTTGATTTTTTTTATAGGGGGGGGAGCGCCGCGGTGGCTAGGAGATGTTAACTTCCTCGCCTGGTCTACAGGAGGTCGTGGGTTCGATCCCGACCCTGACGCCTGCTGCTGTATATTTTGAGTTTGCGTGTCTCTCTCTCTCCCCGGTTTTTCCCTCCACATTTAGAAACACGTGTTGAGAGTATTCGGCTGCTATCAATTTCCACGTGATAAGCCACTTCGTTGAACTATCATGTGTGGCCAGGTTGCTTCCGAAAAAGAGCTACATAGCTCAGTGGGCCCTTACCTGGTAAAATAAAAAAAATAGTTTTAGTTGCGCGTGGGGTGGGAAGAACCAGGCGATGATCACTCTGTGATGTGTGGTCGGGTTCCACCTGGTGCTGCTCGGCATGGACCACGCACGGCACGAACAGAAGGCACCTAGGAGAGCCGTACGGCAGCACCGCGAAAACCCACGCGGGCAGTCACGAGCGATGGTGATCTTAACGTTGGCTGGGACACGGGTGTTGGTGGTGGTGTTGGTGGTGCCATTGGTGATGGTGGCCCTTACCGCAGCCCAAATTTGAACGGAGGGCGTGAGAGATGGGACGTGGGATCTGTGACCGGGGTAGTGAGGCTTAGTACCTTGAAACTGGATTCTTAACCTGGAATTTGGCACTGAAATATGGAACCCAAAATCTCGGTCCCGGGGTTTCAATTCGAGTCAGGTGATTCCCGCTCCTGCCATCTACACACAGCACCTTCCTCCCCACGTCCTGACGATCATGACGATTCAACAAGTGATGATGACGAGCAACCAAAGCAATCTGTGTAACGTGCGCGCACGCTCTGTGTGTTTCAGGAGGGCTCCGACGCCCCGATCTCCATCGCGACGAGCAGCAAACGCTCCAAGTCTGAGCTGGCCGCAGGTGGAGCAGCCGCCGCTGCCACAGGCGGAGCCGCGTCTGGAGCCGGCGGAGCGGAGCCGCGAAACGGAGCCGAGGCGCCGGCGTCGGAGGCGTCTCCCAAAGAGATCGTGGACGAGTCGACCAACCCGTTCGAGGTGGACACGGAGGCGCTCAACCTCTCGTCGGACGAGGACGTGGAGATGATCGAGGAGGTGGAGTCGACGGCGTCCAAGCTGCGCCGGACCGGCAAGAAGCGCGTGGAGAGCATCAGGAAGGCGTTCTCTCGGGAGAACTTCGAGAAGAAGGTGAACAGGATCGTGTCGCCCGAGAAACGCGAGAAGATCAAGAGCACGTTCACGCACCGCCGCAAGGCGTCGGCGGACGCGGGCGAGCCGCACGGCGGGGGCGAGCCGTCCTCGGCGGGCGACGCCTCGGCCGGGGAGGCTCCGTCCACTCCGGGGGAGACGCGGCGGGAGGACGACGACAAGGTCGAGGCGCGGGACGCTCACGGGGTGGCGGCCGAGGTCCCGGCGGACCTGGCCGCCCCGGGGACGCCGTCGTCCTCCACGGCGTCGCAGCGCTCGTCCAGCATGAAGCGCATGGAGAGCATGAAGAAGGCCATGAGTCGCGAGAACATCGAGAAGAAGGT
The DNA here is from genome assembly GCF_965212315.1 of Lampetra planeri. Taxonomy (NCBI): domain Eukaryota; kingdom Metazoa; phylum Chordata; class Hyperoartia; order Petromyzontiformes; family Petromyzontidae; genus Lampetra; species Lampetra planeri. Next base: position 11,860,250 of record NC_136127.1, on the reverse strand, counting down.
GGACACGCTGGGCAGGAAGATCGTGCCGCCAGAGAAGCGCGACAAGATCAAGAAGTCGCTGACGCCCGACCACAAGAAGGGCGCGCGCTCCAACACCTCGTCCTTCAAGGTGCCGCCCTTCAGCTTCACCGTCAAGAAGTTCAGGGAGGGCGAAGCCGTGGAGGTGGAGGATTTCGAGATCGACCCCAACAACGTGGAGATCCTGAGTGGCAGCGAGGCGCTGCCCGACGACCACGGCCACTGCGGGGAGACCCCTCCGCCTGACTCCCAGGAGCCGCACGGCGAGGCGGGGCCCCCCACCTTCGCGGTTCGGATCGCGCCGCCGGCGCCGGGCAGCGGCGACGAGGCTCCGGCGGCGCTCGCCTCCGTGGAGCAGAAGGCGTGAGAGGAGGCGCCGGCGCCGAGGCGGAGGAGACGGAGCGAGAGACGTTGACCTGGGTCGCGCGACGCGGCGTGGCCGTCAGGAGAATCCGTGGCGCGCTCGGAGTGGGGGGGAGGGGGGCGTGTTTTGAGTGGTGTTTTGAGAATGACGTTAGAACTTGGGATCTGAGTGGATGAAGTGAACTGAGTCACGTGGCATGGAGGCATGGAGGAAGAGGTGGGGGGTGATGAGGATCGCGGACGTGGATCGGGAGCCGTGGGAATTACATGGAGCGGCGGGATGGATCTGGAGCCGAAGCTGTTTGGATCACGCGTGGATCAGAGGGATGCGGAGATGGCATGAGCGGATGGGTTCAATCAGTCGGGATGAAACGGAACAGATGGGTTTATCAGAAAGTGAAAGAATCGCGTGGATTGAGATGGAGCTGAATGGATCGCCTGGGTCACGGGTGCCGTGGAGGATGACGCGGGTCAGAGCTGCGGTTGTGGAACCGGGAGGCGGATCGCGTGGAGCAGATGGTTGGAGCAGAAGCCGAGTGGGTGACGTCGAGCAGGGGAGCGGCGCCGTGGAGATCACGCGGAGCGGATGGACAGAGATGAAGCTGTGGGACGAGGAGGGTGATGAGGACGAGGGAGAGATTTGCGACGATTTACAAAATCCTTCGTCGGCATTAATGATCTCCGCATCGTTCGCTCGCGCGCTCGCACGTGCGCGGAGGCTCAATCCGCCCGACCTATGGAGCCAAATGTTCGCTTCTGTCTCATTGCCGGCGGCCGCGGCGGCTCCTGCTCGTCTTTCATGTGCCTACGAGCGCACATTGGCAAGCAGCGCACACGTCCTAGCAGAGTGTGAATCTCGCCAGGTGGAGGGGGGGGGTGCGGAGGCGAGCTGAGGGTTGCGGTGAGGGTAGTCGAGATGGTTTGTGGTGGGGGGGGGAGCAGATATGGGTGCAGCACAACAGCCGCGGGGAGGGTTATGGGAGTCGGGGTGATGTAATGTTCACTGATGTGAAAATGAGCTTCCAAGGCTGCGGGGCTACTCCGCTGAGCAAAAGGCAACAGGCTGGTGCAGGTGTGGCCCAGCACTCGTGCTGCGTGAGATTTATAAGCAAAAGTTCCAAGCAGTGAGCCATGGTGATCACGACGCTGCTTTGTTTATAGGGATGATGGTGGTGGTGGAGGTGGTGGTGGAGGTTGGTGGAGGTTGATGGTTCAGTGGCGGCTCGCCATTAGGGGGCCGGTGGAACCGGGCGCCACTCGAGGAAGACTACAAAAACAACACAACAACAACAGTACAACAACACGACAACACGACAACAGTACAACAACAACACAACTACGGCAAGACAACACCAACACAACAAAAATACAACAACACAACCTTTACATGTATCTACGGGACCTGTATTGCCAGTATCAAAATGGTGAAATGAGAAGAATTGGCTTTTACCCCTTCATGGCCAATACCGCAGGAGGCGTTCAGATGTTCAAACACCAATAGACACCTATAGCGAGGCACCGAGTCTGCATGAACCACGCACGTACGTGTGGCGACACATTAAAACAAGCGTGCTCTGATAATATGGGCATTGTGTTTGAAACTGATTGGCCTACTACAGCAGAGACCAGCCTCCTCCATTGCCTTGTCCCACCGCCAGTGTTAGACCAGAGAAGGCGAACAGGCGAACAGGCGAACTGTACTAAGGCGATGCACGTATCAAAGCAGCGACAACAACACATGAAGATTCAACAAGGACAACAATAATGATGATGGTAGCTTCGGGTTGAGCAGTGAAACCTACGGGACTTTATTCATGCCAAAATCAAAATGATTAAACAAGAATAATCATCTTTACCCTCTCCGACTGCCCTGGTTGTAATTGTGGGCACGCTGAACTTTCAGGGGCAGTTAGATTCGATCTTCGGGCGCGGCACTTGAAACAATGGTGCCAGTTTCTTAAATCAGCCCCCCCCCACCCACCACCGCTAAGCTCAGCCCCGCCCCTTGGTAGCAGTAGGGGTGGATTCACCACAGCAGATCTGGCAGGTGGGGTAAAGTGTGGGTACCCCCACCTCTTCCAAGACGTCTGGTTTAGCAAGGTTGGCTACGTACGGTGCGACAGAAGTTCAGCGTAGACACATTATCAGCCACCGTACGTGATACTGGCCGGATGAAGACCTATCCGTGCCGTGATCATCTCTCACGCTCCTGCGACACAACAACAAGTTCAGCATACATACATACATGGTCAGCGTGAAAGAGTAGACCAAATACCCTCTATAGTAGTAGAGGCCCTTCTGGCAGCAGTGGTGCGAGCAAGAAATTGCAGGGCTGCACCTTTATCCTTTACAACCCCCACGTACTGCCACCTCCCCCCACCGATTCCTCACCCCCCTACCCCCACCCCCCCCCCCGAGAGAATCTGTACCCAACCAACAATCCACTTGCCCACCAGCCGCCACTGATGATGATTGTGATGGAGTTGATTTACCCCGGAACGCCTCGACTGAGTCTCAAAACTAGTTCTCAAGAGGGTCCCTGCGACAATGGGACATTTCTTTTGTAAGTTAATCGCGTTTGGTTTGTGTGTGTGTGTGTTGGGGTGGGGGGAGTGGGACCGCGGGAGAAACCCCACCACGCGTACGAGGAGGGTGACACTCGGACAGCTGAACAGGCGAGTTCACGAAACCCACTTTGCTGCGCTGCGCGTTTTCATGGCCACCTCGCAGCTCAGCGGGTTTGGAAATCTCACCGATCTTTTCGTGATCCACCGACCCTTAGGCTCCAAAGTGCTTAGATCGCCGATGCGAATCGCTGCCACGCAAAGCCTCAATGAGTCTCAATACCCGTTAGTGTAGAGCAGTGCTTTTTAAGCTTGACTGCAGCCTTGTATCCCTTTGGTGCTCAATCATTAAAAAATGTGTAAAGTTGATAAACGCATCGGGGGTTGATGAAACAAAGTCAGTTGTTCCTACGTGCCCGCGCTTAATTTGTGTTTTCGATTATTTACCTTTAAAAAAACAAAAATCTGGCCGTGTCTCGCATCCCCCAGAAAGGGCATCTCCAGTGGGTGCGAGATGCGTGCACCCCAGGTTGAGAAGAATAAGAACCACTCACTGGTTTAGAGGGAGTGCCCTCGCCAACAACATTTGGTAACACAGCAGCACTTCTTTTTTTAAACAAGTCTGACTCTGCTGATGAGACCGAGAAGGTTGAAACCGCTCCAGAGATTGTTTAAACAAATTGCCGCTGGATGATATTGGTCTGTGAAGCCAATAGGCCGATGGACTACAACGAGTTTTTTTAATTGTATAAGTGCAGACAGTACGGGGCGTTGCTTCTGTCTACTTTCCCCTTCGCAGGAGGGTCCTGCTATTGATGTTTGGCTGCTTCCTTTATTGAGTGTGGGTTTTTTCGTGATGTTAATAAAAGTGTAAGGGCAGCACCTGTGACTATCAGTCGTCCCCCAGCGCGCAACTGGTATCGTCCACCCTCACCGTGCACCTGCGTTGCGTCACGCGGTTTGGACTATTCCAATGCGATGATGGGGGGAGTGGAGGGGCGGAGTGTGTTAACCTCTCCTCCCTGACCATCCCGTGAGCATCAGAACATCAAACAACATAGCACCATTTAAGCCGACACCAATTGCTATAATATAATGGACGAACGTGCCCCCCGCCACGATAACGTGGAATGTCCATCATTTTGCTCAGGGCCACCAGCAGAGATGATGAGCACCGTGATAATCTTAAGAGATGTACATTTCTGGCCGACTTCGACTCAGACCGTCATCCTCTGGGGCTCGATGAATCCATTACGGCTTTGTACGAGAAGTCATAACCCGTTTCATCCAGCGCGGTCGCGACACGTGGCCTTCATCCAGCAGTGTCGCGTGACCACAGCGGTCGGGGTGCGGAACGCGTCCCAGACGACGACGCAGGTGGCGATGATGATGATGACGATGCTGGCGATGATGATGACGATGGTGATGAGATCGACTCGTGCGCAAGTGCTGCGTGCATTCGTGTGAGGGATAGGTGTCGGCTTTGGCATCCGGCAGTGGATAGACCATAGCTGATGACGATGTCGATGTCTCGTATGTGCAACGAAGGCTCGGCTTTGCTTGGCTGTCTGTAAGATAAGCAGCGGCGCGCTGTCATGTCCAACCACGGCCCCTCCCTGCAGCTCGCGTACGGTTTGCATGGGGTCGCGTGACCCCCTCCGACCCCTATAATCGTCCCGTCTTCCCCTAATCCCGCAGCGCCTCGAGAACTGCCCTCGAGCACCGCCCCTTCGCCTTGACTCGAGTTGGCTGATGTGTTTGTGTACCCGCGGTTTCAAGCGGGGGTTTGACTCGTCCGCGTCACGCCTCATTTGCAGCATGCATGCCGAGTCAGCAGATGTGGCACCTCGAGGTGACGCGTGGCTTTAGATGACGTAGAGCGTGGTGCTGCTTGCCCCCCTCCTGCCCCTCCCCTCCTCCTCCCTTCACCCCCCGCATCTTGACTACCCCTCCCCCATGCTCCTTAATCCCCCACCACCCCGCTGCCTCACCCCCCACTCCTGGTATCGTTCCTCCCCCTCTTCCCGACATCTACGATTTACCCCCCCCACTCTCTCTCTCCGCATCTTGACTTCTGCCTCTCCCCTTCACCCCCCCAGCCCCCCACGCATCTCGGCTCCCCCCACCCTCCCCTCTCCCTCCGCGCGTTCCCCCTCTCGCGTTTTAATTCTGGGATCCGCGGTGGCTAGGAGATGTTAACTCCCTCGCCCGGTATGCAGGAGGTCGTGGGTTCGATGCTAACCACGACGTCTGTGTATTTCAGGGTCCTCCGGTTTTTTCCTCCACATGTTGAAGCAACATCACGCGTTGAGAGTATTTGGTTGCGATAAATGTCCACGTGCTCAGTCACTTCGCTGAGCCACGATTTGTGGCCACGTCGCTTCTGAAAAAGAGCTACACAGCTCAGTGAGCCTTATCTGGTATTCTTTTAAATACTTCTCTCCCCCCACTCACTTGTCCTCGACCTCCTCCCCCCACCTCCCGCGCCCCAGGCATGTAACGATTTGTCTATTTAATCTATTATCAGAGATTTATGCAAATTGCACAATGCAATACAATCCGGATTGACCCAGCGCCTGCACCGCAAACTGCGTGAAAATTGATGGCGCATTTGGGCTAAAGGAGCGATCGCGGCTGATAATACGAACGAGACAAAAAAACACTCAAACACACATCGAGAATTTAATCGAATCTCCGCCGGCAAGTCGCGATAATCGAATCGCGATGAACCCAATTTGCGGTCCGTTCATCGCGAGGAGTGAGCCTCGCGGTGTCGGCTCTGTGTGGATCGTCGCACGCCCTGACGCTCGGTGCTCCAGACCGCCGCGGTGTCGTGTCAACTTGTCTACACGATTAATGAATGGACGTGTTTATTAATTAACTAATTATCTCTTGACGACTGTCGCGCAACGAAATCCCAATAAACACGTGTTCACGCGACCCCTCTGCGACTCGACTCTTTCCTGCGGGGTCACGTGGTGGGCCCAGGTGTGTGGTGGGGGGTGGGGGGCGGGTTCATGCAGGTGAACCCCGCCCCTACCCACCCCGCGGAGGCAGCCCCGCCCCTCGCCCACTCCATTCCACCTCCCATCAGCCTAATTGGCGAGCTCATTAAGGATGCGGAAATCGCAGGTGGGGATGGACGGGGAACCCCAGAGACGTAGGCACGGAGACGACGGGAAACAGGCACAGTGGGGGTCACGGAGAGACGGGGAGAGAGACGCACACAGATACACAGAATCAGGGAGAGACGGGGAGAGAGACGCACGCAGAGACACAGAATCACGGAGAGACGGGGGGTGAGACGCACACAGAGACAGAATCACGGAGAGACGGGGATAGAGACACACACAGAGACAGAATCACGGAGAGACGGGGAGAGAGACGCACGCAGAGAGACAGAATCACGGAGAGACGGGGGGAGAGACGCACACAGAGACAGAATCACGGAGAGACGGGGAGAGAGACGCACACAGAGACACATAATCACGGAGAGACGGGGAGAGAGACGCAGACAGAGACAGAATTACGGAGATACGGGGACAGAGACACACACAGAGACACAGAATCACGGAGAGACGGGGACAGAGACGCACACAGAGAGACAGAATCACGGAGATACGGGGATAGAGACGCACGCAGAGACAGAATCACGGAGAGACGGGGGGAGAAACGCACGCAGAGACACAGAATCACGGAGAGACGGGGAGAGAGACACACGCAGAGACACAGAATCACGGAGAGACGGGGAGAGAGACGCACGCAGAGACACAGAATCACGGAGAGACGGGGGAAGAGACACACACAGAGACACAGAATCACGGAGAGACGGGGAGAGAGATGCACACAGAGACACAGAATCACGGAGAGACGGGGAGAGAGACGCAGACAGAGACACAGAATCACGGAGAGACGGGGGGAGAGACGCACGCAGAGACACATAATCACAGAGAGACGGGGAGAGAGACGCAGACAGAAACACAGAATCACAGAGAGACGGGGAGAAAGACTCACGCAGAGACACAGAATCAGGGAGAGACGGGGAGAGAGACGCAGACAGAGACACAGAATCACGGAGAGACGGGGGGAGATACGCACACAGAGACACAGAATCATGGAGAGACGGGGGGAGAGACGCACGCAGAGACACAGAATCACGGAGAGACGGGGGAGAGAGACGCACACAAAGACACAGAATCCAGACTGAGACGCAGAGAGAAGGAGGGGGGGGGCGGCCATAGTCAATGAGAGATCCAGAGAATCGCGGAGAGATTCACGGAGAGACAGAGAACGGCAGAGACACGGGGACAGAGAGCGCGACACGGAGATAGGGAGAGAGACACGGAGTCTCGGAGACAGACACACCCACACAAGCGGCACGGGGAGGGATATCGCAAGAGTATGTTTAGAGAGACAGACGAGAGAGAGAGACACCATTAGCAAAAGACACAAACACACAGAGAGCGCAGATCTTTTGGAGGGAGTCCTGGAGAGTCCTAGAGAATCGAGAAGGGGGGGTGGGGGGGCTGCATACGTGTCACACACGTGTGTGGACATGCCACGAATCCACACACGTGTGTGGACATGCCACGAATCCACACACGTGTGTGGACATGCCACGTGTTGCTGACACAGGTGACGTTCCTACAGCCTTGACACTCACCCACGTGAGCATACGCATTGTGCGAGTGTGTCTGTGTGTGGTATTGGACACCCACCACCCCGTGTGCCGTGGCGGCCTTCATAGCTGCTCGCTAGTATCACTCGTTCCATTATTAACCGGTCCGAGGCCTTCCTCAGGTCGACTCAGCCTGCGGTGCGTAAACACCACCGATTGGGAGACAAAGGTGGCCGGGCGTGGTGCTAGCCGAACCACCCCCTAGTGCTCTGGCCTTCATAGCTGCTCGTTAGCAGCACTTGCGCTTGGGAAGGCTGTACAATGTGCATGCTACCTGTCCGCGCGTGCGTGTGTGTGTGTGGTGTCCGCGCGTGCGTCTGTGTGTCTGCATTGTCGTCTCGCTGTGTGCATGCATGCGGAGTGGCTGGAGGTGGACACGGCTTGGTGGAGTCCACCCCTCCCGAGTCGTCGCAGCGATGAACCCCGCCGCTGGCCTGAGCGCCTGCACGTCAGAGTGCCGCTGCTGCTCTGCGTGCACGTCAGCCATGCGAAGCGAAAGAAGAATATTCGTGCGTGGGCTGAGAGTGATGTCGCCGGCTCGACTCCGCGGCGGAGAGGTCAGTGGGGGAGATATGGAGAGGAGGAGGGAGGAGGACGAAGATGCGATGATGTGGCGCAGATGGGAGGAAGAGGAGCTGTGAAGAGGTGCGCATGAAATGATAGGAAGGAGTTCTGTGGTGATGAGGAAGTGTAAATGGAGACGAGTTGGAGATGAGCAGAGATGGTGTGAAAGATGCGAGGAGGAGATGATATGGGGCGATGGAGTTGGAAGGAGACGCGGAGGTGGAGATGAGAGGAGATGGAGGACAAGGCAGGCGGTGGAGGAGATCAGACGCCAAGGACGTGAGATGAGACGGAGTGGAGGATGACGTCTTGCAGAGGACGTGGGATAGAGGGCAGGAGATGAGGTGAATATAAATAGATGAAGTGGAGGGAGGAGATGAGGTGAGTTTCGGCGGAGGAGATGGAATCAATGAGAAGAGATGGCGTGGAGGAGATGTGTTGAGGAGGTGGAGACGAGGTGGAAGAGGTGAGAGTCATGGCCTAGGGACTTCGCCTTCAAAAATAACCCGGTAGTTGGCAGCGTGGGCACGCGCCCGGCATTCTCTCCCCGCTCCAATTCCACAAGGCAAGCTGTGGTGAGCGGAGAGGTGAGAGGTGCAGGGTGTGGTGAGTTTAGAGGTGAGAGGGTGAGGCTACGGAGAGTGTGGAGGGAGGGGCAGCCCGATAAGTCATCTAAGAACAAGCTCAGGGTCCATAAAGCTCAAGGGGTCCCAGATTCCGGACAAAACAATCATACAGCCACCGAATATTAACTTAAATTAAAATCCTAATAGATATATCAAGCTAAGCATCGTACAATTCCAATTAAACTAGGTTCCAAAGCCAAGCGAGCCGATGTTGATGACCGTAACAATGTCGATTTGACACTTTATTTGGCTAGATTCCAACTCTGAGAAGTATAAATATCGGTTTGATTGTCATGCGACGGGCATTACTCTCTTTAGCAGAGCAGGTGCTGCCCCCTCCCATCCCACCCCACCCTTGTGTCGACCAGCAGTGGTCATCATCATCAGCAGCAGCAGCCACGCTCAATCCACTGCTGGATCAAAGCCACCGCCAAATCCTCGTCACCTCTCGTCGTCCTACAATGTAGCAATCCAATTATCTGCCACCGTGCGCACGAGACGATGTCATTCGCCACATGTCCACGGTGGATGTTCACTTAAACTATTCTCAGTAGCAGTTCCGGCATATCCATTTCCGTGGGACGTTCTCCAACACACACGCAGTTGGAGAGGGTTGCGCTCCTCTCTAGGAAGGACCTGGATGGAGTCTTCACCTCTGCGCTGCGCTGCGTGGCTGTTCCCGTCGTGTTTTGGTCGGCGCGATGTCCGACGTTTTACCCCACGTGCTGGGAGCTACCTTCACGGAACTCCTCACGTGCAGATGCTCAAGAAGCTCCGAGCACGTGAAGCGAAACGTCGGACACCACGCTGAACGCCACCACACGCCGCACAATCGGAGATACCAAACGGGGAGCTACGCAGCGCAAACGAGAAAACCCAAACTCAGTTAAATCCTTTATATTATTACGTGGCACCGAAAGCACGGTACAATTTCAACGATAAACACACGGTCCGAAGTTCAGAATCTGTATTCACACTGGAGGAATCCGATGAGCTATAAAACTTTTTTCACAGATGTCCTATAGGACAAGAAGACAAAAACACGATATGAGTGCAGTGTATAAGAAGGTTAAGCAAGTAACACGAAAATTGAAAAATAAAACCAAACTATTTATATTTTACCAGTTGAAGCCCACTGAGATATTAGCTCCTTTTTGTCCGAAGCGACCTGTCCACAAATGATAGCTCGGTAAAACAAGAACAAACATCACCGAAAGAACCAAAGAGTATTGATTCCTGCAGTCACGAAAGCTTCAAATCAAGAAAGAACAAAAAACTCGAATACTCCAAGAGCCGCAATGCCACCATGGTGGTGAATACGAGAAGGTGGTCCTTAACAAGTGACGTCAGGAAGCAGTCCATCAAAAGAGCCGTCCGCATGCGGCTCCGGGAGCCGCCGCAGGTTTTGCCGACGTCTGCTGAGTCAGAGCGAGATGCGTGTGTCCCCCGCCACTCCTCGGAGAGCCTTGAGCGCGGCGGTGGGCCAGGAGCAGAGCTGGATTAAGATTGTGTAGGCCCCTGGGCTACAGATACTGTGAGGCCCCCAGTAATAATTTCAAAAGGAAAACAAAGTTAAAGAAAAATGAACTGTATTTTTACAAGGCTAACAACAAATAAAACTCAGCATTCACAAATTACATAACTTTTCACTTCATCTCTGGACAAAGTTAAAGAAAAAGAAAATTTATTTTTAAAAGGCTAACAACAAATAAAATTCAGCTTTCACAAATTAAATAACTTTTCACTTAATCTCTGGATGCCCTCCAGCTGGCGAAGGCCCTCTGGGCTGAAGCCCCTGAAGCCCCCATGCCTTAATCCGGCCCCAGTAGAGGCCCCGGGGTCTATGAATAGCGGCGGTGGCCATCAGCGACCATCGCGCGCGCCCGGCCAGTCACCTGGCACGAGGTTTGTTCGCCCTGGCCAAGGATCGCGTCTCGTTGGTTTTATCGTTCCATCTCCGCAATGGATGTCCTCTCGAGCGTGCTCCCCTCTTTGTCTGCCACTCCAACGCTCGTCTCGCCCACCGGCCATCAGTCCTGCCCAAGCCCACTTACTTTTCTCACAGGCAGGAGGATCTCTCTCTAACCTGAGCATGCTTTCTCGCCGAGGGCGCCACGATGGCGAGATGTGAACTACCTCGCTTGGTACGCAGAATGTCGTGGGTGCGATCCCGACCCTAACATCCATGTATCTGGAGTTTGCGTGTCTCTCTCCCCGTGGCCGCGTGGAGTTGTCTCCGGGTCCTCCGGTTTTCCCCTCCACATTTTAGAATCAACGTCACGCGTTTAGAGTATTTGGCTGCTATACATTTACACACGATACACCACTTCGTTGAGCTATCATTTGTGGCCAGGTGGCTTCTGAAAAAGAGAGACAGAGCTCAGTGGGCCCTTAGCCTGGTAAAATAAAAAATATATAATGTTTCATGTGTGCATCTGTTTGTCTCGCAATGCACATCTAAGCACGCATACCTCCATGTTGCTGTGTGCACTCTTGTATTTTTTTGTTCCGTCACTTTTGCCAATGTCCACGTTTCCGATCCACGTAATAGCATATCTGCCTCTTCTCTCGGTGCACGCTTCAACACCAGGAATTCGCAGCGACCGATCGCCCTCCGTGCCCAATGTCGTGACTCTACACACGCAGCACTGCCCACGCGGACAAAAACGCAGCGCCGTGCCCATGCCTCTGAGGCTGCGGTGGACGCGAGCCGGAGATTCAAGCGGAGCTCTGCCAGGATCTTTTTTTTATCCTCCCAGCAGTGGGGTCACGGGCCATTCCCTGCCACAGCCAAATGTGCCAGAGCACGTGGCAGCGTCTGCCGCCACTGAAAGCCCAACTTTAGCTCAAGGTTAAGGTTTACGATGAGTCACGTTCAAACGCGTGTTGCGCGGTCGTCCGATATGGCCTTAGCGCAGCCAGCCACCGTCATAGCCTCCAAGAGGCGGCGTAAATTGATATTGGTTCAGATGAATACTTGCTCCCTATGCGGAATGAACATTCAGTGAATGTTTGTCAAGATCAAGATGTCACTCACATGTTCAAAGCTATTGATGCCACCGCACCTCGCCAACGCTTGCTACCCTCTGCCAGGACGGAAGGAAGGAAGCGTCGTTTGTGCCCCCATGTAAATTAAGATTTGTTCCCACCAGCGCACATTTTATTGTTAAGGTTCGTTAGGTTTGGTTATGGTAAAGTCTTTATGATAGTTAGGGTTAGTTACTGCCCAGAAATGGTAAATAAAAATCAAAGTTACGACCAAAAAGATAGTGGGATAAAATATAACTATGGTAGAGGTTAAAATTCACTTCGAGAGCATAGGCAGAATAGAAGAGGAAGGTGGAGGTGTTTATCATGAAGTTAAACAGGGAGAGGCGCTCTGCAGTGGAGATTACCAGTGGATGGAACTTTAAAACAATGGAAGCAGCTGGGGAAAGGAGCGACCTCCCACGAGCAAAACTCGACTTGGGGTTCCAATGGAAGGCCTTGGTAGCTGGAGTGCGTAGGGGGGAGTAGATTGAGATGAAAGGAGAGAGGTCGGAGAGTGCGTGGAGGGGAGTAGAGTGAGATGAGAGGGGAGAGGCAGGAGAGTGCGTGGAGGGGAGTAGAGTGATGGAGCGAGTCGAGAGATGTGAAATTTTGCGCCACGTGGTCTTGTTTATGGGTGAGGTTGAGAAGCAATAATGCGTGCCACTTGAAGCGCTGATGCCCCATTTATGAATGTAATTGTTGTGGAAATATATCAGCAACTATAATTACAGCCCAGAGTATTGCCACATGTGACTCGTGGGGTTATATGTTGTGTATCTGCGATATAAACACATTCTCCGTATATAAAGACACATCCGCTAGACACCTTTATTATGATGATGATTCATTATCATCGTCTGCTCATCTTGCCGACCCAGGCGACAGCCGCTTCATCAGTAGCGTGGACGGAGGTCTCTGGGTCTACCGTCGATTACTGGTGGGGAGGCATTCGTGGGCAATTTGCGATGACTGGGTCTTTCGCTGACCACATCAAGAGTATGGATGTTGGTCACGCTTGCCGCGGGGTGGCCGGTATGGGACCTGCTTCGCGAGTCCCGTAACGAGCGTGGCAGGTCAAAGCCAGGAAGGCGGTGGGGTCGGCGATGAGGCAGTGGACCGAATGTCCTGGGTGAATCATCGAGAGCTCGGAGAGGTTACTTATCTCCCTGGCCTCTCTGTGTGCTGTCAAGAAGGGCCATTGCCCGAAACATCACCTCTTACATAATTTAAGGCAGCGTTCTTGAGGAATGTGTTGAATTGCTTTGCGATGTGTGCTTGTGCGTCACTGCCAACGTAGCTTAGCCCAAATAATTGTTGTGACACAATGATCAAAAACATGGACATTGATGAATCAGTTGGAACAAAAACTCACGAGTGCACTAAGAAGTATAGATAAATGCTCGATTGGATTGACAAATTAAAAAAAGGAACACTGATTAGAAAACGTACACATGGCAAAATATCGATTGGGCCGTCTGTGTGAAGATGTATGTGCTGATGGCGTGTTGACTGCGTGTCTGCTGATTTTGTGTGTGTGTGTGCGCGCATTAGTCATAAGCTCTTCACGTTCTGCAAGTGCATCTGATCCACACTCTGGTGACCTCTTCAGCGTCCAATTCCTCTGCTGCAGTTGCAGCAGCAGCAGCAACGTCAGTCACTCCATCAGAGCCTCCCACGGCCGTGCAAGAATTGGAGGCACCATTTCCCCCGTGTGCCCGGTTGTTTGCGCGAATGCAATTGGCGTGCGTGGTGAAAGTGAGACGGTGCATGGTGCGTGCGAGCCTCGTTTAGAAACGTAGTCACACTATACGGTGCTGTTGCTGCTGCTGCCAAGGGGGTGCAGATCACCATGGTGAACCCGGACCCTCCCCCATGGCCAGCCCATACATCCATTGGTGGTGCCGGCCCACTGGGTGCCCGAAGCAGAACTTATTTTTGGGTGCGTCGCCTGACAACAAACATTTTAGAACGGACAAGCGGCGTAACTTGGTTATACAGCATCACAGTTGTGTGAAATAATTACGGTGATATTCTACAAATGTTTTTTTTAAGGATTTTGGTTATAGATGATGTTTGGTGCACTGTGGACGTTTGACTGCTTTTCATATGAATCTGAAATGTCTGAAAATTTAGCCGAGATCTGAAATATTGGGTGATGGGTAAACATTTTTTTTTATTGAGTCTGAAATCGTGGCGTCACCGTGAGGCCAATCTCATGGCATAACCATTCCCATCAAGAGCACGTGGCACGTGGCACCGGGTCCTGACTTTGTGTAAGCACAACCGCGTTTGACATGAGCACGTCGTGTAAACGATCCGAAACTCTGAACAAGATCCAACATTTTCCTTAGAGATCTGAAATACGATGTATTTATTAAATCGGAAACTCATCCCAACGGTGCAGCCATAAATTAATACGAGGCCCCTGGAACAACTTAGGCTTTTTTGCCTCCTTTGCTTCAGCCGGGTGCCACCAATGCCCAAATCCAATGACGGACTGTGAACTAAAAAATCGGCCCAGGCATTTGTAAACACAGCGGCCTAAATTGCCACGCGATCCTCATTGGCCCATTTGGGCTGATCCAAAAAAACAAATGGCCCGGTGAGGAAGAATCTTTTGGCGGCCGAATATATGGGGACTTTAATCCCAACTGAGAGCGTAAATAAGCAATGAGGCGTACGCGTGAAAGGTAATAAAACATTTCAATTACAACATTTATTTACTCTGATCTCATTTGCAATTTCCCCGCACAGACCGGCCCACCGGCCCTCGGAATGGACGGGCCCAGTGAGCACTTGCCCGGGCTGCTGCCCGAATGGCCAGTCGTCCAGGCCTGCCCACATCCCTCTCGCCCGTCCGCCATCCAGCCGGTTGTGTTGGCTCGTGAAGTTACGATGCCGGACGCGGGATGATGGGGCGAAGGTGCCACCGTGTTACAGACCAATGGGTTGCGGCGCGGTGCAACGTGGGAGCATGGCGCAGTGAACGAAATGGACCCCCCCCCCCCTGTCCAATTTCGTGTTCATTTACGAAATTATTCACGAAAATATTCAAGGATGACCGACCGAGTGAATGAAAATTGTCAAGCATGAAATATTGCTTTTGAATTTTGGACAAACTTAAAACGGTCCCAAGACTCTGTAGAGAACGAGCAATCAACGTCTCTCTGCCACTCGTTGTTAATCATGGTTTTGTATAAAATGTGAATTATAAGCGTGACATCCCAGCAGCAGCGTTTAAACCTGCTACAAGGTGGCCGACCTCCTCCTGCCTTATTCTAACTCCTGCGGAGGGCTTGACGCCTCGTCCCCACTGATGTCCCCTCCCATGTGTGCAGATACTACTGACTCTGTTGTATGTAGGGTGTGTAGGCATGTAGATACTACTGACTCTATTGTATGTAGGGTGTGTAGGCATGTAGATACTACTGACTCTGTTGTATGTAGGGTGTGTAGGCATGTAGATACTACTGACTCTATTGTATGTAGGAATATATGCCTACAAAATAAAAATATGTGGGGGCGGGGGGAGTGAAAACATTTTGGGGGGGCTCGACAATTTTTGGAAACCAGTTGAATCAAACTTTTACCCCCAATTCTGTGGGGGGGTGCACTTTCTACAACTTTTTAACTCAGGCCTCCTGAAAGGCTCTTATTTATTTATATTCTTATTATTTAGTTGACGGACAGACGACGTAATAGAAAGGTAGACCATTGCGCCACCTGGCGGTCACATGTATTGCGGCAGCCAATGTGCACTGCAGCCGCAGGCCACGTTAGGTTAAGATTTAATTTGCTCAATAACATGGCATCTTTTTTTTTACAAAAAAATGCTAATGTATCCTCAAACAACAACCTTCGCAAGTGAATGCTTCTGGAAATGTACGTTTTTCAGTTACAAAAAATACTCGTCATGGACAGGATTCGAACCTGTGCGGGGAGACCCCATTGGATTTCGAGTCCAACGCCTTAACCACTCGGCCACCATGACGCAGTTGAAGAAACCAGGGTGCATAGCGATAGTTATACCTTAACCAATACATGGATCCCATATGTGTATGTAAAATTATATTTATGTTATACTTGTTTTACATTTATACTTTATACGTATTTGTATCCTACTCGTAATAAGGGCGTTACATTAAACCTTGACGGTCATAAACGTTTACAAACGCGAAGGGACCCCACACAAACGCAGCCGAATGGACCATTCCATTATTTTAATTGTCTCAGGCAGCATCCTAATTGCAGTAATTACAAACAATCAAACATTTCGTATTTACCCAATTTCAAGTAATTATTTATATCAATTTAATTTGTTTTTGTAACCGAATGATACTGCGGTATAAAAACATGTTTTATTGTTGATCACTGCGGTGAACTCGCCCACCCACGTGAGCCGGGAGTCGAGTTTTGGCGGGAAGTGGTTCCTGGATCTGAGTCGCTTCTCCTCAGAGACTCGATCCGTCGATCGGGTTTCAGGTAAACATGACGATTAAAATGATTACCTTTTCCTCATTATTTCCTCACTTGTATTGTTTGTCGTCGCTGTGGATCGTCGTACGCGAATCCGTTGAGTTACGTTCACCGCGCTCCTCAGAAGCGGCGTGTTTTGTACTGGATTATACGACGCACTTCCAATAAACATGGAACGTTCGGCCAACGCTTGGTTTGTGAAAGGGAACATTTTACCAATGCTCCGTGTACTAATCCTGTACTTGATTATTCCCTTGCATCGTATTATAACGTAGCAGTTAGGTAGCTGCGTGTGTGTGTGGCCAGATTAACATAACCTCATTTCCCTCAGGCAAACAAAGCTAATAATACGGATCATTCATGAACATTTTGATTTAAAACTTTCGTGACTGCAGGGATTCATATTCTTGGTTCTTTCGGTAAAGTCACGTAGAAGGGAAATAATAAAATACCGAAAGAACCAAGAAGAATAAAAAATATTCATGAACATGTTTAAAGGTGACCCACAAAGTCGACCGCTAAACGTAGTCTTGATACAACTTGTAGTTGAGTAATCGCCTCATCGTCCCAGATTGTGTGTGTGAGAGAGATGTTAAATACAATGGTGTGAACCCTAATGGCAGCACTCGAAATTAAATGCATGCGTTTCGATTTACAGTAAGTCCTCGTTTAATGCGGTAGATGCGTTCTTGAAAAATGCCGCGTTAACTGAAAACAATTTGGCTATAAATAATGTAACCATAGAGTTTGGCGAGATACGACGTAACGTACAGAGTAAGATGTCGAGACAAATAACTGAGGGTATTGTATCCCGCAGCTCAAGAAATTAGTTCGACCACCCAGAAACCGCGTTATAACGGGCACATTCCGCGTTATAACGGGCGCGTTCCGCGTTATAACGGTAAACGTATCGCGTTATAACGGGCGTGTGCGTTATAACGGTAAACGTATCGCGTTATAACGGGCACGTACCGCGTTGTAACGGTGCACGTATCGCGTTATAACGGGCGCGTTCCGCGTTGTAACGGTGCACGTATCGCGTTATAACGGGCGCGTTCCGCGTTGTAATGGCCAAACTTTTACCCTAATGGAAGAACCAGGTTACAGCGAAAACGCGTTATAGTCTGAACACACGTTAAGCGAGGTCTTACCGTACGAACAACTTTTATTCTAGATTTGAAGTTTTCGTGACTGTTGGGATCCATACTCTTTGGTTCTTTCGGTAAAGTCACGTAGGTTTAAAATAAATTAAGTCACGACGTTTCGGGTGCAACACAAGCGTCCGTCATCAGGTGGGACAACCACAGCAAGAAACAATTGCTGAAGTGTGCCCGAAACGTCATGATTTATTTTATTTTACTTTATACCTACGTGACTTTACCGAAACAACTCTCATTTCCGGGCTCCTGTACCATAAACATGTGTGTTTGTTTTGTGTGTCCCCCGCAGTGTCACTGCGTGCACACAGCCGCTGAAAGCCCTCCACCCGGCCACGGGCCACCCAGTGAACCTGCTGCAGGGATGGCCACCATGAACTGTGAGCTCCTGGCCACATGCAGCGCCTTGGGGTTCCTGGAGGGAGACACCTACCACAAGGAGCCGGACTGCTTGGGTCAGTGGCGGATCGTTTGCATTGATCCTGCAGCTTTGGGTCCTGATCCGGCAAGCATTCAACATTGCGCCAACGTTGGGGGCGAGGTGGTTGGAACTGTTGGACCAACGTCGGCCTAACGTTCCGTGTTTACTGGGCGGTGGTTCCACCATGCCAGATGGACATCTCAGTTACTTTACAACATCATTTGACGTGTTTCCTTCTTTGTTTACATACCAGTGCAATGGTCACCCTATATCTATGTTGATGTGACTGTAAGTAATTTTTTTTACTGTTAATGCTTTGTTAAAGTAATTTGTCCGAGCCAGATTTAGTTACAAGGAAATTAAATGTATGTGCTGGTACAAATGCCATGGTGTTGGATGTACTCAGACGGTGCATTCAGTTTCATGTATGTGTCAAACCATTCGACCTAGTCTATAAATAAGTAATATTTTATGAAGCTATGCATAATTACCTTCAAATGTATACCTCATATGTTATACTGTATTAGGATTATTTTGGCACAGCAGTTAATAGTTAACACAGCAAGACATTCCTCGGTTTGATACCTACATTGGGAGCCTTTCTGTGTGGAGTTAGTGTGTTCTCTCCCTCCGTTCTGCATGGGCTTCCTCTGGGTTCTCAGGTTTCTACCCACAGCAAAAAAAAGTTAAATGTAAATGGTATTGGCCAAATGTCCTCGCGGAAGTACGTCACCAAACATGTCAGTCACTAATATTGTAGGTGGTGGGAACATTTAACTTGAGTCTTTATCCATAATAGAAGTTTTTGGGTTAGATCGCGTAAATATAAATGTGTTGTTAAACCTGCCACCACCCGACAGCCAATTTGTAGGGTTTGTCACGGAAACAACATGCCAATTCATTACTAGTACAGCACACTGGTATGTTGGAGAGTAAACCCACAGATATTTACAATTGGGATTACTTTCCAACACACAGGTGTGCTGTACTGGTAACGAATTAGCATGTTTTGTTTACGTGACAAACCTGACTAATTGGCTGTGTCAGGTGGTGGTGGGTTTAACGACACATTTATATTCACGCGATCTTACCCAAAAACCTCTTACGGATAATATTGGTCGTGAAAGCCAACTGTTAAACTTCAGTCTTTCTGTTGTAATTTTTGTATTGGCAGCAATGCTATATTGACCTATGACCTGCAAGGAATTCTGAGAAAGACTGCTTTTGTTGTATCGCTTTTATGTAAAAAAATGTTTTACCTTTGTCTCGAGTTATGCGTTGCCAGTGCATGTGGCTTTGCTCTTGAATCTCAGAGTAAAATACAATTTCTGTATCTAACACTTTCCCCCGACATGCTGAAGAGACTGTCAAGGACCTGATCCGCTTCCTGCGCCGTGAGGATGACAGCAAGGACATACGCCAGCAGCTGGGAGATGCCATGATCCTGCAGAACGACCTGGTGCCACTCCTGCTCTACCACCACAACGACCAGGTCCTCTTCCAGGCAATAATGAGGTGACTGTGACCGCCGATTGTGTCACGTCGACACCTGAATGATCTCTTGCCTAACCATGGCACGAAATAATCATCAGCGTCATTGTGGGGAATACCAGTAGCAAAATAGATAAGCAGACAACATATCCATATATCTGTCTCGCCACGAACGTGCATGTGATGAACTACGTCACTACAAATCACTGGGCAAATCACTTGAAGGTAGAGTCTGTCTCCCCATCAAGAAATCGGTTGTGCAACTGGCAACAAAGACATACTCTTATATAAGCGCACAACTTTATCTGTGATGAACGCTGCACTTTCAGTCGTTTTCATGCAGGGGGCGCTGCAAACCTACGCGCCCCCTGCATGAATGACGGGGGCGCAGGGACAGATGTTCGATTACATTGGAATCGATCTGCAGATGGTGGTCTTCTCGCACGGCCAGCTCTATGTCACCTTATCTCGATCCCGCAATCCCAAACAAGTGAAAGTCCGCATCAAACCGAACCCCCAGCAAGGCCATCTTCTTAACGGCGAGAGAAAATTCACACGAAATGTCTGTTTTCAATTAAGTCTTCCAGATGTAAAATGATATAAGCTTTTAATAAAGAAATACAATGATCTCATTCAAAACATAATGCAATTCAATAATGTTTAATTTTAAAACTTCAAAACGGAGCATCGGATGCTTGCGTGAATGCGTCGTTCGTGTGCAATTTTTTTGTGACTTTCCTGGCCGAAGGCCGTAAATGGTTGTGAGGGGTGCCACAGGCACCCCTGAACAACCCCTAGCGATTAAGTTGCATGCAACCATGATGGGCAAAAGATCACCTAGGTGTGCACACACCTTTACACCGTGGCGTTGATGTGAGTGCGTACAAGCAGTGGCACCACGTGCCCCTGTGTCCGCGTGCTTGCGGTGGTTGAGCGTGCGTATCTGTGTGCAGGTTGTTGGTGAACCTGACTCAGCCAGCGATCGTGCTGTTTGGAAAGGTCCCTACCGACCCCACCACTCGCCATCATTACCTGGCGGTTACCTGCCACCTGCAGGCGTACAAGCAGGTGGGAAGGGAGCATTGCAGTTGCTGTACAAGAATTGTATCACATTTGAGTCAAAGCAAAAATAAGGGACCATTTTTCTATATTTGTTGCAGCCTTACATCCCTTTGTGCACTTTTAGGTATGGAAGAAGTTAGTCTACTATTCTAAATAGGACGTTTGGCAAGGTGAACATTGTTTGTCATGAAGAGAAGAGGGAGGTATTAAGCCTGGACTTAACTTGTGGGTAGAGTCAGCATTGTGGAATGTAAGATTGCAGTTCCAGACAGTGGAGACAGCAGTGGAGAAGAAGGTCGAGGTATACCGATTGTTCTCTTGCACAGGTCGACAATCACCGATTGTTCGCTTGTAGCCCCGCCCACCGCCCCCACGTTCCATTCCCTGGCTACCACATTCAGATAAGCTCATCCTCCCTTAACTTGTATTTAAGGGCTTGTCTCTTGGATTTTTCCTCACTTGATACAGTAAATTTAGCTGTGACGGTCCCACCTGATGACAGAGACTTGTTTTGCCTCCGAAACGTCGTGATTTATTATTTTATTTCTATTACTACTTCTATTATTTTTTATTTTAATTTTTCTACCTACGTGACTTTACCGAAAAAACCTAAGAGTAAGAAGAAACCCCCCCTTTTAACGGAGGTTGACTGGGGGCTTTAACAGGTCTTGCTTGCTGAAACAGAAAACATGTGAATTTTACTTCCTCGTGTGTCTGCTTTCCATAGGCGTTCGCCAACGAGAAGGTATTCACCGTTCTCAGCGAGACCCTCTACAACTTACTTCAGCTGGTCAGTTCACATGAACTAACTCTCGCTCACGCAAACATCTTCACGGCGTAGCGTAGCCTGCATAACTGAACACAAGGCCGTATGCTGTACAATGGTTGTGAAGGCCTCTTTCCACTAATTGCTATGTTCACTGTGCACAGGAATGGGAGCAGAGGGAAGAGGAAGACACGCTACTGATAGAACGTATGCTCCTGCTTGTCCGAAATGTCATGCACGTGCCTCCAGATCCTACACTGGAGAAGGTACGTATGTCCCAAAATAGTTTTTTTGACAATGAATGTTACGGATTGTGAGTTAAGTGAGATTTGATCCTCTTCTGTTATATCTTCTTCATTCTGATCATTATCAGCCATGATCAGTCCACTGGTTGTTGAAGGCCTTCCCTAGACGTCGCCAATCTGAGAAGAATAATTGACACCAATTGACGTGCATTTAAAATAATCAGTGCTTGAATGTTTGCATATAGAACTTATTTTGCACCATACATAGCCAACCGTGCTAATTTTGGTCCCTCCATATGAAAATATTTATTTTTCACACATCCCATCAGCCACACAGCCTTCTTGGAATGCATACATTTAGCATCATTGGTTCAGCACAAGCACACAATGGACCAGTGTTGTCATACACCATCTCATCGGCATAGTTAGGCTTGTGTGAGCCGATTCTGGTGAACCTGTTACGATAGAACATTTTGGGCTGCGGCCTCCCTCACAACGTTTCGACTGCACGTGTTCCCCAGAACGTGGATGACGACGCCAGCTTGCACGACCGCGTGCTGTGGGCGCTGCACATGAGCGGCATGGACGACCTGCTGCGCTTCCTGTGCAGCGCGCCCAGCGAGCAGCAGTGGTGCATGCATGTGCTGGAGATCGTCTGCCTCATGTTCCGCATGCAGGTGCTGCCACGTGCACACGCGTGTCTACGCCTATGTAATATATATAATGATAACCTTGGTGAAATAAAAGCGGCTTAATATGTAAATGGGATACATTTATTTGTCATAGATGTAACGGGATATTCCTTGAAAGAGATATTTACTGCGGCACTTTTAAACGTCACATAAATGTGGCCAACGCATCTAAAAGTACGTCACGTACATTTGTCAATGCATCTCAAAGTGCAAGAGTTTGTCCGTCGTCTTGACAACTAATTTACTAGAGGTGCGAAGATTTTTGTGTTCGCCTCGTGAACAAACCAGCATTGTTGCACGCTCGTTCACCGACCGGTGCGAGACATCGCGTGTCGGCGGTTTTCCCCGTCTTCCAGACCCCATCTCAGCTCGTGAGCACGGGCGGCGCGAGGCCGGAACGGGAGAAGGAGGCCGACACCACGGAGCTGGAGCTGCTGCGGCAGAGAGAGCTTGCCGAGAAGCGCAACCGCATGTGGCACCGGAGCTCCAGGTGCGGCGCGCGCGTGGTTGCGGGCGACAGCTCGGGCAGCTGTCCCGCGTTACTTTGGTTTGTACCGCGTAATGGTTCGGCTTCTTTGCTTAACGGGCTGGGCTGCACCCGGAGCGACACGCACGTCGGACATCCTGTCCAGCAACGCGCAGTGCAATCCGGAAACGCGTCGGAAAGTTGTTCAGCGCAACCACAAAACATATGCGGTCAACCTGCTCGGTCACTGCGCACAGTGTGAAACATTAGGCTTGTAACGATGCGTCGATTAATTGATGCACATCAATCGGGTTGAGATTTCCGCATGGGTTTTTGGTCTCGTGACATGATGCCGATAACACAATCTCGATACAATTGTGGAAAAAGACAAAGTATTAAAATCACCCAGCACATCCAACTGTACTTCCTTCAGCAATATTTGCGTTGATTATATCGTCTTTAATTGTTGGGCCAGGTAGTATCTTCTGCGTTAACTCACACATTTTTCACAGAAGTTTTAAGTATTAACTTTACAATTACTTCAACACTCATTGGGATTCATTAGTCCCTTCTGCCCACCTCTAGATTCAAAATTGCACGTGTTTGTGTTGGCAGGCACTCTCGGTTTGTGGGCACGTACGTGGTCCAAGGACACAAATCCATCAGCGATAACGACCTGGTGTTTCACCTGGGCGTTCAAAAGGTGAGATATCCCAAGGCCACAACACGTTTGCATCGCATTCCACCACGGGCCTTGGCAGGATATTGAAAAAGGTTATGGTTATTTGTTTAAAGTCACAACAAAATCAAGCTCAATAAAACAGTTTTTTGTGCGATTGTAATGGTTGTGAAACAGATGATCAATACAGCATATAGGAGGAAGATTGCAGCTTTTGCATAAGATTACTGTGCATTCTTGGACAGCACGTAGAAGCTATGAAAGTGTACGACCAGGGATTAGTGAAAATGCTAGATGGAGCTCAGATATTGGGAAACTATAAAGTTGACAACAGAGATATCGGTGTGTTGGGGACACCTGCAAAAATGTAGATTTTATTTTTAATGGAAGGAAAAAGGAACTGAGATAGATAGAATGAGATGAACAGAAAGTATTATAATTTGAACAAGGACAGTTCTCCAAAGTTATATCAAAAACCCAAAATTGCAGAGTGGAGTAGCTTTAACATCGAGGTCACGGATGCTTGGTAACGAGTAGAACAATTGATGAGGATTTAATTAAAAACCATTGTCTTTGCCCGTGCCACTCTGGCGGTTTTCCTGCAGCTGGCGGGATACAGCCACGACATCGGCAAGGAGCCCCAGCGGAGACCCAAACGGCGCCTGCTGGCGCCCGAGGCCGAAGAGCGACGCCGCTCGGCCATGAACGTGCGACTCTTCCTGCGCACATTCTGCATCGATTTCCTGGATGCCTGCTACAACCGCCTCATGTACAATGTGAAGGTGCGGCCATCGTAGCGTGCTCACAGCCACCAATGTTTTAGAATATGTGTGCGGCACCTCGGGCACAGAGGCGTTTTAAACACTGCAACGAGCGACGACGTGATGCAACTGTGCCGCGGTAGAGAGAACGGCCTATGATAGAGACTTCACAGAACTACTTCTGAGGTCCCTTCCATTGACTCTTTGCCACACACGGGGTGCTGCACACGGCCATCCATGGGGCCTGTTAATTGCACGGCAAACTGAAAATGCAGCGTTGGGAAGATTTCAAACTAACTGAAAATATTTTTTTTCTAATCAATACTTAGTGGGTCATTGGTAATATGTGCACCACAGCCCTTTTAGCAATTTCCTGCTGGATGAGGGCCTCCCCACATTGTGGGGCGTAGGGGTTATTTTACCATACTTCACCACGCTGATGAGCACGGGTTGGTGAAGTGGGGACTGAGGACCGAATCAGATCTCACTCGCCACTGGTGTTAGCTGTGGCTGGGAATTGACCCTTCTAGTGCTTCACCCCAAAAGTAAATATGGCAATGTACATAAAAAGAGCCATGTGGAAGGAAGCCTGCTACCTAGTTCGTTGTCTTTCCCCCGCATCTCTGATGCGCACAGTTGGCTACGTACGCTGTGAAAGAAGTTCAACATACATACTAGCGCATCCACACAATCACGCTGTCCTGCTGTGGGCGACAGGACACACTGCTGCTCGAGAAGGGGCAGCAGAATGACGAGAGCTACTACATGTGGGCGCTCGCTTTCTTCATGGAGTTCAACCGGCTGCGAGGGTTCCGCCCCGAGCTGGTGTCCGAGACGGTGGGCGTGCGCACGTTCCACTTCATCGAGAAGAACCTCACCAACTGCTACGAGATGATGCTCATGGAGAAGAAAGACGCCCTGCCGTGGTCCCGCAGGTGTGTGTGTGTTTGTTCCTCGCATGTAATGATCATATCTTCCTTGTGTGTATGACGGGATGATTAACACGTTTTTATCGACGAGGAGGGAATTCGAAAGTCGAGTAGTGTGAGAAAACTATAAAGATTTGGGTTTTGATCTGCAGTTTGGTGGTTGAACACAGGATAGATGAAACAAAACAGTGGTAGGCCGGGTCTTCAACATGGGTGGAGGAAATCAATGAGTTGTTCATGGGAACCATTCCCATGGCTGTCGTGATAAAGCGACTGACTGGCAACGAGCAAATGACTTGAGTGAATCAGTGAGTGCTGGATCATCAATCAACTTGCTCCAGGTTGTCTGGTTGATTGATGGTAGAAGTCTATATATACATATTAGTTAGCCAGACAAAGGCTTAGTTGATGTGCCTTGGATTGCTTCGATGGCTCCATCGCATTTTCGGAGTTCACGGTGGTTCACTGCTATGTAGACGATGGTGTCGTCAGTGCTTCCACAAGATTTGAATTCGTTGATTAAAATTCTTTAATACAGTCTTGATAGTTGATTGTGGTTGCTTTATGGAAACCCTACAGCCACTATTGATTATACATACTGCACAATCAACCAAGCATAAATCAATTTTCTAAATGAATCATGACCATGAATCGTGATCATTTTTAAAATGGTAGTGGCTGAATTGCTGCATCCCTTGTACATTTTTCATTGATATGAGAGTCAATCGTGAATCTTGATACGCACGGAGAAGTGAATGTGGGAGCACATGAGGTTCCTGCTGTGTCGTGACGGTGTGGCTGCTTTGGGATCGTGTGTGTGTGTGTGTGGCAGGATGCACCTGGCCCTGAAAGCCTACCAGGAGCTCATCATGACACTGGAGGAGATGGACAGGTCCAAGGAGGAGAGCGTGCGGGAGAGCGCCAAGGTCATTAAGAGTGAGTCGCTCGGCAGTCTATGTATGTTGAACTTCTTCAACACCGTATGTCGTCAACCGTGCTAGTCAGAGAGGCAGTGTGTTCGGTTACTGCATCGCGCGCTTTCAGATGCGCTTTTGCAGCCGTCTGGAACGCTCTTCCTTCCGATATTAGGAAGCCACTGGAGATATGCACTTTTAAATTGAGATTGAAAACTCATTTCTTTTGAACTGCTTTTTGTGTTTAGTTTGTTGTCCTTTTCCTTGCACCTCAAATTAGCGTGGTTCACTATGTACGGTGCAACAGAAGTTCCACATACATTCCCTTCATCCCAAGGCGACGCTGCAATAATGCAATGCTCATTGTCGTCGGCGACACGCAGGCAACCTGTTCTACGTGATGGAGTACCGCGAGCTGTTCGTGACGCTCTTCCGCAAGTTCGACGAGACGAAGCAGCCGCGCTCGTTTCTGCGCGACCTCGTGGAGACGACGCACACCTTCCTGCGCCTCCTACAGCGCTTCTGCCGCGGCCGCAAAGCCGTGGTCGTGCAGGCACGTGGGCCCGTGCGAGCGTGTGCCTGCTCACGTGTGCAGACGTTTTGGCGGAACATGGCCATCCAATGATTTATGCATTGAAAATGTATTATTGTTAATAATCATGATTTACGACTTGTCAATGTACTGCTGGATGAAGGCCTCCGCATGTCATGTTTGTAACGCGGATCGTTTGGTTATACTTCACCAGGATGGTCAATGTGGGTTGGTGAAGAGGTGGTCATGACCGGTTGAGATATCACCCACCACTGATGTTAGCCGCGGCCTGTATGTTCATATTCATGTTTGCCAATGCTTAGAAATCGTAAACTAATAATAGTAATGTAAGTTATTTATCCAGCAAAGTCTCAAGGTTCTTTTCATGAAGGTCCTGCTGGGTCACAGGCATACACCATCAAAACGGCGAATGTAGAAACACAATTCCCTGAGTACCTTCGACCTGGAGGCTGATAACTTTGGACCATTTTGCCCTCTCACTCACTGGCTCGCTGCTGCTGTTTCTCTGGGATCTGCTCGCATTGCAGAAGAAGCGAGTGAAGCGCAAAAAGAAGAGCAGAGCGCAGGCACAGCCGTCCAGCAGTGAGAGGAGCCCCGAGGAGTGCGAGGCCCAGTGGCAGCAGCTGTCGCAGCAGCTCATCGCCTATGCACAGGTGAGCCAAAGGGGCCACACACACACAGGCAGGATGGGTATTGCATAAATCCATCAAATTAAGTTAATTGGCAGGTTGTTTGTGGTGGAGTTAACGGTGGGTAACCTCTACGTCTGCCAAGCATGGAAGAGTAGGCCAAAAACCCTCAAGAGAGGCTCTATAGCCTTCCCTTTAATAGAGGCGTTTCCACCAGAAGTGTGAGCAAGCAATTGTAGGGCGGCACCTTTCACCGTAATCCATGCAGTGGCGTGAGCTCCAGGTTTTGGAGGTCAATGTTCAACCTATGCGTGAACTTCTTCCTCTCGGCACAAGGTCCCGTGATGTTCCCCGTGTTCGGCTGATGGTCTTGCTGTGAAGAAGGGCCATTGCCCAAAAAGTCAGCTATTATACATTTTATTATTTTGAGGCAATGTTATTGACAATTGTGTTCACTAGCTCATGGCACTGCTGGACAGATTTTAGAATCGAGGTGATGTGGCCCTCATTCACCAATACGATTGAGACGTGACAATAATAAGTACCATCCGAATTGTTTATTCCCCAATTTTGTATATAAACTGTTGTGGACATTTACAAGCAGCTATAGTAACCCACCAAGGTTACGAGAGGGTGAAATCACACAGGGTGCGGAGGCCGTGCCGGACAGCGCGGTGCCGTTTGATGCGGCGTCGGAGGTTCCTGTGGAGGAGCAGCGTGGGCAGGCCACCGCTCGTATCCAGGCGGCGCTGCTCGCCGGGCAAGCCGGCACCGCGGTCGGCCTGCTGCGCTCCGCGAGGTGCGTGTACTCCCCCCCCTCCATCGTCGCCACCACCAGTCGGCTTACTCCTGCATTCCCATTTTGCGAGCGGTATTGGTCAAAGGCAAAAAGGCGCCAAAACAGGAGCTCTTATTTAGTTAATATGTAGCATATAACCATTTGTCTATACATTATATGACGTGTATTCTTATGCTCGTGATATGTATGCATCAAATTGTGAAAGTAAATTACTGATTAGTTTTTATATTTTTGCCAATTGTACTTGTGAGATGGTACATATGAGGCAAAATAAATCATTAGTTCTGGACTTGAACCACAACCTACTTGAAATTGTTACTTGTCTAATGCCTGTGTGTCCCCGAATGTATGTCTTGCATTTGAAGCTTCGTTTATGAGAAACAGAGATTTTAAAGTCCCTTTTCAGCTCTAGTGATTTCTCTTTGGCATCACTTGGACTGGTTCAGTGATGTTACAAAAGCTCTGGACTTTAACTCCAGTCGTAATTTCTCATTTACGAAATTTGAAATTTTTGTCGGACAGCCCAGGACTCTGCCTAGGCGTGTTAAATATATCGCCTGGTATACAGGAAGTCGTGGGTTCCATCCCGACCCTGACGCCTGTATATTTTGGAGTTTGCATGTTCTCCCCGTGGTCGCGTGGATTGTTCTCTTGGTCCTCCACATGATAAACCACTTCATTAAACTATAATTTGTGGCCAGGTCACTTCTGAAAAAGAGCTGTATTGCTCAGTGGGCTTTACCTGGTAAAAAAACGGTAAATATATGGGGAGTGTAGCAGTAAGCGCCCTGCGCTACGAACCCAACTACAGGAGTTCGATTCACGCTCACAGCCAACACCAGTAACGATTATCTGAACCACGTGATTAAAAATCACTTAGTTGAGCTGTAATTTGTGGCCAGGTCACTTTTGAAAAAAATCTCTATGGCTCAGTGGGCCTTAACTGTAAAAAAATTGTAAATACATTGCATGCAGTAGACACTGGCACAACTTTCTTATGAATATAAAATATTGGTAATCAGGTAAAGGCAGATCGTGATAGTCACGAAGACTGGAATTGAGAAACACTGATCTAGAACCCAGCAAGTGGCTTCTGTATGTGTGATATGGGATGGGCTTTGTGTGCTGTTGGTTATTGTAGGGAGGTCTGGCCCGAGGGCGAGGTGTTTGGGGCGGTGGGGATAACCCCGGAGGATGAGCTGGAACTCCTGCGACAGATCCATGCCGCAAAGCTGCCCTGTACGTACTTGCACACACACCTGCATGCACATGTGCGTGCATAAGGTGCAATCGTAACCAGGCAAATGCACATGTACGAGTTTTAATGAGCTACATCACTCAAATATAAACTCGATTTTGCCGTTCTGACAGCAGGTTTATCTATTTATTGGTCAACCCCACTTGGCTTCCTGGCCTGGCCCGAACTTTTGTACATCACAATATTTTTTTTATAGGAAGCCGCTCGGCAGTGTGGGCCCTCTCGGCCTGTGCTCAGGAACTCATTTTCAAAGTCGAGAGGTAGATGTGCAATGTGGGCGTGCGCGGTTTGTTGGTGTGCCAGCTGCCCTCTCGGCATCGGTGGTTGAAGACGTACCGGTGGAGGATGACGTTGGGCCGGAGGAGATGGAGGAGGAGGAGAACGAGGAGGTAGAAGCCGTGTCCGTCAGTGAGAAGGAATTCAACTTCACGGAATACATTAAGCGGTGCGGGGTCATTTGCATTGCAACACACCTGGGCGAAATGACATATTCCTCCACTGAAAAATGATGGCAGTTTTCCCCTATTAAAATGTTCCTGGGACTTATGAAGTGAAGTGATGCAATTGTACTTGAGTGGTGCACGTTGCTCAACGCCCCTTCGCAGGCACCAAGGGTCACGTGACCACCCCGTCACCGCGTGCACGGCGCTTTTTTTTTCTGTCAAGCGAACTCGAACTGCGCAGAAATACTGTGATGCTCATTATTACACGTTACATCTTAAGGTCGTGAGTTCTTAGTTTTTAAAACAAAAAAAGGGAAGCGATAGTGCAGAGGATCTTTTGTATCTTTTGGTTACCCAGCAATTGTAGTGGGTTTAAAATAGATGTTTTATTGTTTCTTGTAAAATGTTTACTTGGTTTTAACATATTCACCTCCTGTTGTTTTTTGGACATTTAGCAATGGAGATAAAGTGGCCAGGCCATCATGTATGTATAGGTACACTGTATGTCCTATGTAAACATGGGATATAAAGTGTGAAATTCTGCGAATACCACCATCTATTTCTCTCACGATAAATAAATAAATACCACATGGTTTATAAAATTACTTGAATGTGTATTTAAGAAAATGTAGGTTTTGGCAGTTCAATCATACCACACATTCATCACTATGTCATGTTGGCAACGTTATTAAAATGACTTTGGCAGCCACCTGTGGCCACTGATTTATTTTTCTTAAGATAGATGACCTCTAAAACCGGGTGAGAGGCCATTGGGAAGATTTGTGATGCAGTGGTTAGCGCTCTGTGCTACGAACCCAACGACCTGAGTTTAATTCCTGACCACGGCTAACATCAACGGCAAACAACATCTGAACCGGTCCCCTTCACTAACCCACACTGTAAAACCACCATGGCTGACTTGGCGTGGAGAGGCCTTCCTCCAGCAGTGGGTTTCACAAAAGGGCTGTAATAAATATCCCGCGCGGATGCGCAGTTTGTTTTGATCGTTGGTGTGCGGTGGTCACCCGTTCTAACGACTGACATGTTGGCACTTTGCAGGTTTGCGAGCGCACCCGTGATGAGGGCATGCATGTCTCTACTGCGGGGCTACCGTGAGAACAGCACACACACCAACCACTGCATCGTGGTCATTCTCCATCGTGTCACCGTGGGGCTGCACATGGAGGGGCTCCTCTTCCAGCTCTCCGCGTTCCGCGTCTTCCAGGCCATACTGGCGGACCCCGCCGCTCACGTGTACCAGGTAACAGTTGCATGACAGCTCAACCATCCAGCAACAAATTGTTAACAAATTCACGATTGGTGGCAAACCGATTCACATCGATTATTTTTCGGCTGCGTTTTTACCAACTTGTTGGGTAGATGGGCGGGTTTAAGGGGAGGGCCGTCATGGCAGACACAGCACTAACAACAAGCACTAGAGATAGCTGGCACAGCCAGGCCAGCACCAACGAGCCACAGGTCATTCTCATGGGGGGACCTTCACTGATGAGTCCCATGGCATTAAACGTGAACATATAGGCAGTGCATGAGCCACAGTAACATTTCTACAGAGATAAAATGTCCATGTAACACTCAGGCACATTGTGTGTTTTTTTTGTCGCAGGAGCTGTCCAAGTTTGCGCGTCACATTGTCCGTAAGTTCTTCGAAGTGGCGGCACAGAACAACAAGAGCTTTGTGGAGCTACTGTTCTGGAAGTCGCCGGCCAATGTGCACGAGATGACCGAGGGTTACGGATCTGCTCATGATGGAGGGTGAGGTGCAGTCGTCAAACTCGGTATTTGTCAAAAAAATATTGCGAATATTTTCCCAATTTCATCACCACGAATGTCTGTATGCGCGTTCCAATTGGTGCTGGTGCGCGCGTGTGTGCAGTGGCTTGAGCAAAAAGGGCCCACGCTGGACGGAGGAGGAGCAGGCAGAGCTTGACAAGCTGTTTTCAGAGTTCCAGGACCAGATTGGAGGTCAGTTGTGGGATGTTATTAACGATTCGCTGGCCCACCTCTGCTGTGATAATGTCAATTATGAAGATTCTATTGAAGAATGTGTTACTTTTTACATGGTTTTTAACATCTTGATGCATTGTCTAATTATATTTTTAAGAGACAGGTGGCCACGCATGCTGCTGGTCATACTCCACCCTCTTGTATGCCGTGTCAGCTTTCATAGGTGCTCACTAATAATATTTGCCCCAACAGTCTGTAAAGCTACACGGGGGAACTTTACGTGAATCTGTTCGTGTGTCTGTTGTGAACACAGGTGGTGCATATGCCTGTCATATCTGAGAATATATAAAACAGCTGGATCTGTGTGTGACCTGCCAATGAGCCTTTGACACTTCATGTGGCCTTAAAATGTACCTCGCCCAGGACAAATACTGTGGTGAAGTCACCGTCACTTAGCAGCGTATGGCAGCTGTTGTTGTTGTGTACCTGTGTGTATCTTTGTTCATATGTGTGTCTGTATTTCTCTCGTGTGCTGTGTACCAGGGAGTCAAGATAAGGATGTTGTAGACCACATCATGGAGCGCATCGTGGATGCAACGAGGACGCGCAAACAGATTGTGACCCAGCTGGTGCGGCAGGGTCTGGTCAACTCGTCCAAGGAACTCAAGCGCAGGTCGCTTGGGAGCACCACATCACACCCACCAACCACACCCTGCCGTAAATCACCCATGCCCCTAGCTGAATTCCACTTGGGTGGTTGAGAGTGGGCTTGGGCAGGACATGTTACTTGAAAGTTTGATGGTCGATGATCGATACCAATGACGGAGTTGCAGCCAAAGGAGGGAACATGCCCGAGAGTTTGTCCACTGTAGAGATGGAACAATTAATTCGGCTCAAGTGCAGGAGCTGGTTGGATGTTCTATCATGAGACCATGAGAAATGGCAACTGCTGGGGAGGCCTTCACCCAATTTGGTTGATCATGGCTAATGACAATCGGGGCCTTAATTCTTCACTGCATATTTCCCAAGTAACTGGTGCCTAGAGTAGGTGGAACCTGACTAGTAATCACGTTCATGGCAAGAGGCATTCTGATTGTGGTGTTCCGGGTGCAGAAGTGTTTTCTGGGTTGCCCATCCTGAGACCCAGCTGACATTAATCCCTGATGATGAACTGGCGAGGGATTGGCCTGCAGTGGGCTGTGGCACTGTGTTTGGCACAAGCGTCTTTCAATAGCTGTTCCACCTGGGGGGGGGGGGGGGGGGATGCTCAATCTCGCAGGGTGAATGCTACGCATGCTGTGCGGTGGGCTGACGCCAGGTGTTTTCTTCACCTGGCAGGAAGGGCGCCAAGCTGGTGCTGTGGCGCGAGGAGCAGGAGATGGAGCTGCAACGTCTCTTCGAGGAATTCCACGAATCCGATGGTGACCGCTTGGCGCAAGCACTTGGCTTCAACCACGCTCTCACTGCAGTCACTGGCTTACCGGCATTCATTCGTCTCTATACCACTCTTCTATCGCGACTACCGTAGTTA
This sequence comes from Lampetra planeri, assembly GCF_965212315.1. Taxonomy (NCBI): domain Eukaryota; kingdom Metazoa; phylum Chordata; class Hyperoartia; order Petromyzontiformes; family Petromyzontidae; genus Lampetra; species Lampetra planeri. The sequence continues at coordinate 11,827,170 of NC_136127.1, read as the reverse complement.
CCATTCCCATGAACTTCACTCGTTGATTCCTCCACCCGTGTTGAGGACTCGGTCTACCAATTGGATTGTTTTTTCTCATCCTTTGCACTAGATTTGCACTAGATTTGAAGTTTTCGTGACTGCAAGGATTCATACTCTTTGGTTTTTTCGGTAAAGTCACGTCGGTAAAAAATCTAAATAAATTAAATCACGACGTTTCGGGCGCAACACAAGCGTCCTTCTTCAGACGGGGACAACTTAGCGAAAGCACACCGCTTAAGTGTGTACATTTTTTTTACCAACGAGTATGATGATTCCTTCGCACTGCTCCATTTTGGAATTTCCTCCCATTGTTTCTTTCCCCAAGCTCTTATAACCTTTCTCAATTCAAGACACATGTTAACGCTTACCTATCACAACTTGAAAGGATAAGTGCTGTTTGTTGCTGTCTGCTTGACGTATTTGCACCGTTGGGTTATTTGCATGGCAACTGTGTTGAAAAAAACACACACCACACATAATAGAGTAATTTTCATTGAGTAGTTTCAAAAGTCACCATGCCTCTGACTATAATTGCACACAGCTGGTATTATATTTAATAAGAATGATGTAGTTATTCACTGAGGGATGTATTGTGGTGTCATGGTTATTAGACTTGAATTTGCAAACCAGATATTTGTGGGTCTCTCTCTTGGCACAGCAGTGGCAACATTGACCCCGTTTCTGAAGCCCGCCCCCGCCTTTGCCCATCCATGAATAGTTTCACCACAGTCGATCGGCAGGTCATGTGTGGTAGGTGTAAAGTGTGGGTACTGCATACTCTTCCCAAGACGTCTGGCCATCATGGAAGAATAGGCCAAAATATCCTCGAAAGGGCCTCATCAATGCTGCCCCTAGTAGAGCCACTTCCGCCAACGGTGACGTGAACAAGTAAATTAGAAACGTACGTTTAGATTATTTAGATTATTTTGCTGCTTGAAATTTCCACATAAGCCACTTTGTTGAGCTATCATTTGTGACCAGGTCACTTCTGAAAAAGAAGCTAATAGCTCGGTGGGCTTTACCTAGTTTTGTATATTTTTTGCACTCCTATCGTGTTTTTGTATCGTTTGTTGTTTAAAAGTTTTGACCCTGCCCCTCCTGGACATCTGTGGAAAAGAGCTTTACAGCTCATCGGATTTCTCCAGTGTAGATAAATATTCTGATTCATGGGGGAGAGCCTCGCCGAGTCTCGTGACTTGTCAGGAGTGTCCACCACCGGCACTGGCCGATTAGTTTTTAATGAGTTTTTTTGCGTAGCTTGAACATTTAATTAGGACCAGGCTATTTTCCATCTTAATTTTGAATAAGCATTAATTATGTATCTATGATCAGAGGAAGTGATTAAAGACTCTAAACTGTAATTATGGTTCTTCATCAAATTATTTTTTTTTCCTTATTCAAACACTGTCATTTGCTTATGATTAAATCATCTGGAATGCGCTTGGTCTTGTAATGTGTCCGACGATAGGCAAGTTTGAACTTGAGTAGTTCTCGGATGGGCCATCACCATGCCTCACAGGTGTTGTAGGCTAGCAGAGGTCAGTATGGTCAAATAATTGCCAAATACCCGCTCAGCATGGGGAGGCTTGCATCCAACAACGGACTAACAGGTTGTACAGTATAATGTCACATATCCAACTTGCTGGGGACTTAGATGTAGGCATATGTGTGAACATGTAGAGAAAATGAGTACTTGACAAAATGTGTTTGCAAACCGGTTCGAACATGGAAAAATGCTCCACTGTACGATATAAGTAAGCTGATGTACGTAAGATTAAGAATTCATCACTGTGTGTGAAAAAGGTCGAATTTGTGAATGTATGTAGAGTGTCACAGTTTCACTGCGATTGGTGGGGCCGCTTAAATGGTCAAGACAGGTATGGATCTGTTGGACGTGCAACACATTGTACTGCACATATACTTGAATTTAAACGCGCAAATGCGCGTGTTGTTGCTGGAGCTTCCGTTTGATTGTGGTGCCTGGTCGCGCGGGAGGGGGGGGGGGGTGTTTGACGGCCCTCATGGTGGTAAGTGTTCTTCTGACCTGCCACAGACTTGCTGGACAACATCGTGCGCAACCTGACGGCCAAGAGGTCGCGCAAGAAGGTGGCGGACAAGCTGCTGAGCATGGGCCTGGTATCTGACCGGGCACAGCTGCGCCGGAAACGCCCATCGAAGAGCTCCGGAAAGTCCTCTGGCAAGGTTGGCAGCAATTCCGCTTGCACACAAATGCAGCGCTGTTGCGGTCCTGAGAATAGGTTTTCCCCTTTTTTCTGGCAACAAAACAGGTGTTAAGATGTTAAAACACCAAACTGAAATCTTTTACAAGGAATCACGTCTGCATTAACCACAATACTTGTGGTCAGAATGCAAACAAAATACATACTCTGATAGTATATGCATTGTTTTTTAAACTGATTGGTCCACACCAGAGACAGCTTTCTTTCGAGCCTAGTCTCAAACGGTGTTCAACCAGAGGACACCAAAAGGCCAAAAGGCCAAAAGGCGTGCTCTGGTCTAGCTCCGCCTTTTGGCGTCTTCTGGTCTAACACCGTTTTAGACGAGGCTCATAAGAAAGCTGTCTCTGGTGTGGACCAATCAGTTTTAAAAACAATGCATATACTATCAGAGTATGTTTTTTGTTTGCATTCTCACCACAAGTATTGTGGTTAATGTAGATGTGATTCCTTGTTAATGGTTTCAGTTTGGTGTTTTAACATCTTAACACCTGTTTTGTTGCCAGAAAAAAGGGGAAAACCTATTCTCATATTTTGGTACTGGCAAAGGAGTTCCCATGATATTGCAGTCCTGTGCACCTCATTTCTTTGGGCATGTGTGTGTGTGTGTATTTTCTTATTCTTTGTAGCGCCAGGGTGTGAGGGATGATGATAACTTGGGGAGGCTTTCATCCAGAGGTGTATAAATCATGGCTCATGGCGATACTGATGATGATGATTTTATTTTAGAATTTCTTTACTTAGGAATGCATTTATTAGAATTCCCTGCCTTTTTACATCCATACATTCAATACACAAATCTTATTACTTTCTGCTTGTGATGGATTACTACCTATATTCACTCCATGTTTTCTAAGAACCAATTACAAGCAATACACGTGACTCAAATATAAACAATCTTCGCCCTTAAGATTTGACGTATCCATTGTGAAGTTACGAATTATTTTATATCAATGAATCGGTCATTATATCCCTCTTCGTCGGACATTATCTAGCATACATTAGGGCCTTGAGACAATTATGTGTGTGTGCATCTGTGACTGCATTTGTTGTCTTGTCATTGCACCTACAGGCCAACTCAAACAACAATGCCGACCCATGGGGCGATGACCACGATCATCTAGATGTGGATTCCGACGACGAGAAAGAAAGCAGCGAGGACGAAGGGAGCAGCGATGACGATCAACCTATCCAGCGAGCCGGGGCAAGGCCCGCCCAGGCAGCGCCCGCCCGGGCAGGGCCCGTCCGCCCCGGGAAGAGTCGGGGAGGCAACCGGAATGCTCGCAGAAAATCCCGGCCGCTTGTGAAGACCAGCCCTGCTGAGCTGCGCAAGCTGGTGGCGAAGGCTCGCAAAGGAGGTGCTATTGCGTCCCGAGTCGGTGCCGTAGCTAATGAGCGTGCAGGCGGTGTAACTGCTCTGGGGCCCAAACACTGGGATACATAGAAGCTAATACGAGATTTGTTATTCTGCTGACTTATCGGATGCCCTGTGTGTGTGTGAATTTCTTTGGTAGGGCTGGCGGAGCCGGTACTGTGGCTTGGAAATTGCCTGAGACGGACGGCTGATGACCGGGAAGAGGACGGTGGGACACCAAAGTCCATTTGCTTTTTAGACATTTTCCCCAATTGTATATCGATTCTGAAAACGGCGTCATATCACGAAGTACGCATTCAGCTCTCTTGTAGAGCAGTAGCACCCTTCTTGGTAGAGAAGAACCTACAGAAGCACAGGTATCACAAAGCTAACTCTGAGATCCCTTCATATGACCTCTGGTCCACCTGCGGTGCCACTTAGAGTAATGTTTGCCACATGACATTCACACAAATACAAATTTTTTATCTCAAAGCTGTAATTGAAACAAATTAACTACAGAAACAAATTTAACGTGATGAGTTTTTCTTTGTTATACAGTCATTGGTAGCTGAGCTGAGACCCATCAACTCACGATGCTTAAAATCCTGTTAAACCGCAAGTTGGGCGGCTGAAACCCCGATCTGAACACAGGAACTCAGCGGTGCCAGCTCGGCTCTCTGGCATCCAAGCTGCAAAAGACAGCAGAGACCGTTCAGACAGCCGTCCCCTGCGAAGCTCTTACGTGATGTTGAGTGGTTCACTGGTGACATCTCTCTAACCCCCGTCCACTCCTACACACACTGACATGCAGGGATCTCCCTGCCGGTGCCAATGGTGCCGCTCTCGGAGGAGAACGAGGACGCCATGGAGAACCGGGTGTTCCGTCGGTTGCTGCGCGCGCTGGGCGTGTGCTCGCCGGCCAATCACGAAGTACGCTGTTCCTCCCTGTCACGGTGATCAATGGCGATACATTGCAATATGGTTTGGATTTATATATCCCATACAATAATAATATCTGTAAATTGTCTTCCCTGTTATGCAAATGCATTTAATTATTGCATCTGCTATGATTTATATTTGCCTGGTTTTTATTTGATTTTGTTATTTTGGTGATTCAGGTCTCTTTTGCATATGATACTATCCTTGTCTCTTGAGCTGTCAACTGCTTAATTTAAACACACTTAAAGTGCTTATTTCTGTGCGTATGGACAGGAGACGTTTTGGAGAATACCGGCAGAACTGACTCCTGGCCGCTTGCGCGAGATCTCCGATTGCCTGAGCGCCCCCACGGATGATGATGGCGATGATGACGACGCTGACGCTGGTGGCGGCGACGGCGCCGGCAGCGGAGACAATGACGAAGTCAGTGACGATTCGGCCCCTGAAGGAGAGGCGCAAGATGAGAGCTCCGACGAAGAGGAGCTTTCATGGGGAGCGGCGGCGGACTCTGTGCCGTCCCCCGTACGACGCGGGATAAACAGCGACACCAGCCGAGTGTCGTCCCCACCCCCGCTGTCCACTCATGCCCGCGTCCCCGACGATGACAGCGACAAGGATGATGATGACGGGGGACATGGCGTCATATCGCAGAGTGGCGGACGACGTGCCGAGGCCCTGCAGGCCCTCCTGAAGCGGCGCAAACAGAGGGAACCGCGATCACGCCGTGGTAAGCGTCCCCAGATTTTCTTTCAGCCCATCGGTTTATTTTTCAAATTATAATCAGTTTTGGCAGAGTCATGATATCATAATTAGCTATGATTGGTCTACACCTGGATGAAGGTCACCCCATGCCATCACCGTCTTCCATGGTCCTGTGATGGAACAATATATCTAGCTCCTACACAAGATCGAAATTCTTTGGTTTCGGGTGAGTTTCCTTTTCTGACACTCCATTGTTAGTCTCGATCATAGACTATCAACTCTTCTTTCAAATGTGTTCAGCCCAAGCCTTTTACTGGTAGGAACCTCCTGGTTCCACCAGCCCACAGGGGATTATTGTGTCCATCCGTCCGTCCGTCGTGCATCAAAAAATGGGAGGGGTGGGACTGGGTGGGGAGGGTGGGGTGGGGCTGGGTAGGGCTGGGTGGGGCTGGTCACCTCGTGGTGCCCTTATAAAACTCAACGTTTAACCTACTCACGCCGGCTTGTGCCCGCCCTCACAGTCGGGCATATTTGCGGAATACACCACGCCGCTGTAAACCCTGCCCATTAACCGAGCAACCCAACGCTCCTACCAGCTCCCTCCGCAGGACAATGTGTTCTTAATATGGTGTCTCTGACTTGGGTTCATCTTTCTGTCTCTCGGTGCTGAAATGTCGTGCAAAAGAAGTGGTAGGAACCCCTCGAAATGTGACTGCAGCATTGCAGCTTTGCAGTGATAATAAGCATAAATAATGCCATTTATTTACCCGGAGAGCCTCACCTTGTCTCAAGACTATCATGCTTAGAATATTTGTAATGTGGAATGTAAGCCACGTATTCAGAACATTCTGAATCTCTATTTAGACTGGAGGAATCCGATGAGCTATGAAGCTTTTTTTACAGTTGTCCAGTATGGGCAGGTCAGCAAGTCATGCATAGCACATTGTTTGCATATCCACATTTTTTCACTAGGACATGTAACGATTTCCCTGCCTTGCAATTGCATACATTTACACAATCGTGGATAAAATTTAAGTCAAGAACTGATTCCCCTTTTAACGTATTTGTGAATGTAGCGCCTCTTTGTGGCTACAGGAATCGTGTGAACCACTTGCATGTAACGTAGACAATTTCAAATAATCGATTGTCACACGCACGATGAGGTGAATGCACCGTAAGCGTGAGAATGGCTCTGAATCAACGGTTCAACGCGTCATTGCATGCTGTCGCACACAACCCATCGGCATACAGTAAATATACTTTGCTTATACCCCTGTTTACATCCAGCAAAGGTGCCAGTAGACAAGCCGCAAAAGAAGAGAAGGAATCGCAACACCAACTCGGAGGAGGAGGAGGAGCAGAAGAGGTGAAGAGTTTTCGTCGAACCTGGGCATACGAGATAATACTACAGTTTCATGATTTGTTTTGAGAGAACACCGGGGAAACTCGGAGCGCTCTGCATGTGATTCGCATTACTTACATCTCTTGTCAAACATTTTAAAGGGCACCCTCAGTGGCAGCTATCCCTCTGGGCATAAGGGGACTCAGCACTTTGCCAGCAAACAGGACTTGGTCTGCCAGTAGAGGGCGATAATTGCTGCTATGTGTAATCCCCGGTGCATAATTTGCACATTCATTTTTCGAATTTAGCCAATTCGGACCATGACGCCGGCACACAGTGGCATAATCACTTGGACTGAGAGGGGATCTTTGACGTCCACTGTGAAACAAAATATCCACGGTGAAGCAGACGGCTTCGCAGTGGATTTTCTGTGGATATTAAAACCGCGGTAACAACCAGGGCGGCTGCCGGGCCTGAACCCCGCGACAAGCGGCAAATGCACTACCCCGCTGAGGCCACGAGATGACATGTGGACGTGCAGAAGTCGGGGAAATGGGTTGCCGGCCCTCTCATGCGAGCGAGCTTTCATCCGCAGGGGCAGAGGGGAGAAGCGACCGGCGAAGCGTACCCGTCTGCTGCGCGACAGCGACGACGACGACAACAACGACACGGAGGGTATCTAATGAGCAGACAACACGCCTCCTTGTCATATCTGAAGTTTGTTCTTGTTTACACATCCCATCAGTCGCACGGCGTTCTGGGGAGTTCGTCATTTTGGAAATGTCAGTTCTACACAAACAGACTGGAGCGGTTTTGGCATAGGGGGTCTCATCAGCAGTCTTGCTTAAACAAATGCTGGTGAACAGCCAGATGTTACAGGCAAGGGACGCTGTCTTTAGAGGTGTCCTTTTTCGACGCAAAACTATATAAGAATATAGGAAACAATATATGAAGAGAAATTATCTGCCCTAGAAATCCCTTTCTATACAAGATAATTTGACTCTGTACAAAATTAGTTTATAGATGCATTTTTGACCTTTGAAGGGTTAGTCTATAACTAAATATATGCTAATGGCAAAATGTATATGTAAATTTTAAGAGTTTTCCAATATAAACATTATTAAACTGATTTTCATCAGGGTCCCGTGGTGTACCATGCAATCTCCAACTATTGTTCACTCCGTCTCTCCGGTCTCTGTCGCTCTCTGCTCTGACAAAGGATTATTGCACAAAAGTCACTTCTTGTCTATTTAGTTTTCCTTTTAGGGCAGTATTCTTGACGATTGTGGTGTTGTACCTTTTTGCTCCACCATTGCTCTGTGTAATAGAGCGCATACCGTCAGTCCTATTTGTCTGCTCTGTCTGCTGTATCCCTGCATCGTCTCCCTCACCCCATCCCCTGCTGGCGCACGCCGAACATTTCTTACCGCGTGGTTCAACTCGGGCTGCACAGCGTGAAGCCAAATGAGGCTGCGTGGGTTTTTCCGCGCTTTCGCGTCAACTTTGACCGATCCATCCATAATGCGTGCTGTTGAAAAACGGACCCAGTCATGCCATTACATTAATTGTATAAAACACATCAGATACAGCTGCCTTGGCAACAGGGGCCTGACTCATTAAGTGCCCGTGCAGCAGTGTGAAAAATGAACCCCACGTATCATCATTATTCCCATCAGGTTTGAGAGCCTTTAATGGTACGCAGCGCATGCGTGTTTGACAGCGCCGTGCAGGTGTTATCTCTGCTATTTGCGTTTAATTCTTTGAGCGGCCCTGCGGGGATTGATTCCGTGCGTCAGCAGCAGCAGCAGCAGGCGTGCTGGTTGAGGGGCCGGGGGCGGAGGCAATGGAGGACGAGGTGGAAGATGAGGTGGAGGACTCCCCAGGAAGTCGTCCCGTCGTCACCCGTCTGGACGACTCGAGCTCGGGCGACGAGGCCGTACCGGCGAGACGCCGGCCCAGGCAGCGAGTGATCATCGACGAGGATGATGACGAGGACGAGTGAGGAGCGAGATCCTGATGGCCGAGACGTCGTCGCGTGGTGATGTCGTGGCATCGTGATCCATAGGCTCGTCATGGTCTTAACGAGGACTTGGAAGAGTGACCCCCGCCCGAGGAACATCCAAAACAGTTGTGAAGAAGCTTCACTGGAGTGCATTTGCTCCTTTCCATCATTATCATCAGCTGTGATCATCCACTGCTGGTTGAAGGCCTGCACAAGATGTGCGGTTCGTGGGGGTTGGTTGACCGTAAATCATCTGTGCTCCCTTCCATCGGCCTAAAAATGCAACTCAAGTGTTACATTTTTCCACGTTAAATCCCCACGTGCATTTTAAGCGTTCGCACGTGCAGTTGATGGAACTCTTCTGCAACGAGATACAGTTTAGAATCTTTTTTTTAAGTTATTGCTTTTCAATAAAGTCAATGAGGTAATGGAAATTTTCACCGTGTATCGGTTTGGCCATGTATGAAATCTGCATGTTCCCTTCCAGCTGTGCCTACAGCTGGACTACTGCACCGCATGTGTTTGTTTAATGGGGTCATTTTAGGCCATCAACACCAGCAACTGTGTTCTCATCAAGCCATCGACCAGTCACCATGCTGCATTCATTATCGTTAAGTCTTTTGCAGCCAACACAAATAGTCTGCTGGTATAGCGTTCTTTCTAATGCAGCTGGAATTTTCTCATTTTTCATTTCATCAATTGCTTAAGTGCTTTGCAGCGTTTCACCCGTTGTTGTTGGAGGGTCGTGTGTGGAAAGTTTGGTAATGTTCAGTTCAACTAAGCCTGTTTTTCGTCTGGATTGTGTGAAATTGCCCGTGTTAATAACTTTACATGAATAAAAAAAATTGTCTTGGTAATTTTCAGGTTGTCCACACTCTGGATGTGTTCAGTTTTACCAAGCAAGAGTTGGCTGCAGTGAATCAAGATGTCGTACAAAGTGTCTGGATGGCTTTTCTTAAACGTGGAGCAATGGACTGTGGGTCAGCTCAAGATCTAAAATTGGAGAACCCATCCCAAATATTTTAACTACAATTGAACACCGCTGCACCCCCGCTTCATCTGTGTTCAAATAATAATGTAATTTATCTGGGAAAGCCTCACTGGGTCTTAAGATTATTTCAGGAGGGGACCCGCTTTGGTATGTTTCGCCAGTGTCTTTTCTTATTCACTCAGAAAAAAAATACCCGTGCATATGAGGGGATAACACACAAAGATCCAAACAGATGGGCTCACAAACCAATTTTTTGTACTGCCATCTCTGTCACCTTGTAGTGCAATGACTCTTGCCTCTAAAGTGATGGATGACAAGCCTGCACCACCATGCCCTAAAATCTACACATCACCGAAGCGCGATGAACGCGAGTATAAATTACATTTAAAAACGAACGTTTAATGTTATGCGTGCATGAAACCCAACAGCGCATCTGGATTCCTTAAGCCGGATGACTAATTGTAAATACAGGTCATCTCAGGATCTCGGGCAGCGCTTCGTGCAGTGAAACGCGTGTCCGATTGATTAATGGCGTTTTTTTGGCTTCTTTTCCTTTGGTTCCCGCTGACGCTATATGAAGGGGCATTTGTTGCCCCGGTCGAGTGACACGTCTTTCAAAGGGGGCTTATGCCAAGGGTGGCGACCAGGTTGGGGTAGTCGCCTCCGCTGTCTTCTTGATTGCCTTTGGAATGACACGTAAGTTTACTTCGCATGCAAACTAGTCCAATGCGGTCGTGCAGACAACATGCCCTTTCGTGCAAGTGCGAATAAACATACATTTAGAGCGATTTGTCAATCCACTGCTGGATGTGAGGTCTCTCCACGCAGTGTGATTTCTAGGAGTCGTTTGCCCAAATCTTTTCACCGTGGTCAATGTGGGTTGGTGAACGGGGAGAGCCGAACTGGTTCAGGTATCGATCGCCACTGATGTTGGCCATGACTGGGAATCGAATTCAGGAAGCCAGGTTTATAGTGCGCTGTGCTAACAGTGGCACCACTTATCCGCTCGAAGTAATACCCATGAATGTTGTCACATTGACCAACATTCTTTAGAGAATTAACTACCTTGAGGTGGGTTCTAATTTTCTACGTTTTGAAAGGAATCCTTTTAATCTGGCTCTATGTAAAACGTTTATGCACATTTGTTTCGTCTGATTGCTTTTGTTTTACTTGAGCAGTGCCACACCATATAGAGATCTTTTTTTTATTCCTCCATCCGTTTTGAGGACTTGGTCTACCGGAATGACGGTTTTGTCTCATCCATACTGTGTCCTACAGGTCAAAGGTGCACTACTCTTTCTGCTTCTGTCCTCCTGCAGATACACTTCACGAAACGGCACAAACACGTTCTCCCTTGGAGTGACTTTACTGTTGCAGAAGATGTCGGACTGGAGTGCTTTTGGAGAAAAACTGAACTGTTAAAAAAATTTACGAGTGTTTTGCTGCCATTTCTTGTTTATTCAGTTTGGTTGTTGCTTGGTAGTTGGGTTTTAATTTGCTTGGTAGTAGCTGTGTACATGATATGGTCATTCTGTATTATTAATGTACAGCGTTATGGGACGCAATTGGCACGATTGACGGTTTTGTCTCATCCATGCTGTGTCCTACAGGTCAAAGGTACACTTCTGTTTCTACTTCTGTCCTCATGTAGATGCACTTTTGAATTGCCTCCCATCGTCTCTTTTCCCCCATGTTCTTGAAACCTTGCTCAATTCACGAAAGTGTCAACTTGTTATCTCAAGCATTATAACGTTCATCTTGCTGCCTGTTACTCTCCGCTGTTCTTAGGCCTTTGGGTTGTGTTCAGTGAACCGTTAGATATCAATTAAAAAAACAAATAAAGTAATGGAGCTTCAAATTTTTGTCAGATGGCCCGGGACGCAGCCTGGACATTTATCTCGTAGATAAGAGCTATTTGTCTTTATCGAGTTTAATTTTTCCTTGAAATGATGTGTGGGCAGTGCACGGCATCACACCCAAGGATCATGTAGCCCCAGCCCAGTTCCGTGCTGGGGCAGACGAGACATTAATTAGCGCCAACGGTTGCGGTCAGCCAGAGAGCAGCGTGTGTATGATGTCCGGTGCAGCCGACACCACTGGGTGGGGTGGGGGCAGATTTACATCTTCACGAAACGGCGAAAACACGTGCTCCCTCGTGACTTTACTGTTGCAGAAGATGGCGGACTGGGAGTTATTTTGGAGAAAAACTGAACAGTTAAAAAAAAAATTACGAGTGTTTTGCTGCCATTTCTTTATTTGTTTATTCAGTTTAGTGGTTTCTTGGTAGTTGGGTTTTAATTTGCTTGGTAGTAGCTGTGTACATGATTTGATCCTTTTTATCACTCGCCTTTAGCCCGCCCAAGGATTGCAGTAAATCTGAAACTTGCAAGCGAAAAGCAGACCCCGACGTGATATCCATTGCATCCATTCGTGTGCAATTTGTAAGGGCGCGGTGACACAGACCTATTTCATTTTAAGGTTAAAATCCCTTGTTCATCACGACGTCCTTTTTACTTTGATGTCTCAACAGCGTGACGGAGATCACGTGACGTGAGGGTTCTGCCTTTGTCGTGAGGGTTGTAAGTTGACGCCGAGGAGGGGGGAGGAGGTGCCTCGGCCCCCCATGTGGAGTGACGTCACCCGCTTATTATGAATGGGGGGGGGCTGGCAGATGCGGAGTGACATCACGTGCTCATGATTATTAATGAGGGAGGAGGGTGCTCCATGTGGATTGACGGCACCTGCTCATGATTATTAATGAGGGGGGTTCCATGTGGAGGACGTAACCTGTTCATGATTATGAATGAGGGGGGCTGGTCTACGTGGAGTGACGTCACGAGCGTTACACACATACATTCTTGGCTCATTATCGTAGTAACAAATATCACTCTTAAAGGGTCAATTGATGTTTCTGGAATTGCACAAGAGTTATAAGACACTCAATGAAACAAACGACAGGAGAGGGAATTTCAAAGTAGAAAGAATCAGAAAGAGGAGTTTTTGACCTGCAGTGTGAGTGCATGTGTATGCACGAGCGCCATTGGGTACCAAGGCAGCATGCGTGTAAAGTTTCAATGGCGTGACCCCCACCACCTGCATGTATCCCGGGTGATGACTGACACACGCTGGGAATCGTGTTTTTTGGAATGCTCTTCCCCTTCAACTGACACTGAGAAGAGCGGACAGCTTATGAATGTTCAGAGCTCATGAGACAAGACGTGCTTCTGATTTTTGGTCACAGGGCCAGATAGATACATCACAAGTCTGGATTCATATTCATCATCTATCTATTTTTATCCTTTCCTACCAATTTCATCCTGATTGTGCTTCCGGCGCCGTGTCATAAGATAAAATATATATTCGGATCTCTCGCATAGCAGTGCGACGCTTCGTGTTGGAGAATTGCCCCACAGGCGTGCTCCCGACATCCCTTCAAGTTACCTCTGTTCCACAAAGTAGGGGAGCTTGCACGGCCTGCCAATAATGGTAATAATGTTCGTAGCGTGACAGTCATACCCGATAATTTCAATTGTCAGAGGTGGAAATTTACCAAAACCAATGGGAGAATCGCATTAAATGCGATTGAGATGTTTTTGTGTAATCGGTGATGCCGAGCATAAGCCCATCAACTCACTCCACTTGAGGACCCGGGTAATCGAAGGCGGCTGCTTTGTAATCTCAGCGATTTCCGCTGAGTGCTCTGATCTCTGAACTCCCCCGACCCCCCTTACATATTTTATTCAATTTAATTTGGCTTTGTTTGCTTTTGTAGCCTTTGGTTCCGTAATCGTAGGGGTTTTAAAATCGATGCTTTTTTGTCTTGTTAAAAAAAGTCGCTGATTAAAAAAAAAATTCACATGCGTTTTGTTTATTTGGACATTGAGCAATGATGATGATAAAGTAGCCAGACCATCATGTATGTGTAGGCACTGGTTATGTACTATATAAGCATTATTCTACACTCCCACAATGTGAAATTCCATGAACACCACCATCGAGTACTCTCTCAATAAATAAATACCACGTGGTTTATAAAATGACTTGAATGTGTATTTAAGAAAATGTAGGTTTTGGCAGTTCAATCATACCACGCATTCATCACTATGTCATGTTGCCAAGATTATTAAGATGACTTTGGCAGCCACCTGTAGCCGCAATGATTTATTTTCGTGAAGATATATGACCTCTATAACTGGGTAAGAGGACAATGGGTTAGCGCACTGCTATGAACCCGGCGATCAGCGTTCAATTCCCAGCCACAGCTAACAGCAGTTGGTGCGGGTGATGTCTGCACTCGTCCTGAACACCAACACCATCCTTCCCCTTCATTAAAACTGCACTTATGAATGCGGTAAAGTACGGTCCAGCGACACCATAACCGACACTGCGTTGGGAGAATATCCTTCATTCAGCGGTAGATTGATAAACGGCTGTAGAGATCCGTTGTGGGTTTTTTTAATGGTAAATGTTAATATAAGTAAGTGGCTTTGGGCAGGACACGTCGCTAAAAGAGAGAATGGACGATGCTCAAGAATGATGATGGGGTGGGGGGCAGGGGAGCCAAGGAACGGGACACGTCTGAGAAAGGCGTCCAGCAAGGAGAGGGGAGTTAAATCAAGATCGTGCCCAGGCACTGGGTGGATTATTAACATTGCAGGATCGTGAGAGGTGACTGCGACTTGGCAATGCCTTCATCCAGTGGTGGATTGGCCATGGCTGCTGATGATCAAGGCTTAATTTCTCATGCAATATTTTGTGGACCAACCCAGCCTCCTGGACCCCACACACCCACCAATTGTCGGGTGTTGGTTGACTAAACATTGTAATATTTTCCGGAGCTTATCCCCGAACAACTCCGGATAAAATTAGTCCCTGGTGATAATTACGAAAATAACTGCCCATTGCACCCACGATTATTTTAATTTATTTTTTACACGGATCGTCCACAAAATAATCCCAAGTCTCTTTTTTAATTTTAATCGTTGGAATATTAAATCCGCGGCGTCTGTAAGCGTGCAAGAAGTAGTCGCGGCGTTATAGAACTTGGAGCGAGAAAGAGAGCCGCGTTCCAACGAAAACAGCCGCCGCGCTTCGAGCCTCGCACTGCCATGCACACGAGAGAGGCGGGACTGGTGGTGGTGGTGGAGGGGGGAAGGTTTCTTGGCAAGAAAGAATTTAAAAAAAATGTTTTTTAACAAACATTTCGTGCCGGGTTCATTGGGGATAAGAAGTCTCTCCACGAGTGTCCGTTCATTCCACCGCGCAGTTATGGAGACGTATCGCTCGCACTGCCAAAGATTACGAATCGTTCCCTTCCCCGGTTCACACGGGGTCGCCGAGTCAATGTAATGTTTACAGACTCCCTCTCCACTTTGTCAATCCGCTGCTGGATGATTCCTCTCCCACCCCCCCCACGATGTTGTTTGTCGGCCGTGGTGGCTTGTTTGACGATACTCATTACTTCATAACGCAGACGAGTCCGTGAAGTGTGGGAGGTGAGTCAGGGCCGATTCAGATATCACTCGCCACTGATGCTAGCCGTGGCCGTGAATCGAACTCAGGTAGTCTGATTGATGGCGCAGCACACGCGAACCACTGCGTTACCAATCCTCTACACTATGGCAATTTGTCAATTCATAGCTGGATGAAGGCCACTTGAAAGCCATCTGCTATCTCTCACAGTCTTTACGACGTAGCAATCCAGATGGCTCATGCACACCAGATGATTTCATGACTCCCGTCTCTGCCACGGTGAACGCACCTACCGAGCGTGTTCCACGCTTTGTAACTTTCTGACCCCGTGCCCCCACTGGACATCTGTGAAGAAGAGCTTTACAGCCCATCGGATTCCTCCTGCAGCTTACACCCTCCCCCCACGGCCCATCCTGGCGAAAATCTGTCGATGATTGACAGGAGCGTATTGACGTCACATTGGGGCCGAGTCTCGTTCATTGCCCAACAAACAAAAGCAACAACACGTTCTAGATTGGAAACTCATGTCTTTACAACTTATGTTGATGTTTAGTTTGCTCTCCTTCCCCCGCACCTCCGATTAATGCGGTTGGATACGTACGGTGCGAAAAAAGTTCTACATACATTAAAAAAAACACGGTGTTGCCTTGAAGTAAAAACTTTTAATAGGCAACGTTTCGGGCAATTGCCCTTATACATATCACATGAACAGAGTGATCTAAGAGATAGAGTGGATAAGAGTTGGAGAATGCACTGCGCAACATGAGACCAGGTAAGATATGTTAAATGTGTCCTGATGAATGTTTTTTAAATTGGTATATGAATAGGTACATTCAGAATCGGAATATGTATTTATATTGGAGGAATCCGATGAAGCTATAAATGTCTTCTTTACAGACGTCGACTACGGGATTTGAAGTAGGGCCCAACAATTTGGGGAAAATATTTAATTGAGATTTTTCTGACAGATATCTCGATTTGATTTGCGATAAAAAAAAATTTAAGTCAAGCTTCAGTTCAATATTCACTGTGTAATAGATTTTAAACACGCGATGGAGCATTACCACATGATACCATCAACATATGAACTGCTCTATATATTCTAATGCTAGGATGATAACTTAAAAGAGATGAATTGCTTCCAAGATGTATTTATAAAAATGTTTTTATTGGAATAGAACAATCAAACATAGAACAATTGTTAAGTTAAATAAAGTTATAATAATAAAAAATTAAACAATTCCAATAAGAAAGTAATAGGATTTTTCAAATTGCAAAAAATCGCAGCCTTTGCAATTTGCTGATCGCATTGTTTAAAATTGCGATTTCGATTTTAAATCGATTAATCGTTCAGCCCGAGTAAGAAACGTTCCAAGAGCAAACAGTACAAAAACAATCTTGATTTGAATATTGATTTGAAACACAATACTAGCGCAAAGTACAAGAAAGGTACACGAATCACCCAAACGCATACAAATAAACCAATCACCCAAACGCATACAAATAAACCTACACAATTCCCATCCTACCAGGTAAAGCTCACTGAAGTACGAACATATTTTTTTAGAAGCGACGGGGCCACAAATGATAGCTCAACAAAGTGACCCATCATTTGGACATTTATAGCAACAAAATCATATAATCTCAATGCATGTTTTTATGAATGTGAGCAACAGACAAACCCTTCAATAACAAACTAAAAATGATTACGAAATAAACGCATTTGATTACTTAAAACGTTCGTGACTGCAGGAATTCATATTCTTGGTTCATTCGGTAAAGTCGCGTAGATAGAAAAATACAACTGCAATATTTATTAAATTTTATTATAAAAATGAGCATACGAATAGTTTATTATAAAAAAGAATAAATTTAAAATGTTTTTTTTCTATGTACGTGACTTTACCGAAATAACCAAGAATGCAAACGCATTTGTATAATTTTTTTTTAAATCTATTGCTTGCAACGTCGCATTCTGGATAACTTTGCTATCTTGAGAGCGTTTTAAACCGAAAATTAGTGACGCAATCCTGGGGCCAATCGCCAGACGAGTTCGACGTCGCGGGCGTGGCTTTATCGCGATGATAGACAGCTGACGCGTTTTAGACGTCACGTTTGGGGCGTTTTGACATCACAATTGAGAGATGCGTGATGACGTCACAGCGGGCCATTGTAGCTTTAATGTTTTTTATTTAGTTCAAGTTCATTTATTAGGTATAGCCTTGTGAGCCATTCGGCTCTTGAATCGGGTGTAACCGCAACAAACAAAAACAAAAACATGAACAAGAAAGCATCTTAAAGTGAATATGTGACTAAGTGCAAACAGAAAATCCAAGAAAAGACAGCAAAATATTGCAGAAAAACACCGTACACCAACGCTGTGTGCAAAAATCCCAGTGGGATGCAAGTCAAACAACAACAACAACCACAAAACAACTTAGATTAAGGCCATCAATCTAAATCCGTACTACAACAAACAAACATGGCCAAACCAAGAAACTTTTCGAAATCACTTTGTCTGTTACTCAGTAGAAACCCACGGTGTTAACCATTCGTATGCTCATTCAAAATTGTTTATCGGGAGTCTTTGATCCTTACCCGTATATCGATCGTTTAATTTAGCAAAATATTGCGCGTTATAAATATCATTATTATTTATTAATGTGCAATTTTATTGAGGGGCCGTGTGTTGTCTTGGTGTGGTCTGCGACTGTTGTTGTTATTGTTGTTGTTTTGCTGCCTTGCCCTAGCTGCATTTCAGTGTTCAAAAAGCGACAGGAGTTTATGTACTCATGTAAATTGTACTTATTCTTGGTTCTTTCGGTAAAGTCACGTAGAAGGGAAATAATACAATAATACAAATATTAAACAATAACAATTCTCACGACGTTTCGACTGCAACACAAGCAATCATCATCAGGTGTGAAATCCACAGCAAAACATTTTTTTAAAAGTTGTATATTAATTGTTTATATTTATATTATTTAATATTATTTTATTATTTCCCTTCTACGTGACTTTACCGAAAGAACTAAGAATATGAATCCCTGCAGTCACGAAAGCTTTAAATCAAAATTTTAATTGTACTTATATCCTGTTTTTAGTGACTTGCCGACCGCTTCCTCTGCAGTACTTTGCGCTCCCATCGTTTTGCGGCATTGTTTGTCGTCGTAACTTGCTGATCCGCCCCTACTGGGCATCTGCGAAAAAGAGCTTCATAGCTCATCGGATTCCTCCAGGAAAAATAAAGATTCTGACTTTAAAAGTTCATTCTTATAAGGCCCCACGATGTAAGGCGCAGTCTGCAACTCGTATTATCCGCTATATCAATCGGGTGTCTATATTCACGTGCTATTGAGGGGCATTCCCCGAAACGTCGCCTGTTATATATTTTTGTTCCAGTCAAACAAATTTAGAATCAGCCTATTTAGTTATCCTGGAGGAATCCGATGAGTTATAAAGCTTGTACATAAGAGCTTGTCTCTTGGAATTTTGCCTCACTTGATACAGTAAATCTAGCCGTGACGGTCCCACCTGATGCCTCCGAATCGTCGTGAATTATTATTTTATTTCTATTATTATTTCTATTATTTTTATTATTTACTTTTTTCCTACGTGACTTTACCGAAAAAACCTAAGACTATAAAGCTATTTTTCTCTAAATTGGCAGTGATGCAAAGGTACAAAAGAACAAAAAACTCAACAAGTTCGTCAACAACACTGTATGGCCCTTAAAAGGAATACAAATAACAGACGACGTTCCGAGACCTGGCCCTTGTTCGTAACCCCTGCACACGCAGTTGCGAAGTGGGCGAGGCTTCGCGGCTGCAGATTGACAGGTGTCGCGTGATGACGTCGTCTTCAGGGGCGTTACTTCCCCCGCCCCTCCCCACACAAACCCGACGGTGGTAGGCGTGGCTCGGCGGTGATTGACAGGCGTGTGCGGTGACGTCACGGCCGTGTTTACGGTTTCCTGCGCGAGGTTTGTGAGTAAGGGGGGAGGCGGAGGAGGAGGCGACCCCGGACCTCGGCTCCTCAGCTCCCGCGCGCCTCTCGCTCGCCTCCTCGCCTCCGACCGCGCGCTCACTCGGGTAAGCCGCGCGATGGCGACGATGACAGTGATGGTGGCGATGGCTGTGAGGCAGAAGGAGGAAACTGGTTGCTGCCGAGGACTGGAACCATCCGCCCCTGGGTTCAGTCTCTCACGCGGCGTTACCTTCCTCGCGTTCTGCCGTTCCTTGCCGGGTTCTCACGGTCCGTGAGAGCCGTGAGAGGTGAAGGGGATAAGCCTCCCCAGCCCCGCCACCCCCAGTCGGGATTGCTGCTGCAGCAGCCGCAGCAGCAGCTGCTGCTGAGGCGGTTCGGGGTATCGCGGCCTCGGGCCTTGGAGCCTCGGGCTCGCCTGGACGCGCTCGCCCGCGGAGGTGCAGTTGCCCCCGGATAGAGCCAGAGGGTGACCTGGTGGGGGTGACGAAGACGAGCGACTTTGTGGGGTGACTTGAGACGATTGGAGAAGGTGACTCGGGAGGTAACGAGATTAAGGACTTGAAGGGGGTGAGGTGGTAACTAATTTGAGGTGATGCGGAGGAGGGGTGGCTTCAAAGGTGACGAGTTGAGTGTCTGGGAGGTGACTTTAGAGTGGCTAAATGGGTTGGTTGACTGAGGGTTTGAATCTACGAGGTTGACTTGAGGGAGTTACAAAAGATTGTGGCTCAGAGCCACTGGCTGCCCTTTACGTGGTTGTTGTGATTGTGAATCGTGTTGTTGTTATTGTGGTGGTGGTGGGTGTTATTGTGGTTGCTGTTGTGGTCGGCGTATCGTTACGACTGGCGTTGTCGTGCCTATAGTGGTTGCAGTTGTTTTGGTTGTTGTGTTGTTGTTGTTATTTTTGTGGTTGAGATTGGTGTAGCTGTAAGCGGCTGGCTGCCCTTGTGAATGTTTATTGTTGTTATGGTTGTGCTTGTCATTGTTGTTATAATTGTTTTGGTTGTTACGGTTATTGTTGTTATTGCTATCGTTGTAGGTATTATTGTGGTTATCGTGAACATTGTGGTTATTGTTATGCTTGGTATTGCTCTGTTTGTTAAGGCTGTTATTATGGTTGACCGTTACGTGGCACTGCTCCATGGCGCAGGAATGCGCGACCTGTCCCCGATCATCCTCCCTTAAGCGGCCCTATCAATAAGCCAAACAGATCTTCTCCAGTAGCAACAAGCCTGTAATGTGTTCTCCAGAGCAGTCATACACTAGTTTGAAGCTTCTCTAAATCGAACAAAATGTACTTTGGGGGAAGTTTTTGGCGTGCGCTTGATGTCACGACATTTGACGTTGAATTTCAGGAAGTCCGACCGCCGTGATGTCACTGGAGAGTGTCTTGAGAGTCACTTGAACGTTTTTTTTCAATCACCGAACTCGTGTCATATTGCCCGGAACACACAGCCCTGGCACGCACGTAATCTACAAGATTAAGGGTTGTTTTCCCCTTTGCATTGTATCTTCCATAATCGTTGTTTCTGTTTTCCTCTACATGTATGTTTAGTGAATTTAGGTTTTCAGGGTTTTTCTCGAAAGAGTATATATAGTAGGTGTGTTGTGTTTGCACGTCGTGAATTTAGTTGGAATGGCAGGGGATTTCCCGATCCACTGAGTGGTGATGACATTGCGAATTTAAATCCAGAACAGGATCGTTGTCAGCCTTATCCTTCATTGGTCCATACAATTAGTACCACAGTACAGCTCTGACACAATGAGAGTTGTATTCCCAGCCACGGCTAACATCAATGCTGAGTGGTAGCTAATCCAGTCTTTGGCTGTCCCCCTTTCTCAACTCGCACTGACCAGCGTGACGACATTGTTGGTTAATCCGATGGTCCGTGTGTCATTGCAGTAGATTGACCAAAGGGCTGTACATGTACACATCCACATGTTTATGCGTCTTCTCCACTTGGTCAGAAGGCAACTGTTGTTTTCACGTGGTCACACTGTCCTTCGGAATGTTAACGTGGAATTTCAAGCAGTGATTCTGGACCGCCGATGTAAATAAACATTGTTGGGGAGTTATATTTTGCGATAAATTGTGAGACTGGCTTGATTCTTCTTAAGTACGGAATGTTACTTGAGGAGGAGAGTGGAATCTGTCATAGGAACATGGAATGTTTATCATGCAGGTCTGACAACAGGGATGAGTAATAACCCTCGCTATTTTGATCACGGGGACAGTGAAATCCTTATGGAGTGCAGTCGTAAAAATACACGCATGTGTATATTTATAAGTGTAGACTGCATATACTGCATGTCTAAGTATGTACACGGTAATCTATACCAAATGTTTCCTTTTTATAAACTGTTGTGTAAAATATACTGTAAACTCTTGACACTGCAGAATTCTGTGTTATAATAAATTGTTTACCTCTTTGCTGTGTTTATAATAATGTGATATTATGAAGCCCCCTGATAATCCACACCTTATGCCGCATTGCTTATGGCGTTGAATGATCATATTTAACCACACTGGTCAGTGCAGGTTGGTTATATGGGGGAGCCTATAACCATTTCGGATACTATTGGCCACTGATGTTAGACTTGATCAGGAATAGAACTCGGGTCGCCAGGTTTATTCACAGTGTTTTCACCACAATTCTACCGTTCCCTTTACTATATTTATTTAAATATCAGAGAAAGACTTGTAAAGTTTTAGTGTGCAACTTTTATTCATATTTTCCTCATTCAGAAGTTCCGTTCTCTCCCTCCCCCACTACCTATCTCTTGGGAAAGGTGTGTTCTGTTTGAGTACTGGCACATAGTGAAAGATTGTTGGATTAGCAAAGACCATAAAAACACGGGGTTTCATTGATTGTTGCAATGTAGTTGTAACTCTATCCCACACGATAGCCAACAACGACATTGTAATTTGTGCCACTGCAGTTGAAGGACTGCAGTTTCCTCCGCTGCCGTAAACAACGTGCTCCATTAAAACATTTCCATCCTCGCACGCCACCGGGGTTCTGCTCCTACCCTTGTTCACTTACACCAATCCTGAACTATACTCGCACACCGAGCTAAACAATCAATTGTTCACCTTAACCCCGTCAAATTGTTTTGCGCCAGGTACAAAATTAGTTTGTTAACGCCTGGCGGAGCGCAGCAAGAATCTTTCTTTCTCCACTCCAGCCACGGCTACGCGCCAGTGTGTGGTCATGTGGAAAAGCCCAAGTGCAGCTCAGGACAACCTGGCGCGGCTGCCGAACATGTGCAGGGTGGCGGCGCAGGCGGCAATTAGGGAAGCAGGAGACGGGGTCCGTGGTGACGGGCGCGGGCCACGGGTCAGGCACACAGCCTGCCCCACACGCCCCCTCAGTAGGCTTCTCGAATAAGTGGGTCACTGCATGCCTGTGGCTGTCGGGAATGCGGACAGGCTAACTATCGTTCGGTCTGTTGTTTTCCGCCGTCGGCCGTACGAGCTGAGATGGGGCGTAAAGACACGAGGTTGCGTTTCGTATTCACGGCGAGCAAGCGATGCCAGCTGCACCGCCCGATGGAGACCGCAAAGTTGTCCCTGGGACGTAATCTGAAATCTGTCTGCTTTAATGCAGTCGGAAAGGTTCGTTGCTGCTCTGCTGGAATTTTTAAAAGGCACACGCCCGTGATTTTGAGTGCAAGGGACCTTGCGTGTGAAATATGCCCGCCGCATCGATGGAACATGATTGAAAGTAATGTCAACGGAGCTGAAAGAATAATTACTTTAGAGTTACGAGCTACAAAGCAGTGTGCGCAGTAGTAATGATGTCTGTTAAACAGGATTACAAGACGACTGTGAGCTTGCTGCTTGTTTACCAAATACGAGTCGTCACTAACGTATGTGATTTACAACGTGTTGGTTCTGTGAACAAAACAATTATTATTAAAGCTGACCTCCAAAAACATCTCCCAGTTATCTGGCCACACGTCCCTAATCCCATCACAGTTAACCATCGATCTGCCAACATTTTAACTGATTGTGGGTTCATTTCTGACTGATTCACCGCTTTTGAGTCGTTACGGTCAATTAAAAATGTCATGGGTTTTTTTTTCCTGCATAAACTTAACCGTACACTTGACGGTAACTGTTTTACGTTTGTTTTGGTCCATTTGGTTATTTTAAGTATTTTAAGTGTACCGGAAACCTGTGGTGCAATCTCAGAACCTGTGCATAACTGCAGGAAAAAATGCTTTATGTTTTGGTAGTTTCTGCCACGGAAAGCATTGGTAAGGGGGCATGATTGAGCTTTTCACACATGAAGGGCCTTGGTAATTATCTGCTATGTGCAACTAGCAAGCCACTCGCCACAGTTGCCCCCGGTGCTTGAGCCCTTTTGGCAAGCGAGAATGGTTGGAATATTAGTCAGCAGGTGTTGTGTTGCCTCCTTGAACAAGCTTGAGACGACCTCTCCATTGTGTTTCCTTGGTTATGCCGTGCGTTGTTCGACGTTTGATGTTTCGTGTTTAGCACCACGCTTGACTGCCTTAAGAAGCTCCCCAGCACGCAGAACTGAATTCAGTTCCTGAAGAAACTCCCAGCATAGAGCGAATTTCAGACATAATGCAGAACAACATAAGCACGGTACAACCCGAAAACAGATTGGAGAGCTATGCAGTACAACCACGATAACCTACGCAGCAGCCTGACGCACATACTCGGGCTAATGGGCTTTGCCATGCTCCATGGTTACCTGGGTAAGTTAAAGAAAGGTCCAGCGATGCTCTGTACTTGGCTACACGGAGGGCTTTTTTATTTGCGTTAGGGGTAGGATAAGTGCTTCCTTGTAAGTGCATGGTCTGGCGGCGCTAAGTGTGCCTTTGTGATGTAAGTTTTACATTTGAATGGGAACGGGTGTGGGGTGTATTCTGGGTTTTGGATCTTAAACGAAACAAAACGACGTATACCTTGGACCCCCGCGCCGCCCGCCAAGGCAGTTAATTTAGTCAGCATTTATATTATTTTAGTCGTAGTCTTAATATATTCCAACAACATCCTGTGGAATTTTACTCAAGTGTTTTTTTTCTCGCCTGCGGATTTTCATTTAGTCATTCCCTTAGCCTAGTCGATGAAAGCAGTCAAATTTTTAGTCCGCCCATTCTCATGAAATGTTCGTGGCGAGGGCTGCGGAATTTTTCTCCCCGTCCCCAATACCGATATTGTTAGGTCAGCCAAAGAGGGCATTAACATGCATATATATTCTATTGGTCTTTCGGTAAAGCCACATGGCTTTACCGAAAGACCCATAGAATATGTATTCCTGCAGTCACGAAAGCTTTAAGTCATATATATTTGCCATATTTGGTCTTCCTCGGTGAACTGCAATATAAATGATCTCAACCTGCACCTTCATTGACTCATGTTAAGTTAGACTCTTAATAGTCGCCCACCTTTATCGGTGGTAGGCGGTCGTAGTCACACATCGCACTGAATAACTTTCGCCCCCTCGTAGTCATCGGCCGGCCAAAACAAAAACGTGCTCCGTCGACGACTATTTTCGGCACTCGTTTCGTTGATGAAATGAACACCGCTCTTTTTGAGGTTTTGGTCAGATTTGTGCCCGGCGATACGGATCCCCATTTCAGTTCAGGATGTCGGGCGACCGGTTGAAAACAACGGGATTTCTGAACGTTTCCAAGGATACACACATTTTTCACATTGTTCAGATGACTGGCGAAATATTAAAAAACATGGCGAGGCGTGTCTGCGGGTTTAATTTACTGCACTTGTTTTATCCGTCATGGAAATAAATGCGGTGTGTGTGCAGGTATAATCGAAATTTTCTTTTAACAATTACCGAAATGAGACCGACGTGAAGTAACTAAATTGAGTTGTGGTGAGGGGGGGCCCCATTTGAGGCTTAGTATTTTAACGTGCGACGAGAAAGTATTCCATAGCCAATTTGTTTCTTATGAGATTTTTCCCCAGAGTTCAAGTTTTGACCTTTGTTTGAAATTAATAGGCTTGTCATATGTGGTAATGTAATTCGGTATGCGTGTCTGCAGCCCCCTGTTAGATGTGCACATAAAATATTTCGACCAGCGAAACATTTTAGTAAGAGAAAAATAAATCCCAGATGTGGTAAATACCAACGATGTTGAGCAAATAGTATTTTTAACTTTGTTCCTCTGAAGCAGCATAAACACCACGGGGCTTCAGACTAAACACTGGAGCTCATTTTTTCGGCCGCAGCAAAAGTTTAGCAAAATGAAAGTGGCTCGTGCATTAGCGCCGTAATCGGAGCGTGGGCTCTGTCCCACTGAGCTGAGCCCCTGACGATGTGATCGAATCGCTCCGCCCCCACACACATGCCCGCTTGGTTAGCAGCACCAGCAGCGGTAGTCACGACAGAGCTATGAAGAGCATGCGTTTTTTTGTTGTTTTTGCCCCGTCTGCTGACTTCTGCGATAGGAAATCCAGTGGGTGGCATCTGGAGGATCGACGTCTTTTCTCGCCTTCTTCTCTTGAAGCTTGCATAAACTTTATCCTAAACAAAAATAAAGCCCGTTCTCGTGAGTCAGTCTGAGTCACGGTAACATTGGCTTAGCTCATCACAAAAAACCCTGAACGGTGCCAGACAGTCTAAGTACTCCTCCAGTAGACCGCAGTGCAAGGCTGGCTGGTGTAGGTGCTGTGCTGCGCAGTGTCGCTCGTCGCGGCATCACATCATCGGCATCGTATCATCGGCATCGTCGCGGAGGTGCCAAACAGGGAGCACTTCAGGGAATCACGCGGGTGAGCTGCGTAGATTATGTTCCGGAGTGCCGATGTTGCGTGGCACCAGTGTATGAGTTGGCACGTTTTTTTGGAGTAGTGTAGTGGGCAAAAATCAGCGCAGTTTTTCAAGCACTGTACACAAGAATCAGAACTGGTATTTGAGATGAGATGAAAAACATTCACAGGCCAACCTTTCAACCAAAGTGCTTTAGAAACTGACATGCTCTTAAGGACCGTCTGATTTATTTTTCCGGCGATATCGATTTGTTTGTATGAGTTCATTAATTAAGTCTGCATTGCATAAAAGGTAGTGGTTACTTGTTGTCGGCGTAGATTAATGATGCAGAATCTACTGCTGAGTCAATGTTCTTGTGAATTACACAGCACGCATGATTTGTTTATGTACTTTACAGCGTTGTGGTAATAAAAAAACACAATCTTATTGTTATTGGAATCGTAACAATAGCTTTAAATAATTGAAATTCCGTTGACAATCCACTGCTGTGTTTGGGTCTCCCCCACGCTGTGAAGGTCATAAGGAGTCTTCTTTTTTCGTATCTTCATTAAGCTGCCCAGTGCAAGTTGATGAAAGTGGTTGGAAGCAAAGTTCAGTTCAGATGTCAGGGGCTACTTACATTACCTGTTGCTTACAATTGAACTCAGGTGACTAGGTTTAAAGTGCTCGTCGCTAACCACTGCTGTCCGAGAGGAGTACGTCCACTGTGGAGATGGAATGGTGAAACCAGCTCGTATATACGTCCTAGGTGGATTCTTACAGCAGGATTCTGGTTAATGGTGACGGCATGGGGACCCCTCCAACCAGCAGTGGATTGATCATGGCTGCTGATGATGATGATGTGGGATTTTTTTATGTAAATCATGAAGGCGATGGCTTCATTGTTGGAACGTTAAATGTCACCGAGCGCGAGCTGAAATCGTTTTCGGTAAGTCACGTGATATTTTGGTTAGCGGTGGTGCAGAAAAAAAATGTACTGACACGGCATTGTGAGTGAGTTCATGTGCAGCGTTTCCCTCTTTTGTTTACTCGGCCAGCGGTTACCACCCAAGGCAGGCCACGGCGCAACACCTTCTGCAACGGGCAGCTCAACGCTTCCCTCCCCCCCTCAGCATTTCCTAGTGCAAGTGCGTTGTGCCTTTCTTTTGTTTATAAAGTAAAAAAGTAAAGGTGCAGCCCTGAAATTTATCGCTGTTGCCGGTGGAGGGATTTTCATTCGAGGGAGTGTAATTTTGAGCCGGATGTAACACGCCAACGAGATGTCTTCGAAGAGGTGGGAGCATCCACACTTGAACCCACGGCATTCGACCTGCCGATTGGACAGCCGCGGTGAGCCCTATTAATACTGCTGTGTGGCTGGAGACGAGGGAGATAAAAAAAACCTGCAGCATTGTTTCAACTGCCGTCCAGGGCGATATAACTGGCGACCTCTGGATTGAAAGTCCAGTGTGGCGCTGCCCATTAGAAGTTGTGTTGCGATGTGGCCTGCCGTGGAGTGTGTTCTGTGCTGGTCTATGGAAAATTTTGTTTTGAGCATGTTATGGTTCAACCCTGCCCCTAGAGATTCGATGAATATTTATGTGTTTTTTTCGTTATTTGCTTGTTTTTACCATCCTGTTGGTCTTATTTCTCATTTTTCCAGTCTGCTGTGCTGGATGGTCATTACGAGGCATGCGATGATTCATCCCCACCCTACCCCCTCCCAGTGATTTGATGAATTTCAACAGTTCAGGGTGATTATTGGATTCAAGTATTGATTCTTATTCGTCACGTTTTTGTCTCTGCAGCATCGTGTGCGTAAGAATGCCTCTTAATTGATAAATTGATGCATCGGTACGCGCCTAATCTGAAACCTGTCAATTGTGGGTGTAACAATTCACCTGCGTGGAAATTCGATCATTTGCCACAATACATTTTTCCGATTTTTATTCTAGAATCGATTCTTTATCTTTTTTGTGGATGCAGTGAATGCAGCGGATGCAAGGGTCACGAGAACCCATTACATACTGAAAGCACTCGCTGAAAAATTCTTGCACGCGATTTTCTGCTTTGAGTTAACAAGCATGATACCTCCTCTGCGTATCGTGATCATTTAAGGAAAATGTGCATGCATCGGGATCATGCATCTTTCGTGAGCTCGACAATCCATATTAATCAGTGAATCGTTACAGCCCCGAATCGTTGCCCGCCTATTCAATATCTTTTTCATGTTAGTCGTTGCGGTGGGGGGCGGGGGGCCGGTGGGGTGGGTGCTGTGTAAGCAGGGATGCAGCCCTCGTGAGGAGTGACGGCGCAGTGCGTGCTGTTTCCATGGCTCTCCCGCTTTTGTCACTTCGCTCGTAAGCCCCGTCCAGCGGCAGCTCTGGCAAACAACGTGCGCGGTTGGTGGTGGACGCTCTGGGTGCGTTGTAGCCACCTCGGCGACCCCTAGCTGCTTTTGCCGCGCGAACCGTCGTTCCCGACCACGCTCCGACCGTTGCCTTGCCGAGATCTACAGATCGGCGTGGCCCAAACGCGATTAATTCCATTATGCGTCTGGGTATTTAAAAAATATATATATTACGTTTGCTCAGTACATCCGCCAAGAAGCCTGTAATGCAGTGGCCATGGACTAAAAATAAATGAAGTACTTTTTAGCGGAGCCCGCTGTTCCAGCGTGATCAGTGCCCTCTGACTACAGAGGGGATGTGTAAGAACCTTACAGCCAGAGCAGAGCGGCTAAAGCACTCTCTCGCGACTTGAACCAGACGTGCGCGCAGGGTGGAGCCCATTCAGGGTGTCTATAGCAGGTCGTGGTGGTGCATCCGCTGCCTGGACGTAAAGCTATGGCAGAGAACACTTAGGGCCATGGGCCAGAGCAGAAATTGGTACCCATATAAGGTTGCAAGACTATTATTAAATGGACATCACATTAATAAATATGTTGGAACCATTAACGTTATGACAACTCGAGTGGTACCGACAAGTGAAATATCTGCTCTGCGCTCATGAAATAACTGGCTATAGCACTCTCCCACAACTATATTTGCCACCTGTCCCAGCAGAGTTTTCCCAGGATGTCCGCTTTTGAATTTGCTGTCCTGGGAATTGTGCAAATCTTCTTGGAATAGTAAAAGTCCTGGTTTTTCGTCATCGTATTAATACAGCACTCAAGACAATGCATACACATTTAGTTCTCCCTCTTCCGGTCTGGAGAGATATTCCTCTAACCCTGATATTGTCCCGCTTATTCGTGTCTGTCAAGTGGCCACTTTGCTGGCAACCTCAACCAGACATCCAAACGGGGCAGAGCATCTTCAAAATGTCTCTAGCAGGGGGTGGTGATGCTTTCCCACCTGTTTTAAAAGATAAGACATTTTCCACCTGTTTTGTCATTGTCGTCATAAATATTTACACGAACAAAACATACAACTGATATTCGCCAAAACATCTCAATTCAGGAAAATAACCTGTAGCTCGCTCAATTGGATCTACGCACATCAACATCGCTCCCTACTGTCAAAACATGTCAGGACTTTCTTGACAACAGTCTTCAGAATCAGTTCGGCTTTCTCGGGGATACAAGCTTAACAATAATGTCCATACATTTTTATTTAAAGCATTCGTAACTGCAGGGATTCATATTCTTGGTTCTTTCGGTAAGTCACGTAGAAGGAAAATAATACAAATATAAAACAATAAAATTCTCACGACGTTTCGACTGCAACACAAGCACTCATCATCAGGTGTGAAATCTAAAGCAAGATTTACCGAAAGAACCCAGAATAATAATATCCATCTCTATGCTCACTTACATTCTGGAGAGCATTAGTACTTACACTAAGGCTTATAGCTTCATTCCTCCTCATTTCCATTCGACATAGCCGCAACATTGTTGCGTCGCTCCTCGGAATTCCGATCTCTCATCTCTGCTGCAACAGAGAAAGCACTCTTATACTCTTCATTGCCGAGTGGCCACTGCTGTGTATCATGTCACGGGCACTGGTGGTATTCGTGTCAATGTTATTTTCTGTCAAAGAGTATGAAATATCAACTGCGAGAATATGCTTTCCCCTTTTCTCTGGCAAGTCCCGTCATGGCAGCTTTCATTTTACCGTGGTCACTCGGCTTATCGTCTGAAGTTGTGCGATCGAGGGGCTGACTGCCTTGCCGATGTGACCACATGGTATCAGAGTATCAGGGCGGAGCAGGCAGGGAAAATCATGGTCTTGTTTTTCCCCAAAATCTGGTGTACTGGCTCCCTGAACCCTTTTGGTGATTTCCCGATACAGCCTGTGTCACTCTTTACTGCAACAGCCTCGTTTTCACGAGAGTGAACCGAGAAGAGATCATTATCGGCGCTTAATTAGAAAAATGTTGTGTAATTCACAAATTCTAAAAAGCCACGGGAAGGGTTCATTTGTGCTTTTCATTCATGGAAAGTTTGCATCAGGCACACGGCTTAATTTTTATACAAAAAAAACCACTTGGTCATGAACAAAACAGAAGTTCATAGCCGCAAAATTGCAAGCTGGCACGCGGGACTTCGAGACAAAAGCACTTTCGACCACCGCCTCTCAGCCGGTGTGTATATCCGTCTTTTCTCTCGCTGTAATTAGTCATAAGCTGCTAAGAATGGTATTTTTATAAAAATTTCATAATTTTTGGCGCGGTGTCACAAGCGAGCAATCGCGTGTTTGCCGCTCGTTGCAGCGATTCAAGCACCAGTGGCTGCCCCGGTTAATGCTGCGTGTGCTTTAACAACTCTTGGCTTTTCCCTCCTGCCATACCAAAGGAGAAGAAGAAGTTGAACTTTAAATACACGCTGTCTGTGTGCCACGTCATGGTCCAAATTTTATCAATTACTCACAAATTACTGATTTGGGAGAAAACTACAACGACATCGACCCCCCCCCCCTATTGGCAGACTATTGCCCATTTGCAGGCTGGTGCTGTTCCACACGGCGATAGCTGTCGCTGGGGGTCCCCTTGGATAGACTGTAGCTGGGCATTGCGATGGTTGGGATGAGACGTGATGTAAGGCGCTTTGAGTTGTGAAAGCAGAAACCAAATGAATTGTGGTGGGTTTTTTTTGGCATGATATCATCAACTCACTCCACTTGAAAATCCAGTTTAATCCCAACGCAGTGTGTAAGTGGTATGGGTCTAAATGTTAGTCTACCGGTCTCTGTGTTTGGCATTGAGTCTCTGTGGGTCATCATTAACTGGATTGAGACCATCAACTAACTATACATGAGTACCTCGTTTAATTACAGATCATTCTATGTAAGTCGATGGGTCCTCAATTTGAGTTTGTGGGTCTCTAGTCGAGTTCTCAGTGACCGGCTGAGACCATAAACTAACTACATTGGAGAAACCGGTTTCATCACAGTTGGCTGAAATCTATATTCGAACTTAGGTTCTCTGGGGTGCCGCACTGACGTCTGAGCCACACGATCGTCTGCTGGAAGAATCTTAAGGGTGCGCCGTAGTGGCAAGACGTTAACTACCTCGCCTTGTATGCAGGAGGTCGTGGGTTCAATCCTGACCCTGACGCCTGTATATTTGGAGTGTGCATGTCTCTCTCCCCGTGGTCGCGTGGATTTTTGTCCGGGTCCTCTGGTTTTTCCCTCCACATTCAGAAACATACGTTTAGATTATTTCGCTGCTGTTTTACTTTCCAGATAGGCCACTTCGTTGAGCTATCATTTGTGGCCAGGTCGTGTCTGAAAACGAGCTATATAGCTCAGTGGGCCTTATCACTTAAAATAAAAATAGTTTAATTTTAGTTTAACACCTGAAGTGCAGATCTCTCACAAAAGCTGTGGTGTCACGAGGAGGGAACAGGGATGAGTGCTCGCTGGCTGAGGGGTGATTTGAACTGCTCGGTGGCGCGAGGGAAAACACGCAAACACGCTTCCGCAAGCCCAGCTATTTTTGTCCATTTAGCGTGTGGGTGCGTGCACTTGAAAAACATGGTGGCGTTGGGGGGTTTAAAAAAAATCATAAAATGTATTGACAATGAAATAAGGGTAAATGTTAAACTGCTGCACTACCGCGTGGGGAGAGGTAATATCGTGGGGAGCGCATTGCGCTATGGACATGGCGACCGAGTTCGATTCCCGCTCACGGCTAACACCAGTGACGATTATCTGAACCGGTCATGGGCCTCCCCTCAGTCAACTCAGCCTCAAAAGAGTACCTAATGCAATGTCTAACATCGCCACTAGGGAGACAAAGGTTGCCGGGCATTCGTAGGTGCTCGCTAACAGCACTTGCCCCGGCAGTCTGTTAAGGCTACACGGGGGATCTTTGTCTTTATGTTGAACCGCCGCCGGGCTCGTAGGTCTGGAGCTCCTTTGATAGGAATAATGTAGCCTCCACCCCGCAGCCCCAGAGTGGACAAATAGACTCAAATTAACTTCATCGCATTCACCATTTCCACGCCTCTAAATGTTTACATTTTATATAAAATGTGACGTTTTGGGGAATGGCCCTCCTCTGAAATGTCACCAATTTTTTTTTTAAATCCAAGTCGGCGGCATTGACGATTACGTTGAGTTCTCGTTCTATTTGTGTGTCACTGCCAGCGAGCTTTTGACAAGCAATGTGTTCATATACAGACGCATTGAATGAGTGAGCCGGATCGAGATAATGCGTCGACAAGACAATGGGGTGTGGTGGGGGATTTCTCTTCCTCTTATCTTGTCACGGCGGAAAGCGTCGTCGGTCCGTATGTCCCAACCGAAGTGAATATTTAAACAGCGGTTGCTTGTTGTAACTATGGGCGAGTTCAGAGCAATCGTGCAAGTAGTGCAGCAGGTTTAAAGATTTTGAGAAAGTTGTAATCGCTCAAAATCCCCCCCCCCCCAGAAATGATATCCAGGAGCCCACAATAATCACGTCGCAACATGCCAACGGTACTTGACTTTAAACAATAACCACGGGTGTCACAACAGCACTCCTCGCACAGCAGGAATCTATGATTCACGCACGTTTACAACAAGATATTCTACACAAAGAGAGTGGTATTTTCAAAGTGGAGTGATTTTCGTTTTCTACAGCCTCCCAAGATCCCTTCCCGCTTTAGCCTTCACAGGCTGTCGGGGCAAAGTGATGTTCGCGAGTAGCTGTGAAGGCCGCCACGGTACACGAGGGGGAGGGTGGCCAGCACCACACCCGACCGCCTTTGTCTCCCCAGTGCTGATGTTTACAAAGGTCCTCATTTGAGGCTGAGTCGACTTTGGGGAGGCTCAGGACCAGTTCAGATTATTGTCACTGGTATTGGCCGTGAGCGGGAATGGAACTCGCGTCGACAGGTTCGTAGCGCTAACCCGTTACACGACCACTCCCCTGGCTCTCCACACACGAGCACACACACGGTGGGATCTTGTTGCTCCGTCCACGCACAGTCTCTCAGCCCCTGAGATCCGCTCGGCGCGGCCTGATTACGCCTCCTCGAGTCGACTCGACCCACACGGACCCACTCGTCATTGTGCGTGTCCTGTCTGCAGACTCCTGAAGGGCTGAAATGTAACAGAAGATGTTTTCGTCGCGTATCCTGCATGTGGTTATTATTCACGCACTGAGACCTGAAATGAGAGTAATGCTGTAAGACGACGTCCTGTCTCACTCAAGTAACTATAACTATTATTATTTTTACAGATAAAGCCCACTGAGCTATATATTTCGTTTTCAGAAGCGACCCGGCCGCAAATAACAGCTCAACAAAGTGGCTTATTACATGGAAATTTATAGCAGCCAAATACTCTAAATGCGTGTTGATTTAAAATGTCGAGGGAAACCCGCAGGAACCTGGAGAAAAATCCACGTGCAAAATATCCAGGCATCAGGGTCGGAATTGAACCCATGACCTCCTGCATACCAGGCGAGGGAGTTAACATCTCGCCACCACGACGCCACTCATCCAGCCTTTGATTGACAAGTTTCAGTTTTCAGCTTCCATCACCCATGCATAATGTGGGCTCTGATTTATTTTGTAAAAAAAAGACTCCACACTTTCCCTCCCTCTCTGAGCCTGACTTGGGCAGCCCCCCCCACCACCCTTGTTTGCATTTACATCTGCCCCTGTTGACTCTTTAGATTAGCTTTTTACTCCATTGCAAATCCCTCACTTTGGGGTTATCTCAGTTCAAAGCTCTCGTCAACGGGAGCCATCAAATTCAATCACAATTTCTGTCCAGCAAGAAGAGAGATGGCTTTTTATAATTTGACATCACATTTTACATACATTTCCTCGCACGGCAATCACATGTCGCCAGTTTTGGGCTATCTCAAAATACACTTTGAATTCCGCAGCGCGTTTGTCGTAAACACACCAGATGAGTGTGTGCGTGCACGCGCTGTGTATGTGTGCGTGCACGCGCTGTGTATGTGTGCGTGCACGCGCTGTGTGTGTGTGTGTCTGTTACGTTTGTGGTCGCTGCAAAGCGTGGGCTTCCTCTGGTGGCTTCGCACGTGGGAGTTGAGAGGCCACCATGTAAGGGGGTCCGGTCCCACTACCCTCCCCACGGAGCCCTGCTCTAGGACCATTATGTACACGCATCTTCGCTGGTCAAGCCTTATCCCTCCTGCGTAGAGAAACACGTTGACGCGACGGCTCTCTCGCTGTACCGGCGGCAAGAGTTCGTGCCGGAGCTAACGAGCGAACAAATAAACACTTAAATAAACTACGTTGTGTCTGCCAGGAACATAATAGCCGCATGGGTAAGTTGCCATACATCCTGGTGCCAAGAAGTATCAGAATATTTATACTGGAGGAATCCGATGAGCTATGAAGCTTTTTTCACAGATGTCAAGGAAGTAAGAGGTGGAGGTGCAGCACTACTGTTACCTGTTCACTCAACTAAAACGAAGCAATTTTTTATTTAACCAGGTAAGGCCCACTGAGCTATGTAGCTATTTTTCAGAAGCGACCTGGTCACAAATTATAGCTCAACGAAGTGGGCTTATCACGTGGACATTTAGCGCAGCCAAATAGTTTACACTCGTGATGATTCTAAATGTGGATGGAAAGACCGGAGGACCTGGAGAAAAATCCACACGACCACGGGGCGGGGGAGAGACACGCAAACTCCAAATATACAGGCGTCAGGGTCGGGATTGAACACACGACATCCTGTATGCCAGGCAAGGTATAATCCACCGCAGGCGACCTGCCAATCGTCCAAATGTGCTGGCTGGTAATAGTGCGGTTTTAAGAAACTTGCACCATTATTTCAACTTTTGAACCGGCGACCGATAGATTGCAATTCCAATATGCTCGCCATTACACCACGACAGGAACCCCCCCCATACTGCTCGAAAGTAATTTCTCATTTAATTAGATTTATGCAATCACACTTTGTGCGATGGGGCAGTTGGCATCATGGTTTCGGTTTAACATTGCATTTTTACCATTCATCTTGACGGTTCATTTGCTTTCAGGCTTCTGGGGCCAAATTTGTAAGAATGACTCCTACACAGCGTTGAGATATCAGCACTGGCTGGTTGATAGTTCCCTTTCTAGCGGTCTTGTGTGTTCACGGTGACAGCCTTGCGTTGTTTCCCTCTCATAAATTTGGCCAAAGATTCACGTGCGGAGTTGTTTCCATTTCCGCGTTGTCGGGGTTCCTTTGCCAACAAATAGGATTGCATTTCTAGAGATGGCCCCAAATTATGGTGTGGTCACAAAGCCACGTGGACACACTGCCTACTGTTTTAGTTGTAAACCCGTTAATGTTTGGCTCTGTCTGTCCGTGGGGGTTGCTACGCAGTTAATCATTGGCCCCGTTTACACAGCAGATAACCCATCACAAACATTTTCACTGAGCCTACTTAAACATTAATTCTAGATTTGAAGCTTATGAATCCTACTTAAACATAACTGCGATTGTTTTTTTTTGCACTGCATGACAACAATGGTTTCATTATTAACTGCTCCTCACTCGTTGGGGCTCTTGGACTCAAAGCCCGCGTGACAGCAAATTTGCAAGTAAGAATCGATTACTTTTAATCAGAAATTAAAGCAGACGGTGCGTTATATACATCTTCACCTCCACTCTACTTGAGTCAGCGATTTCAAAAGTTGAAACAGCCTAATTTTACACTTGTTTAGCATTACATTTCGATTTAAAGCTTTCGTGACTGCAGGGATTCATCTTCTTGGTTCTTTCGGTAAAGTCACGTAGAATTGTCCGCGTGTTAGATTCCACGCCGCCTCTCGTCGCCCTGCGTGTGGACATGGCGTCGGTGCGAATGCGATTCCACACACGTGGAGCGCCACGCGAACTTTGAAGCGGAGTGAGGTGTGGCACCGCCTGCCTCGACTGCACGTAATGACATCCATTTTTCTCCGCAAACCCCGAGGGGTTTCCTCCTGACACAATCGCCTCCCACCCCCAAGCGGTCTCCCTCTCTCTCGACAGCAGCTCTCAATCAGCTGCAGCCAGGAAGCGCCGTGACTGTCATCTTCGTCTCGCTCCCCTCCTCCAGGTGCTCTCGCACAGAGAGAACCTGGCGGGCAGGGTCAACCGGAGATTGAATGTGTACTGGACATCAGTAAAAAAGAGCTTTATAGCTCATCGGATTCCTCCAGTGTAAATCAATATTCTCATAAAGCTCTTTTTCACGGATGTCCAGTCAGGGCGGGTCAGAATGTTACAACAACAACAAATGATACAAAAACAGGATAGCAGTGCAAATTATAGTCAAGGTAAAAAATCACTATATATGCAAATAAAACTAAACTATGTTTTTTTTAAAATCTTTTATATAACCCATGGTCACATGGAACACTTTACAAGCCACTTTGCACAGTTTTTATTGGATCATCTCCCCACAGAAGGCGGTACAATTTACTTAACACTTCATGCTTTTCATCCTCCGCAATCCACCTCCTGTCAACAAAATTACATTTCGTCTGTTATCAAGTCGAACCGTGACACCACATTACCATAGGATCGCGAGCATGGTGAGAGCTTCTCTGGAACGCTTTTTACTGGTAGGAACCTCCTGGTTCCACCAGCCCACAGGGTATTATTGTGTCCGTCCATCGTGCAGGGAGGGGCTGGGTGGGGAGGGGCTGGGGTGGGGAGGGGCTGGTCACCTCGTGGTGCCCTTATAAAACTCAACGTTTAATCTACTCACGCCGGCTTGTGCCCACCCTCACAGTCGGGCATATTTGCGAAATACACCACGCCGCCGTTGACCCTGGCCATTGACCGAGCAACCCAACGTTCCTACCAGCTCCCTCCGCAGGAAGTGGTTAGCGCAGGCCCTTCCCGTCAGCAGTGGTATGAGTAAGCATTTGCAGGGCTGAACCATCCAAACTGTCTTAGTGGAAGACAGATTGGATGTTACATAGTGTCTAAATGTAATCGCATCTCAAGATGTTGTGCAGACACAAGGAAGACGTGTTTATATTTTATAGAGATAATAACTCTGTCAAGTTTTTAAGTCCCGCGCGAGAGTTGACTCAGCCCTATACCTAAGCCGGGGGGGGGGCAGTAAAGTGAATATCACTTTGTAGGGCAAGCCCAGCAGTGGCTGTTGTATGGAGAGACTCATCCTCACAATCGAAACTTGGAATTTCCCGAGCTGGCTCTGGGGCTTTTTGCCGAGGAGGTCGCAGCCTGCGCAATTGAGCAGCAGGAAACCGCTCCGTTTTGTTATCGTTGCCGTTAGATATTTCCTTTGCTCCAAATCTCAGCGGTGGCCATCAGGGGCAGCGCGCAGCGGAGAAGCAGGGGGAGAGACGCATGCGTCCCACGTAGCCATCAGGAGACAAACGTAATGAACCCCGAGCGTGCGGCATTGCGAGGCAACATTAATAAAATATTATTGATGTACGAAATCAACCCCAGCCCCGCCGCTCGGGCAGAGCGCGGCGATTCACTTTCCACAATCCATTAAGTACCTGTCAAAATATGTACATTGGCCACCGAGCAAGGGGGCATTTTACCGTGCGTGAGTGACTGCCCCGAGCCTTTGTGTGATTCATTGCCCTGTACGATGCGATCCGTCGCCTGATGGAAGCGTTGCCACGTTGTTTACATCGAGTACTCGAAATGGTTTTCCCACCACCAGATGATTGAATGGCAGCCGTCGCTTTCACGTTGAGCCACTTTTATGGCAGGTGGGACCGCAAGTCGCTGTTTTTGACGCTGTCTAGCACGGGGCGAAAGGCCTTCATGCATGAGCTCCGCCCGTCTGTAACAAGGGGGCACGATAACCTTCTGAAAGATGATCCAGTGTGAACGAACCCGTAACATAAGGTTAGATCACTGTTATTGAAAACCGGCTGAATTGATTAAAGTGTTTCTCAAAACTTTAGAGACTAAACACCAGAATGAAAAAGGCAATAAATATGCAAACACATTTTGCCCTGACAGCTTCCCATCGCTTTCCAAACTGCTCAGTAAGACAACGCATGTTGGAAAGCGTTGCATGAGCAAATCCGTACGCTTGATATGATATTTCCTTACGTGTTTACCCACGTGATGATTCACACTCTTCAATTACCATGTTTAACCATGATTAATTATACTGCGTATATTTTGCTGACTTTTAAGGCAGTCTAAACAAAACAAAAGACAGCTTTCGGGCCTTCCCTGGCACTTTGCTGGTGCTGGGACTCTCGGCTGAGCGTCCGTGTCCCCTACTGTGCACGTCTGGGTCACTGTTGTGTCCGTACGGCGGTCGTGTTTAGTTTTTCTCTTTTTTATAAGCTTTCATTTAACTCAATCTGTCTATTGTTGTCGTTGTTGTATCCTCAAATCTTGTAACTCAATTTTAACCCACTTCCCAATGTGGTATCGACTGCAAACTTGGTATACTTATGTCATACTGATGACAATACTATATTCTATCATTAAAAATATTCAATTTTTAAAATAATGTTTTATATGTTATGCTTCGGCTTCGGTCTAACTGTCCACGCTCAACTGACGTTGGCTGTAATTGGCCACGGTCCCTTACGTTATGACAAGCTTCGGGCCCACTTCCTGGAGTCGTGGAGTTCTTCCACTACTCGTACATTTCATAAGAACGTATTTTTAAATATTACTTATTTACACCTCTCTCGCTTCCCCTATTCGTGCCCCGATGTGCTTTGTTCTCTTCCGGTGTGTTTTGCGAGTCGCGTCGCGATGCCGTGGCGTTTTTTTGCTTAAGAGACACACAAGTCCATATCTTCCCACCTGGCAGCGATTTCATTGTTACGATGATTCGGGGTTGCGATTTGTACTTGGGAACGTTTGTTGCCTTGTTTTTTTCCCCCATCTCGTTTAATTTCCTGTTTTTGTTGTCTCGTGTGCTAAAGTTGTATCGCATCTGTTAGCCTAAATGTAACATTGGTATATAGCGTCTCATTTAAACTCTTATTGTTTGTCTCTTAACTGTGATTCTTAAATATGTCATTGTTAGTGTTAATCTTAGGTTTGAAACACTTAGTCTGTGCTGTCCTGTGGACTGGGATAAAAGTCGTGGGCTAAGTTGTGCCCAATCCTGGCCAGCTGACTCAGAAATTTAGATAACTAACTGATTTATATGTTGTACAAATTACAAGTGATTAATTCTCACGAGCATGATTCGAAGCACTTGTTGAGTGCGTACGAATGTAGTTTTAATCGGTGAATTGATGCAGTCCCAGTGGTTTTCACCAAAAAATCTTCGAGGAACATTTTTCTGTGGAAGTTCCGTCTTTCACAATCATCCCCCGAAATCGAACAGCTTTCGACAGTGCGATCGTAGAACTATTTTCTCTTACATATTTAATATGTCACACACATAAACCTAAAATCCGCTTCAACAGCACCTGCATTTTTTAGCACCACCTTTGTTTATTACATTTTCATTTTTATCGCCTTCGTTTGGATGGGTTTTAACCTTCACCAAAACATTTGTCCTGCCTTCTTTTTTTTAGCAATAGCAAATATATAAAAAGCCTAAAAAAATGTTAAGTAAATATTTGACGAAGAATTTGAAACGTCCGATTGTGGCTTTGTACAGTTTCAGCCGATTGTTCAGATGCCGTTCAATGCAGTGGATTCGTCATTTTATTCGTATTATTCGTAATATTATTCTTTCCCGTCAATTTGTGTTGTTATCTGTATCGATTTTGATTTCTGTGTACAAGCTGTGAGCCCACGCTGGCGCTCAAATTACACCCCTGTACCAAAAGAAAAAGGCACGGCAATAATAATCTGAACGGTAAACGAAACCTAATAATACTGGGTTTCCTAGGAGCGTTTACATTATCGCCCGAAGGATTTTGTGACCCAACCTTTGGAACCCTGGAGAGTCGATAGATATTTTAAAATTGAGATTGAGTTTTTTGTTAAGCGCACAATTTTTTTTTTTCGACAAGGCCACTTTGACAATGCACCACCAGTACCACCACCACCATCACCACTACCACCATCACCACCACCGTTTGCATCACCGCCACCAGCACCGCAAGCACCGCCCCCGCCATCATCATCACCGACAGCATCGCCACTATCAGCAGCAGTACCACCAGCGCCATCGCTAGCACCTCCAGCACCAATACTGCCAGCTGCACCACCACCACTGTCTGTACCAGCACCACCAACAACCATCCCACCAGCAGCATCACATCCTCCACCACTAGCACCAAAAGCACCAATGCTCTATCATAGTAAGCTCCATTCATCCATTATTTTTGAACTTTATGCATTGTTGTTTGAATTTTCTTTAGCACGTGGTAACTATATTGTTTTGCCTGGCACAGGCCTCCCTTCAAAAAGAGACTTTCAGCCATAGTGAGCTGCCCTGTGCATGTATGCACATTCTACTGCTGGATGAGCATCTCTCCACACTGTATGGCTCGTGGGGGGCTTTTTGACCGTACATCACCACACTGGTCAGTGCGGCTTGGTGAGGGGTGGTCATCATTTCTCGTATCGCTCGCGACGGATGTAATCCAAGGCTGCGAATCAAAAACTCAGGTCACTGGGTTCACGGAGCGGTGCAATAACCACTTTGCCACTAGGCCACCTCAAAATGGGTGTGCAGTTGCTATATTTAGGTTAATGAGTGGAAAAGACCATTCAGATAGAGAAGCGGTAGTGTAACGTGGTTGGCATAGGCCCTGGTGCAAGAAATGGAAAGGGGGGGGGATCCCTTGTTGAATTCCTTCCTCTCATCATAGCCCGGAAACTGGGGCCCGCCCTGGGCCTTGGTCCCCAGTGCAGGTGCACCACCGGCACACCCAGTGACTACGCCACTGCAGATGAGACGGGGAAAAAAAACGAGCCGAAAAAATAACCGCCACTCGAAAGAAATCGCGACCTCGAATTATGAAAATGTAATCGAATCGTTAGAGAGCCGCTGCATCGTTAAGAACCCCAAATTCAAGTTGGTGCTTGCCCTCCCCCACCACCGCCATCACAATGCGGGGAGCTTAAGAGGACGTCCAAAAACGGCAGTGACATGCACGCTTTAGCGTCGTTGGGTTGTGTCGCCGCCGAGTGTGTGGTAGCCAGCAGTAAATAAATAATGGTGCGGACCGGACAGGAAAAGCACTGCTGCCACACACCACCGAGAAGTGTAGCTCGGTTCCCCGGAACATAGGAAATGACCCCACGCGCTCACACACCAGCGTGCGCTTTTTTTGCTTCTGCTTCGTGTAGCCATCACCGAATC
The DNA here is from genome assembly GCF_965212315.1 of Lampetra planeri. Lineage (NCBI taxonomy): Eukaryota > Metazoa > Chordata > Hyperoartia > Petromyzontiformes > Petromyzontidae > Lampetra > Lampetra planeri. The sequence continues at coordinate 11,785,717 of NC_136127.1, read as the reverse complement.
CCGAGTAACACGCGCCAATTAAATTAGAGGTGGCTGGGTGGCTCGCAGGTCAGAGCCCTGAGCTGTCGTCGCTGAGATCCCGGGTTTCGAATCCAGATCGGGACCGGCTTACAGTTTCAAGTTTGTTTTATTTAGCCATCTGAGAGCTCACGAGGCAGCATATTTCCACTTGCAAGAGAAGCCTGGGTCACCAGAAGTACAAAAGCCATGACTTAAAATACAATTACAACGATGAGGCGTTAAAAAATAAATCGAAAACATACATCATACATTAATATTGAATTAAATGCATTTCATGTGATGGAAGTTAGCTTTCACAGTTGTGGTAAGTTGACGGCCTCAAACGTGTCACCAATGACTACACACCCAAAAACAAACACATTACCATTTGGTTCTGCACTTTGGCTAAATTCCAGCTCCGAGTATTAAACGTCGGTTTGACTGTCATGCGACGGACATCATCATATGTAAAATGTGAATAAAGGACGCCTACAACTTCGAGTAGCTTTATGCTGGGGGGCAAAGGGCCCTAGCCGCTGGCGCTAGACCGGGTGGCTGGTTGGGCCTGGGGCCGGTGTGGTTTGTGCCTCCAATGAAAGGGAGACGGAAAAAGGCAGGCGTTTTGGGGAAGGCGGTGGAGGGCGACTCGCGTCATCTCACGAAGCTGAGGATTCATTTTTTTTATTGTAGGACCCCTGTTTAAGGACCCCAGGCCAAACAGGAAGAAGAAGAATAAGAAATTGCCACTTGACATTGACTTGGCACGGAGCCACGGGGAAGTGAAACAAGAGCACGTTTGCGTGTCTTTGCAGCAAAAGTAAATCGCTGTAAAGAGATGTCTGCTCACGCGAAGTGCCCTTTACCACAATATTAATTACAGACACAGGAGAGAGCGGGCATTCCTCGTACCACTGCGTACAAAGGTGTGTCCGTCTGGTACCCGGCTGGGTTGTCTGGTGTTCATTTACCGTCATAGTTTTGCCGTATGTTTTTTTTTACGTTATCTTGCCGGCGAGTCAATGGGTGGCGACTGCTCACTACGCCTGTCGTGTCTAACACACAACCAACATACATGCATTGGGCATGCGACGATCCACCACCACCACCTGGCGATGGTCGTGATTCATGGTCACGATTCTCTTTAAGAATAGAAGCTTTTTTTATCATCTCATTTTTACCATTCCGTTTGTACTTTGTCGTTTGTTCCATCTCTTTAGAAGTCACGCGAGCCAAAGTGTAATGTCCGGCACGTAGTTTGTGTGAATGGTAAATAATCGATTGTTACACGGACAATCCGATGTGCCGATGGATTTGACACATGAGTCAATATATTCCTTTCCTCACTCGGTCAAATCTACGGTAAAGGAATTAGAGCGTGGGACACGGAAACCTGATACCCACAAAGTTTCGCGGGAGTCTAGCAATGGGTTTTTATGGTTCGTACGCATTTTTCTTACACAGCAGGCCAGGGTGTGATACACGAAAGAGCCAGTGTCATCGCCACGTCTCGTATTTGATAATTTGATTTACCACGGGGGATGTGACACGGCCCAGCGGGGGAGCACCTTTCGCCGCTCGTTTCAGAGGTTCGCAGTTTCTAATCCAGCGGCCGCCCTAATCAATTCTGCCGGTGTCGCAACCGCAGTAACACTACGCGCCATCTGCTTCACGGTTAGGTAGGCCACTGAGTGCCGGCATCTATCGGGGTCCAAATTTGCCTTATTCGATAATTACCCCGCAAATCACTCAATTTGCATTGTACATTGCAGTCACTTTCCCCTGCTGGCCGACTAAAGCCTGTGGTCATTGTTGCGTATGGTGCCACGCTGGTCCCTCTTGAGTTCTCGCCTGATAGATGACTATAAACTCGAAACTTGTTTGATCTTATTATTACAATTCCGTTCCTGTGGAGTAGCCACATGTGACCTCCATTTCATCTCAAATCAACCACAATACGAATTGATTTCAGTACTCGGGCATTGAAAAAAACAAGCGGTCGCTTGTGGACGCGTTTTCTAAGCTGGAAAGGATCTGCACAAACCACACAATGCAACGTGGATTCATGTCACCAGGCCCAAATGCGACCGCATCTCACGACACTTTACAGAAACATGCATTGAGATTATGTCGATTATTTTGCTGCTATAAATTTCCACGTGATAAGCCACTTTGTTGAGCTTTCATTTTGTGGCCGGGTCGCTTCTGAAAAATAGACGCCAGTGGGCTTTACCTGGACATCTGTGAAAAATAACTCTATCGGATTCCTCCAGTCTAAATTAATATTCTGATTCTGAACCTGAACATGTTCATTGTATATACAGGGAGAAAGAGAGAGAGGCAGTAATTTCTAGACAGAAGAGAAGAAGGTCTTGAGCCTGATTCTTAAAAACTAAGGCAGGGAGTCGGCAGCACGGGTGGCTGGGGGAAGGGAGTTGCCGACTGTTTGCAGCATATAAGCATGAGCTACCTGACTCCTTGTGAACACTGAATGGGGGCCTCGACAAAAAGCCTCGGTTGTTGGAGCGGAGAGGGCACGAAAGGGAGTAGAGCAAGATGAGAAGGGAGATCTACGGGAGTGTGCATGGAGGGGAGTTTAGAGTAAGGTGAGAGGGAAGGGGTAGGAGAGTATGAGAAGGGGATAGGTGGGAGAGTGCATGAAGGGCAGTAGGAGTGAGATGAAAGGGGTGAGGTGGGAGAGTGCGTGAAGGGCAGTAGAAGTGAGATGAGAGGAGAGAGGTATGCAGGGGTGAGTCCGTGGAGGATGTGGAAGACAGTAAGTGTGATCTTGAAATCGAGCCAGGCTTGGATTGGGAGCTGGACGCGAGGGATTGGAGGATTGGGGTGATGTGGTCTCGTTTGCGGGTGCGGGTGACGAGTCTGGCAGCGGTATCCTGGATCATATGGATTTTGGAGATGAGGGATTTGGGGAGGTAGTAGTGGAAAGAGCTGCAAGAGTAGCTTTACAATTTGCGTAACGTACAATAACAACTTGCGTAGCTGTGCGTGTGTGTGTGTAACGCAGCATGTGCACACAAAGTGCACCTAGCCTGGCACAACAGCCGTGGTGACGTCGCTTAGTGGCGAAAAGCAATTGTTGTTGATGGAGCATGTGTTTGTATATTTTCATTTCTTTATTAATCATGAACCAAATTGCATGCATGGGATTAATGTTAGCAGTATTTGTGTGTGTGAAAGGTGGTGGCACAGTGGTTATGATCCCAGCAATCTGGATTCATTTCCCGGCCATGGATAATACCATTGGCATGTGATATCTGAAACTGTTCGGGGCCTCCCTTAGGTCAACTTGACCTCAAATGAGTACCTGGTGCAGTCTTTAAACAACATCACAGGGGAGACTTGAGGCAGCTGCGCCTGGTTTTGACCACACTACCCCTTCATGTGCTGTTCAGGCCTTAGTAGGTGCTCGCTAAGAGCACTTGCTCCAACAGTCTCTGTGTGGCAAACACATGAATCGTTGTCTTTGATGTAGTGTATGCATGTGTGAACAAAGGCAGCTTGTGTATTTGTGATATAGCACTTGCATGTGTATTGTCTTTGTCTTGTTATGCATTCTATGTGCTGGTGTGAAATGTGGCTTGTGTATAATATGTAGCATGTGTGTGTGAGTGAGTGTTATGCATTGTACTGCGGGTGTGTGTGAAATGTAGCGTGTATGTAATGTAATATGTGAGAGTTCAAATCGTGGTTGGGGGCCGACTCAGCCCATAATTTCTCCAGCGTTAATAAAATACGTACAACTTTGTGGGGTAGTCAACAGTTGTTTTCCATAAAAAAGGTTTTTTTTGGGTTAGATCGCGGAAATATAAATGGGTCATTAACTCACCACCACCCGACACAGCCGATTAATGAGGTTTGTCATGGAAAGAAAACGTGGCGATTAATTACAACTGCAGCATACCAGTGTGTTGGAGAGTAAATCCAGAACATTTACAATTTGAGTATGATGTTTCGCTGTTAATTACAACCAGCTTCATCAGGCAATTTTTCCAGAATTGTGAAGAAATCCTCCTGTTTCCAGTCCCAAATATAGTAAGGAGATGTTATCACTGTGAGTCTATTAGGTGCGAAGATCAGAGGGGGGTTTTCCGATAGATAAACTTGCCGCAGGACTCAGGGCTGTAGATAGGCGATGGACACCAAAACCTCAATGCTCAATTGAGCAGGAAATCAATTTGACTTTTGAGTGCGTCGTGCGTCACGTGACGCAGCGTGCATGTGCAATGCAGTGTGGCGCATGCATTTGTGGATACGGTGCAGTGCAGGTGCGCACGATAGACACCCTGTGATACGTTCGACGATGTAACTCGTGGCTTTGCGCGCATGGCGATCTCTCGCTGTGCCCCAGGCATTCACATTGCTCGCGTCGGGAACTCTGTTTTACCGTGCCGCTGCTGCTACCACTGCTGCTGCCGCTACCGCTGCCGCTGCTGCTGCTGCCGCTGCTGCTGCCGCTGCTGCCGCTGCTGCTGCTCTGTTCCATGTAGCAGGGAGGCTGGCGACCATGGCACTGTGGAGCCAGGCCCAACAGCTGCAGGGAGACTATCTTCGGCAGATGCAGTCGCTCTACGGGCAGCACTTCCCTATCGAGGTCCGCCACTACGTGTGCCAGTGGGTGGAGCAGCAGAGATGGTGAGGGCACGACCCTGGCACGATCAACATCATCAACATCAGCATCATCGTCAGCTTCGTCAGCATAATCACCATCAGCAGCAGGATTTTATAATATTATCGGGCTTCAATGACGGATGTTCAAATAATACCCACATGGCAACGTGAATTAAATTCCTCGCCGTGGTTGACGTTAGTGGCGAGGCCTACATCCAGCAGCGGATTGACAAAGTGCCGTGCATTATTTTGCATTTTAACCCATTTCTATTCAGCGCACTGCGCTCGGAACTCTGTCTATTTTCCAACCCGCACTGACCAACATGGTGAAGTATGGTTAAACAACAAGTGTGGTTAAACAACCCCATGGTCAATTCAGCATAGGGAGGCCGGTATCGGTGGATTCACACAATACTTGCAGCCACTGAAGACGCTACCATTCACCATAATGTAACAAACAAAAAATGTTTTAATGGAATCACGACTGTTTCGGAAGATTTCCTCGGAATGCTGTAAAAGTGAATAATTTCACCCACAATGCACTGTGAGCTTAAGAATAGATTTCAATCAATTAATCGAATCGGCGTTACACCGATATACTATCCACTCACCCCAATGTTTAACAAAAATATATTGATTCTCAATTTGAATCACTAATCAGCCTCGCGACAATCCATCAAATCTCCATGTGAATGGGGGTGGGTGGGCGGGCTGATCGTTAAACCGATCATCCCCTGATTATGGGAATAGAGGTGGACAGCGAAACCTAACTCCCACCTGCCGCGCGCATGTGCAGGGATGAGGTGGAGGTGGACAACCCTCAAGAGGAGTTCCGCGCCAAGGTGCTGCTCGACAACCTGGTGCAGGAGCTGCACAGGAAGGCCGGCCAGCTCGTGGGTGACGACGTCTTCGTGCTCAAGCTGAAGCTTGATAGCTACGCCACGCAGCTGCAGGTGACACTGTTATTACTGTAGAACACACAGATACGCACGTGACGCTGTTATTACTGTAGAACACACAGATACGCACGTGACGCTGTTATTACTGTAGAACACAGCTGCACGTGACGCTGTTATTACTGTAGAACACACAGATACGCACGTGACGCTGTTATTACTGTAGAACACAGCTGCAGGTGACGCTGTTATTACTGTAGAACACAGCTGCAGGTGACGCTGTTATTACTGTAGAACACAGCTGCACGTGACGCTGTTATTACTGTAGAACACACAGATACGCACGTGGCGCTGTTATTACTGTAGAACACACAGATAGTACACGTGACACTGTTATTACTGTAGAACACAGATGCAGGTGTTGCTGTTATGACTGAAACACCGCTGCAGATGCTGGTGTTACTATATCAGCCATAAAAACCTGTAAAATGCACAACACGTTATATCCCGTCACGTGTTCTTTAAGATATGCGTGTGGTGCCGTATTACAGTTGAGTAACAGTTTTGATTGTCAAGGTATGAAATGCGACCCTATCACCAAACACTTGTAGAACACAGGAGGTAGTGGTAGGGAAACCAGAGCCAAGATGTCACTGCAGACGTCCCCAGTCAAAGGTGGAGGACTCAGGGAATGTTTTAACCCTGGACTTTTAACGGAGGGACAGAGGCAGCAATGTAGACGATTAGTGGGATGGGTTTCTGGACAGTCGCAGGCAGCAGAAGAGACAGGGCAACCCCTCACTGTGAGTTTTGCACGCAGACGTGCCTGCAGCTGCATGTCGACCCACACCACCCAGTCGCAGTCACCGGTGAATATACCCGGACAGCTTGGCTGGGTCAGTGTAGTAGTGGAAACTTAATGGCAGAGAAGAAGGAGCGACCCCTTACAGATTGGATGATCGCTGTGAGTTTTGCCTTGTGGCTGCTGCTGCTGTAGCTTTACTACTGCACCACCCAGTCGCAGCCATCTGTGATTGTATCCCAACAGCGTGGCTTAGTCAATGAAACAGGGTCATGTTAACCGAGCTACACGTGACGAATTCTTGTTAACAACCGCTCCGTGCATGCCTTATATGCAGCCAGAGTTGACCTGACTCCCACACACACTTCCATGTAACTTACAGAGCTATCGGTTACATGGAAGTGTGTGGGAGTGCACAGATTCAGGTGATCGCTAGGCGTGCGTGGTGACGCACACCTGTGCGTTCCAGCGTTCCTAAACCTCGCCGGTTTTTTGAGATGCCCACGAGATGACGGCAGAGCGTGTCGATTGAAACCATCTGTGCGGAGTTTGGAGTGTTACCCCCCCTCGTATGGGCGCCACAGTGGCAGGATGTTAACTACCTCGCCTGGTATACAGGAGGTCGTGGGTTCGATCCTGACCCTGACGCTTGTGTGTTTGGAGTTTCCGTGTCTCTTTTCCCGTGGTCGTGTGGATTTTTGTCCGGGTACTTCAGTTTTTCCCTCCACATTTAGAATCAATATGCATATATGGCTGATGTAAATTTCCAGGTGATAAGCCCCTTTTTTGAGCAATCATTTGTGGCCAGGTCGCTTCTGAAAAAGAGCTACTATCGAGCTCAGTGGGCCTAACATGGTAAAATACAAAAATACAAATTATCGTTTAAATAGTATGGGTGGCGAGTTTTCTCCGGGTTCTCCGGTTTCCTCCCAAGTGCAGCCACGTACTCGTGAGTGGAATTGGCTGAACGTCCCACTGCGGAAACCCTCCTGAAAAAGAGTCTTTGGACTAAAGTGAGGCTTTCCTGGATAAACAACGAACATTATTATTAGAACCGCCTCCCTCGGTGCTCTAAATTGTTACGTGCCATTCTGGTGTTGTGTGGGTATTAAGGTGATAAATAAGCACGCAATGTTCTATTTGACCATCAACAATTGCCGTAAAATTGCAATTCATTTATCAGCTAAATGGCCACAATCCGCCAAGGCGACCTGTAATAACTGTTCAATGTTACGTTCTGCTTTTAACTGGCCCCACACTATACATGCAGATCTCTTGCCTATATCACCAGGCAATCAAGGAGCTATTTTCATAACCGGGAGCAATCTTCTGATGGAGATTCAGAGAAGTTGAAACCTGTCCACAGCTTGCCTCCTTAGCAAAACCAGCGGTGGGCAATGATGGCTCTCCGGTACTGACAATTTCGTCAAATAATGAAACCGGTATGCAGCCATCTTATTGTTCTGCTGCTGTCTGGAATAATATGGGCCACAGTTTTGACTCTTTTGAGTTGGTGTTTAAAACAAGGCTGTGTGCATTATACACACGGTATGTTGATGTCATGTGACCTGCAGCTCATGATCAGAGGACCGATCCCATTGACAGATTCGTGCTTTCTGCTGCTTTAGGAGTCACCTGTGTGTTTCGATTACCGTACTCTGGTACGTATGCGTATGTTTGTTTATTTCCGCTGTGTAATCCGTGTCGCTCTGCCGCATCCTTGTCGCCCACCTCAGACTCACTATGAGCACACGCCCATGGAGCTCGTGAAGACGGTGAAGCAGATCCTGTTCCATGAGCAGCGCCTGGTGCGCGAGTCGGCCAACGTGAGTGAGCGCGGCGCCACCACCACCATCACAACTGTCATCATCACCACCCTTGGCACAATTAACACCATCTCAACCATCATCATTCTTCTCACCATCACCACTGCTGACACAACTACCATAACCACCACTGTCACAATTACCATCACGTATGTATGTACGTTGGAACTTCTTTCGCAATCGGTCTCAAAGACAATTTTTTAGGAGCGTCCAACATTGCAATGTTTGGCCATTTTCAATTTGAAGGCATCTTTGCATGCGAGACAAAAATAGAATTAAAAAAATAGAAACGCAACACACGCGAGAGGATCGTATGCAAGGGTCCACGCAGAGAGGTTCACAAACCCACTTGCTATACTGCCATCTCGTGGACACCTCATGGCGACACAGCAGGTTTGGGAGCTTCACACATCTCTCCGTGACTCACCAACCCCTGCCTCAAAAGCAAGTAGCTGTACACAATACTTGTCCGTAGGGGTTGGTGTGGGCGGGTTTGTGCAGCGCAGATACCACTTGCCCACTGATGTTAGCCGTGGCCGGGAATCGAACCGGCGTCGACGGATTTGTAAACCCACTGCGCCGTGCTACCACCATGGCACTGCGTCACGTTTGTGTTTTTTTTTATAACGGTGCAATTAATCGACATAATTAGACCGTTTGAGATTGCGCATTAATTGCCTCCGCGGATTTGCGGTAATCGAGCCCGCTCCTCCGTGTCAGGGCGCTCCGCACTCGGCGTTACGCGCTCGCAAACAGGCTCCGCTTTGTGGCCTTGGGAATTTGATTTCATTCGTGAAACATCTGCAAAGCCTCACGTTACGGGTTTCTTTTTTTTTTTAAACGATTTCCGTGCCGATAATCATCCGCTCGTTGGAGCTGATAACATGCTCTTGCGAGCCCAGCTGCTGCCAGAGGTGTGACTTGCGCATTTGGCGCCCAGTACAGTGCCCTCCCCCATCACCGTCCCATGCCCGACTTGCTTCTGCGGGGCTAAGTTGTGGGCAGAGGACAGCGCAGCGAAACTCCATTGGTTGGAACTTTCTCCAACAACATCTGTGCTCCCCTGCCTTCACCGACACGTACTGACCAGTGTGGTCAAGTTTGATCAAACAACCCTCCCGTAACCGACGCTGCTTGGAGAGGCCTTCAAAGAACAGCGGATTAGAGGACAGATATTAATTTCATTATCTTAATTCTGTTTACCTTCAAACAAACTTTAATAGATATACAGCGAGTTTTTTCGCTTAGTCATTGCAATGTGCATGTTATTGTAATATCATAACACGTTAGGCTTGGTGACGGAAGACGTACTCGCCTCTTTAACTGTTTATATAAACCATTCAGGCACCTTCTTGGTTCTTTCGGTAAAGTCACGTAGAAGGGAAGTAATAAAATAATAAAAATAAAACAATTCTCACGACGTTTCGGCCACAACGCAAGCAGCCGTCCTCAGGTGTAGACCAGGTCTGTCGAGGCGACGCTGTTGTGGCCGAAACGTCGTGAGAATTGTTTTATTATGTTTTATTTTTATTATTTTATTACTTCCCTTCTACGTGACTTTACCGAAAGAACCAAGAAGATGAATCCCTGCAGTCACGAAAGCTTTAAATCGAAATCATTCAGGCACCGTACTTGTTTCAGAGAGTCAACGGTGGTTTCCTTTTGCTTCCCTTTGAGGATATGAATGATCGTGAGTATAATTATAATGTCGCTTTTCACCTGAGCCATAGTATGTCAACCAATTATCAGGACTATAATGCTTATTTTAAGATTTTTCTCCATCTTCAATGAAGAGATGTTTACCTTTTGCATTGTGAAAATAAGAGCACTGTATTTATGTTATTTAGAGGTCACGCTTCACCACACCACCTTCTCGTGCGCCGTGCCGGCCCTGTTGGCTGCTTGCTAACAGCACTTGGTCCAACAGCGTGTTAAAGGCTTCACGGGTGGGGGGCGATCTCTGTGTTTGTGATGTTCAGCCGGGGACGCCGCTGAGCCCCGTGGACAGCATGTCCCAGAAGCAGGCGCAGATCACGGCCACCTTCGAGGAGCTCCGCGCCATGACCAACGAGACGGACACCGACCTGCGCATGCTGCAGCAGAGCCAGGAGTACTTCATCATCCACTACCAGGAGAGCCTGCGCATTCAAGGTATGTGCGTGGATAGTCGAGTCTATCTGTGCGGGCCTTTTTAAGTGTTACCTCTCTGGCATGCATGAGTTTTGTTCCGGGTAAATCCTGTTTCTTCCCACATGTCAGTTCACCCGTGGATATTTTACGAAAGAATCCCGATGCTTGACCGTCCGGACAAAGTCACCCCAGGCTTGTTTGGGATTGCCATTCAGATGATAGTAATTCTGAACAATGTTTTGTCGATTCACTGTTGGACAAGTTGTTTGATCATACTTCACCGTGTTGGGGTTGGAGAGCGACAGGAAAGTTGAGATATCACTCGCAGCTAATGTTGGCCGTGGCCGGGAATTGAACTCAGATCATCGGGCTCGTAGTGAATGCACCAATGACTGTGCCACCACTCCAATGCGCGCCACCTCTCCGTCCCATGACTTTGTTGACGAACATATAAACAGACAAAGGTCCCGTCAGATAATCTACTTTGACTGACGGGGCAAGTGCTGTTAGTGACCACTTATGATATACACGCACACTCACAATTACTACTATAATGAGCCAAGAATATCTGTTTGTGTGTAATGCGCGTGACGTCACTCCACATGCCGCAACCCCGCCCCCCCCCCGTCATTAATATTCATGAGCAGGTGGATTTTTACACTCAGGCAGAAGAAGGTCGAGCGGAAAGACATTTTTTTTCGCATTTTCGCTTTAAGTTTGACGTTTCTTTATTGAAAGTGAGTAAGATAAATAATTCTACGCGGCAACAAAGTGGATTTGGTGTCTTTATTTCTTAAAGTAAGTATGCTTCTACATTATGGTAAAATAGACATTTCTCGGTGATTTTCAAGATATTGTATCGAATTCAAATTTATTTCAACCCCAGCGACCGAAAGCAGAAGAGAATAAAGTATCAGAGCAGTGAATTTGAACAATTTGAAGGTCAGTTATATACAGTGCTACAGTGACGTGAAGTGAGGTGTTTTATGACGTAGTTTCGTGCAAGATTCACTGCCATTAATACAGTGCTACAGCAAAATGCAGTGAAGTGTTTGATGACGAACTTTTGTGTAAGATTCACTGCCGTTAAATTTACACAAGATACAATTATACTCTGGACAAATTTTTCGTAAATATTACTGCTTCCGTTCTAGGACGGGCAAACAAGCTAGTAACAATAATAATACAACACCCGCCATTCGCCACTAAGCGATGGTTACGTCACCACGGCGCCCGCGCCAGGCCAGGTGCACAGGGACACTTGAGCACCAGCGGCAGAGGTCGCAACCGGGTACCCGATACCCGTACCCTACCTGATACCCAGCTACCCGTACCCAGCCGGGTACGGGTACCCGTTTGCGACCCTGGTACGGCCTGGTACGGGTACGGGTAGGCCGTGAGTCACTGGTGAGTAACTGTTTGTCACTCATTTCCCAACGTCTTGTCTCTTCTCACAATTCAAGTTCCTAGAATCAACCCACCCGCGCCTGCAACATGGCTTCATCCCAGAGGTCGCAATCAGGTACCCGATACCCGTACCCTACCCGTACCCGGCCGGGTACGGGTACCCGTTTGCGACCCTGGTGCGGCCGAGTATGGGTACGGGTAAGGAATCAAAACCCGTTTGCGACCCTGGTGCGGCCGAATATGGGTACGGGTAAGGAATCAAAACCCGTTTGCGACCTCTGACCAGCGGTGTCAGTCCGTTTTCCTTGGACCACGGAGGTAAGCTGTGGGCAGAGGGCTAACCCCGGCTGCGTGTGCGTGTGTGTGGTGCGGAGCAGGGCAGCTGCACCAACTGTCCCAGCCGGCGCGCCCACCCCAGGACCAGAGCTCGGTGCAGAGCATGCAGCAGAGCCTGCAGCAGCGCCGCGTCAACATGGACAGCATCCTGCAGCAAGAAGCTCAGCAGCTGCAGAAGTTGCGCCTGGTGGGAGTGCCACTGGGTCACACGCACGCACGTTTGTTCGGAGTGCCACTGGGTCACACGCACGCACGTTTGTTGTTTACGACATTGTGCTTTAAGGCAGGCTTGAGCATTGGTGGCAGGTGTAAAATGTCCCCCAGGTACTGACATAGCCGTGGGTCTCGTTAATCTGCCCTCGCTGACACTTGTGGGGTGAACGGCAAGGTGACCTCTCCCCGCGTGGCGGAAGAGCAACCCACCGTCGGCAAATGAGCTGGGTCCACGGCAGAGGTTTTGGCTGCCGCCATGGGGACTGAGTGTTGGTGATTTTGGACGGTTTATTAATTGCGTCGTTGATAAAAGGCACGTGAGGATTAACCTCGCCCCACGCCCCCTTCCTCCCTTCCGTGGTTCGGTGAATTGTCACCCTGAGGGGTCTTGCTTTGATTCAGGAATCGATCCATTTTGTCTCTGGTGGTCCGTTTGTTTTCTTGAACTGATGGCATGTAATAGATATGAATTTGAAATAATGGAGTTTGAGGCATGCCAATCAAAGTGTATATCAGGCACAAGACAAAAGAAAAGACAGTGCAAATGAGACGAAACAAAGTGCATGGTACAGACATAAGAATGTGATGGTACCGACAACAGGGACTACGTAAGAACAAACAATACAAATGAGATGCACAGTACATGGCTCTGAATCGTGCCAATTCATCAGACGCCTAACTGCTACACTGCGGACCTTCACGTGAGACCCGCCCTCTGCGCGACGCCGTGTTAATCCTCACCTCGTGCATCCCCTCCGCCCGCTTGCCGCGGAATGGGGCGCGCGATCCTCCTGCAGGCGCTGGCGGAGAAGCACAAGAAGACGTTCCAGCTGCTCACCAAGCTGCAGACCACCATCCTGGACGACGAGCTCATCCAGTGGAAGCGCCGACAGCAGCTGGCCGGCAACGGGGGGCCCTCCGAGGGGGGGCTCGACTGCCTGCAGGGCTGGTGGGCAGAACCCGTACCCTACCTCCTCTCCGAACGAACGCACGCACGCACGCATGCCCTCTCACCCACACGCCGCTGCTTGTGGTCACACACCTGTGCACTCCTGCACGTGCTCACATGTGCCTCACCCGTGAAGCTCACACTCCTGCACCTATTACGCTGTGTACACTTGCATCTTGCATAAAACGGACAAAGACCCCCTCTGTAGCCTTTCAGAGTCTATTAGTAAGTGCCGGAATGGCGCAAGAGGGGGTGGTGTGGACAACGCCATGCTGGCCACCTTTGTCTCCCCAGTGCGGGTGTTATGTACACGCGGAACCAGTTCACACATTTGCGACCGATGTTAGCTGTGGCGGAGAATCTCAGATCGTCCAGTTGAGAGTGCAGCACTAGAACCACAACGTTAACCTTTCGCACAAATACCAAAATAGCGCACACATTCACACGTACATCTACATACACACACACATCTACATACACACACACATCTACATACACACGCACATCTACATTCACACGCACATCTACATTCACATTTGTTGATGTCACCAAATATTCGTGTTTAGCTGCTTTTTTTAATTCGAGCCACCTATTAAGGTTGTAATCCACATTTAAATGTAACCTGCGCTCTACGTTAAAGCTGGTTTTGATAATGAACCCTCATTTAAACTTAAGCCATATTTATCGTGTAAGCTCCCCAATAAACTTAAGTCAACTCAAGCTCTTCCTCCTTTGGATTATTCTGAGCAAATTCACTGACACCACAAGTACTCTGGGGGTTGCGTGCACGTGTGCGCATCTGCTCGTTTGTATATATGTGTGTGTGTATGTTTGGGAGCGGTGGTGTAGCTGTTAGCGTGCTGCGCTGCGAACCCGATGACCTGAGTTCAATTCCCGATCACGACCACCAACACTGGTGAGGATTATCTCAACCGGTCCTGGGCCTCCCCTGGGTCTACTCGGCCTCAAATGAGTACCTGGTGCGGTGTGTAAACATCGCCACTGGGGAGACAATGACTGCCGGACGTGGTGCTGGCTACCCACCCTCTCATGTGCCGTGCCGGCCTTCATAGGTGCTCGCTAACAGCACTTGCTCCAACAGTCTGTTAAATCTATACGGGGGATCTTTGTCTTTGTGTGCAAGTGTGCATGCTGATGTGTGTGTGCTGCCATGTGCTCTCATGTGTTTGCGTAATCCTGCTCCGAACCCGGTGACCTGATTTTTATTCCCGGTCATGCCCAGCATCAGTGGCGTGTCTCTGTAAGTGTGTCACTCTGTAAGTCCACATGTATCAATGTGAACTTGTCCATGTCTGTATGTGTACATGGGGCGTGCTTGCGTCCATGTCCATTCACGTGCGTGTGTCTGTCTTCTTGAGTACATCTGTTTACGTTTATACGTGTCTGTGTGTACCAGTGTGTGCCTGTGTAGGCCTGTGTGTTCATGTGTATGCATCCCCGTGTATTTTTGGAGAGTAGTAGTGTAACAATTAGCGTGCTGCGCTACAGACCTGGCGACCTGAGTTTGATTCCCGCTCACGGCCAACACCAGTGACAAATTATCTGAACCAGTCCTGGGCCTCCCTTCGATCAACTCAGCCTAAATTAGTACCTGGTGCACGCTGTAAATATCAACACTGGAGGTACAAAGGTGGCCAGCCACGGTAATAACCACATCGCTCCATCGTGCACCATTACGATCTTGATAGGTGCTCCCCAGCAGCACTTGCCGCAACAGCCTGCACGCCTATATGGGGGGAATCTTGACTTTGCATGTGTACATGCGCACGCTTGTGTCTGTGTCCATGCTGCGTGTACACGTGTTTCCACGTATACGTGGCTATGTGCGCCCGTGCTCGCCTTTTGCGGCCGTAGTGTTCACGTGGGACCCCGTCCCTGCGCGGCTGTGCCAGGTGTGAGAAGCTGGCGGAGATCGTGTGGCAGAACCGGCAGCAGATCAAGCGCGTGGAGCTGCACCTGCAGCAGCTGCCCATCATGGGGCAGTGCCAGGAAATCCTCACCGAGCTCAACTCCACCATCACCGCCCTGCTCTCTGCGCTCGTCACCAGGTACCCACCGAGCAAAGCCTGCCGCCACCGCCGCGCTTCTCAACGAGTCGTCGAGGATTTAGAAATTAATTATCTTGAACAATCGCAATGCGCGCATCGAACCGTGTGCGTGAGAATCTATGGGATAGGCCGAGGGGTAAGGAAACTTTTCCTCACCCTGAAACGCCTATTGGGTGACAACACGTTAACGCGTACCTTATCGTCATCCAATGTTCACGCGGAAAATGTTCCGGCTTCACGTTTAGCGCGCTAACGCGATGCTCTCGCTTGCCTTTTTGCTCTCGTTAACGCGCTCATGCCAGTTCGTCGGTTTCCGAAGTAGACACGCGACTGAGATGCTTGCACCTGTAATCCCCCTCCCCCATCACCCCACACCCCACGCAGTACGTTCATTATCGAGAAGCAGCCGCCGCAAGTGCTCAAGACGCAGACCAAGTTTGCTGCGACGGTGCGGCTGCTGGTGGGCGGAAAGCTGAACGTGCACATGAACCCGCCGCAGGTGGTGGCCACCATCATCAGCGAGCAGCAGGCCAAAGCCCTGCTCAAGAACGAGAACACGCGCAAGTGAGTGGCTCCTGCCGCCACCGCCGGGGCCCCACGTGACGTCGGCGGGAGCCAGAGCAACGGAGTAGTTATCGAGTGTACGCAGGGGGTGCGTCTGTGCCGGTAATCATCGGTGGCTGGAGCGGGGGGGGGGGGTCCAAGCACCGGGCGACGAAAAAGGAAATTCGACAGAGGGCCAGCCCCGTGTTAATTCCATTGCATCACAGCCTTTGACAACCACGAGCCAGGAGGGCGTGTTGTCCGTTTTGTTGTTGGTGAGCGGCAGAACCGGATGCGGTTGTGTCACGGCTTTGCATCTCTTGATCTGAGATCTTGCATCTTGATAGACCATGTTGTGGTTCTCAGTTTAGGTCAAACGCGATTCCTTGATCTGTGTCACACGAAATTGCTCCATCACGCATAGTCGGCAAAGGACAAACGTGTAACCTCTTGCGACAGTATTTGCAAAAGCTGCTCTTGCTGCCATACACTGGCGTCTCAAGTGATTTGTTTGATCCACGGATCACGGGTAGGGGGTGGGTGGTGACCACGGGGGTGGCGCCATTCCTTTGAGGATCGCAGTCCACTTCGAACGTCAACCACCAACTGAAGTGCGCAATTTGCTGCAGGAGCTTGCACATCAAGACGGAGCGACGTGTCCACACAGTGACAGCTGTCTCCCTCAAACTAAGCTCTCGATCGCTAGGAAAATGGTCGCAGATGCAATGGTGACATTTCTGACAAAGTCGAACCGTCAGATGACAGGCATCTTTGCCATCGCATGTGGAAGGAGGACTGCAGCTGATCCAAATCGGCTTGTAGCAATGTGCAGGCCCTCGTACCTATACAACAAAACTGACAAAGCACAACACTGGTAGACTCCCACTTTGGTGTCGAGACTTCACCGTTTCTGGGAACAAATGCGGTTCATGAAACAACGACGTTATTTTAATGGGGCGAGGAAGTTAGTCGCGCTTGAACGGAATACAACAATGCGCTTCCTAAAGTCATATGTGTATACGTCGGAGTCCGCCGGACTTCTTCATTATTCTTTACATTTGCAAAACACTTTTGCTCTAAACTCCTACCAATGGTCTCCTTGTCCGCTCGTACAGTGAGAGCAGTGGAGACATCCTCAACAACTGCAGCGTCATGGAGTTCCAGCAGGCCACAGGGACTCTCACCGCCAACTTCAGGAACATGGTGAGCGCTCCGGCAAGAGCTTGGATGCGTCGGTTGCACGCGGCGTTCTGGCTTTGGCCGCGCAACCTCGCAGGCAGCGGGGGGGGCACCCCCTTGTCGGAGAGGGCAGATGCGGAGCTAGGAGGGTGAGTCAAACACTCTGTGGTTTAATCCTGATGCAGGCACGCCGGCGCGTGTGCGTTTGTATGTGCGTGTTTTAGTGGGGAGCGCGAGCGTAGTGATTTTGCGCATTGCACTGCAAATACGGCGGTCCGAGTTTGATTCCTGGCCATGGCTAACACCCGTGGTGATGATTTCAATTACTCCTTGGCTTCTCCTCGGTTGACTCAGCCTTAAATGAGTACCTGGTGCAGTGTGTAAACAGAACGGGGGAGACAAAGGTAGTCAGCCATTGCGCCGGCCACACATTTACCCCCTCGTGCGCCGTGCCGACCTTCATGGGTGCTTCACTGACAGCACTCGCCCCAACAGCCTGTGCAGGCTACACAGAGGATCTTTGTGTTCTTGTCTTTGTCCAGTCTCTCAAGAAGATCAAACGCTCAGACCGGCGTGGGGCGGAGTCGGTCACAGAGGAGAAGTTCACCATCCTCTTCCAGTCGCACTTCAGCATCGGGGGCAATGAGCTTGTGTTTCAAGTCCGGGTAAGGACTCGCACACACACACGCGCGCACGCGCACACACACACACACCCCGAGCTACCGGTTTCGGCATGCACGCGCCGGCACATGCATGTTGCAGGCCTGTAACACTCGCTGGGAGTCCTTATGCTGTACCTCCTCCATCTTGGAAAAATCGACCCGCGGGAGGGTAATATGAAGACAAAGGTGGACATTGTGGGGATGGATAGGGTGACAAGTAGTGGACCCAGCTCACCACTGACCTCTGAGATACTCGCCTTGTAGAATTAAATTCAATAGATTTTTATTTCGTAAGATATCTTTACTAATTTTGGAGAAATCTGGGGGGTTTTTTATATTAGGGTGCAGTGTAATTTCCAAACTGTGTTTTCATGACCTTTAATTAAAGCTGTTTTGTTATGCCGTACAGCACTTTGAAACCTCTTTGTGGTCTGTTTTAGCGATTTCTGAATTTGTAAAATAATGAAACGATATAATTTAAACATTGCGAGAGCTTGTGCCAAGAGGAACTGCTGGCACGTGTTGACTGTCGACCTCCAAACCCGCTGCGTGGATGGGCTGGCCAAACCCAGGAGTCACCCGTGTTGCTCGTGTGCTGCCTGTGTGCTGCGTGTGTGCTGCGTGTAGACGCTGTCCCTGCCCGTAGTGGTCATCGTTCACGGGAGCCAGGACAACAACGCCACCGCCACCGTCCTGTGGGACAACGCCTTTGCCGAACCGGTGCGCAACGCACGTGCCGCTCACGGCCACCAACACCACCACGAGCCTCTGATCTCTTATATGCACGGATATAGGCTTGCACTGGCTTGCCACGGCTCCAATTCTGGCAGGTGGTGAACGCCGCCTGCCTCTGGATTCCCAGCCAAGAAATCCACGCAGCCTCCGTGGTTTGGCGATGGCCCAGCAGAACCCACTGGAGCATTAAGTGCTGCCTCTTCTCTCCCTATAATCTAATTAATTAATCGCTGGCTCATGTCACCTGCAATTAGATAACCTGAGACAGAATGCAATGCCGAATGTGAATTGGAGCTTTGCCATTTAACGAGGCTGTGTGTTCTGGGCTGTCAAACATGAGCAGGAGGCTGTGTTTACGGTAAGAGAAAATCATCGAGTATCAGGCGCCCTCTAGTAACATCACTGCGGTGACGTACAAAACATGCGCAATAGAGGTGGCCGGGGGTGGCTTAGAGGTCAGAGAGCTGAGTTGGCATGGCCTCCGATCCTTGGTACAAATCCAGGCAGCTGCCTGTGATTAAATCAGGTTCCAAAGTCTATTGAGTCGATGATTTTTGCCTGGTCAGCAATGACTGTACAAAAATAAGGCCACGTGAAATTGCCTTCTGCACTTAATTTGGCTAAATTCCAGCTCTCAGAATGAAAATTGTCACTGTGACTGCGGTGCCATGATCATTGCTGTGTAGCGGGGTTGGTGGGCAGGTGCTGCCCCCTACTGCATGGATCAGAGTCGCAGGCCCGGTATGGCCCACGGGCCTTGGGTTCCTCACCCCTGTTTCAGAAGGAAGGAGGAGATTAGGTCTAATTAGAGCAACTCGGAGAAGGCTAAAGATCTGGAATGTACATATTATCAGCGGGGAAGGCTTGCCGAAGGAAGTTCAATAAGCAAGATCGCTACTCGCCCTTGTGTATAGCATCGCAACTGACCCACGCATACGTACGTTCGTTTGGACCCCTTCCCCTACCCCTCCGGCACGCCGGCAGGGCCGCGTGCCGTTCCAGGTGCCGGACAAGGTGGCATGGCCCCAGCTGGTGGATGCCCTCAACATGAAGCTGAAGGCCAGCGTGGAGAGCCAGAGGGGCCTCTCGGAGGAGAACATCGTGTTTTTGGCGCAGAAGGCTTTCAACAGCACGTCCACCCACGCCGACGACTACTGCAACCTCACCATCTCCTGGGCGCAGTTCAACAGGGTAGGATCCCCCAGGCTGAGCCGTGCCAGGGCTAGGATGGAAACGAGTCCCGTACCAATATCAGCGATGCGTCGAAGCGACGTGTCTATGGGAAATAGATACGTATGTAGGTTTTTGTGTCTACCAGGCTGTCCGACTTAAATGTTCAAACTTTGTTCGCGGGAGAAAAAGTCTTTAAAGTGGCCTTTAGGCTGAACTCGTATTGCAATCAAATGGTTCGCTTTGCCGTACATCGCGTGCTGAAGACTGTGCCCGCTTGTGCTGTGCGCGTGCGCCTTCTGACACCAGGAAAGCCTGCAGGGCCGAAACTTCACGTTTTGGCAGTGGTTCGACGGGGTCATGGAGCTCACCAAGAAGCACCTCAAGCAGCACTGGAACGACGGGTTAGTGGCCGAGGCAGAGAAAGAAATATTCTTTGGTGGTCGGGGGGCTAAATAAACCTTGTGTACACCACCATGGTCGCTGTGTACACTCCTGCATCGGAAAACGGGCCATTAATTTGAAACTCGTTCAACCACGTGGTTGAACGTTTTGTTGTCCTTCCCCCGCACCTTCCATTAGCACAGTTCGAGATACGTACGTACATACCACGGTCGAGGGCACGGTATTCTCGGGAAATATTTGGGCAATCGTTGCCCGCAATGCATTTAACTACGAGCAACTCCATACAGCAGTGGCATAGAGTTACTTTATCGTTCTGCCTGCCAAACGAACACGGATTGTGTTGAAAAGTGTGCTTGATGAGCAGTGATTGGTCTACAAGAGCACACGCCATCGGGTAGTCATGTGGCATTCTTTCTATGTTCTGATTGAAAACTGCCATGCCCAGTTGCCCACAGTGATCAGACTTGTCCAGATTTTGACAACTACTCTTTTTGGCAGTAATGATTTCCATGAAATTGCCCTCGTGAGAGCCTGAAAGAGTCGAGTCCAATGTATCATGTTTTACAATATTGTATTTTGCAGTGACAGGCCAATTGTGAAGATGAAATTAACTTTGGCAATAACATCTCGCAGCACATGATTATTTGTTTAACAAGCCTGACTCTACTGATGATACCTAGAAAGTTTTAAAATCAGTCCAAAGTCTGTGTGTATACCAATGTTCCTGGATAACAGTTTGAGATAGTAAAATTAGCACACAGATTATAAATCTTACGCAAGCCATTGACACACTATTGACTGTAAAGTGTCATCAGTGAAACAGTATTCATCATGTCAACTTTTGTTTGCATTTCAATCGTTTAAGCTAAAGTGGCGTCAACTTACGGCAGTGTTGGCAGCAAAAGTGACGGCGAGTTGTGTCGCCTCCTGCAGCGGCACACTTTTTCCTGATGATTCTGGAGCAGAATTTATTTTGTGCTCGTCCAAGACATTATATCTGAGCCCAACGCGTCTCCGAGTCTGGTACAGAGACGACGTTTAATTGTCGCCTCCGCCACCTTCCCCCTCCGTGCGCAGGGCTATCCTGGGGTTCGCCAACAAGCAGCAGGCGTCGGACATGCTCCTGTCCAAGCCCAATGGGACCTTCCTGCTGCGCTACAGCGACTCCGAGATCGGTGGCATCACCATCGCATGGGTCGCCGACAACCCCACCAACCGGGGTGCATATTGACGGTTGCACGCACGCCCTTGCCAACCACGTCACTCTATAAAGTGGTCGGCTACCAGTGATTCGTAACCTCTTGCCGCATCCCCGGGTTCTTTTTAAAGCAACAATTTGTCACCGAGTGTTACGGCTTGCTTTGCAGAACAATCCCGGCCACCCGAATTCTATTCCTGCCCTCGTTTCCAACATCGTTGGTGAATATCTGAACCGGTCCTTCCCCCCCGTGGGTCAAATCCGTTTTGTTACGAATACCCGGTGCCTACCATCCCCATCTCGCGCCATTCTGGCCTTCGTTGTGTGCTCGCTAACGACGCCCGCGTAGGCTCCGTGCGAGTTCACTGTCCCTGCGCGTGCTTGGTGCAGGCGAGCGGCTCGTGTGGAACCTCATGCCGTACACCGCGAAGGACTTCAGCATCCGCTCGCTGGCCGATCGCATCAGCGATCTCAGCCACCTTCAGTTCCTGTACCCGGACCGGCTCAAGGACGACGCCTTCTCCAAGTACTACACGCCGCTGATGCGTACGTACCGCCGCCACCCCCCCCATCCCGCACGGTGCATTCGGCGTCGCCCGCTCGGCGTGGTGCCCTGACACTGGGCAGCAGTGTGGAACATTAGCCCAGAGCTGATGCAGATATACGTGCAGCGTACATTAACACTACGCATTTGTGTTGTACTTCCCCCGCACCTCCGATCAGCGCGGTTGGCTACTTACGGCGCTAAAGAAATTCAACGTAGATACGTACATTGGTTCTAACAAGCCCAACCCGAATTGGTTGAAGTGAGTGGCAACCAGTCAGGAAGAGGACAGACATCGCAGACAGCACCTTGCAAGGTTGGGACCTCCTGAGCAGCACTGAATGCTCAGAAACTGGCCCGTGGACCGGCAGGAGTTTAAAACGGTCTCACGTTTGAAGTTCAATATATGGACCTACATACCGGTGTATTGTGATTATCGTCGTAGCGGCAGAGCTGTACAGACCTTTGTGGGGTTGTGCAGCCGAAGGGAACATGATATCACAGAGATACTTACGAGACGCTTACACGCGACGTCCAGTCGCCGGTTGGGAGCAGCACTTGCCCCCCCACCTGGCGAGAGGGAGAGGGAGAGCGTTTGCTGGAATTTAGTCAAATTAACGTTCAATGTGCCTGTTTTTACTCCCGACAGCCAACGGGCGTGAGGTGAACGACGACGGCTACGTGAAGCCGGAGATAAAGCAGGTGGTGCCCGAGTAAGTGTCCTCGGCTTTGTTGGCAAGCACCGCTCTCACAAGCACGCACGCACGCACGCACACAAGCACGCGCGTACACAAGCACGCACACGCGTACACAAGCATGCACGCACACACAGCGCGGTTCGCTACAGCCGCTGAATTTGTACAAACAAATGTTGTTCGTCAGCGCTTTACTTTCGCGGGGCCTGTCTGCGTCAATGACTCGGAAAAACATTGCCGCACGCGGCAACGCCACGTCCATCGTGCCTCTCGCTACGGCTGTGGCTACTAAGTCACGTGTGCCGACTGATCCGCTCTGCAGGCGACCCAGATATACTTCCGCACCCGGTACACCACATCCAGTATTTCCTTCGCTGTGGCTGCGGCTAATAGTCACATGCCACGTACTGGAGTCTTAACCAGCAATCCGGAAAATATTTCTGGACCCTGCCAGAAAATGGGAATTCTACCAAAAACTGAAGAGGTCACAGGGGGGTGGAGTGATCAGTTGGATCAGAGCTTTAATCGCTGAGCCAGCACCATTGAGGTCCTTGGTTTGAATCCAGGCAGCCGCCTGTGATCAAACCGCGTCCTCAAGGTCTAGCGAGTCCATGGTCTCAGCCCGGTCACCATTGACTGCACAATAAAAACCATCACGTTCAATGTGGTTTTGTTCTGCTATGCCGGCTTGACTTGTCAAGCGACAAATCTTACTCTCATATGCAGAGCGAGTGATAAGTGCACGTACCACATGTCACTCGAAGGGATCTCAGAGGTAGCTGTGTGATATCCACTTCCGTGGTGGGCCGGAAGTAAAACAAACATCGGGAGGAGTATGCAGGTGTGCGGGTTGAACGCACGAACCGACGACGTGGAGAAAGCGAGTCCCCGAGTGTGCGTCGCGGAGAGCTGAGGTTAGCGGCTGTGCGTTGTTTTTGTTATGGCGCAGTTTTGCCACGGCGTACTCGGATAGCTCGGCGCCCAACACGCCCTACACGCTGGACCACTCCTCCATGTCGCCTGTGAGCACCCAGGCCACCTTCGCCACCTACGCGCCCAGGCAAGTGTGGGCACCGCTGACTGAAGCGTCGGCTCGCGAAGTCTT
The DNA here is from genome assembly GCF_965212315.1 of Lampetra planeri. Lineage (NCBI taxonomy): Eukaryota > Metazoa > Chordata > Hyperoartia > Petromyzontiformes > Petromyzontidae > Lampetra > Lampetra planeri. The sequence continues at coordinate 11,762,227 of NC_136127.1, read as the reverse complement.
GGACTCGGAAGTACAACACGAGAGCCGATATCCACTACTGGGAGGAGTGTTTTTTTAGTGGGCGGTGTTGTTGACTGCAGCATGGTAAAAAATCTGTTGTTTCGAAGAGTTGCCTCTTGGTTCAGGTCAACGTCGGTGAAAGGATATGAGAGCATTCTCGTAAATTATATGTGCAGCCCTTTGTCACTGCACTGCTGGATGAAGGACCCCCCCCTCCACATCCTGTCAATCATTAGGGTTACTTGACGACACTTCACCAAGCTGATGAATGGCGCAAAAGGTCCAGGACCAGTGAATGTATCGCTCGCCATTGATGTTGGTCGCTGGGTTCATATTGCAGTGTGCTCACCACTGTGTCGCCACTTCACCCCTTAGAAGTTGTATTATGAAACATTCCAAAATCCCCAATGCAGGAATTGATGACAACGTATTATTTCTATTAGATGTCTTTCACGGTCAAAGATTGTTGTCTAAGATATTTGTGTGCGTCCATGTATGTGTATGCTTGTTTGTGAATGCGTGTGCACGCATGTGTGTGTGTGTGTATGCACGTGTGCGCGTGTTACACGTGCAGTGGGGAGATGATGTTGGAGCCCGACACGGATTTCGACTTGGACTCGATGGATGTGGCGCGTCACATGGAGGAGCTGCTGAACCGGCCCGTTCTTTCACAGTGGCCGAGCCAGGGATAGCCAGGCACACACCGCTCGCTCACTCGCTCACTCGCTCACTCGCTCACTCGCTCACTCGCTCTCATGCACGCATACTTGCATGCAAACGGCGCTCGCATGCATGCTCACACGCACGCTCAATTACGCACTCATTCACTCCAGTGCACGCTCGCTCACTCGCACTCGCTCGCACTCAAACCCTCGCAGACTTGCACGCTCACTCGCACACCCACGCATATGCCCGCGAGCTGACCACACTTGCACACCCGCAGATTTGTAAATGTACGCACCTTAACCGAAGCAATGGTTTAACAGGTGGATTGAGCAGGGTTTGAGAGATGGCCTTAGCCTGAGGAGGGAGGGGATGGGCTGCACAGGTTTAGGGGATTACCGCTTCGTAGGGGTGGAACGACTCGTCGCTGCATCCGATAAAATTTAGATTTTTAAGCTCACGACACACACATCGAATCGCGTGCGAAAGAATCGACTTTTTTTTCTGATTCGAGTGCATCGGGCATAATGGGTTCACATCACTCCCTCTGCAGCCACCAACGCCGCCAACATTCAGCGCAATGTTACGAAAAATTGTGGTCCGTTCTTGAAGCGAATCCGGACCCTGAACCTAGACAATTTGTCAAATCACCAGGGTCGGAGGGGGGGTGATCGTTCCACCCTTACCGCTTTGGGTGCTTAGGCTGGGAGTGATACATAGACTGCACTGGGGCTGGGGCTTATAGACTACACTGGGGCTGGGGATTATAGACTACACTGGGGCTGGGGATTATAGACTACACTGGGGCTGGGGCTTATAGACTACACTGGGGCTGGGGCTTATAGACTACACTGGGGCTGGGGATTATAGACTACACAGGGGCTGGGGATTATAGACTACACTGGGGCTGGGGCTTATAGACTACACTGGGGCTGGGGATTATAGACTACACTGGGGCTGGGGCTTATAGACTACACTGGGGCTGGGGATTATAGACTACACTGGGGCTGGGGATTATAGACTACACAGGGGCTGGGGATTATAGACTACACTGGGGCTGGGGCTTATAGACTACACTGGGGCTGGGGATTATAGACTACACTGGGGCTGGGGCTTATAGAGTACACTGGGGCTGGGGATTATAGACTACACAGGGGCTGGGGCTTATAGACTACACTGGGGCTGGGGATTATAGACTACACTGGGGCTGGGGATTATAGAATACACAGGGGCTGAGGCTTATAGACTACACTGGGGCTGGGGATTATAGACTACACTGGGGCTGGGGTTTATAGACTACACTGGGGCTGGGGATTATAGAATACACAGGGGCTGAGGCTTATAGACTACACTGGGGCTGGGGCTTTTGACTACACTGGGGCTGGGGCTTATAGACTACACAGGGGCTGGGGCTTATAGACTACACTGGGGCTGGGGCTTATAGACTACACTGGGGCTGGGGATTATAGACTACACTGGGGCTGGGGATTATAGACTACACTGGGGCTGGGGCTTTTGACTGCACAGGGCACTTCGACTGAGCATAATTTGGGGAAGAGGGGACGAGGTTCAAAAGCATAGGAGATTGTCGGGCGACCAGGGTTTCCCTACTAGAAATGTGAATGGGTGGGCCGTAGCAAAGAGCGACCGGGTTCCTTTAGGCACGGGTGTGGCTGGGCCCAAATGAAAAAACAATCCCTGCTTACAAAACCACTCAACAGGCATTTACTTATCCTGAGCTAGCCAGCGTACCTACCAAGTGTCTTTGCCTGAGGTTGTCCACGCAAGCAGGACTCCTCAGCAGACATATGCAAGCTCTTACACACATCGAAAAAAAAATCTCATGCTGACCGGTTAGCTGGCTTCCGAACAGCCACTACATTCGAGTGTAAGCAGCCCGTGCTGTATACATGCACCCAACCTCAAAATGAATTTTTGTACTCATCCGATTACGCCTTACAAGTGACCTCCTCGACGCCGACCACCTGGACCTACGCCTGCGGATACCTTCGCCCGACACTTGCGGGTGGCGGCATCGACTCCCTCGTCGCCACGATGTGGGGGGGTGGGGGGAGAGGGAGGGTGGACGGGGACCCTGCGACTGTGGGGGCCCTCCCTCGCGCGGCACGCAGGGTCCGTAACCCCGCCGGCTTCGGTGCCAGGTGAATGTTACCGCTGCGGTGGGGGGAGGCAGGAGGGACTCTTTTCTTAGGTTTTTTTAAAGCAATTTTTTACAGTAAAAACGGAGGCTGCGGCCGGCTCATCCGCCGCCCTGCAGTCAACTCGTTGCATCACTCGGTCCGTCCCCGCTCGGGCCGCCGCGCCGCGTAAGCTCTGCCACTCGTGCCTGCGGCGCTGCACTGGCCCACACTGGCCTACTGTGGCCTACATTGGCCCCCACTGGGCCACACACTGGGCCACACACTGGGGTTTTTACCGGCCATACTTGTTCATATCGGCGCCTGGTGACTCGCAGCGCTGGTACAAGCTGTGTTGAGCCTGTGCCGGGCCTACCGGTCCGTGCGTGCCTTTGGGCCGCTCGGCCGGCATGGTGCTGGTGTCACCAGCAGTGGCCGTGTCACTCACTACAGTATTTCAATACCTTCAAGTATCAGGGAACGCTCGGGCAGCTCAGATAAACACAAAACAAGCTCTTAAGGACTTCACGTTCGTCGGTTCCTACCTACCGGCCTTTATTTTTTTAAACGTCGCACATCGTTTCAAAACAACCCGGGTCACGCACGGTGTTTTTTTTCTTGTTCATTGACGTCCTTCAGTTTTGGGCGGAGGTCGGAGGTCCGGGCGGCAGATTTGACGCCGACTCGGATTCGGCCGTAAGCAACAAAAGGGAAAAAATGAACGGGAAGGAAAAGAGGGTGCAGGGGATAGAGTTCGTGGTTCGAGACGGTATTAGCGACTGCTTTGGATAGGGTCAGGTGTGAAGTTCAGTTTGTTGACGAATGGGGTCAGGAGTGGTGCTAAGGGCTCTTTCACTCGTTGATCAGGGGTCAGAGGGCCGAGAGGTTCGTCGGCGTGTGGGGGTTAGCGCTAGCGCCGCGTGCGGCTATTGAGTCTTGTTGGCTCGTGATGTAGGTGGCTAGTACGATTAGATGTCGGGATGTTGTTCGGTTGGGTGTTCGGGTTAGGAGGGGGTAGTTCCTAGCGCTAGCGGCTGTGTCCGTATGTATGTTGAACTTCTTTCGCGCCGTACGTAGACAACCGTGCTAAGCGGGAGGTGCGGGGGAAGGACAACAAACGATGTGTAGTGTTAATAATGTCCGCTGCCCGTATCTGCACCAGGTCTGGGCTAATGGCCACGCTGCAGTCCAGTGTCAGCTGTCCAATGTGAGGGCGCAAGCGAGACTGACGCTAGTTCACTCGTGGATTCGGGGGTAGTGCGTTTGGACCCCGAGTGTGTTGAGGATGATGTCGGCTGGTTGACTTTTGAGTCCAGGATAGGGTCGTTCCGCCCCTCGTTTCTTTGTTCGTTTTTTTCCCGTGCTGGTGCTCACGGCGCCCCGAGTCAGCCGTCGGAGGAGCGAGACGCGAACTCCAGCACCGCGGCCCTCCCTGGGGGGGGGGGGGCAGTGGGGGTGTGGAAACGCGTTTGTGAATGATGGGAGCGAGGGATCGAACTCACATCCACCGTGCTCACGGACGCCGAACGGACATCGGCTATGTTTCCATTGCGAGTGTTTAGCCCGTCAACGCATTTGGACAAAAGTGCAGTGGGCTCACGTCTTAATGCGCGTGAGTCGCGCGTGCGTTTTCCCCGTCTGCTATTTCGGAAACTAGCAGGAAGCTCACGATCCCGTGGGCAGCCATCCCCCCCCCCCCATATCTCTCTTGCACCCCCCCCCCCCAACCTCGCTTGTGTGGCTCGATGAAACGCATGGCGAATCACAAAGATCTTCCAGAAGACGTAAAGCGTATCGGTAAAATGACATGTAGAAGATTGCTTTCGGAATTCGTTTTTTTTTCTCACCGCAGACGTTATCTCTTCCTCCTGTTTGTTTGATATCTGCGTATTCCGGACTGCGCGTTTACACCTGTGGACGTGACCAAGACTTCTCTTTCCGGAAGAGGGCACGCGCCCCTGGAAGCCGATTCATACTCTCACACAAAAAAAGCCGCTTTACGTTTTTCTCGGTCAAGAGCTTTGTCGATGTATGCCCAGATGATGAACCCCTTGCGTCGTCTGTCCTTCATACCAAACAGTGGGACATTGTTAAAATATGTGCGTTATGGAATTCGTGAAACATTGGCATATTTCTGGAGTAAATGTTGTTTATTTGCTACCGAATGTTGAATCGGGCTCTTTGCACCATTAATGTAGTCCTCACGGGGAAATGCGCACGCGAAGCGACCACATTACCGCTTTGTCTAATTGTAGATGCGCAGAACGGGAATTGTGCCGAGAGGATTCAATGGAAACATAGCCGACAAACATAAAGTCCCGCACTCGATTACAACAAAAAAATCGCCGTCCGCTTTGGTGTTTCCACGTAAAAGTTGCGACGCAGATTTCCCTCGCTCCATGCGGTAGATGCGTTCCAAAAAAAAAAGCGAGAAATCTCGATTTGGAAAGGTCGCAAAGTCCCCCCCCCAACCCACAATGCCTCGCGCGAGACAGCTGCATATCGAGTAGCAACGCACCCAGCGCGCACGCTGTCCCGTCCCCACGTCGGGCCGCATCCGAGTGAATTAAAACACGCGTAACTGCATCGCGAATTTTGCGTCGAAATAAGTTGGCCGACATCAAGTGAGGAAGCCTGCACGGTATTGTTCAGCCTCCCAGGCGCGTGGTTCAGAATCATGTGTTGATGCGCTAAAAAACCGGTTTCATCACTTGTGGGAGCTCTCATCAGGCAGACGAGACTTCCCATACGTTTAGGAAGACTCAAGAAGTTGGTCGAGAGACTATAAACATTTGTTGTATGTGGCGATGCATTAAAGGTGTAGCTTTTATCACCCACGATGCTCGCCACAGGGGAGCATCGATTTCAAGCAATTGTCGAGCGTCGACAACTTTGAGTGGCGCAGTGCCCGTTCGTGGCGCCATCTCGCGTCCGCAAGTCGCCGTTGTGTGTGTGTGTGGCACCAGCAGCAAGGCTTTTGGTTGGGACCTGCTCAAGAGTTGCAGTCAGGTTGTTTTGTTGTTGGTGTTGTTGTTGAGAGAAGTGAGAGGACAAAGGCCATGATTCGATTTGGACGTGGCGGTGGGGCATATACTGTGCTTGCGAGGAGACTCGCAGCGGAGCTCGTGTTTAGGAATGTAGAGGGAAAATCTGCCGTCCCGTCCGCACGACTTTTATGGGGAACGTGGAGGCGGGCGGGGGGGGGGCGGCCTGTGTCGTGCCCCCTCCACCACCACCTCCACACCCCCGCCACCTAGGAGCCAATCCTGCTTCAGTGATTGAGGAGCGCTCTCAAGGCCCCACATAGTACCGCAGGGGAGCATGTAGTTGTAGTTAAATATTTTTATATTTAACCTCATTTGAAGGGCATTCTAACGCAGCAGTACTTCACGTTTTATCGCCAAAAAAAGACGAGTAATCGTTCTGTTCTGTTTTAGCATGCGTCATGATTGGGACACTTCATGTCGGAACAGATTTTTCTATTTTTGATGTCCACCCTCACTACACGGGACGCAGTGGACGGGAGCGATGTTGGGTAGCTGGCGGGTCACGAGGAGAGTAGAGATTGGCCGACTTCGAAAAAGTTCACAGAAGTTGGAGGGCGTTTAAACAAGTAATGTTTGATTTCAGCAAAACAAAAAAAACGTTCAAACAAGTTTGACTGTCACGAAGTGAACCGATACAAAGAAAAAAACCACGTGACCTTGAGTCGCTTTTTTCTGTTTCGGAATGGAGAGCTGAACAGAGATCCGTCATTTTAACTGAACCTTGCACACAGTTTTACGTGAAACTCCTAGTTTTTAAACTCGACTGCCAACTCATCCATGGTGATTGTGGGTTCTATCATCAGGGCTTAATTTCAGCTGGAGCTGTCCGGGACTGAACTCCGGAAAAAATATATATTAGGGTCTGTGGGTGGGGTGGAGTTCGTGGGGGTGGGTGGGTGTGGGGGGGGGTGTCCCGGAAAATATTCCGTGAGAAATGAATCCCCCCGTATTTCTCCCTCGGCCCTGGAAAGGGGAGAGGCGGGGTGGTGGTATCCCATGCGGTGCCCTCCTCCTCCTCCTCCCCCCCTTAAGTTTTAATTTCTATTTTCCCTTCTGAATAAATAAAAATGAATATTTCTCTGGCCAGTGTATAATGTATCTCACCAAAACTGTGGCCTCTAGTAGAGTAGGATCTCTAGGTGTAACTTGCAGCCAACGGATTGTTAATTTTGTACTGTCCTGAGCCATTCTACCCTCACATTTCTACTGAATAAATGGCCGCGCTTCGCGTGTGTGTGACGGTCTACGTTACGACACATTTGTGGGTCACTGGTTGTGTCTCGTTTACTATGAACTTCTCCCTCTTATGTGATTGTGCATCGCTTGGGGTTTTTTGGCTACACTTTTGGGGGGGGGTCATTCGTAAAACAAAGAGAGAGAAACCTAACGCTCATTTATTTAAGAGTGTTTCGCTTCAACGCGCGTCTACGCCTTGGTTGTTCACGGATATGTCGTCGTCGTTTTAATCTTGTTTTTGTTGAGACGTTCGCGTTTTCTCGTTAGGTTTAGTAGGCCCTATATATATAAAAAATAAAACATACTGAGATAAGCCATAACTTCATAGGCACATGAATGTAGTAATACAGCGAATGACGACGTGTTTCCATGCCAAAATCACAGTAATATACGCGTTACTGTTGACGTTATCGCGCGACTGAACAATCAACAGCACGTGTGTAGATAAGGCTTAGAGCGCATATCGACTAGACAGTACTATTATACTAACCGCTTCATGCGTTACTGGGCCGGCGATCCAGATCGCCTATCGCCCAGTCAAGTGAATTAGCCTGCGATTATATTAATTGATTAATAATTATCGTGATTATTAGCTGAGTGCTGCTGATTCCGAGGGGCGTGTGTGAACCCCCCTAATCCCCCCCCCCTCTCCCCCCGAGCAAAGTAGCTGGTGTCGTGGGTGCGCTAAGCTCGTTAATGACCCCCCAGCAGAACGGTGCCTTCGTTGGGCTGGGTTCGCTCATTAACCTTGATTGACCTTCGCGGCTGACACAGGTGGGCGGGTACTGCGATTTCTCGCTTGTGATTTTTGTTTTTCCCCCCTTCCCCCCTTCTCCGTTCGGAATTCACGTCGCTTGTTGTTCGCACGTGGCCGAATCTCGGCCTCGACTACCGATTATTTCGATTTGGGTTTTTGTGTTTGCTGGAATTAACAAAGTGTAGGGGGGGGGGCTCTCTTTGATTGTCTCCTTTTGTTTGAACCGAATCACGGTGGGTGATGGTTGTGTTGTTGAGTTGACCGCATGAAACCCTTTTTGCAAAGTGCATCCAAGACAGTTTCGGCTAGAACTGCGAGGACCATGCCAATGGGGCTGGAGGACGTTAAATTGTCCGTGCTACTTGGGTGCACTCTGCGAAACCGCCGTGGAACCTCAAATGGGTGCACCTTGCATCTAAACTTAGCGTGGATGGGTTCACTGTAACATTTCAGGTGACTCGGGGACAACTCGAACTTTGCGATCCAACCTCTCGAATCTTCAGGCAGTCGGAATGTCTACCGCCTGAATGTTCCAGGCGGTGCGCAACATGTCAGGGATTCTACCTGATTCTTATTGTTTTGTAAATGACGTTGCTGAGCATAGGTCTGAAGGCCGGAAACGCCAAGCGGCCAGCAACAAAGAGCACTCAATTTCGAGCTGTCCCTAAGCAGCCTTGAAGCACTTCAGGTTGATTGCATGTTTTGTTGTTGTTGAGAAGTGTGGAGGAACACACACGGCACCGTCCACAGGAGGCCGGGCGTTTTGCTACAGTGTGCATACCAGGGAGTTTGCAGGGGGTGGGTCTCTCTCGCTCTCATTTTGTATTTTATTTGTGAGCAGTAAGAAGAGTTCAACAGTACATATACTGAAAGGGAGGTGTGTTAAGTATTCATTCAGAGGGGGTGGGGTGAGGGAGTTGCATTGTCCAGATTGTACGCGATATTATGAACTAGATTGTATGCGCTTTATATTTAGTGGGGGGGGGGGGGAGTAGCTTTTGAGGCGACGCCCTTCATCTTAACACACACACACAATCCATCCGCTGAATGTGGCTGGCGCGGGCAGGAGGCCGCGCGTGTTGCCGTTCGTTCGTCGTCGTCGTCTGTCGCAACTCCGTGCTTTGCGAGTCGCCCTCGCTTTCTCGCGGCATCCCAAGTTGTGGTTGTCGCCGTTCCCCCCCCCCCCCGCGCGCGCCCCCGCTGTGCATGAGGCGTCTCGCTTCGCCGCCGTCGATTTTGCTCCATTTGTGCGCGCGCGCCTCTGGTTTATGCTTCGTGATCATGGACTCTAGTTTACACGATTTTCTGCCAATAAAGGTTTTTTTTGGTTTCGTTTTCTTAACACGTCACGTCGTCCTCGCGCGTTCTTGTCGCGATGGCGCAAGCCCGTTCAGATGCAGAGGGGCGCCACGGTGATGGCTAGGAGATGTTAACTACCTCGCCTGCTATGCAGGAGGTCGTGGGTTTGATCCCGACCCTGACGCCTGCTGGAAATTTGGAGTCTGCGTGTCTCTCTCTCTCATCATCATCACGGTGGCTAGGAGATGTTAACTACCTCGCCTGCTATGCAGGAGGTCGTGGGTTTGATCCCGACCCTGACGCCTGCTGGAAATGTTGAGTCTGCGTGTCTCTCTCTCTCTCATCATCATCACGGTGGCTAGGAGATGTTAACTCCCTCGCCTGCTATGCAGGAGGTCATGGGTTTGATCCCGACCCTGACGCCTGCTGGAAATTTGGAGTTTGCGTGTCTCTCATCATCATCACGGTGGCTAGGAGATGTTAACTACCTCGCCTGCTATGCAGGAGGTCGTGGGTTTGATCCCGACCCTGACGCCTGCTGGAAATTTGGAGTCTGCGTGTCTCTCTCTCTCATCATCATCACGGTGGCTAGGAGATGTTAACTACCTCGCCTGCTATGCAGGAGGTCGTGGGTCTGATCCCGACCCTGACGCCTGCTGGAAATTTGGAGTGCGTGTCTCTCTCTATCATCATCATGGTGGCTAGGAGATGTTTACTACCTCGCCTGCTATGCAGGAGGTCGTGGGTTTGATCCCGACCCTGACGCCTGCTGGAAATTTGGAGTCTGCGTGTCTCTCTCTCTCATCATCATCACGGTGGCTATGAGATGTTAACTCCCTCGCCTGGTGTACAGGAGGTCGTGGTTTGATCCCGACCCCGACGCCTGCTGGAAATTTGGAGTTTGCGTGTCTCTCATCGTCATCATCACGGTGGCTCGGAGATGTTAATTACCTCGCCTGCTATGCAGGAGGTCGTGGGTTTGATCCCGACCCTGACGCCTGCTGGAAATTTGGAGTCTACATGTCTCTCCCCGTGGTCGTGTGGATTTTTCTCCGGGTCCTCCGGGTTTCCCCTCCACATTTAAAATCAACGTCACGCGTTTAGAGTATTTGACTGCTGTCCATTTCCACGCGATAAGCCCACTTCGTTGAGCTATCATTTGTGAGAGCCAGGTCGCTTTTGAAAAATATCTATACATAGCTCAGTGGGCCATAGCTGGTAACAAAAAGATTGTTTTAGTTTAGAGATGCATCCGACCACTCGCCTATGGGCAGGGGTCGTCAGCCTGCGGCTCTGTAAGAACCGCTTCGTAGTGACGTGCATTGCGGATCTAGAAATATTAAGAAGTAGTTTTTTTGTTTAACGAATTCGCAAACAAATGGCTATTCTTGTTATTTCTATTTGCCCACTCCTGTGTATGGTAGTTCGGATAAGCAGTGCAGGGGCTGTACACCGAATTGGCCAATTTGATTGGCCAAGCAGTGCAGGGTCCAATTCGACCTCAGGCTGACTCAGCCACTGGGGAGACAAAGGTGGCCGGGCGTGGTGCTGGCCACCCACCCCTTCGTGTGCCGTGCCGGCCTTGGTAGGTGCTGCTACTCGATAACAGCACTTGCCCCAAATTGTATTAGCCAATGGGCAACACAACATTTTTTAAAACGAAAATTTTACTTTCGCATAATTGGATTTCAAATTTCTCCTGGTCCATTGAAAACTGGTGGAGGGGTTATCCGGGACACAGCCCACTCGAACATTCACGACGGCGGTTGGAATTTAGACAACATATAAACGATTCTGGGTTCGGAAAGATCTCCCCACAATAAGATGATTATCCAACCGTAGCGACGTCATCTCCGGACAGTCAGACGCGAGTCCTCTTGTTTGACTGCCTCCAGTCCACGGGCCAGTTTCTGAGAGCGTTCGCCGCTCGGGAGGGAGGGTCCCGACCATGCAAGGTGCTGATGGCTGTCCTCTTCCTGCAGAGAAAGTGTAACCTGTTTGCTACTCGATACACCAATGTCCGTAGCTGTGTTGAATTTATTTTGAGCCGTAAGAAGCCAACCGTGCTGTGCCGGATTATCGTAGTAGCAAAAGTAGCTACATATGCTACGGGCCCCGAACTTTGAAGGGTCCCGCGCTAAATGCTTTCAAGCTATCAATTCCGGTTCAGTGATTCTGCACTTGCTCTATTGCTATAGTACTTTCCCGCCTTTGACTTTTATGAACGACTGGGTGTTTAAGGTTAGCGATTTGTCGTATTATCTGGCAGTATAGCAAATGAAAAATACAATTACTTTGCTATGCAAGTGAAACATTTGTGTTTGAATATTTTTGTGTTTTTTTAATTTATTTAGGGCCCCTTTATAACATATGCTACAGGCCCCGCACTAACTTAGTCCGGCACTGAAACCATGCTAATCGGAGGCGCGGGGAAAGGACGACACAATGCTGGTGAACCTCCAGATATTTCTAGGCAAATACCCTTCGCTGTCAGACACGGGTCCTCCTGTAGCACGACCCTCATGAAATAGTCCTGCGACTCGGCGACGTTTTCCTGGCCAAAACAACGACGACCATCGGCTGGCGGTGGCATCATTCATTAAAATCCGCGCAGTGCGGGGCGAGGTGGGGCGACATCACTGCACCGGCCGCCGTCACCAGTAGGCGGCGCTGAGAGAGAAGACACGGGGCGGGGTGGAGGAGGAGGCGAAAGGAGGGAGCGCTGAATCCGTCGGTGGCTCCAGGAGATGCGCGGAGTCACTCGCCGAGTGAGACGCCGCCTGAAATGTGGGAAATGTGAAATTGGGTCATCGTCACCCCGCTGTGAGGACATTCACCGCCGCGATCATCGGGAGCGAGTTGTGAAGGACTTTACACAGGAGGCGGGGCTCAGGGTGAATACGAGAAAACGTTTAAGTGGTGATCGCGTTCGCGTGGATGACGATAGTGGTGGTAGTGTAGTGGTTAGGAGGCTGCGCTACGAACCCGGTGACCCAAGTTAGGGTCACCCGCTTCGGGCCAACAACAGTGACGATGATTTATCTTGAACCGGTCCTCGGCCTCCCAGAGGTCGACTCAGCCTCAAATGAGTACCTGGTGCGGTGTGTAAAAAAAACATCACCCCTGGGGAGACAAAGGCGGCCGGGCGTGGTGCTAGCCACCCACCCCCTCATGTGCTGTGCCGGGCTTTATCGGTGCTCTCTAACAGCACTTGCCCCAAAAATATATTCAGGCCATTCGGGGTATCTTTTACCTTGAGAGTGGCGGTAGTGTTGGTGTGCGTTGGTGTGCGTTGGTGTGCGTTGCAGAAGCGACGCTCACAACGAGCGGAGCGCCGGGTGGCTAAAGCGCAGCAAGTTGGCACAGTAGGGGGCACAGGTGGTGCATCAGCCAGTCCTCTCGGTCATCTCGGTCAGTCGACCCGTGGCACCCGCTGGGTCTGCCCGTGACCTGCCAGCGGGCGTTCGATACCTCACGTGGCCTCAACGTGCACCTAGCCTGGCACAAGCGTCGTGGTGACGTCACCGCCACTTAGTGGCGAATGGCGGTTGTTGTGTGTTGGTGGTGGTGATGATTCTGTTGGGGATAATGATGCGAATACTGTTTTTAGGATTGCGATGGTGTTACTGCTACTGATGATGATCACAGAGATGGTTATCGTGATATTGATGATGTCGCTGTTGGTGATGGCGGCAGTGTTGCTGTTAATGGGGGGTAGATAGCGATGATGTTGATGGGGTTGCCGTTGGTGATGGCGACAGTAGGTCACGGTAGGGCTGAACACGCTTTTCTTGGAATCTCTGCTCCCCAGTGATGTGGAGGGTGGGTCTGGTGGGAGGCGATTGGGGGGCGGGGGTAGCGGGGTGGTGTTTGTGACCAGGTGGGGTTAGTCAGGTGTTGGCAGTGGAGAGGGGATGGTTGGGGGGGGGGGCTAGGGGGGGGGGGTTTAACTGGGGTCCTTCATCCCTCCACCCATCCTCTCCCCTTACCCCCCCCTCCTCACCCCCTGGAGCAGGTGGCGATGCGGCTACTAAATGCGCGCATTCACGCACTTGAATCTGCTCTGGACGTGGTCCAAGCGCGTCTCTCCGCGCGCCTGTTCGCGCTAAATGAGGCAGCTCACTCGGACATCTGTGAAAACAACGCGGAGAGGGAGGAGAGGGAGGAGGGGAGGGAGGAGAGGGAGGGGGGGGAGGAGAGGGTAGTGAGGAGAGGGAGGGGAGGGTAGGGAGGAGAGGGAGGAGAGGGAGGAGAGGGAGGGGAGGGAGGAGAGGGAGGAGAGGGAGGGAGGGGAGGGAGGGAGGAGAGGGAGGGGAGGGAGGGAGGGGAGGGAGGAGAGAGGAGAGGGGAGGGAGGAGAGGGAGGGAGGAGAGAGAGGGAGGAGAGAGAGGGAGGGAGGAGAGGGAGGAGAGGGGGGAGGGGAGGGAGGAGAGGGAGGAGGGGAGGGAGGGGAGGGAGGGGGAGGGGAGGGAGGGAGGAGAGGGAGGAGAGGGAGGGGAGGGAGGGGAGGGGAGGGAGGGGAGGGAGGGAAGGGAGGAGAGGGAGGGAGGGGAGGGGAGGGAGAGGGGAGGGAGAGGGGAGGGAGACTCCACAATTACTGCTGCAGCTGCGCGCAGGGAGCCACGTGTCAAGAAACGCATCAGGTGTGGAGGGCCCAGTGGAAGCCCTGTGTTGCGGCGGTGTGTGAGCGCGTGCGTGCGTGTTTTAACGTGTGTCTGTGTGTGTGTTGGGGAGCGGTAGTGTAGCGGTTAGCGCGCTGCGCTATGAACCTGGCGACCCGGGTTCGATTCCCACTCACCGCCAACACCAGTGACGATTATCTGAACCGGTCCTGGGCCTCCCCTAGGTCGACTCAGCCTCAAATGAGTACGTGGTGTGTAAACATCGCCACTGGGGAGACAAAGGCGGCCGGGCATGGTGCTGGCCACCCACCCCCTCATGTGCCGTGCTGGCCTTCATAGGTGCTCGCTAACAGCACTTTGCCCAACCGTCTGGTAAAGGCTTTGCGGGGAATCGTTGTCTTTGTTGGGAGCGGAATTGCGAGTGGTTAGCGCGCTGCGCTACGATATCGGACGAGCCGAGTTTGATTCATTCCCGCTTATGGCGAACATCTGAAGCGGTTCTGGGCCTCCCCTCGGTCGACTCAGCCTCAAACGAGCACCTGGCGCGGTGTGTAAACATCAGAATTGGGGGGGGAGACAAAGGCGGCTGGGCATGGTGTCAGCCACAACCATTTCACGTCCGCCACACCCCGCGGGTCGACTCAGCCTCAAATGAGTAGCTGGTGCGATGTGTGAAAAAACATCCCCACGAGGGAGACAAAGGCGGCCGGGCGTGGTTCTGGCCACCCACCATCGCCTCTCGTGCACCGTTCCGGCCTTCATAGGTGGTACTCGCTAACAGCACTTGCCCCAACAGTCGGGGGATCTCTGCCTCTGTGGGTCTATATGTATATCGGTGTGCCCGTGTGATTGTGGGTTTGTGAATGAATGGAGGTGTGGGTGTGTGTGTGTGCTTGTGTGGGCGAATGAGTGTGTGAGCGCGTGAATGTCCGTGGCCGGGATTAATGTAAGCTCGCTTACAAATTGCCCCAACAGTCGCATCTCCGATGTGCACGGTTGGCTACGTGCGAAAGGACTTCAACATCTCCATATCGGAGATGTTGATAATTATAGTAATTATTGCAGGGCTGCAGTCAGGTGACCGAGATGCCACGTGTCGGATACCCGAGGTGCGCAGTGTCTGTGTGTTGACACAGTGGAATCTCAGGGGGTGCACATGTCATTAATCTCTGTCAGTCGCCTGGGTCGATGCCGTGACTTCCTGCCAGCAGCGAGCCTTCCACGCTTCACGTGATCGCCTCAAAGTGCACCTAGCCTGGCACAGTGGCTGTGGTGACGTCACCGACACTCGGTGGTCAATGGTGGCCGTTGTATGCCGCTCCCCGACAGCACTTGCCCCAACAGTCATGTTGTATGAGTGTAAGTTTGAGTGTGTCGAGTCCACGTGTGTGTGTGTATAAGAGTGAGTGTGCGTTCGAAGCGCAGCGCTACGATCCCGGCGACCCGAGTTCAATTCCCGCTCACGGCCAACACCGGTGACGATTATTTGAACCGGTCCTGGGCCTCCCCTAGATCGACTCGGTCTCAAAATTAGAAGCTGGTGCGGTGTGTAAACATCGCCAATTGGGAGACAAAGTCGGCCGGGCGTGGTGCTGGCCACCCACCCCCTCGTGTGCCTTGCCGGATGACACCACTTGCCCCAACAGTATATTAATGCTATACGGGGGATCTTTGTCTTTGTGCACACACGTGTATGTTCCTTTGCTCCCGTGCACCCACGCCTCTGCACGTGATGCCAGAAGGGGTCTCCCCCGCCCCCCTTCGCACCCCCACCCCCGGTGGCCCAATTGGCACGAGTTCAACCTCCCCCGTGTAAACAGCGCGCGACGCATTCACGCGCCACCCGCCACCGCCGAGTAACGGCGCTAATTGTGTGCCCTGGGGAGAGATGGGGAGAGAAGTGGGGGGGGGGGTTGAGAGAGAAGGGAGATGGGGAGAGAAGTGGGGGGGGGGGAGATTGAGAGAGAAGTGGGGGCGGGGAGGAGGGGGATTGAGAGAGAAGTGGGCGGGGAGGGGGGGATTGAGAGATAAGTGGGGGGGAGATTGAGAGAGAAGTGGGGGGGAGGGAGATGGGGAGAGAAGTGGGGGGGGGGGAGATTGAGAGAGAAGTGGGGGGGGGGAGATTGAGAGAGAAGTGGGGGGAAGGGGGGTTGAGAGAGAAGTGGGGGGGATATTGAGAGAGAAGTGGGGGGGGAGGGAGATGGGGAGAGAAATGGGGGGGGGGGGGTTGAGAGAGAAATGGGGGGAGATGGGGAGAGAAGTGGGGGGAATGGGGGTTGAGAGAGAAGTGGGGGGAAGGGGGATTGAGAGAGAAGAGGGTGGGAGATGGGGAGAGGAGGGGGATTGATAGAGAAGTGGGGGGGGGGGAGATTGAGAGAAGTGGGGGGAGAGGATGGGGCTTGAGAGAGAAGTGGGGGGGGGGGATTGATAGAGAAGTGGGGGGGGGGAGATGGGGAGAGGAGGGGGATTGAGAGAGAAGTGGGGGGGGAGATACGAAGGGAGATGGGAGAGACGAAGGAGATATGTGAAAAGCTGGGGGTTATGGGGGGGTGCGAGAGAGTGCTGGTAGTGCTGCGAGTGATGTAAGAGATGGAGATGGCAGTGATGTGAGTGAAGGGAGGGAGAGTGAAGAAGCGATGGAGAGAGTGATGGGAGGGGAGGGAGAGCGAGCGAGCGAGCGAGAGAGGAGAGCGCGGATGAATTCTTGGAAAGAAACTGGGTCCCGCAGCTGCGAGCACGCACACGTGCGCACTCGCAGCTCGCGAACTGAACCCGTGGGAGCTCGGGTTCGAGTTGAACTCCTGACCCGGGCGCCGGTCACGGAATGAAGGGGCTTTGGGGAAATGAGTGGAAACATGATGTTACATTTTGAATTAATGATGCTTGCGGTCAGATCTATATATACACATACATATCTGTGTCCATGTGTGCAGCACGTATTCGTAGGAGAACCTGATTTTACACGACCGCCGTTTTGAGAAGAGGTGATTGAAATTGGACGCGTATGTTGGCTTGAGTACTCGGGGCGTTGGTCAACATGGGTCGGTATGCAACAGTAAGCCATTCCCGACACTAATCAGAAGAGGTCCTATTACTATTCGAGTGATCATGGGCTGCAGGACGATTACCTTTTCATGCATGGACGTCGACAATTGCATTTCGACCACGGACTCGGTGTCTTACTATTCCACTCCAGAATCGATAGGGGTTTTTTTTTACTTCGTGGTGAATGTAGCGGCCTCCAGTGGCTGGCTAGATCGGCCACCCGATTACATACATCACAGTGACTCCTCTACTTACGAACGAGTTGGGTTACAGAAGTCTGTTCGTAAGTCGATTTGTTCGTAAGTCCAACTTTACTCCTGTCGATTCCAAACATGTTGTACGGCGTGTACACTAATCACGGGCAAAATGGCTTTTAACGTTGTATAATCACCTGCAGATGTAGATGCCACTGGTTCTTCACGTTCTGCAGATGTAGATGCCTCCACCGCCATCTATTGCACGGCGGTTGAACTTACTACTCTCGGTCCGAACAGGTAACTTGGGCATACGGAGAGGTTAGTTGGTATCTCTGAAAGTTCGTAAGTAGGATGTTCGAAGAACATCGATTCTTACGCTCGCGACGAATGCGTCGAAGACAGCGCGGTCAGAATGTTTCGAGAACGACACTCGAAATATTGACAAACGACCTCAATACATTGCAATTTCATTTTACTGATCCCTGGAAAGCCTCGCCGAGTCTCGGGGAAGGTCCTGCCGCATTGAGATGTTTGGCCCGATCCCTTGGGGGAGGAAACCGGAGAACCCTGAGAAGTCCCAAACCGCGCGCATCCGCGGTGGGGTGACACTCAAAACATTTGCGCTGCACAGACGGGTTCATGAATGCGCTTGTATACTGCAGTCATTGCCTGGCCAGGGTTTGGAAGTTTCGTCAATCTCTGCCTGATCCAGCAACCCTCACTAAGCACAAACAGCGTACGGTATTGGAACATCGGAATCAAGAATATGTATTTAGACTGCAGGAGGAATCCGACGAGCTATTAAGCTCTTTATCACAGATGTCCAGTCGGGGCACGGGGTCAGAACGGTACAACAGCAACAACAACAAACAATACAACAACACGGTAGGAGTGCAAAGTCGAAGAATGGTAAACAAATCACTTTAAAAAAAATATATACAAATAAAACTCAACTATTTTGTATCTCACTAGGTAAAGCCCACTGAACAAGTAACTTATTTTTCAGAAGCGAGCTGGCCACAAATGTTCACCACAACAAAGTGGCCTATCACGTGGAAATTTAGAGCAGCACAATAATTTAGTCGAAAAAGTAAAGGTGCGGCCCTGCAATCGCCTGCTCAACGCCACGGAAGCGACCCTCCACAAGAGGCAGCTCTGGAGATGCTGCTCTAGAGGTTATCTGAGCCACTCCGCGCTCGCAGGAAGTCTTGCAAGAGAGTACCCACGGTTTACCCCACCGCACGCGACCTGCCTGGGTGTGTGGGTGGATTTAAGAAATGTTTCCATCGTATCAACTACCGCGCCGGGAGCTCAAATCTGTGCGGAGTAAAAAAAAGCTTTGTAGCTCATCGGATTCCTCCAGTACAAACAAATATTCCGATTCTGGATCGAACCGGCGACCCTCTTGGTTGCAATGCCCAATGTGATATCCATTACTCTACGGCAGCAAACCCCACGGCATTGCACGGCGCGTTAATGATATCGCCCTTGGGTGACTGCCGCATTTAAATGTAACGACTGCGGACAAACCTTCGGTTCAGACTTTCTGCATGAACCACACGTGGCGCGTGTGCCATTAAGCCACGAATACGCGCACGGGGTTCTAGGAAAATGATCGACTCGCTTCTATTTATACACCGTAATTACCTACGCACGCGTGCCTGTCCCCCTGCATAACGTGTACCACCTGCAGCGGGGAGCGGGTCGGGTGGTGGTGGTGGTGGGGCTCGACTCTGGGGAGGAGCCGGAGGGAACAACGGGGAAGGGATCGAGGTGGGAGCAGGGATGAGGGGCGAGGTTCATGTGAGGAGAAGGATGACTCTCCCCGCGTCTCCTCCTCCTCCTCCATGTGCAACTCTCACGCATAATTAAGGACGCGTTTCGCATAATTGGTAAATGCCCCCCCACCCCCCCCTCTGCGAAGCTGATGTTGATAACCCCTGTTGGCGCTACATCGCCAGCAGTGAAACCAGAGCCCGTTCCCATGAAACCAATCCAGCCCGACCCAGCCCGACCCAGCCCGACCCGGCTCATTAAAGCTACAATTAATACACTTAGTGCCTCGCGTGCCTCGCGTGCTGTGCACAAACAGGCAGGCCGGCTCATCGAGTGATCGAGCCACGTAAATGCTAACGATGTTTCTAGAAGGGGCAGAGAGAGCGCTTATTATATCTTCCACCATCCGATCCCGCCAAACGACTTACATTGGCATGTGCACAAAGCGATGAACGTACTCGGTCGCTGTTGTATCAGCTCACCCGTACGCCGGAGTACAATTCTCACAACTAAGCATAGCAATGAGATGCAGGTGATGTGTTTTGCGTGTTAAAAGGCTGTACACGTGACGATGTAATTTGTTTGGCAGTGTCGGGTGGCGGAGGGGCTTAACGGCACACATTTGGTCAGCTCGTTATTTGGCCTCCACTCAAAACAAGACGTGACGAAGCGTCACATCGGCTGCGAAGACCACGCGCGTTCAGCACTTTGGTGCGCGTGTGTGTGTGCGTGCGTTTGTGTGGCTTTTCATGATCAAGTTCAATATTCTAAGAACAGGGTTGGTGGCGCAGGCAGTGATAACACTCGGGCCCATGCACTTTTACATCGAGATTGAAAACTCGTTTCTTATGAACTGATTTTAGCGTTTAATTTCTTGTCGTACACCCGCGCCTCCGATCAGCGCGGTTGGCTACGTACGGTGCGAAAGAAGCCTTTGTGTGTGCAGTCTGTATGGTTCCCTCTCCCCCTGGTCTCCGGTTTCCTCCCATACCTAAAACACCATGCGATGCAACTGGTATTGTCTAAATGCTGCAAAATCTACCCGCAAACGATTCAATTGGGACTCCACATCAAGCAGCAACATCGACATCGCTCCCCCTGCTGCAAAAAAATAAATGGACTGAGCGAGGCATTCCTGGGTAACCAAACGGGATTTAAATGAATACACAACCAACCTCTCTTATCCCTTCCTCGCACTGACACCATCGACTCGTCGCAGGATTTGCTGGAACCGAAGGCAAAACGATGGAGTTGTGAAATCCGATGGATACGTCAGTGCGGTGCGACCGAGACTCAAAGACGCTAGAACCCAGGGGCGTGCGGTCGGGGGAGGCAGAGCCTCGCCTGTCATACTCCAATGAAAGTAGCTGTTACGAAAAGTAAAAAAAAGAATCTAATAAAATAAATACTAAGATTTTTCCACTCTTCTGTGTTATAAATGTCATTTCTGTACGATTCCAATCATTTTTATAGTCAAAATCGCCAAATTTGCGGAGCTCCGCTGCAAATACAGGAAGAGACGAGAGGTGAGGCAGCGACGAGCTCAGCCTCCCCTCTGATTGCGCAACCCCTCAGTAACTGGATGGAGCGCGGGCAATAAGCGCGTGCCTGTTACCATCTCAGTATGTCACCAATGTAATGTTTGTAGACCCCTTCATTTCATGTCCTCGCCTTCCATACTCCAGCTAACTTATTTCACGTATGTGTATAAAGATATTTAGGCTCGCTGGTCTCGTCATGAAACTGCAATAAAAAAGCACCAGGGGAGGCAGCTATCACATCTGCCTCACTGAGGGGGCGTGTTAGACACGCCCCCTCAGTGAGGCCACGCCCCCTCAGTGAGGCCACGCCCCCCTCCGTGTGTGAATCTGGCTCTGACACGAGCCAGTGCCTTCCCAGCCATTAATTTTGCCCCGGACGTCACTGACTTAACCCCAAGACTCACACGCAACCCTAAGACTCACACACAACCCCGAGAATCACACACAATCGTTCAAGCTTCTGAATCACAAGGATCCGTGTAACCTGAGATTCAAGCGTGTCCTTTAAAGCATTGACACACCGTGAAACATACTCGTTAGTTATTTTTATTTTATTTTCACCTACGTGACTTTACCGAATGAACCAAAGAGTATGGATCCTTGCAGTCACGAAAACTTCAAATCTAGAACACCGTGAAACGTAAGAAACGCAACACATTAGTGAATATAAAACTATTAAATTAATATAAAAAAGACACACACAAAGACGATGTTTCTGGCCAACAGTCCTTCACAACAACATCGTAAAACATCTGTGTTAAAAATAGCTTTACAGCTCATCGGCTTTACAGCTAATCGATTGACACCTAAGGATCTCGCGCGCGCAGCAATGAAACCCAAGAATCGCGCCCCCACCCCCCGCACTCACCACCCACTCCCCCTCCCCCGGGGAAACCAAGGACCAATGGGATCGCGCGACCTTGCCTCGCGCCTCCAGTGTCCTCGCCTCTCATTGGTTGTGAGTCGCCGCCGACGCCGATCCGATTTCCCCCCCCGCACGCGCTCTCGACGACCATGGCAGAGGAGGCTGTGGACGCGGTGGAGGCGGTGGTGGACATCGCCAAGCTCAAGGTGGCGCAGGGAGCACGACACAGAGACGCGTGGGGGCGGTGGGTTGGTGGGGTAGGAGACGCGCTACGGTGGGGAAGTCACGGGGGGTCCAGGGGCCGGGCCTTGGGGTGGTGGTGGTGGCGGCCTAGCGAAGGTCTCGCTAGGCGAGGTGTTGGCTGGGACGCTTCGGGGCCGTCTGTTGAGTTCCGCGTCGTGCCCGCGACTCACGACTGCTCTGAGCGCCGTGGCCCCCCGCTGACGTTTGGCCCCTCGTGGCGTGCGAGCGTGGGTCGCTCGAGAGAGCCACTGCCTGGGTCGAGGGCCTTGCTACGCCGGTCCGTGCGTCTGGCCACGATGCAGTGCGTGTGATGAAGGGCGGCCTCGTCCGTGCGTTTGTGGTGGTCGCGCACACACGCGACTCGTGGTCAGGCTCGCGTCTCCTTCGCTGCAGGGGTTTAAAGACGGCTTCTTGTTCACAGGCGTCAACTTGGGCCTCTGAGCCCTTAAGTGGCGCACACAGCATGGCATTCGCGTGTGCGCGCGCACTTGTACACACAGCAACGCACGCACAACGCCGCCACGCGAATGATTCAAACACTGATCGCAACGCGGTGTGCACTGTGGGGTTTTTGTTGTGGTCCAGGTCTCCCTTGACAAGACAAGTTATAGTCTCGGCAAGCAATAATCTGGTTGTGCGTGAATAGCTCATGGACGACTCATTGTCCGTTCAGAGGATGATTCCGATTGGTCATAAAGTGGCTAGGAGATGTTAATACTCTTAGGTTGTTTCTGTAAAGTCACGTAGGTAAAAAAATAATAAAATTAAAGTTAATAAAAGTAATAATAAAAAATAAAATAATAAATCACGACGATTCGGAGGCAACACAAGTCTCCGTCATCAGGTGGGACGGTCACAGCCAGATTGACTGACTTTACCGAAAACACCTAAGAGTATGAATCCTTGCAGTCACGAAAGCTTCAAATCTAGAATTAGGAGATATTAACTCCATCGCCTGGTAGACAGGAGGTCGTGGGCTCGATTCATACCCTGACACCTGTATATTTGGAGTTTGCGTGTCTCTCCCCGTGGTAGAGTGAATTATTCTCCGGGTCCTCCGGTTTTTCCCGTATTTGGCGGCTGCTATACATTTCCACATGATAAGCCACTTCGTGACCAGAGCTATATAGCCGAGTGGGCCTTACCTGGTAAAATTAGGAAGAAAAAACCCGTAGTTTTAATCGTGAAATGCATACGCGTGAAATCGCGAAACCAATTGCCCAGGACACTTTGAACACGCTCTGTTTCGTTTGCGCTCGCAGCTGCCCGAGCTGCGGCAGGAGCTGTCGACGCGCGGGTTGGACACGAAGGGGAACAAGCAGGAGCTGCTCAAGCGCCTGCAGTCCTTCCTCCTGGAGCACGGTACAGCGGGGGCGCGAGTGCTCGCACTGCGCGACTGGAAACAGCGCGTAGTATGCAGCGGGGGGGGGGGTTTGCCTGATTTCTGCGACTTCGCAAAAAATGCTAAATTGTCGCCGCATTGGCAGAAGTGCACAAATAAACGCGAGTAAAATGCGAGACGTCTCGCAGCTCCGATTAGCACGGTTGGCTACGTACGGTGCGAAATAAGTTGAACGTACCTTAATTTTGAACACTGCCAAGTTCTTGAGATAATTTGCAGTCCCTTTGTACATCCACTGCTGGATGTTCTCCACCCCTTGTGAGACGTCGTGGAGGTGATGTCACCATGCTTGTGATTGAAATTGGGCAGTGGGACCTCCTTCAGAGTGGAGTCGATTGCAAAGAGATTGTCTGACAGAGACACTGCACTTTAAATTCTTACCTTAAGCACTTTGAAGTGAACACTTGAACAGTTTTAGCTTCAACAGATATTAGTCTTAATAGATATTTTTTTGAGACTGCTAGCACCTCTTTATCCCATGTTTTGCACACTGGTCCATTCAGTGGGTGCTTGTGGCGAGCGTGGAATTGATCTCACTGCTTCGTGTTACCAGGTGATGACGGTGTGGAAGAGGTGAATGAAGAGGAGGCATTGGGTGAAGAAACCGAGGTATTGACTACATCACCACTGCGTTGTCTCTAGGCTCTGCTTGCGATTGTCCACTGTGTACAACGTTATGAGCAACTGTTAAAGTAAGCTACAACCAAATAACTCTGATCTCACAGGTCAGGGTAATTAAACTGATAGACTATACGCCCTCATAAACGTTTCATAACCATGATATTTCACCCTTGTGATGTCGCAGTGTGTAAGTTGCCGCACGTATTTGATTCTGTGCCAATGGGACTTCTGCTTTCTGTCTGTTGGTACAGGAGGAGCTATCTGAAGTAACAGAAGAGCCACCTGCTCCTCCAGAGCTGCCAAAACCGTACGAGAGCTTCCCTCACTCTGCCGCCACGTGCTTTGCACTTCAAATAGCTTAGTTTTTACTGCTTACTCGGTCGACAGTGTTAATGCATTAGCCCTATCCGTCCATTGGTAACGTGAGGTCACAATAACTGTCATAAAGATGATCCAATATGAGCAAAACCGACATCTGGAGATGCAAACCAGTGCTAAAAGTAACTTTGCAAATATGAAAATGTTGTTGACCTCGTAGTTACTCTTCGGTTTCTGTGCTACTAATAAAACAGTTGAGGAAAGCATTTCAATAGCTATATACATGATTCTTGTTCTTTACATTTTGTTTGATTGCCACTGCTGTTGTCATAGAGTTGAGAAGCCAGCAGTAAAGAAGGTCCAGGACGTGGTGCTAACTTCAGAAGCAGAGGTAACTTTAAACATTTTTTTTCCCCCTCTCAAAACAAATGTAAAAAAATTTAAAGGCGCTATTTAGTTTAACGTGTGTTTGGTTCGCACATTTGTGTAAGGAAAGAACACCTTGAAGAGCTGGTTATTATACATGCGTTTTACTTTAACGGTGGATTTATTGGTTTCACACTTTGTTTAAAACTGCGCTCTCAGCCTCGCGTGGTTTTCTTTTATTTATTTTTAGCGGCTGCAGACCAGAGCGAAGCGTTTCAACGTGGAAATGAACGAGCAGGCCAAGAAGGCAGCCCGCGCAGCCCGGTGAGGTCCCGCAGCGTCCCAATCCGCGTCGCTCATCATTGGCCCGATAAAGCCGTCGCTCACAGCCTCGTGATGCAACAATCTGTCCATGTCCCTGTGCACGAGCTGATTTTCGTCACTTCACCTCCATCGCATATGTCCTCTCGGACGTGTACCCTGCTTTAGCTGTCACCGTCATGTCTCTACCATCGCCCGTTATCCCCTGGATGCCACTGTGGCGAAAGTGTTAACTACCTCGCCTGATCTCTACAGGAAGTCGTGGGTTCGATCCCTACCCTGACTCCTGTATATTTGGAGTTTGCATGTCTCTCTCCCCGTGGTCGCGTGGATTTTTCTCCGGGTCCTCTGGGTTTTCCCTCCACATTTAGAAACATGCGTTTACAAATATACACACACGATGATAAGCCACTTTGTTGAGCTATCATTTGTGGCCAGGTCACTTCTGAAAAAGACCTATATAGCTCCGTGAGCCTTACCTGGTAAAATAAAAACAGTTTAGTAGTTTAGTTTAATGCCCTGCCCTAGCCCAATTACGTAACAGTCAGTGTGACCATACTATTCTCCATGGCTTTGTTGTGCATTCTTCAAATTGTTCCATTTATTGGTGACTGACCAATATGTCATTTAACGTACCCCAATTCAAAATACCATAGTGACCTCCATGACTGCAACTTTACGGTATTTATTTCATGAATGAAGTTAATCGGACAGCCTGCGACACACGCTAGGTGTTTATCTACGAGAGAATATAATTTTTTGGGTAGTACCTCGCTTTAAAAGGTGCTGCTTTTTACAAGTGTGTGAACCTTGAATTAACACGGTTTTTTTCCTGTTTCAGGTTTGGGATTGTAACCACCGAAACGAACAAAGCAGGTATTGATCCCATATCCTGAGTCTCCTCTATCCAATATGAAATACCCTATATGTAAACAGCTGTTAATGGCATCAGCCATGATACATCTACTGCTGGATGAAGGGCCTCCCCTTGCTGTCAATATTTCTTGTGTTCTTATGATGATAAATCCATCTAGCGCCTGAACACAGCCAATGTAATCGTTCCGTCACGAGCAGACATCTCCAGGGTGTCTCCTTCGGCTGCCATTCCATCATTAGTCTCTGCCAGTGGCCATCATCCCTTCTAGCGATGTGTCGTGCCCGAGACCACTTATTTTTCTTAAGTCATTTTATGTTCTCTGATCTAATGTATGAACGTGTCTCATTCTCAGGTGTTGTTGGCGCTACCAAACTGCCGGTAGGTCTAAAATGCTCATCATTAATGGGCAAAACGTCTAAATCGTACATTGAATAAAGAACACAATTTTACGTTTGATATTGTATTTCTAAGTTTTAATAACTCTTGCGCACATTTGTTGTAATGATTTAAGTGAGTCACCGCATGACCTCTGTTCAGGTGGACACCACCAAGCTGCAGGAGCGTGCCAAGCGATTCGGCGTCAATGTCTCCACCGTGGCTCAAAAGGTTGGCTTTCACTTCGCGGTTTAAAATAGAAGATTCTGGAGTGCAGCATCCTCTCTTGATGTTGGGCTACGTGTCCACAGCGTATTCACAACCCGGGGGGAGTGGTTGCACATTGATTTGCACGTTGCGCGATGAACTCGGCAACTTCGAAAATCCGAGTTTGATTCCCCGCCATGGCTACCGCGAGTGGCGAGTATTTTCGGCTCCACCACACTTGACCAATCTACAGTTACCAGCCTGTTAAAGTGTGGTCAGACAACCGCCATAACTGTCATGGTGTGGGGATGCTGTCACCCACCATGATTTGACAAAGGCTTGGAAGAGTGTTTAAAGTGAAGCGCATTCAACTGAAAGCCTCGGATTGTTAAATCAGTTGCTGATGGTGCAATAGGGCCCAGCTTCAAAAAGAGCCTCTTGAAAAGTAATCTCCGATCGAAGTGCCATGTCTCCTTCACGATTTATCTCTCTCTCTCCCTCGGTGGAATACAACTTTCCTTCGTTTAAAGCAGCGCTGGGTTGAGGTATAGCCACCTCGGACGCGATCTTCGTTGTTGCTGCCTGCCCAGGGGGGGGTGATGGCTAGCCGCAGGCTGCCGCCACGCCAGATGAATTTGTTCACACCATCGGGCCACATAACAGCCCCGTAGGCTAATGGAGCAGATGCCCTCTGACCCCGGCTAATTGGAACCAGGCCGCGCGCATTGGGATCATTTTTAATGATCGTGGGGAGTTGGGGTGGGAGGGTCAGAGGAGTCAGTGGATGGAACATTCTTGCAGAGGAAGCCGAACTAGTAAACTATATTGGTAATGTGTTCTTTGAGCCGCTGCCAGGTTTACTATAATTGTAGAATGCAACCAAGTTGTGTACGTTTTCGAGCTCAACTTACCGGGTAAATAGATTCACATTTCCCCCCCCTTCCAAATGTAACCCCGCAAAAATAGAATGCTTACTGTTGAAATTATGAGAATACCAAACGCGTTTGCAAAAAAACTTGTTTTTAAAATAGTTGGGCTCTTTTTGAACATTCTTTCCGTTGGGCTTGTTTTTAGGCGTGCGCGTGCGATAGATCGCTCGCTGCATCGTGTTTCTTGTCCGTGCTGTCGCCAGCGACACGACACTTTGCGTGTGTGTATATGCGCGCGCGCGTCCCTTCCGCAGATTGAGGTGGAGGGGAAACTCAAGAAGAGAAAGGAACGGTTTGGGGTGGTGACTGCAGCTGCGGCTGTCGCTACCGAAGACACGGAGGTGGGTGACGTGGCCTTTTCATCATTATTATAATGCTCGTTTACCCAGGGAAACCTCGCTGAGTCTCATGACACCTTTTTATGGAGGGTCCTGCCAAGTTTTCGCAGTTTCGGCCGATGATTATTGTGTAGATTGCAATTCAGTCATTTGTGGGTAATTTTTTAAATCTGGAAAGATTGGACAATGACGCTGGCACACAATGGCCTACGCTTGTGAATGACTTCAGGGGATCATGAACATCCTCTGTGAAAGAGACGCCCGCAGTATTGACCAGGGCGGACGCCGGATTTAAACCGTGGTACTTAATCACACTCGTTACATGGCCGTTTAATGTCACTCTTGTGCCTTGGTTTATCGAAGCAGTAATATTTTAGAAAAGGGTGATGGTGATATTTTGAATTTGTGTAGCATTTCAATCCACATTCAACTTTAGGTACTTCGTGTAATGACCTGCATAACCGAAACCCAAATGAAAAATACACATTAAAATTTAAATTTAACAGCAATAGCAACAAAAACAGGAGTTGGGCAGATCGAGCGGTGGTGTGAGATAGCGTGCACGAAGCCATCACAAGCGCCACAACTCCTGCTCTGATGGTGATGGTGGTGTTTGGTAAGGGATATTTGTTTTCTTTGGTTGTGTTTCATTAAGAAGGGTCATCCCCTGCGCAGCTCTTGCACACGAAACACCCCCCCCCCCCCCCCCCGTAAGAAGGAATCGGGTAAACATCCCAATATAGCAGGACCCTCATGGAAAAGCCTTGAGACTCAGTGAGGTTTTCATGAACAAGCAATGATATTATTAGAATGATTACATGGACTAGAGGTATATTCTGAAGACTTGCATTGCATCCTTAGTCACCTACGGATGCAATACATCCTTAGGTGACTAAGATTCATCTGAACCCCATCTCCGTAGCTCGTGTGCTGTGTTCGTGTCAACCTTTTTGGCTCTGTAAATACGAGTCGTGTAAAGCACTCTCCATACTGTGCCTTGAGTGAATCGCTGTGCAGTGGCTTCCAGCCAATGTTCTTGTAGCTGAACTTCACTCGATTCCTCCACCCATGCTGAAGACTCGGGTCTACCAGGATAACTGTTTCAACTCGTCCACACTGTGCGACCACGCTGCAGGACAAAACACGCATCTTTTTGCGCTGCTTAAATTTGGAATTCTCTCCCATCGTCTCTTTTCCCAAGTTCATAATAACCTTGCACTCAAGCAAAGGAACAATTTGTATCCATTACACCTGCAAGTTGGTTCTGTTTGTTACTGAACGCTTGGCATGTTGGGACCTTTGGCCCTGTGCTCATAAATTGTGATGCAAAAATACAAACCTCTTGTCTTCAGGTGGAATATTTCGTACCTTTTTACCAATAAAGGGTATTGCGGCCATAAGTATTTTGCAAAGGAAATGTCGATTTAAATTGTATTTGTGAGTGCCATGTGGATCGTCGTGGTAATGCTCACTCGTATTGTAAAGTAACCGAAACGCTGGCTTTCTGCGTCTTTTCGTTTTTGCAGATCAAGAAGCTGAAAAGAGCGGAGCGTTTTGGCATTGCATAAACCAGCATTATTTCTATTGTTCGGGTTTTATATTCTC
Source organism: Lampetra planeri (assembly GCF_965212315.1). Classification (NCBI taxonomy): domain Eukaryota; kingdom Metazoa; phylum Chordata; class Hyperoartia; order Petromyzontiformes; family Petromyzontidae; genus Lampetra; species Lampetra planeri. Next base: position 11,733,439 of record NC_136127.1, on the reverse strand, counting down.
TCCCTCAAGGCAAACGAGTCGAGTCTTGGTTTGTGGATCGTGATTTTGTTTGCCTCATACAACCAATTCGTATTCACTGGCACGCATTCTTCTGTGCGCTGCCTTGTACACACACAAAGCATTCGTCGTCCGAGCAGCGACTGGGAAACGTTACACTATCACATTTGTACGTGGGGGTGTGTGTGTGTCTGCGGCCGGGGGGGGGGTGTTCACTAGCAATGTAATGCGTGCCCACGTGGAATTGTTAACGAGCAGAGTTTGACAGGAAGGAAACAGCTTGACACTTGGGGCTTTCCATTCATAGGCAGGGGAAATTAATCAACTCGACGAAATTGTCAAGGTGGTCTCCAGGGAAAACTTGATAACCCACATTTGTTTAACTATACAACCCCGAGGAAAGCTTCACAATTAATCAGATCGTTATTGTATAATCTCGGCTGAGATCTCCAGTAAAATTTATAATTCAATATGCCTACCTCCAACAAAAGCCTACTCTTTGTAAAGTGTCATTTTGTGGGTTATCAAGTATCCTCGAGGAAACCCCCTCCCCAATTAAACTTCTTGAAATAAGTTTGCATTTATGTCAGTAAAATGTATCACGTGTATTAGTTCTATATAGTTGTGCAAGTATCCTGATTTTAAAAAAGTAGGTGTATTTTTTATCAGTCCGATCACTGCTCGAATTAAGAGTGAAAACGCGGTCTTATTTGAATCCACATTGTCCACCCACGTGTATGACATGGCGTGTCATCGTTTACCTCGTCTTACCACGCAGCTGACGCGACAACTCTTTTGTTTGTATCGTTTCCAAAGGTGGCGATTGATAAATAAACATTTTTAAAAAAATAAATTGACTGCGGATGAAACGTAACCGAGTGCTTGGATTTTGTTGATGTTGCACCTGTAAAGTGCAACACCTTTGTTGGGTGAGGGTCACCCTTGTAGATGAGGGTGCACTGCTATCTCGAGTTGCGAAGGTTGAAGAAAATCAACTTGAATTCACTGCTGGATGAGCGAGGGCCAAACTTCGCGTGGTTGCCGGGCGTGTCAGTTATTTGACCACAACCACTGCAGTTGGTTAGTGAAGGCGGGGAGCATAGATGGGGTGGAGTGGGTGGGGAAGTACAGTACAACGCATAATGTTGCATTACCCTCGGTTGCCCGTCACGTGATAGTCGCCCGTCCAAGCACTTTCAAGGCTACAACATTCTGATTAGCTTCCCGAGTTCTGGCGCATTGTGGCGATCAGCCGTGATCAATCGACTGTGAAGGCATATACCAATACCCGCGGTTCACGACTTTAGTGACGGTGACATCACCACGGCGCCTGTGCCAGGCCAGGTGCACTTTAAGACCACGTGAAGTGTCCGAAGGCTCGCTGCAGACAGGTCCACGGGACAGGACCCGTGGGTGCCATGAGTTGGCTGAGATGACTGGCAGATGGTACCAGCTCTACCCCCTACTGTGCCAACTTTGCTGCACTTTAGCCACCCGGCGCTCCGCTCGTTGTTGTGAGCGTTGCTCCTTTGCCTTCGGTCGTTGTTGGAGGGCGAATGCCTATAAATTGCCGAGTAACGTCCTTCACGAGCCTCCTCTACAGAGGCCGATCTTGCTACCACTGGTACCAATGTCTTCGGCAAGTCCACTCAGCTCCACATCCTCTCGTACCGCGTCAGTCAGTCTCTCCTCCACAGCAGCACCCACACGCGAGCCGATTTCACCCGCTCCGTCTACCCCCCCTATGAGAAGTCCCGTGTGCCAGTGAAGTCCCAGTGTGCCACCCCAACACGCGTGCCACCCCAACACGCGTGCCACCCCAACACGCGTGCCACCCCAACACGCGTGCCACCCCAACACGCGTGCCACCCCAACACGCGTGCCACCCCAACACGCGTGCCACCCCAACACGCGTGCCACCCCAACACGCGTGCCACCCCAACACGCGTGCCACCCCAACACGCGTGCCACCCCAACACGCGTGCCACCCCAACACGCGTGCCACCCCAACACGCGTGCCACCCCAACACGCGTGCCACCCCAACACGCGTGCCACCCCAACACGCGTGCCACCCCAACACGCGTGTCACCCCAACACGCGTGCCACCCCAACACGCGTGCCACCCACCCCCACCACTCACCGCAGGGGCGCGCGCGCTTGCTCCTCGCGCCGCCTTCCCATTGGCCGCCGGCCTCCTCGCCGCTACGACCAATGGGCGAGCGCCCGTCGCGGCGGTGGAGGGGGGGGCTGCAGGAGGTGGGGGGAGGGGTGCGGCGGGGGGATTCGTGAAGGGCGACAATGGAGAGCCGGGCCGGGGACGCCAACCGGGACGCGAGAGATCTGGGGTCGTCACGGCCCCCCACCGTGCTGGAGCGATACTTCACCCGCTATTACAAGACAGGTACCCCCCCCACATCCTCTCTTTGGCGGGGGGGGGGGAGAGCCGGGCCTTGAGAGGCTTGTGCAGGGGGTGTGGGTTGGCGATGTCCCGCCCGCCCGACCGGCCCACGTGCGTTTGTTTACCGCGACGCAGCCGCCGCTGTGCGCGGGTCAAAACGGGCCGTGGTCAATCCACTGCTGGATGAAGGCCTCCCCACCCCCAACCCCGGCCGCCGCCGCCATCTACCGCGGCCTCCTTGCCGCACGAATGCGATATCCCGTCCTCTCGGGCCTACTCCTCGCTGCCCACACACCCCCCTTGTAGCCTGCCACTCCGCCCTGTCAGCCCGTGACCATCGCGGGCTCCACGCAGCAACCACCTCCCCCCCCCCCACGGCGCGCACGTGGGGCGCACGTGGCGGCGGCCGCGGGGCTCTCCGAAGCCGCGCCGCGGGATTCTCGGTGTCGTGGCCTGCGGGCGGTGCTGGGCGTGAAACGTCGCTGGGGTGGCCGCGAGCCGAGCGAGCCGGGGCTGGTGAAGTATGGTCAAGCGGGAACCCCCTGATCGGCTTGCAGGGAGGATTTGATCGTGTGGTTGTCGTTCGGGATGAACTGCTGACATGTGAATTTAACACGTAGTAGGCTTTCGCGATCAATATTCATAATATAGGTTTTTTGGGTCAGATCGCGTTATTTATAAATGTGTCGTAACCCTCCACCACCCGACACGGCCAAACAGTAAAAAAGTGTCACGTTTTTTTTTTTCAAAGGACAAAATAATTCACTTCTTTAGCCCACCGGTATGTTACAGAGAGAATCAACAGCATTTTAAAATTTGAGTAGTACGACGTTTCGCTGGTAATTACAATCAGCTTCAACGGGCAAGAATGGTGAAGCTCTCCTGTTGCTCCCGGTCTTAAATAGAGCAGCATCAGGGTAATCATTCAATTGCTATTCATTGGTATTTGTTTCCCTTATAAGGAATTGTAATTGTATTTATTTAATAATACGCTGGCATGTGATTAATTTTTTTTAAACCCGCTGCAAACATGATCACCTTCCATAATACAGGGGTTTTTTTTCTTTGGGTGTTAGATCGTGTAAAAAAATGAATGTGTCGTTAAACCCACCACCACCCGACACCGCCAATTAGTAAGGTTTCGTGTCACCTAAACAGAACGTGGCCAGTTCGTCACTCGTAGAGCAGCAACACCAGTGTGTTGCAAAGCCAAGCCAATCTGAGTACGACGTTTCGCCGGTAATTACAACTGGCTTAATGAGGCAGATTTGTGCAGAAGTCCACCTGTTTCGTTCCTTAACCAGAGGCGTAGTAGACGTACTGCATCATTTAGGTGGTAATCAACGCACATGATGCATGCACATTATGGGAGCCCAATCATCTTGCTTGGAGGCGATCTCCATCGGATCTGGGAAGCTCAGCGGGATTGAGCCTAGGGGTTCAGATATTTCTGACGGGAGTCTGCCGTGGAATTCCACGCGTTTGTAGGATTGGGTTTAGGGGGTGACGGAGTTGGCGGTACAGCGATGATGGATTTCACGAATCCACGCTTCGTGTGCATGGTGGGGTCGGGTTCTCAGGTTTCTTCCCCACGTGAAGCCAAACGCTCAGAGTAAACGCATAAGCTGCCAAACCCACACGGTTTAACCCGTGCTCTTGTACAGGGAGTTTCCAGGTTCATACGGAGTACAGCCGTTTCAATACGGGCACATAATTTAGTTTGTCTATTTGTGTTTGTGCCTTGTGATTAGACTTTATAGGATGAACGTTGAGATTTATCGGGGCACGGGGTGACCCATAAGGTCTGAATTGGTCTGTAATAAGGTCGGCACTGATAAGGGGTTGACAGGGAGAGGTGGGACAAAGTCATTGTTATGCAAGTCCAAGTCGAGTCGCAAGTCATCAAATTCATGACTCGAGTCTGACTCGAGTCCAAGTCACATGACTCGAGTCCACATCTCATAGGTGGGACAAAGTCATTGTTATGCAAGTCCAAGTCGAGTCGCAAGTCATCAAATTCATGACTCGAGTCTGACTCGAGTCCAAGTCACATGACTCGAGTCCACACCTCTGTTGACAGGTATGCGAGTGTTGTGCATCCGCATATCAAGCAAGCAGCAGCATGCAAGATCACAGACGGTAGTAGCATGATAAGTAGCATCATTGACACTAATGATCAAAATTAATACATAAAACAGTTTTTGTTTAGTAACATAATTTTTGTCTTTGTGTTTCTCCCTTCTGATGGGACTTTGTGGGATGAACGTTGAGATTTATAAGGGCACGGGGTGGACCAATAAGGTCTGACTTGGTCTGTAATAAGGTAGGGCACTGAGTTTGTGAACCGCATTCGCCAAATTTGTAAAACTCTCAAACCCACCGATCTGCGAGTCTGTAGAGCAAGTGGCGGTTCTTGAATCTATCTGTGCAGAGTTGCATGGGATTTTCTTTAGGTACTGTGGTGCTGCGGTAGCGAGATGTTAACTACTTCGCTTTGTATGCAGGAGGTCCTAGATTCGATCCAGACAGACCCTGGCCATGATCTATCAAAGGTTGGATAAAGGCCTTCCCTAGCCGTGACGGTTTGTCACGGTCCTGCATTGAACACACGAGCTGGTTTGCATTGCTGCGTCTCCCCAATCTACGTATCCTCATGCGTGTTCACTACTTTGGCTGCTACTCCGCCATCATTAGTCTCGACCACTGGACATCGTCACAATGTCCACAACGGTCAATATGATGCTGCTAACTGGCATATGCCCTCTGATGCACGTGTTCCTCTCTCGGTGTCGTTCCCCGAATGCCCTTCTCCGCGCTTCTTTGTGCACTTTTAAACATTTTTGCTCCACGTTTGTGTTTTGAAAGGTCATGCAGCTCATTGACCTTGCAGACCAATGTTATCCCCGCAGGCTTTGCCTAAACAAGCAAACTCTGGGCTGCTTTTCCACCTTCTGGGTCTCATCAGCATAGACAGGCCTGTTAAACAAACGCTGCCCTGTTGCCAGATGTTATGAGCGAGAGCACTCCCTCTTCCCAGTGGATGGGGGGGAGGAGGGGTCCTACAGGTGCCGTCCTGCCCCCCGGCAGTATTCTTGCAGCGACTCGGACGAGTTCGCTCAGAAACCCCCGCGGGAGACACCGGGCGCCCTAAACGCTCCCTTATTTACAGAAATCATAGCTCGTCTTCCACCCTCCCATTATCCGTGTGCCTCTGGTGTTGGTGGTGGAGGGAGCGGTGGTGGTCATATCGGCAGGCGGTGACGATGGGATGGCGGCTTCGGCAAGGTGGCGACCACCGGTTGCGGTTGTGACGGTGGCATCGGCAGTCCGTGGCGGCGGTGGCAGTTAAACTCCATTATTGTCGAGCAGGTCCCGGGGAAATGGAGGCACAGGAAGGAGCGGCCGATGGCTTGGGGGGGCCCCCGAGGTTGAATGAAGTCATTTAACGAGGGGTCGGGACGGTGCAGCTTCGCAGGTCACTGTTGACATTTTTTATGGCCGCGAGTAGAGACCCCTGGCCCGAGGATTTACTGTTGTTAGCATTCCTGCCGGAGAGAGAGGCAGGCCTCCTCTCTCGGAGCGGGCGGGCAGGCGGGCGGGTGGGCACCGACGCCGTCGCCGCTTCCTCCATCCACGCTCGCTCCTCGGCCGCCACAAAATGCTGATTAAGGCTCCGGCGGGCGCTGGCGCCAGGAGAAATTCTTCGGCGCAATCTGCTTGACCGAGGCTCGCACATCTACAGTAAATCCAAAATTGATGTTGAAAGCCGAAGCCCATTCCCATTATTATTTCTGTTTGGTTTTAATTAAGGGCTACAGTTGCTGGTTTATGGCCAGTGGCTTGGCTTTACAGCCCTGCAGTTGCCAGTGCCCTGTTTAATGACATTGTACATACTGACTTTTTGACCTTTCCAACATCGGCAAAGTACTAATTGTGAGACCTTTTTAAAAGAATATAAAGAGCCCGTGCAAATGTTTACGTTCCGAGGGTGAGAGTATTTTATTTTAAATGATTGATTGATTTTTTTTTGCCCGCTGCCCCCCCCCACCGCACCCCCCCCCCGCCCTGCGAACGCCGTCCGAGGGCTGCTGCGCTCGACGCCCCGTGCTGTCGTGTCGTCGTGTCCTCGCCGCCTTGTCAGGACTAACATTGCTGCGGTCGGTGTCGAATGACAAAACTAATTAACGGTGTGCTGCGTGCGGTGTGCTGCGTGCGGTGTGCTGCGTACTCCGTGCTGCGTGCGTGCTCCGTGCTGCGTGTGTGCGTTTGTGCTGTGCGTGCAGATATGAAAGGCAAGGCTTGCGAAGACCACTGCGTCCTGCAGCACTCCAACAGGCAAGCGGTGCACCACCCGCCCACGCGGCACGCCGTTCACGCGAGCTCGCTCGTCGCCAATTAACGAATCGACTCGTTAACCCTCGTTTGGTTCATTCCGGTAATAACCCACGAGCGCCATCGCGCACGACCCTCGCGGGTGCCCGGGCCCCGTCCGATGGGAAAAGTGGCCGGAGCCTGATTGATGGAAATGACGCGGAGCAATTTGCGCCGATCGTCATTCACAATTAATTAACATTCAGCTGAAGGGTAAACGAGCAGACGAGCCATTAAAAATCACCAAACTGCTGTGGTGGCCAGGTGGCTCGGGTTAGAGGGGGGGCGGGCGGATCGTGGTTTGGAGGGGCCTCATGTGGGCCATGCTAAGGGACTGAACCAGCACCACTGGGACCTGAGTTCAAATCCGGGTTTTGGCTGTCCGTGATTGCTTGGCAACCGAACCGATTTAAGCTGCCACTTTTTTAAAGCCCCTTTTACCGCACTACGAGGTCGAAAGCGAACAACATTCAGCAATTTTACGCTCTCATAATCGGTACGTGGCAATTGGCGTTTTAACAACGGCAGACGACAGCTGCAGCCAGTAGGGTCCGAAACTGTGAGACCGGGTTCTCAGGTGCCAGCCCTGCTCCCTGGACAATGACCTTTTGTGGCTTATCCAGTTTTTCCATTACACGCTCTTCGGCCGGAATATAATTGCGAGTGGGGGGAAATGGCAAAAATATATAAATCTCGAGCTCCAACCCCTCTGGCCCTGGGTGACTGTTGGTCTTGGCTCTGTTGAAGGTCCTTTTCTGCGATGCAGATGTTTGGCTGCTGCTGCTGCTGGCCCTACTGCTGCTGCTGCTTCTGCTGGCCCTACTGCTGCTGCTGGCGCGGTTACGAGGCGTGAAACGTGCGAAGCGTGTCACCTGCAGATTTTCACCCCCCCCACGTTCCGCGCTCTGCGTTCGCTGCAGCTGAAAGGCACCGCGTGATTGACCGGCGTTTCTCCATTCCAGGCTCATGCCACCCCACCCCTCCCACCCCCTCCCCATCGCAATCTTTTTCGGAGCGCAACTCCAAAGGCCCAAAACACCGAGCGGCCAATGTTGCTTAACGTGGCACTCATCTCCTGTTCACAGTTGTGAGCGAGTGGTGGATGTTACGAGAGTGAGTGAGCGTTTGGGTCGCTACAGGAAGTTGGAAAAAGAGACGATGGGAGGGAATTCAACAGTTCAGGGGCGCTCGAAAAGTGTCGCAACCTGCGCTGCGACGGGCCATTACAGCGTGGAATTGCGCTAGTTCGGGCCACTGCACAATGCATGCACCTGATAGTTTGGGACGCTGGAGTTGATAAACTCTGGTGTCGGGACAGCTGCCTGAGCCCACTTGCTGTGACCGCCGCGCGTGCGTGTGTGCGTGCGTGCGTGCATCCGAGAGCCCATGCGTGCATGCATACCATGCCTGTGTGTGTGCGCGCAAGTTTGCATGCGCGTGGAACCGTCGGCAAGTTACTCCGTCCACCGTGACCACTTGCGCTCACCGTGAACAAACGTTCGTGAAGCGGTACGAGTATTTGGGAATATTCCGGTGGAGCGGTGTTGCCCTTTCAAATGTTTGTACCTCCTGAGAATTGGTTCTTAAGGGGCGGGGTGGGAATGAATATTCGTGCCTACGAGAGCAAATATTTTTTTGGGCGGAGTGGGGGGGTTACAATCTCTAATGCCCAGGTTAGCGCCAAGGGACAGTGATTGTGTGGTTGTGTTGGCGGTCAACACTTCACACCTGCGTGCTTCCTCATCACGCCACCTTGCCGTTAGATAAGCACCACGGCTAATCGTTACGCAAATATTTATTCTACTATCTTGCCCTCACCCCCCCCCCCCCCCAAAAGCATGTCGGTTTCTTTTTTAGCTCAACGGCGCCAACACGATCGCGCGCCATCGCCGAAACGCGTCGACGGAGCGCGCGTGTGCGCGTCTATTTCCGTCGCGATCTATTTAAGGTCGCGCGTGACGCTGAGGCTACTCGGGTTTAAAAAAAAAAAGTCGGGCGGCTGCAGGTAACGTAAGCAGGGGGTCACGGAGCAGGTAAGCGGACACCTGGGCCGGACTGCGAGGGGCTGGGTGGTGCCGCCACAGTGACGGGGAGAGGGGGGGGGTAGAGAGCGCGCGTTGTTGCAGGCACGCTGCGCTATTTATATTGATTCGGGTTACACTGTTTGCAAAGCTTTCACTCTCGCTTATATCTTGTTAACATTCCTGTGCTGAGTCCCCTGGACTTGTCAGGGCTGGATTATACGCAGCAGCAGCAGCCAAAGCAGCAGCGGCTTTTCAGCGGAGGGGTTGCGTGGGGAGCAAGGGTGGAGGATGGAGGAGGAGGAGGGTGGGGAGAGGGGTTCTTTGTTTTGGCAGGTTTTTATTTGGGTAAAAAAAACGGCACACACGCACACACTTAGCGCACGCACAGAGATGGCCCAGAAAATCTGCAGGCTCGTTAAAGAGCCTTTGTTTCCGTGTGCGATGCAGCGGGGGACCCCGTTGCATTAATGAGAACCCCCTTGAACGACGCATGGGGGGGGTCCTCATTTCAGCCTTTGTTTCACCACCGTCCCAAAACACAAACAGCTTAATTAAGTGGTGTTTTGTCCAGCGAGCGCTGCTTGCGAACGTCGATCATCATCATTATTATTATTTTTCCTAACATAAACTTTTTCAGCGAGGCGATGACATCGCCCAGGCCGCAAGGGGTCCCTGAACGAAAAAATGCGTGCGTTGGGTTTATTTAAAATTACGGCTGTCAAGGGGGGGCCGCGGGGGGGGGGGCTGTATTCGGAGCCGCAGCAGGTGACGGGCAACATTCCCACAAAGGACACATTTTTCCCAAATAAACCCGTGCAGCTGGGGGTTTAATTCGACACCTGTAGGATGTCAAAATGCTGCCTCAGCTGTTTGTGGAGCTGGGGAGTGCGAGTTGACGAGCGTGGGCCCGGAGCCCCCCCCCCCGCCGCACCAACCGCTCCCCCAAACCCCTCGCCCGCTCAACCCCATCGCCGGCTCAACCCCATCGCCCGCTCAACCCCATCATTGCCGCGGTCTCTCCGTCCCCCCCCGCCCACCCGCCACCCCACGCCCTCTGCAGCTGCAGGCTGCCGATGACTGCCCCGTCCATCCCCCCCCCACCCACCCCGTGACCTCTGTGAGAGCGGCCGCCCGAGAGGTCGCCCGCCTTTTGGCTCGTCAGCACGGCCTCCGCCGCGTCTTTGACAGGGGCCCGGGCAGCACGGTGGTGGGTGGGTGGGGAGGTGGGTGGGTGGGTGGGTGGGGTGGGGAGGTGGGTGGGTGGGTGGGGAGGTGGGTGGGTGGGTGGGGAGGTGGGTGGGTGGGTGGGGAGGTGGGTGGGTGGGTGGGTGGGTGGGGAGGTGGGTGGGTGGGTGGGGTGGGGGTGGGTGGGTGGGTGGGGGGGTGGGTGGGTGGGGGGGTGGGTGGGTGTGGGGGTGGGGGGGTGGGTGGGTGGGGAGGTTGGTGGGTGGGTGGGGAGGTTGGTGGGTGGGTGGGGAGGTTGGTGGGTGGGTGGGGAGGTTGGTGGGTGGGTGGGTGGGGGGGTGGGTGGGTGGGGGGGTGGGTGGGTGGGGAGGTTGGTGGGTGGGTGGGTGGGTGGGTGGGGAGGTTGGTGGGTGGGTGGGGAGGTGGGTTGGGGGGGTGGGGAGGTTGGTGGGTGGGTGGGTGGGGAGGTTGGTGGGTGGGTGGGTGGGGAGGTTGGTGGGTGGGTGGGGGGGTGGGTGGGTGGGGGGGTGGGTGGGTGGGGGGGTGGGTGGGGGGGTGGGTGGGTGGGGAGGTTGGTGGGTGGGTGGGTGGGGAGGTTGGTGGGTGGGTAGGGAGGTGGGTTGGGGGGGTGGGGAGGTTGGTGGGTGGGTGGGTGGGGAGGTGGGTGGGGAGGTGGGTGGGTGGGGAGGTGGGTGAATGGGTGGGTGGGTGGGGATGTGGGTGGGTGGGTGGGTGGGTGGGTGGGGAGGTGGGTGGGTGGGTTGGGAGGTGGGTTGGGAGGTGGGTGGGTGGGTGGGGAGGTGGGTGGGTGGGTGGGGAGGTGGGTGGGTGGGTGGGGAGGTGGGTGGGTGGGTGGGGAGGTGGGTGGGTGGGTGGGTGGGGAGGTGGGTGGGTGGGTGGGGAGGTGGGGAGGTTGGGGGGTAGGTTGGTGGGGAGTTGGTTGGGTGGAGAGGTTGGTGGGTGGGGAGGGACACGCTCTCCCTCTGCCGCCCGGCTCCCACCCGGGCCGTCACCCTGAACCCCTTCCAGTGACTCTCCTCCTCCCGTGGTTCGACTCCCCCGTTCTGATCCCTACTCTGCCCCCCCCCTCTCGCTCACCATCATCTTCCCTCTCTGCTCCCCCTCTGCTTCTCGAGCGACCTCCGTAAGAGGGCAGCACTTTCCCCACCCGCTCTGCGTGCGAGAGGAACATTTGTGGCGTGACGTTCAGAGATGGAAGAGAGCCAAATGAAGCGCAGAACGAAATGTGAATGCGTTGATTTTTTCTTTTTGTTGCACGGTCATCGGTGACCGGACTGAGATTGTCAACTCGCGGCGCACTCAAACCCGGTTCAATCGGCGCACTCAAACCCGGTTCAATCGCATCCGCCTGCCAGGATTCGAACCCAGGGCCTCGGCCGTGACAGCTCGGATCTCTGACCTCTGAGCCAGTCGGGGCGACCTCTGTCTGCTAACGCTCACCAGAGCGGCGGAGTTTGATAATACAGCGCCGCCATTGTGTGCGTGGGCGCCTGAGCATTGTGTTTTTATTTAATCTCTGGTCGTATTGTGGGAGGGGGGGGGGAGATGGTGGTTGAAGGGTTGTGTTGGTGGAGGGGAGTTTGGTGGTTGGATGGTTGGGTGATTGGGGAGGTTGGGGTGGTTGTTGGTGGGGGGGGGTGGTACGTGGTGGTTAGGGATGGTCGTGGTGGATGGGGAGGGGTTGTGGTGAATGGGGTGGTTCGGGTGGTGTGATCTCTCCGCTGCTGGATGACGGCTATAAAGGGATGATAGGGAAGATGCTGGCAGCAATAAGACAGATTACGTAGTGAGAATTCCACCGCTGCGGAGATGGAGCGATGAGATCGGCTCATTCGCACGATCCCAGGTCGTGGGGGTTCATAACGTGCGTACGTATCTCGTTTGTGTGTGTGTGTGTGTATCAAATCGGGCGTTTGTCATGAATGTCCATATTGTCTAAATTACGCGTGCTTAGCTTGTGTATCCTGAAAGTCCGCATGTAGGAATGCATGTTTGGATGAGTGAATGACAATATTCACACGTGTGTACGTGTGTGCGGGCTTGAACTCGTGTTTGTCATGAACGTCCGTGCGTGTTTGCATGCTCGTCGCTCCGTAGCCGTCCCCCAGTCATCTGGAATTCCATCCCCGCTGCACTTTCGCAGCGTCCAATCCATCCCCGTCTTTGAATCGGCGGTTGAAGGCTTCGTTCGCTCATCTCGTCTGCCCCGCGCAGTGCTCGAGGCACCGCCGGGCCTGGCCCCGCTCCTCCCTGATCGCGACCTCACCGTCAACGTGCGCGCCGTTTGACATCGTTACATAACTTGTATTATTATTGTTGTTGTTGTCGCTACACGCGTGCGTGCGTGTGTGCGTGCGTGTGTGCGTGCGTGTGTGCGTGTGTGCGTGTGTGTGTGTGCGTGCGTGCGCGCGTGCGTAGTCATCTCGAGCCAAGTGTCCACGGACGGGCAGGACTTGCCCGGCTCTCCCTGGTCTCGGCGATCGCTGACCCCGAACCCAGCGCCCCCACCAAGTCACCCACGGTGGCCCGCGTCGCCCCGCGGTGCTCCCCGGTGCCCCCCCGGTGCCCCCCCGGTGCCCTCCCGGTGCCCCAAGGGGTCGGCGCTGCACTTGCTGAAAGGCCCCCCATGACAGCTCGTGTAAACACGGGGCCCCCACTCGCACTGCAGCTAAGGGAGCGAGATTTGGGTGCCACTACCGGCGCCCTCGGTCCGTCCGTCTGTCCGTGCGTCCGTGCGTCCGTCTGTGCGTCCGTGCGTGCGTCTGTCCGTGCGTTTCCCAGTGCTGGTGCTACGCATGCGGCCGCCTGCCTGGGGGGGTTGCGACGACGCATCGTTAACTCCGCCGCGTAGATTCGTTTCGAGCTCGCGGAGCGCGAGGCGAATCGGTTCGTGCGTCTCGAATAATGGATGCGGTTTTTTTTTCTTAAAAAGCGGTGAATTTAGGAAGGAGATTGGCTTCTTCTCGTGGACAAAAACCCCAGGTCGCCAGTGAGCCAGTGACGTCTCTGCCGTCCATAAATTCAACACGGGAAGTGACCGCAGATTCGTGCGTTCGCAACGATATTTACGATGACGACGACGACGATGATGATGACGATGATGCGGCATTGTGAGTGTGTGAAGTGCGGGAGCGTAGCGGTCAGCGCACTGCGCTATGAACTCGGCGAACCCAGTTCGATTCCCGCTCGCAGCCAACATCGGTGACGAATATCTGATCCGGTCCCGGGCCTCCTACACAAAGTTGACTCTCGGCTTCAAATGGGAACCTGGTGCTGTGTGAACATCAGCACTGGGGAAACAAAGGTGATCGAGCGTGGTCTCAGCTGCACCCCCACCACCACTTACCCCAAGAGACTGTTAAAGGCTACATGGGGGATCTTTGTATTTTTGACGTGTGTGTGTGTGGAGTGTGTGTGCGCGTGCGCCTGGTGCTGGCCACCCACCCCCTCGTATATCGTGCCGGCCTTCATAGGTGCTCGCGAACAGCAAACGGTGACAAAGTTGCGGCCATCTGGCCCTTGTAAACTCTCCCTCCTACCTGCTGCTACCTATCTTTTTGACCTGCAGTGTGGTTGTGGTCCAACAAAGTAGTGATGAGACTCCACAGTGAATATGGTCCTCAGTAGTGGGTGGAGAGGAATCGATGAGTGAGGTTGGCGTGAAACGGCAAGTACTGCACACGTAGTAGCAATAAAAGAGTCATAAACAGACGACCCATCCATCCAGTTCCTAAACAAGCTCAAATCCTGCTCGGCTCCCGAGATCGAGTGCGCTGAGGGTGAATTTTGCCCACGGGCTTCCGCGATTATGTGAGCAATTGCGCGCAGGAGTGCGCAAACGAGCGCGCAGGATTGCGCAAACGAGCGCACGAGCGAGTGAGCAAACGAGCGCGTGTGTGCGTGAGTGAGTGAGCAAACGAGTGAGTGAGCAAACGAGTGAGTGAGCAAACGAGCGCGTGTGTGCGTGAGTGAGTGAGCAAACGAGTGAGTGAGCAAACGAGTGAGTGAGCAAACGAGTGAGTGAGCAAACGAGCGAGTGAGTGAGTGAGCAAACGAGCGAGTGAGTGAGTGAGCAAACGAGCGAGTGAGTGAGTGAGCAAACGAGCGAGTGAGCGAATGAGCAAACGAGCGAGTGCCCGAGTGAGCGAGTGAGCGAGTGCCCGAGTGAGCGAGTGAGCGAGTGCCCGAGTGAGCGAGTGCCCGAGTGAGCGAGTGAGCGAGTGCCCGAGTGAGCGAGTGAGCGAGTGCCCGAGTGAGCGAGTGCCCGAGTGAGCGAGTGAGCGAGTGCCCGAGTGAGCGAGTGCCCGAGTGAGCGAGTGAGCGAGTGCCCGAGTGAGCGAGTGAGCGAGTGCCCGAGTGAGCGAGTGAGCGAGTGCCCGAGTGAGCGAGTGAGCGAGTGCCCGTGTGAGCGAGTGAGCGAGTGCCCGAGTGAGCGAGTGAGCGAGTGAGCGAGTGCCCGAGTGAGCGAGTGCGCGAGTGAGCGAGTGAGCGAGTGCGCGAGTGAGCGAGTGAGCGAGTGCGCGAGTGAGCGAGTGAGCGAGTGCGCGAGTGCGCGAGTGCGCGAGTGAGCGAGTGCGCGAGTGAGCGAGTGAGCGAGTGCGCGAGTGCGCGAGTGAGCGAGTGAGCGAGTGCGTGAGTGAGCAAACGAGCGAGTGCGTGTGTGCGTGAGCGAGTGAGCGAACGAGCGGGGACAGATGTTGCATCCCCGCGCGAATGCCGGACAAATTGTTCAAAGTGAACAGCACTTCAAAGGGCAGCGGCAGCTCGTGTAGGAAGCGGCAGCTCCCTCCAAAGGCGAAGCACAAAGAGAAGCGTTTGGGAGTTTAACGGCCGCCTTAAGGGTTTTATAACGGACACCCGTGTGATTGCCCATGACCTTGCGTTCTTGTCGCACGATAAAAGCTTTAGTGCCCCGGTTTACAGCAGGAAACATAAGGCTAAGTGCGTTTTGTGTCCTTAACATCGCAATACGCACCACCTCCTACCCCCCCCCCCACACTTCTCCCGCACCTCCCCACACTGCCCCCCCCCAGCCCCACACATCCCCACACACAAACGAAATTTATTGCCTCCTGTTATAGGGTGTCGCAAGGTGACGTTTATGAGCCATGTTTGGAATTTTATACGGATAATTTTTTTTTTCCCGGTTCGTTTGGTTTCGCACGTTTGGCCGGGCGGACGTCGTGAGCGCGCCGCCACGCCGCTGTGATTGGTCCCCCGCGGAGGGCGATCGAGCGATGGCTTCCCGATCGAGGTGGCGGCAGTAGCAGTGCGAGCGCGGTTGCCAGCAGGCGTTCCCACAAATGATAGCCCGACGATGTGGCTTTTCGCGTGGAAATTTACAGCGGCCAAATGCTCGAAACGCACGTCGATTGTATATGTGTAGGGAAAAACCAGAGGGGAGAGAGACACGCAAACTGCAAATATACAGCAGGCGTCAGGGTCGGCATTGAGCCCGCGACCTGTACACCAAGCGAGGTAGTTAACATCTTGCCACCATGTGAACTAGGGTCTTCATCTCTCCAGGAAAACCGCGCCGAGTCTTGGCTTGGCCCTTTTATCACGGTTCCGGTATCGCGATACATTTGGCCACCTGCCTTTTTTTTAGCGAAGAGATATTTACGAACGGTAAAACAATCCGCAGTGCCCAGAGAAAACCCAGCGTGCTACCTAGGGGGGGAAATACTCAGCGCAGTGTGCTAACCACTATGCCACCACTCTCCCGAGTGCTAAAACACCAGAGTTAGTCATCCAGCAGTGGAGAGGTCACAGCTGATGGTGATGATTTTCCAGGTTGAACTCTCGCAAGGCAGATATCTGCCACGTGTCAACTTCTGCTCCCGTTTTGTTTTGTCGTAAAAGTACCGTGTTGCCTTTTTTTTCCCAAATTGTGTCGGTGGCACGAGTCAACAGCACAATTAAATTTGCATTTGGAACTCTGCGAGCAAGCAGTGCACTACTGTGTGCTAAGAGGACTGCTCTGTAATGCGTCGGATGTGACGATTTCGGTCGTCTATGCCCTCGCCTTTTAAACGCATGCGGGCCAAACCAGACATTAAAATTGTCACAGCTGGAATTTGTTCAAATTTTTTAATGTGATGGGGCTATTTTGCTCGGTCACCAGTGAGATCACCGCACCATAATGTGGCTACGTCCGAGATCCCGGATTCGAACCCAGTTGCTCGACCCTGCTGGCTCCACGTCACCTGACCCCCTGGAGCTGAACCTGCACTCCGTTATTATTGATAGGAACGCTCGCGGTGAGAGCAACAATCACATCGTCTTGTTCTTGGTGGTGTGCCATCGTTCACTCGTACGCCCCAAACCCTGTTGCTGTTGTTCTGGCTGCTGTTCTTATTCCTGCTGTTGTTCTTGCCGTCTGCTGATGCCGCTGCTGTCTGCTGCTGTGATTATTGCTGCTGTATTCTGCTATTATTGCTGCTGCTGCTGCTGTTGCTTTTGCCAGTTCTTGATGCTGAACCTGCAACATGAGCGGCAGCAGCAATAGTAACAGCAACAACAGCAGCAACAGCAGCAACAGCAGCAGCTGGCTATACGCTGAACAACACGTGGCACAAACCGAACAGAGCGGGGAGCAGCTGGTTGCGTAGAGTGAGGTCCGTGCGGGGCAAGCAGGTGGTACCGTGGTGCCGAGCGTTGGCGCTCACCCGGCCGAACGTTCCGTGGAGGGATTGTGGCATAGGGCGGTGGAAAACCATTCCGGAAAACTAAATTGCGTGTGTGCGTATATAATACATTAGAGTTCCGTTAAATAATTAAATATATATATATCCAAATATGTTTTGTCTGCCAATCGAGGAAGGGCTATCCCCCACGCCTAGTCGCTCGTGATTTTATTCACCATACTTCACCACGCACTGGCCACTGCGGATTGCGGTTTGCATAACATCGTATTCGTTGCATCTGGAATGAAATCGTCAGCGGCCGGGGTGCCGCGGCCGAACCACTGCTGGATGAGTGGCCGCCCTCCTGTACCGTCCCGCCCCTGTGCGCACCAGCCAATCGCAGCCTAGGGCACTTCCAATTAAATACGCGTCAAGAATAAAAATATGAATTACCTGTTATTTCTTTAAATCTCCAAAGATTGTCTGAAACCACAACTAGGCCATCGAAATATTGTGCCGGGTGGTGGAGCTGCTGCCCCTTTCCCCCGCCACCCCCCTTGTCCCCCCCAGAGCACCATGGTGGGTAGGAGATGTTAACTACCTCGCTTGGTATGCAGGAGGTCGTAGGTTTGATCCCGATCCTGGCACCTGCTATATATTTGGAGTCTGCGGTGTCTCTCTCTATCTGTGGTCGCGTTGATTTTTCTCCGGGTCCTCCAGTTTTTCCTTACCACCTTTAGAATCAACGTAGCGCGTGTTAGAGTATTTGGCTGCTGCGTAATGATGATAAGCCACTTTGTTGAGCTATCATTTGTGGCCAGGTCGCTTCTGAGAAAGAGCTACATTGCTCAATGGGCCCTTACCTGGTCAAATTAAAAACTAATTGTTTTAGAGCAGCAAGAGAGTGGTAGCGCATCGGGCATTGGCGCATAAGTGGGGGGTGGGGGGGGTTGCGGAAGATAGGAGGAGGGGGGGGGCTCGCAGGCTCAACACGCCGTGTGTTTACTTAGCGAGGGCTTCTGTGCCGTTAACGGGTGCCGGGTTGACACTTTGCGGAGAGCGTTGCGGCGGAGCAGTTCCTGCCGTTAATCTTGCCGACTCGCCGGCCACTTTGTGTGCGCCGTGGGGCCGGCCATTGTAAAGAAGAAGGGCAGCGGCGCGCTTGAGTGTCGCGCTGGGGGGGGTCCGGCGCTCCTCGGGCCCCCGCACTGGGGACCGCCGAACAAGAGAAGGAATTTTTACTGGGTTCCGCGGGATCGCCGCCGTGCCGGGAGGCCCGCACGCGCATGTGTGCTCGCTCTCGCGCACGTGTGTGTGTGTGTGCAAGCGCACGTGTGTGTGTGTAAGCGCACGTGTGTGTGCGCACGTGTGTGTGTAAGCGCACGTGTGTGTGTGCACGTGTGTGTGTGTGTGCAAGCGCGTGTGTGCAAGCGCGTGTGTGTGTGTAAGCGCACGTGTGTGCACGCACGCGTGTGCACATGCTCGTTCAATTATCTCGTCAACGACGCGTTTAAGAGGCGTTTTGCGAGAGTTGGGCCCGGTGGCGCGGGGAGGGCAGCGGGGTCGGGGCGGCGGTGGGGGAGGGGGGGGATGATGATGATGCGTCACAATGTGCCACAATGTGCCACAATGCGCCGAGAGACGGCAACCGGCCGCTGCAGGCCTGGGTTCAAATCCGGACTGGCCGCCCGCGATGATAAACAACAGCAGCAGCAGCAGCAAATGACTGCAAACGCAAAAAAAAAACTATCGGCAAATTATATTAATTTTATTTGGCCAATTAACGGCAAATAACGGCTGTACGGTAAAAAAAAAACCCTCCACGTCACAGATAATTTCCCGCTTCACTCGGCGCGTTCCCAGTGACAGAGGTACAAACTCGTGTCGGCGCGACCGCTGTGCGTGGCAACGCTGCTCGTGGACGTGCGACTCCACCGATGCCTCTGTGACGACGACGATGACGTCGCCTTCTGGAGTCGTCGCCCCCCCCCCCCGCAACACGAGGTGGTGCACTGCGCACTGTGAAATTTACCAAATTAAAATTTGGTCACGTGACCTGCACTCGCAATGTACAACTCGACGATCCGCGGGCTTGGAGACCCCTACGTAGCCTGGCAAAGATTACACGGCGGACCTCCTCGAGTTAAAAGATACCCATAGGCTTATATAGGGCCCCAAAGACTTCTGTCGAAACCTCTATAGTTACATAGGGACCTATGTACACACACATTAAGGGTCGCTCTAACACCCGAGCGCTCGCGTTCTAACGCCACAAACGGAGAAACTAAAAAAATAATTGCTTAAAGACACACGGAGAGTGCATGCTGGGTAAATACAATGTTATTCAGTGAACTGGCACAGCGTGTTAGAATGCGCGTATGGGTGTTAGAACGCACGCTTGAGTGTTAGAGCATACCTATTGTGTGCGAGCGGTTACGTCTGTTACCTGGGTCTTATGCAAGCCGATGGCTTTCTGTGTAAGTTTAGTAGTCTCTGTGTAAGACTATGGGCCGGTTCTCTAAGTATGGATTCCCGTTTATGTCTATGAGTTTCTATGTAATTATAGAGATTTCCATAAAAGTTATTAGGGCCCTATGCAAGTCTCTCGGTATCTCTAACTCTATCGGTCTGTAGGGGTCTGTATGTAAGCCTATTGGTTTCCCTGTTGCTTCATATATAAATATATGGGTTTCAATATCTGTCGATGCATTTCTTTTTCTCCGCTTTCCTCTGTAAGCCCATCGGTCTCAAGACAAGCCTATAGGTTTGTTGGCAAATGCGTATGTGAACGTCTGTTTATATGGGTCTCTATGTACGTGCCGAGGCTCCTTTGCCTACGGGTTCCTGTGCGAGGCTACGTGCCGTCTGCTTTTCCTTGTCGAGGGCAGCACGCGGTGACGATGGCGACAAGCGCGCCGCGTTTTCCGCGGGGGCTGTGGCTCTCGGTGCAACTCTGGGGACCTGTGCAGTAGATCCCTGCCGGGCTCCCTGCGCCCGGTGCTCTTCTGCGCGTTGCCAAATCTCGCGACCGCTGAGCCGCGGCGAGGCTGCCTCGGCGCGCTGGCCCCCGCCGGCGACGAGTAACACAAGCCGGCCGGGGGGGTTACGTAACAGTCGCGTGCGTTCACGATGGCCCCTGCCCCCCACCCGCGCCCCCCCCCCCGCGCCGCCCTGCACCCCCCCCCCTGCACCCCCCCTCGGCCGCCCGACGTCTCGCATCGAGCCGGCGACGAGCGCAGGGGGAGGACGGACGATGGGGGTGGTGAAGGGATGGCAGGCGGGCGAGCGGGTGGATAACGGGGGTGGATGTCTGTGGTGGACAGGGGAAGGTGGGTGTCTGTGGTGGACAGGTGGAGGTGGATGTCTGTGGTGGACAGGGGAAGGTGGGTGTCTGTGGTGGACAGGTGGAGGTGGATGTCTGGGTGGACAGGGGAAGGTGGATGTCTGTGGTGGACAGGTGGAGGTGGGTGTCTGTGGTGGACAGGTGGAGGTGGGTGTCTGTGGTGGACAGGGGAAGGTGGATGTCTGTGGTGGACAGGTGGAGGTGTGTGTCTGTGGTGGACAGGGGAAGGTGGATGTCTGTGGTGGACAGGTGGAGGTGGATGTCTGTGGTGGACAGGTGAAGGTGGATGTCTGTGGTGGACAGGTGGAGGTGGATGTCTATGGTGGACAGGTGGAGGTGGATGTCTGTGGTGGACAGGTGGAGGTGGATGTCTGTGGTGGACAGGTGGAGGTGGATTGCTGTGGTGGACAGATGAAGGTGGATGTCTGTGGTGGACAGGTGGAGGTGGGTATCTGTGGTGGACAGGTGGATGTCTGTGGTGGACAGGTGAAGGTGGATGTCTGTGGTGGACAGGGGAAGGTGGATGTCTGTGGTGGACAGGTGGAGGTGGATGTCTGTGGTGGACAGGTGGAGGTGGATGTCTATGGTGGACAGGTGGAGGTGGATGTCTGTGGTGGACAGGTGGAGGTGGATGTCTGTGGTGGACAGGTGGAGGTGGATTGCTGTGGTGGACAGATGAAGGTGGATGTCTGTGGTGGACAGGTGGAGGTGGGTATCTGTGGTGGACAGGTGGATGTCTGTGGTGGACAGGTGAAGGTGGATGTCTGTGGTGGACAGGGGAAGGTGGATGTCTGTGGTGGACAGGTGGAGGTGGATGTCTGTGGTGGACAGGTGGAGGTGGGTGTCTGTGGTAGACAGGTGGAGGTGGATGTCTGTGGTGGACAGGTGGAGGTGGGTGTCTGTGGTGGACAGGTGAAGGTGGGTGTCTGTGGTGGACAGGTGGAGGTGGATGTCTGTGGTGGACAGGTGGAGGTGGATGGCTGTGGTGGACAGGTGGAGGTGGGTGTCTGGTGGACAGGTGGAGGTGGATGTCTGTGGTGGACAGGTGGAGGTGGGTGTCTGTGGTGGACAGGGGAAGGTGGGTGTCTGTGGTGGACAGGTGAAGGTGGATGTCTGTGGTGGACAGGTGAAGGTGGATGTCTGTGGTGGACAGGGGAAGGTGGATGTCTGTGGTGGACAGGTGGAGGTGGATGTCTGTGGTGGACAGGTGGAGGTGGGTGTCTGTGGTGGACAGGTGGAGGTGGATGTCTGTGGTGGACAGGTGGAGGTGGGTGTCTGTGGTGGACAGGTGAAGGTGGGTGTCTGTGGTGGACAGGTGGAGGTGGGTGTCTGTGGTGGACAGGTGGAGGTGGATGTCTGTGGTGGACAGGTGGAGGTGGGTGTCTGTGGTGGACAGGTGAAGGTGGGTGTCTGTGGTGGACAGATGGAGGTGGATGTCTGTGGTGGAGAGGTGGAGGTGGATGGCTGTGGTGGACAGGTGGAGGTGGATGGCTGGGTGTTAACAAGTTTGTGGGGGTGGGCAGGTGCTGGTGCTCGACAGTTTGGAAGCGTGAGCGAACGTGACGAGCCGGCTCCTGCGCGTTGCCTCCGCTCGCGTCTCCGTGAGCGCGTCTCTGTCACCGGTCCGTGTTGTAGCGACCCACGTCCCGACCCGCGGCACACTGTGTCGGCACGGGCCGATCAAGCGCACGTTTGCCGAGAGCCGAGCCTGGCGTAGGTTCTGCGGCGTTCCGGTCCGAACCGGCGGGCGCCGGGAGAGCGCGGCGCTCCAAGAACGGCGGGCGGCGTGAGCTATCGCTTCCTTATCTCCTCCGTCCAAAGAATTTGGAAATCGGCAAACAAAACGCCGCTCGCTCCGGGCCCTGGTGGCAGCGGTAGCTCAAACGGCGGTTGCTGTTTGCCCTCGTGCGTAGCGGCCGGGCCGAGCGCCAGCGTGCTGCCACGTTTTGCGATGGTGAACGATCGTGCGACGATGGGTTGTGTTATTTTTACTTTTTCTTATCACGATTGCCGAGCCACGGGACCAGGGGCACGAAGTGCCGAGCGGTCTCGCGACGCGACCGAAGTGCGTTGGGTGTAACGCGAGTTCCCACGATTCTTCGGATCGAGGGAGGTTGTAAGAACCTGGGAGAAGAGGCGAATTTCGAAGTGCGGCAGAGCGAGGGAAGAAGCAGAAAGAGAAGTGAGGTGGTGACCTGCAGTGCGGTGATGGTGGTTGTGATCGTGGTGGTAGTGGTTGAGACGAAACAATCCGTCTGTGTAACTTGGATGTAACGAGTCTGCCTGCAGCCTTCATCACAATCAATTTTCTAAGCTTTATTCGGGTTTAATGCAGTCAAACGTGGCATGGGTAAAGTTAGAATGCGAAGTCAGCCCGGTGGTGGATGGGCTCCTAAACGCGGGTGGAGGAACCGTTGAGTGAAGTTCATGGGAACGGCGACTGCGTTCGTAGCAATGGAAGAGTGATGATGATGGCGGTGGCGGTAATGATGGTGGCACCATGTGCCTCTCCATTCCTCTCGCCGTGGCCTGAGCCATCCGGTGACAGGGGGGGGTTTGGGTGGGGGATGGTGGTGGGGGGGGCACATCCCACGTCGGGTTAACTGGGGGAATCGGGGTGCCGCGGGAGACCTGCGCCCTGACGTTGCTTTAATTTGTCAGATTACCTGGAAAAAAAAAAAACCCTCGCTCCATTCACGGCGGCTCGCGCGCTCGCTGGCGGCGATCGCCAAAACAGAGGCCGCGGGCTCCCACAATCCCCTCGGACAACGCTCGCCCCAGAGCCTCGGCGGCACAAAAGCCCCGGCGACGTTGAGTGATCGACCCACAATCGGCGCGCGCTGCGCTGCCGCTGAAAGGCGCGGCCGCTCCCCTTTGTGCACGGCGGGAGCGGCGTGCGGGGAGACGGCTTTCGGCGGACAAAGCCCACCCCCCCCCCCCGCTCTCTCGCATAAAGACGCGTGGTCGCGCGGGCCGCCGCGGGGTTTTTAACGGGGCGGTTCCGGCGCGTCGCCCAGGATTTGCGTGATCACCGTGGCCGAGTCGCATCCCGTGCTGGGCGGGGGGCGCGACGTCGCCGCCGTGGATTACCAGATCAGCGCCGGGTGCAGCCGCCTCGACAACCGCGTCTCCGGGAAGAGCAAGCGGGTACGCAAGCCCCACCCTCCCACCGTTCTCCATCGCCCCTTCTGCCCCCGCAGCCCGCACACCCCCACCCCCATCCTCCCCCCCCCGCACCGCCGCTGCAGCCCGCACCACGCAACAACCGCAGCCCCCCCCCACCACCTCGGCGCTCTGCTTTCCAAACACAGCAAACGTTCGTCGATGTTTCGGTGGCGCGACCCCATTTCGAGTTGCACCGCCGCATTCCGTTTGCCGCGGCCCCCTTGCTCTGAGTTGTCGCCCGCTCTTCGTGGGTTCGGGGGGGGGGGGGGGTCGTCGTCCCGCGTGCCGTTTAGGCGCGACGTCCGAAACGTCACGGACGCCGTTGCCCACGCGGCACAGGCCGGGAGGGCGCGTCGCCGGAGAGCGGCGGCGATCCGACCGCTCGGGCCCCGTTTGTTTTTGTTCCGCAGGGCGGGCAGTTTCTCACCGAGTTCTCTCCTCTGTGCCGCATCACCTGCACGGACGGGGAGCAGTACACGATCTACAGGTACCGCCTCCGTGTACGGCGTTTCGGGGCGTTTATTTACTTTTCCGTCACGATTGTCGCAGCTTTTCAATCCTGCCCATTTAATTACAAGTTGGCCCGGACCCTAAGACGAAAGCATAAAAAAAAAAATGTATTCCGCCAAGAATCCAAAGCGCACGAGCGCACGAGGGCATGGGAGCACGGGGCGTGCGCAACCCACCGCGTTTCTTCTCCCCGGCAAAAGCCTCCGTCTTCCCGTCTTCCCGTCACCGCGTCCACCCGGAGCGAAAGAGAGAGAGAGAGAGAGGTGCAAGGTCGTGGGGGTCACGGGCTAACAAACGGCCACATGCCACTGGGCAGCAGCGCAGCAATTCCCCAGCTCATACCCCGGCCCTCTGCGTGACCTAACCCTGACCTGGGCAGTGAAGGCGCACGCACAATTACGGCCTCCATCGTTAGGCCTGTCAACAAGTGGCGTGCCGGCTTCTCGCTTCGCTTGAGTCCTCCTCCCTCCCTTGTGCCGCTGCTGCGGCTGCATCAGGGGACGGCAGGGGCGGCGAGGGAGCCGTGCGTCCAGGGGTCGAGGGGTCACGTTAGTTCACTTGTTTTTTTGCTCGGCGACGGTTAGCGGCACATCTGGAACCGCGTGTGCCGGGCCCGCGGGTCGTGTTCCCATCCCATCCGTGCGTCCCGTCGCTTGTGTAAGCGCAGCTCGGTGACACGCGGCCGCCCCCCCCCCACCACACGCACCCCTTACCCCCCCCACCACCCGCATCCCACTCCGCCCCCGCCCCCCCCTGGCCCAAGTTTGATGGGGGGCGCGAGGCCCGGGTGCTCCCGTGGAGAAAGCGTTTGTTCGTTGAAAATCCGTTTTCTTGGAAAACGAGCGCGGGGCTGTGCGGCGGCGGCGGCGGTGGCTGACGTCACCGCATGCGCTTTTGTCTCCCCCGCTGCAGCTGCATCCGCGGGCGACTCGTGGAAGTGAACGAGAACCTCATCGCAAATCCGCACCTCGTCAGAGACAAGGTGCCACCTCATTTGCGGGGAGCGGGGGGGCCTGGCAAAACGCGCACCGGCAGCGGCGAATAGCGGTCGTGCAGGACAACGGTTGCAAGCGGCGGCAGCGGCGGTACCGCCGCTAGCAAGCAACGAAAGTGACAGCATTACGAGTGGCAGTCGCAGCAGTAGCAATAAATGCAGCAGCGGAAACAGCAGCGGCAGCAGCAGTGGTATCAGCAAAGGCAACAGAAACAGCAGCGACAGCAGCAGTGGTATCAGCAAAGGCAGCAGAAACAGCAGCGGCAGCAGCAGTGGTATCACCAAAGGCAGCAGAAACAGCAGCGACAGCAGCAGTGGTATCAGCAAAGGCAGCAGAAACAGCAGCGACAGCAGCAGTGATATCGGCAAAGGCAGCAGAAACAGCAGCGACAGCAGCAGTGGTATCGGCAAAGGCAGCAGAAACAGCAGCGGCAGCAGCAGCAGTGGTATCGGCAAAGGCAGCGGAAACAGCAGCGGCAGCAGCAGCAGTGGTATCGGCAAAGGCAGCAGAAACAGCAGCGGCAGCAGCAGCAGTGGTATCAGCAAAGGCAGCAGAAACAGCAGCGGCAGCAGCAGTGGTATCAGCAAAGGCAGCAGAAACAGCAGCGGCAGCAGCAGCAGAGCCGCATGTACGGCTCTGCTGCTGCCGCTGTGTTTGCGAGCGAGCCAGCGAGCGGGTAACGGGATCTGCGCGTTGCACAACAGCGCGCACCCAACACAGGCGCGCAGATGACGACGGCTGCATCTGATTGACCCTCATTATGTAACGCCAAGTCGCGCGTGCGCCCGCTCCTAGCCCGCTCCTAGCCCGCTCCTAGCCCGCTCCTAAACCACTCCTAGCCCGCTCCTAGCCCGCTCCTAGCCTGCTCTTACCTCGCTCCTAGCCCGCTCCTCGCCCACTCCTAGCCTGCTCCTAGCCTGCTCCTAGCCCGCTCCTAGCCCGCTCCTAAACCACTCCTAGCCCGCTCCTAGCCCGCTCCTAGCCTGTTCTTACCTCGCTCCTTGCCCACAACTAGCCCGCTCCTAACCCGCTCCTAGCCTGCTTCTAGCCCACTCTTAGCGCGTTCCTCGCCCGCTCCTAGCCTGCTCCTAGCCCGCTCTTAGCTCGCTCATAGCCCGCTTCTAGCCTGCTCCTAGCTCGCTTCTAGCCCACTCCTAGCCTGCTCTTGGCTTGCTTCTAGCCCGCTTCTAGCCAACTTCTAGCCTGCTCCTAGCCCGCTTCTAGCCTGCTCCTAGCCTGCTCCTAGCCTGCTCCTAGCCTGCTCCTAGCCCGCTTCTAGCCTGCTCCTAGCCCGTGCGTACGACCAACCCCCCGTGCTCGGCTGGCAGCTACCCCCCGCGCCCGCTGTCGGCGCCAGGGCAAGGGGAGTCCAATGAAGTCAGCGGTATTGCGCTCTTGGCCACCTCTCCAAATGACAACGATGACGACAGTCATTTTATTACTACGACTACCACGGCACCGGCTGACGCTCGCCACGTAAGTGGCGGTGACGTCGCCGCGGCGCTTGCGCCAGCCTAGGTGCACTAATGCTACGCCGTCGTTGTCGGCGGCAATCCTTGCTCAATCCACTGCTGGATGAAGGACTCTGCAAGCCGCGGCCATGTAACACTCTCTCTTCTCGTGAGCCGTGATCCTGGCTTTCCTTCCACTCAGCTCTGCCCATGACGAAGTTTGTGATAATAATGCCCGCGATTGCGCAACGCCTGAAATGTGCGTCCAGAATAGTGAGACGCAAGCCCCTCCGCACAAGGGCGTGTCAGTAGGTGAAGAGACGACTTCTACTGATAAGTCTGTAACCCGTGCCGGTTGAGGTTTTGGTAAACATTGTGCAATGAATGAATGGGGTGGGGGCGGGGTGTAACGTGCCATTATTTTTGCCCAGATTTCTCCGCGAGATAGCAGACGGCACAGCCTGCCCTTGCACAGTTGCACATTAGAAGAGCGGCAAGCTGTCGCTCTTCACGTAGCTCGGCGAGCCACTCGGGAGGGCCACTGCCGGGGCCTTTAGGGGTCGGATGCGGCCCGTGGGCCGCCGGTCAAAGCTCCCTGCCATGTGTGACGCCAGCAGCTGCATCTTGCCGAAGCTGACGGCTCCAATTAATCCTTCCCCGTGTTGCTGCTGCTGCTGCTGCCCACTCCTCCTCCTCCTCCTCGTGCCACTCCCTTGAACCCTAACCTCCCCCCACCCCCACCATCCATCACCCGAACCGACGGCTGACGACCGCCCGCGTGTCCCCCCCGGCAGCCGTCGTGCGAGGGCTACATCGCCGTCGTGCTGCCCAAGTTTGAGGAGAGCAAGAGCGTGACGAGCGGCCTCTGCGACCACGCCGAGTACCTGCGGGTGGTGGCGACACGCGCCGCCGCCGCCACCGTCCCTGCTGACGGCGACGTCACCGCCGCCGCCGCCGCCGCGACCCCAAGCGCCGACGGTCCGACCGACGATGAAGTTTGCGAAACCGATGGAGCCAAGACGGAAGTGCAAGACGTCGTCTCTCGGAGCGACGTGTCTAAGCCCGACGCGTGTACGGTCGACGGCGGTGAGATTGACGCCTGTAAGATCGGTGTCTAGATGACCGACGTCTTGCGGTGGCCGCTGTTGTTGCCTCTGTGCGAGCGACGCCTGTGACCGCCGGTGTCTGTGACGACGATGCCGCCAGTACGATGAGATCGTCCCGGCCGTCGCCCATCGTGTTTTCCGTGAGCATCGAGGGAGCTTTTTATTTCCGTTTAAATTTGTCGACGGTGTTGTTACTGCTGCCAAAGACAGCCCACCCCCCATTGTTCTGGCTCATTCACAAAAAAATGCACTGGCCGTGTCTCCATTGATATATCTACTGTTGGTTTATTTCACTAAATACTTCGGCATCGTGGGGACGAAGATTCTATTCGGACCTCTCGCAGACAGCGATGCAACCCCCCTTCCTGTTGAAGAACAACGCGCAAAAGCGGATGTCGCAGAACTACTTCCGAGATCCGTTTAGGCGACCGTGACCGGTGCTGAGTGCATCGGTTCGCTGCAATCGAGGAGCCGGTTTCATCGGGAGGCAACGGCTGGAACCCGGATTCGAACCCAGGTTCCCGGCGGTGCCGGCTCCGTCGCCCTCTGACCTCCGAGGCAGCCGGCCACAACCACAGAAATATCCAAGTGAATTAGCTGTTCGCTGCATCTGAAATGTTATTAAAAAAAAATCTCCCATTTGTCATTTACTGTTTGTGCAAAGAGACAATTTGATTCGCATTCCTTGAAACATGTCCCGGTATCTATCGCGTTTGTGAACTTTGCGCGGCAGAGAAAATACGTGAGGATTTCGCCGGCGTTCGTTACGCTCGTCACACTTTTGTGTGTTTTGCTTCACGGTGAACGGGACGAGACCATCAACACGCTATGCTTTTAGAAAACCTCGCTTAATCGCAACTCCCCTCTGCGCGAGCCCGTGGCTCTCCCCACGAGTCTCATGCCACGTATTCTCAGTCACGGCTCCGGCTCAAGCGAGCCGTGCTTTTACCAGAGCCGGCTCCGAGCACGGTCCCAGACTCGCTCAGCCAGAGCCACGGCTGAGAACACGGACCCCGAGTGTCTTTCGGCGTGAGTCGTTGGTGACCGGTACCCCAAGTGGTTCAGGATGAAGCGGGGGGGGGGGTAGGAGGAGTGTAAAACTCTGCAGGGCTGAAGGCGTTGGTGCTTGCTGCTGCTGCTGCTTCTGCTGCTGCTGCTGCTTCTGCTGCTGCTTCTGCTGATGCTGCTGCTGCTGCTTCTGCTGCTTCTGCTGCTGCTGCTGCTTCTCCTGCTGTTGTTGTTCACGGCGAGGCCGTGGCAGAGTTGGTGGGGAGGGCCTCGCTCCGCTCCTGCCCCCCCCCCCCGTGCTCTTTGCCCCACGGTGCCACGGCACGACTGGGAACCCTGCCACGGCAAAGGAGACGCGCGTTCCTGCCACGGGTCGCACCCCCCCCCCCCCTCTATCCCCCTCGACCCCCACCCCTCTTTTTCCCGGGAACCGAATGAAGAGTGGCACGGGCGAGGGGGGCACAGCGCTGGGCCGTGACGATGGCAGCCGCATTCCGTGTTTTATATTTTTTTACTGCGGAGAGCCCCGGGACTTGGCGAGTTTCACTCCAGCGTCAAGTGAAGTGAGGAGCACAGACAACTCCCCCCCCCCCCCCCGCCTTGGCCAAGCCGCATTGACCGGCGCGGTGAAGTATGGTCAGATATCGCCCGCGCGTTCTGACGCAACGCGGGGGGAGGCCCTCATCCAGCAGTGGATTGACAAGTGGGCTGTGTGTGTGTGTGTGTACGTGGTGGATTGACAAGCGGGCTGTGTGTGTGTGTGTGTACGTGGTGGATTGACAAGCGGGCTGTGTGTGTGTGTGTGTACGTGGTGGATTGACAAGCGGGCTGTGTGTGTGTGTGTGTACGTGGTGGATTGACAAGCGGGCTGTGTGTGTGTGTGTGTACGTGGTGGATTGACAAGCGGGCTGTGTGTGTTTGTGTGTACGTGGTGGATTGACAAGTGGGCTGTGTGTGTGTGTGTACGTGGTGGATTGACAAGCGGGCTGTGTGTGTTTGTGTGTACGTGGTGGATTGACAAGCGGGCTGTGTGTGTGTGTGTGTGTACGTGGTGGATTGACAAGCGGGCTGTGTGTGTGTACGTGGTGGATTGACAAGCGGGCTGTGTGTGTGTACGTGGTGGATTGACAAGCGGGCTGTGTGTGTGTACGTGGTGGATTGACAAGCGGGCTGTGTGTGTGTACGTGGTGGATTGACAAGCGGGCTGTGTGTGTGTACGTGGTGGATTGACAAGCGGGCTGTGTTTGTGTACGTGGTGGATTGACAAGCGGGCTGTGTGTGTGTACGTGGTGGATTGACAAGCGGGCTATGTGTGTGTGTGTGTACGTGGTGGATTGACAAGCGGGCTGTGTGTGTGTACGTGGTGGATTGACAAGCTGTGTGTGTGTGTACGTGGTGGATTGACAAGCGGGCTGTGTGTGTGTGTGTGTGTACGTGGTGGATTGACAAGCGGGCTGTGTGTGTGTGTACGTGGTGGATTGACAAGCGGGCTGTGTGTGTGTGTGTGTACGTGGTAGATTGACAAGCGGGCTGTGTGTGTGTACGTGGTGGATTGACAAGCGGGCTGTGTGTGTGTGTACGTGGTGGATTGACAAGCGGGCTGTGTGTGTGTGTGTGTACGTGGTGGATTGACAAGCGGGCTGTGTGTGTGTGTACGTGGTGGATTGACAAGCGGGCTGTGTGTGTGTGTGTGTGTGCGTGGTAGATTGACAAGCGGGCTGTGTGTGTGTACGTGGTGGATTGACAAGCGGGCTGTGTGTGTGTGTACGTGGTGGATTGACAAGCGGGCTGTGTGTGTGTGTACGTGGTGGATTGACAAGCGGGCTGTGTGTGTGTACGTGGTGGATTGACAAGCGGGCTGTGTGTGTGTGTACGTGGTGGATTGACAAGCGGGCTGTGTGTGTGTGTACGTGGTGGATTGACAAGCGGGCTGTGTGTGTGTGTACGTGGTGGATTGACAAGCGGGCTGTGTGTGTGTGTGTGTGCGTGGTAGATTGACAAGCGGGCTGTGTGTGTGTACGTGGTGGATTGACAAGCGGGCTGTGTGTGTGTGTACGTGGTGGATTGACAAGCGGGCTGTGTGTGTGTGTACGTGGTGGATTGACAAGCGGGCTGTGTGTGTGTGTACGTGGTGGATTGACAAGCGGGCTGTGTGTGTGTGTACGTGGTGGATTGACAAGCGGGCTGTGTGTGTGTGTACGTGGTGGATTGACAAGCGGGCTGTGTGTGTGTGTACGTGGTGGATTGACAAGCGGGCTGTGTGTGTGTACGTGGTGGATTGACAAGCGGGCTGTGTGTGTGTACGTGGTGGATTGACAAGCGGGCTGTGTGTGTGTGTACGTGGTGGATTGACAAGCGGGCTGTGTGTGTGTGTACGTGGTGGATTGACAAGCGGGCTGTGTGTGTGTGTACGTGGTGGATTGACAAGCGGGCTGTGTGTGTGTGTACGTGGTGGATTGACAAGCGGGCTGTGTGTGTGTGTACGTGGTGGATTGACAAGCGGGCTGTGTGTGTGTGTACGTGGTGGATTGACAAGCGGGCTGTGTGTGTGTACGTGGTGGATTGACAAGCGGGCTGTGTGTGTGTGTACGTGGTGGATTGACAAGCGGGCTGTGTGTGTGTGTGTACGTGGTGGATTGACAAGCGGGCTGTGTGTGTGTGTGTACGTGGTGGATTGACAAGCGGGCTGTGTGTGTGTGTACGTGGTGGATTGACAAGCGGGCTGTGTGTGTGTGTACGTGGTGGATTGACAAGCGGGCTGTGTGTGTGTACGTGGTGGATTGACAAGCGGGCTGTGTGTGTGTGTGTACGTGGTGGATTGACAAGCGGGCTGTGTGTGTGTGTGTACGTGGTGGATTGACAAGCGGGCTGTGTGTGTGTGTACGTGGTGGATTGACAAGCGGGCTGTGTGTGTGTGTGTGTACGTGGTGGATTGACAAGCGGGCTGTGTGTGTGTGTGTGCGTGGTAGATTGACAAGCGGGCTGTGTGTGTGTACGTGGTGGATTGACAAGCGGGCTGTGTGTGTGTGTACGTGGTGGATTGACAAGCGGGCTGTGTGTGTGTGTACGTGGTGGATTGACAAGCGGGCTGTGTGTGTGTACGTGGTGGATTGACAAGCGGGCTGTGTGTGTGTGTGTACGTGGTGGATTGGCAGGGCTGCTGTGTGGTTACGTGCCACATCTCGCTGCTTACTGCTGCTGCGTGTCATTTGTGATTGCCGAGGGTCGCACGGCTAAATGTTCACCCCCCCGCGTGCCTGCGAGAGTGGGTGGCGACGCCGCTGTTCCAGCCTGCTGCTGCTGCCTGAGCTTTCCTCTCTCTCCCTGGGCTGCAGAGTTCTCACCCTCTGCTTGAAAGGCAACCCCAACAACAACAACAACGGAGCGAGCAACGGGCCCCATTTCCCTTATTTTTCATCCCGTTTTGTGTGGTTCCGCCGGGATAGATGACCGCGGATTTTAGTTTGTACCCCGTTGTTAACCTGTTCGGCGTGGTATTGTCGGGCTCTGGCGTTGTCGTAAAAAAAAAAAAACGCGAGCTAAACGACAGCTCACTCTGCGTAGGTGTTCACGCTCGCCGCTGCGGGTTCCGTGACCGCGCGCCGTTCGGCACGACGCCCGGCGTTCCGTTCCACGTGGCCCGGCAGAATTCGGCTCTCCCCGTAGGAAGCTTCCCCAGCACGCGGAACGAAACGTCGGACGTCGTGCCGAGCGACCACGCGGTCCCGGCCCGAGCGCGGTGGGAGCGCTGTCGAGAAAAAAAGAGTAACGGGCGCTGCGGCCGCTGCGGCCGCTGTCGTTAGAGGCGCCTCTCTCGTAGCTTCGCACCCAGGGGTCGTCCGGCTGGACGTTTGCACCGCTTGTCGGCGAGAAACGTGAACTCCGTCGGGCGACCTTCGGATGCGTCCGAGTGACGTCACCGCAGTCGGGTGTTAAAGGGTCACGCTGGTGATGTCACCAGCGCGCCGCTGCGCAAGGTCACCTGTGACTGCTTGGTCGGACTGGCGCGGGGCAACCCGGGGCGCTCGGCCCAGGCGCGTAGCTGCGAGATGAGAGGCGCTCGCCGCTTGCGTTTTCGCGGATTCTGTTAAGACGTCGTTGCTGCTGCTGCCCCCGCTAGAGAAGCTGTGCGGCCATAGACGTGTTCACGGTTCGTCCCGAGAGCAGAAAATGCCCTTGAAGATTTCTCCTAAATCGGCCAGGTTAATTTCAGCGGCCCTTGAAACCGCGGAGAGTCACGGGTGCACTTTGTATTCGCGTGGCATGGCACAAGGCGAGCGCGAAAGAAGGCGCCATTGACGATCCACGGACCTGGTCGGCAATGGATTCGCAGAATTGGGGGGGCACTTGCGACGTGGCTTTCCCAATAATTTGCCAAATTTGAACCATGACTCCGGCACACACTCTGCCTTTCTACATTTCCCCGGGAGCTCAACGCACCGCAACCCGCAGTGCGAACCGGCGCGGCCGCAGGGCTCGGACCCACGAACCTCGGCAACGAGCCCCGGAATTCCAGGCGGCGAGAGCCTGTTGGCCCGCGCGCAAATACCGACGGCGGTGTTGGACGTGAAAGCGAACCCCGTGTCCCTTGCGCAGATAACGATCGGAGAGTTCACCAAGTGTTTGCGCAACTGGGGAGGCGCGCACCGCTCTCTCGCTCGCTCGCGGCACCGCACTCGCAGTTTCAGCGAATGCGCGATGCGGCGTTTCTCCCCCCTCTCCCCCCCCCCCCCCCCCATGTGAAACGTTATTACAACGTGGACGATTTACGTAGACTTTGGCCGGTGCGCTCGCTCCGTGGAGGCATGCAGAGGCGCTCGAGATTGTAACGGACAGGGCGACGCACGTAGGCTTTGGGTCGGTTTTATTCCACCTGCTACTGTACACAAGCTCAACACTTCACACGCCCGAGGGTTCGTCTCCACTGCGCGACGCCCCCCACCCACCCACCATCCCGTCGTCGCGGGTGGGTCAATCAATCGAGATTTGTAACGCACCGTCTTCGCATCTCCACATCCAAATCCCACCCCCCCCCCCCCCCCATGGCATATTGTTCCATCTTTAGTTGCGTCGCCGCATCCTCTCATCGCGTGTCCATGCGGCCTCTTCTCGATCTGCGTCTCTGTCAACTCGTCCGCTTCACCTCGGCTTGTCGCATCGCGAGCACGGCGGTGCGTCATCAAGCTCCATCCTCACGTCGCACGCCACTCCAACCGTATCCCGCCGCGCCCCAAAATATCGTCGTGGCAGCGCGGTAAGGTGGCATTTGGTCTCTGCAACAAGGCTCTCTTCTCTAAGACGGCAATACAGGCTACTCTAGTTAGCATGCCCCAGTATAAAAAAACAACACATTTACTACACGCAAACCTACCGCGTAGGAACATGAACCTTCGCGCAATACGAGACCCTCCGTCGATGCTCGGCGTGGAGAGGGGTGGTGGGCCCCGCTCGCCTGGCACGTGGGAGGTCGTCTGGTGGTAGATGCGGAGGGGGAGGGACCATTTGGGGAGCTGCGTAGGCGGGGGGGGTCACTGGTCCCCCATGGCCTTGCCAAGAGCGGCATCAGTGGAGCCCCTGATTGTGCTGTGGTTCGGTGAAGTTTGGTCATGGTTCTCATGGTGGATGATGAGTGCGGGTGATGTGGTTGCCAATGGATGATGGTGAGATCCGTGTGTTCATGATGGGTGCTGCCGATGAGTGGAGGTGTTGATGGAGGCCAGTGGTCGGTGTATGTGATGTGGGTTCTGGTGATGGGAGCTGTATGTGTATTGATGGATGCTCATGATGGTTTTCTGGCAGGGAGTCAAACCGAATGATTTTCGGGAACAGTTTTAGTTAATCAAAAACTAATGGAACGTGTTATTGTTAACCGTGCTAAAAACCGGTTTCAAGCAGGTTAATTTTTTCATCTTTTTAAATGTTTTTCTGATAATATGCGGTATTCATTGCAGAGCCGAGAGATGTTTTTGAAACGTTTCAAACATCTGTGTACGTGTGCTGCAGAATACGGTGAGACCCATATGTGTGTACGTATATACAACCTATTTCGCACCGTACGACGTAGCCAGAGACATACAGAAAGACGGACGGAGATGTGGCCGCCCGATGCCACGATGTATCCGTCCCCATCACAGCAGTCGCGGGGAGCGTTGTGGTCTCGTGCCAACAACCAAGGCGCGCGGGCTCTGCGCGTGCGATGGCTCACCGAGTCGGTGATTGGTTACAACTGCCCAGAGGAGCTGTCGGATTGCAGCCAATCGTTCCTTTTAACATCCCCGGATAAAAAAAAAAGTGCAAGTTATTGAACCGGTAACCATATATTTTTTTTTTGGTTTTCATTCCAGAGCAACAAATTTTATTTGGGTTCAGCTCTAGAAAATTGACGGTTAAAACCGGTTTCTTGTTTTCGGGTTCAACACTCCGGTTCCTGGTGCCGGTGGGCAGCAGTAGGGAGAGCATGAGGAGCGGCTTGCCATGCTGACGACGACGACGACGTCTGGGTTCAGGTGGAGGCCACGCGTGAAAGTGCCTCTGGTCCATACGCCGACGTGGCCACCTCCACATCTGTGGTTCCACCTCTCCCTTATCTCCTCGATTGGCGGCGACGTCACGCGGCGAACGGAGGGTCAAACAGCACGTCGCTGCGGCGGCGATGCCGACCCGTTTAAATCCAGTCGCAGAGCGCGGCGAAGAGACGTCGCTGCACGGGCGTTGCATTATTCGCACGCCGCTTCTTCCCTTAGCCTCGAGGAACGCACAAGCAGCGCGAAACCAGGAGGGCCAGGCCAGCGGGCTCGTCTATGAGGCCCCTGGTTTGTTCATCTCCACCGCCGAACCTCCAACGACAATTCAACTGCGCGCGAGGCGGTTACCTCCACAGTGAGCGCCGGGCCCCGTGAGGCTCATGGGGGCAGAGGGGGGGGGGTCCAGCGATGATTAAGGAAGGGGTCATGACAAGGGGGGGTTGGGAGAGCAGGGGTCACCAGGGGACTTATCTTTGCATTCCTCACCATTTCAAGTGTTTACATTCAAAACTGCTGTTTGTACATAGATAGGAGTCCGTGTGCTTGGTTGGTGGGGCTTTATATTTTATATATATATAGATACATATACAATGGTGTACATACACATGTACATGAGTGCTATTGGTCACATGGGTGGGTCACATGGGTGGTGGGTCACTTGGTGTAACTTCCAGTTACTCTACTTATGATGGTTGGTGGTGGGGGCACTCACCTGGTTTTATTGCACAGGTGACCCCCCCCCCCCTTATTTGCCTCCCTACAACAACCCTAAATTGATTGGGGTGCATCAACAGGTTTATTCATAGGCGAGGTTGGTAATTAGTAAAAAATACTGGCTGGTACATTTGCAGCTGATCTAAACTGAGGGTGCTTGCAGTTGGTTTGGTTAGTAATTGGTGGAGGGCTTAGAGTCTGGTTGGATGGAGTAATTGAACTGCTTACTTATGGGTGTATTCTAATCGGCTGGCAGATTGGTGTTAGAGGAAATGGCAGCGTTTTGTAAATTGTTTCCTCGGCTAATTGAGGGATGCATCGGTGTTTGAGTGAATGTGCGGGTGGGTTGGGATCACGAATCAGCTTAATGGTGAACCCACGGGTGTGGGTCTTAATTGGTGGACCTGTTAATTGACCAAGGGAATGACAGACGCAGAGCCAACTGTAACCACCAAGGCTTTTACAATAATCTGCAAGAGCTCGAAGTGGACACGCATTAAACGCGGCGAGACAAGCCCAGGAAGGAAAGTGCTGCACTAGCAGCATAAATTACACAGCTTTGTACAAAAAGCGCCGCTGACCGTGACCCAAAATTTCCACGAAGGGGAGGGCATCTTCAGTTCCATGCTGCAGATGGTGGATTATTATTTACGTTACACTTAATAAAGTGTTCTCCTGGTGTACAAAAATAGTCTCTTCTCTCTCTCGTGTGTGTGTTGGGGTCGCACTTGCTCTATGTACATGCTCCTGCCAGCCGGCCACACACCCACTCCGTCCATCAGCTGCTCAGCCACGCGGAGAACAGGTCACACCTTCCATCCACTACTCACTTGCTCCATCCCTCTTCCATGGTGTAGGGGGAAACCCCCCCACTCCCTCCGGGGGGGGTAAAAAATAATTCTATTGGGGACCCATTTTTTTACGAGGCAAAGCTGCGTTTTGTTTACCTCTGACGACTCCACATGCCCCCCCCCCCTGATGCCCCCCCCCGATGGTAACGTGGTGTTCCTTCCACAGCGAGCCCCCATCCCCTAAAAAAAAACCGATTTTGTTGTTGTTCCCACACTGCTTCTGTCTTCTCTTCTCCCCCCCACCACCAACCCCTTAAAAAAGAAAACTGAGCAAGTGAGAGCCGAGAGGCAGCCGGTCGAGATGGCGAGACGGGAAGAGCGAGGAAGTGGTTGCGGTGGTGGTGGCGGCGGTGGCGGCAGTGGCGGTGGAGGCGGTGGTGGTGGAGGCGGTGGTGGGTCGAACCCCACCGGCCAGCCCCCTTAGGAGCACCCGCACCTGTCCACCACCATGCCGGGGATTTTGCCGTAGATGATCTGCTGCTGGTCGTTGAAGTACAGCATGTTGATGGGCGACATCTTGGTCGGGGTGCAGCAGGGCCCCGCGGAGCCACGCGGGCTCGCCTGCTGCACGAGGTGCGTGTGCGGGTACTTCTGGAGGAACATGTACTCGCACTGGCCCGAGCAGTAGTTCGCCTTGTAGCGCTTGGGGGCGATGATCCAGTCCCAGCCGAAGGCCTCGAAGTCCACGGTGAGGGGGTAGCGGCAGCAGCGCGACTCGTTGGACGACTCGTCGCAGTCGAGGCCGATGTTCCTCCGGGAGCGCCGGAACGGCTCGGTCACCTTCACCTCCAGGAAGGGTTGCTGCACCACAGGTGGACACACAGGTGGACACACAGGTGTGTGCACGGTCAGGCGAGTCGTACATCGGCGGTGCAATCCCACAGGTGTATCGACGTTCAGGTAAGTACGGGTGTGAGTTCACACACGCTCGTGCGTGTCCCAGGTGTATAGACAGGTTAGGGTTATACGTAGAGTTACGTCACCCCTTACAATAATGGTTGCGACCCACACAAGCAGATGTCTACAGGTGAGCACATACGGCGTCCAATGCCTTTACCTACAGGAACGATTGCTGCAAGCAGTCGCACAGGTGTATAGACACAGGTGAGTGTGTGAGTCACACACATGCGTGTCCAGCTGTATATACATACAGGTGAGTGCACGTGCTGGTCTCCACAATCGTCCCCTCCAGGAGTGGTTCCAGCAAACGTACGCACAGGTGCGCACTTGAGTACAGACATAGATACAGTTGTACGGGCTCCACACAGGTGTGCAGGGTGAGAACACACGTACAGGTGTATGTCAGCACGTGTACAGACAGGTGGATATGCATCGGTGTATAGGCAGGTTGGTGCACAGGTGAGTACACACACATGCAGATGTACGGGGCGTGTACATGGACACGTTAACACAGGCAAAGATCCCCCGTGTAGGCATTGCAGACTGTTGGGGCAAGTGCTGTTAGTGAGCACATGAAGGGTGGGTGGCCAACACCACGCCCGGCCGCCTTTGTCTCCCCAGTGGCGGTGTTTACACAGCGCACCAGGTACTCATTTGAGGCTGAGTCGACCTAGGGGAGGCCCAGGACCGGTTTAGATAATCGTCACCGGTGTTGGCCTTGAGCGGGAATCGAACCCCGGGTCGCCGGGTTCGTAGCGCAGCGCACAGCGAACCACTGCATCAACTGTGTTAACTTGTTACCAAATTGTTGACAAGTAAACAAATTGTTGACAAGTAAACACGCAAGTTGACACGCACGTGAACACATGTGGGTACATACAGAGACCCCCATAGAGCCTTTGACAGTCTGTTAGCGAGCAGCGCCTAATGAAGATCTGCATGACACACGTGGGGGTGGCCAGCACCATGCCGGGCCTCGCCTTTGTCTGCCAACGCTGATGTTGACACATCACCACCACTCACTTAAGGCCGAGTCAAACCCAGAGACTGTGGCGCAGTGCGCTAGCCTCAACACCAGCGCTCCCCACGGGTACACACAAAGACAAAGATCCCCCGTATAGCGTGAACAGACTGTAGGGGAAAGTGCTGTTAGCGAGCTCCTATGAAGGCAGCACGGCACACGAGGTGGTGGGTGGCTAGCACCACGCCCGACCGCCTTTGTCTCCCCGGTGGCGATGTTTACACACCACAGCAGGTACTCATTTGAGGCTGAGTCGACCTAATGACCGGTTCAAATCATCGTCACTGGTGTTGGCCTTGAGAGGGAATCGAATCCGGGTAGCCGGGTTCGTAGCGCTATGCGCAAACCGCTACACTACCGCTCCCCACACACACACGTGTTACACACATGTACAGACACAGATGGGCACACAGGTGTACACACATGTGGGTGTGTGGATACAGATGCTTCTCTTGCTGCCTCTCAATGCGATACGCGCATGGCTCCTCTGATCCACGCGCTGCTTGTGCAAGTCTCTCAGGGTCAATCCGAGCTTGCGTCTCAGCTTTTGTTCCGTTTGCCACGGTGCCTCCGATTGTGATCGTTCACAATGGGCACGGATTGAACACTCATTTTGAACACTCATTTTGAACACTCATTTCGCTAAATGCACAATTGGCACGGTGCTCTTCGTTGTAAAATTCAGTTACGTAAAATACATTTTTTTTTTACTATCATCCGCTCCCATCTCCACATTATTGATCCCGGGTCCGCTATTTTGGGGTTTTTTTCCCTTTCAATTGTTTGCTTGTGGGGATGCATTGTCAGCGCGTGGATAGAGTAACCCGAAACGATCCACACACTCGTCAATGACACTGGATTGTGTGTGTGGCTTTAAAGGTGGTGGCGAGTGGGGGGGAATATAGGTGACGTTTCGGGCAACGGCCCTTTTTCAGAGCACGTACATGAATAATTTATTTAAGGATGGAGTAACGCGTGAATGGGAATTATTCACGTCGCCACGCACTCAAGTTGCACGCATTCATTAAACAAACTATTCCCGAAGACAAGACAAAAGCGAAGATGCCCCGTGTAGCCTTAACAGACTGTTGGGGCAAGTGCTGTTGGCGAGTAATACGTATGAAGACCACCATGGAGGGTGGGTGGCCAGCACCACGCCCGACCACCTTTGTCTCCCCCAGTGTTGATGTTTACACACCGCCAGAGTCGACCTAGGGGAGGCCCAGGACCGGTTCAGATATCCGCCACTGGTGTTGACTGTGAGCACAATCTAACTCGGCGAGCCGGGTTCGTAGCGCAGCGTGCTAACCACTGCGCCACCTCTCCCCGCTTCCCCATCACAAACAAAGACAAAGATCCCCTATATAGCCTGACCAGACTGTTGGGGCAAGTGCTGTCAGAGAGCACCTAAGAGGGCCGGCACGGCACACGAGGGGTGGGGTGGCCAACATCACACACACGTACAAAGACAAAGATCCCCCGTGTAGCCTTAACAGACTATAGGAGCAAGTGCTGTTAGCGAGCACCTATAAAGGCCGGCACGGCACACGAGGGGGTGGGTGGCCAGCACCACACCCGGCCGCCTTTTTCTCTCCAGCGACGATGTACACACACACATACACACACGTACGTACACAAAACACGTACACACACGTGTTGTCAAGCATTTCAGAAGCCATGTGGCGTATTCATTCTTTTCCTGCATTGTTTTAAATTGTCGTCCACGTATACATGCCGTACGAATGCATGTACTAGAGCGGCATCTCTCCTTAAACATGCAAACGTTGAGACAACGTTGAGACTCAACGTTGAGGCTACGTTGAGGCATGTTTACCGTGTTCGTCACCATCTGACAGCCACAACCGTTGTCTGCAATTGTCCATTCACCACTGTGGCTGAATGATGGCTTGCACCACCACCACCACCACCCCCCACCCCCCTCTCTTCTCCTTGTCCCAAACCCGCATTGCTGCTGCCCGCACAGGTCTCGGCTCAACGTCTCCGTCGCGCTCGCGGGACTCGCAGGTGGCAGTGAGGCGGTGATGGCCGAGCCTTTCGCCTCTCGTCAATAGGCACGCGTGCCCCGGGTGTGCAGCGGAGGTCACGAGCTGAGCGGAGCTCTCTGCGCTCAATGGGCTAAACTTGCGCAGGGAAAGAAACTTTTCGCTCTTTAAAAGTTTCGATTTTTGAACCAATTTTTTTTTTTAAGGAATCAACAAATATTGTTGGTGCATTGCTCGCCATTTTTTGCAGAGTCGCAAAGGGAATGACGATCGTTATCCTACGTCGCAGGTGCACATGCAAAGCGAGAGAAGACCCGTGTAGCCTTGCAGACTGTTGGGGGCAAGTGAATGACTTTTACACTTACTATAACATTTTTCTACAAAATTACACCTTGCCATATTTACAACATGTTACCCTATTTGTGTTTTTGTATTTTAATATTGTATATTACGGCTAATTCACATTTTATATTGTATACTTATTCAAAATTTTACATACTTTAGCCCCTTAGTATTAGTTATACTTTGTAACTTTAGTATAGTTAGACTGTATACCACTTATTTAAATTTTAAGATTCCTACATGTTGAATGTATGCACCTTCCTGCCATAGTAAATTCCTTGTCTGTGCGAACTTTCATGGCGAATAAAACCCTTTCTGATTCTGATCATCTAGCACGCCCACCCAAGTGGTCATGGTTATCGCCACGCACGATCCGGCCGTGTTTGTCTCTCCGGTGGCAGAACTTTACGCGCAGTAACGACTATTCGCGTTTGCCATGGAAATGCTGTACGCAAAGGTGTAGAAACGCAGGTGTTGGAGAATATGCACAAGTACAGGTACACACAAGCGCCAGAAATACACACATCATGTGCGCAAGCTAAAGGGTGTATACGTGAATGTGTACACACACACACGAGTACGCAAGGGATGATGTACACACAGTTGTATATAGCGCGCACACGCATGTGCACATGAACACAAACAGGGATAGTACATTTTGAACAAATCTACCGATTTAAAAAATATAGGATTTTTGTAAACTATACTAAACAGTTTTTTTGTATTACACAGGTAAAGCCTCGTGAGCTGTTATCGTCACCGTGGCTCCCACGGTGGCTAGGAGATGTTAACTACCTCGCCTGGTACACAGGAGGTCGTGGATTCGATGCCGACCCTGACGCCTGCTGCTGTATATTTGGAGTTTGCGTGTCTCTCTCCCCGTGGTCGCGTAGATTTTTCTCCGGGTCCTCCGGGTTTCCCCCTCCGCATTTGGAATTAACATCGCCACGCGTTTAGAGTGTTTGGCTGCTGCTCTACATTTCCAGACAGTCGACATCGCTGAGCTATCATTTGTGATAGCCAGCTCGCTTATAAAAAAAATATCTCTGGTAAAATAAAAAAGGTGATCGTTTTATAGATTCGTATCTCTTTTTCAGAAGCGACCTGGCCACACGTGATCACAGCTCATCGCAGTGGCTGATAATATTATCATCATCATCATCACCATGATATTATCATTATCACTATGATATATTATCATCATCATCTGATTCTGAATGTGGAGTAGAAAGGCAAACCCGGAGGAATCCGGAGAAAAATCCACGCGACCACCACGGGGAGAGAGAGAGAAATTTTTAAAAAAGAGAAAGAAAAAATTACAAAGATTACATAGAAAACAGGGGGAACATAGACAGAGTAAGGAGAGAGGGGGTAGAGATATGGGGTAGAGAGAGGGGGTAGAGGTAAGAATGAGGAGAGCAGAGCGTGAAGTCTTTTGTGAAATCTTTCATTTAAAAAAGGGGGGGCACATAAAGCAAAGCATTGGAAAAAACACAAAAAAAAACGAAATGATGAACTTTGCAAAGTGCCGATTACACCGAGCATCTTCTTGTTTTCCTCTGATCGTCAAAAAAGAGAAGAGAGCGAGCACGTGGACTCCAAATATGCAAGAACAGGCATCGCCAGGGTCCGGCATGGAACCCACACGGGGCTCACGTGGTACCAGGCGAGGTAGGTAAACATGCGAGCACCACCGCAGCGCCCCAACAACAATGCCTTGTTTTCTGTTTTCCTCTCCAAATTGTAGGAGTCGTATACATTGTGCATCTGTCGAGCGCGTCTCTCGTCCTCGGATCAGCTCGTGCCGTTGCATCGTGAGACCACGACTGATGTTGACGGTTCGGGGAGGCCTTCGACGCAGCAGTGGATAGATCATGGCTGCTGCTGCTGTTGCTGATGATGAAGTGTTAAATAACTAAACTACTATTTTTGTATTACCAGGTAAGTCCCACTGAGCTATATAGCCACACATGACGTGGACAGTTATAGCAGCCAAATACTCTAAACGCGTGGTGTTTATTCTAAATGTGGAGGGGAAAACCGGAGGAGCCGAAGAAAAATAAACGCGACCACTTGGAGGGAGACGCCGCAAACTCCAAATACACAGCAGCAGGCGTCAGAGTTGGGATCGAACCCACGACCTCCTGTATACCAGGCGAGGTAGTTAACATCTCCTAGCCACCGTGATGATGATGAGAGAGAGCGAGAGACGCAAACTCCAAATATACAGCAGCAGCAGGCGTCAGGGTCGGGCTCGAACCCACGACCTCCTGTATACCAGGCGAGGTAGTTAACATCTCGTCGCCACCGCGGCGCCCACGCCTACGCAGGTCAACACGGGCGGGTGTGCACACTACAGGGATGAGCATAGACACACAGTACACAACATACAAAGGCAAAGATCCCCTGTGTAGCCTCCAACAGACTGCTGGGGCAAGTGCTGTTCGTGAGTAGCACCTATGAAGGGCAGAACAACACAAGAGGGATGTCGGGGGCTCGCACCATGCCCGGCCGCCTTTGTCTTCCCAAGTACTGCTGCCCTTTCCCCAACAGTGGACACACAAGCGTCCACATGCACACGTAAAATTGCTGTGTATACACAAAGACAAAGATCCCCCGTGTAGCCTTAACACATTGTTGGGGCAAGTGCTCTTAGCGAGGACCTATGAAGGCCGGCACGGCACACGAGGGGGTGGGTGGCCAGCACCACGCCCGACCGCCTTTGTCTCCCCGGTGGCGATGTTTACACACCGCACCAGGTACTCATTTGAGGCCGAGTCGACCTAGGGGAGGCCCAGGACCGGTTCAGATAATCGTCACCGGTGTTGGCCGTGAGCGGGAATCAAACTCGAGTCACCGGGTTCGTAGCGCAGCGTAGCGCTAACCGCTACACTACCGCTACCCACTTTGTGTATGAATACACACACAGGTTCAAACACGTGTACATCATTGTCATTGCCGCCATCAATAATATTATACCACCACCATTACCACTACCACCAACACGTCCACCATCATCCTTACAATCTCCATCATTATCATACCCACCACGATCATTACTACCACCACGCTTATCACCATCACTACCGCCATCACCACCATCATCATCAACACCAGCATCATTGTCAGTCACCATTCATCATTACCTCTGTCACCACCGCCGCCATTATCATTATCAACATCACCTCCACCATTATCACCACCACCACTGCCAGAACCACCACCATTATCATCCTCACAATCACCACTACAGCCATTATCATCACCATCATCACTCACACAATACATATACCACACAACAACCGCCATTCGCCACTAAGTGGCGG
This sequence comes from Lampetra planeri, assembly GCF_965212315.1. NCBI lineage: Eukaryota > Metazoa > Chordata > Hyperoartia > Petromyzontiformes > Petromyzontidae > Lampetra > Lampetra planeri. The sequence goes on along the minus strand of NC_136127.1, from coordinate 11,689,557 downwards.
TGACGTCACCACGACACTTGTGCCAGGCTATGTGCACGTTGAGGCCACACGAAGTGTCGAACGCCGGCTGGCAGGAGGGAGATCATCTCTGACCGATGCCTTTCCTGGTCTCAGGCTCTGGATCGCCTTCAGTACTTCCTCAACAGATGGCACCTCAGCCAGCCACTCACAGGAGGTGACTTCGTCTTCCAATATTTGAGGCACCGCAACCTTAGCATGGTCATCCCCACTTTGTCCCACGATGCTTTCCAGGCTGAGGGATTTCCCCTCCCCCAGGACCTCACATAAATGCTCAGCAAATCTTCAAACCTGTTCCTGGGGGTCAGAAAATGGATCACCCTACTTTCCCCTAATGATGGTAATAGGTGTGGCACTGCAGGTAAAGTTTTTTTATGGAATTAAAGAGACATTTTTGATCACGGGCCATTGAGGCAGACTCCATCTCCTCAGCAACGCGCAACCACCAACCATCCTTGCAGCACCTCACGGCTCTCCAAACCTCCAAGCAAAGGCTGCGGTAAACCTCCTCATTCTCTGAAGTGGGATGCTCTAGACGATGAGAGTGGGCCTGTCCCTTTTTCTAAGCCAGCCTCCTCTGTCAGCCAGGATCTCTGAGGAGGTTTGGACCGTGTACCCAAAGCAGCCATTGCAGCTGCATGAGCCACAGTCCTAAACCAAGCCCATTTCCCCTCGACATCAGAAGGAGTGGGGGACGATGCCAACTCCAACCGCAAGCGATGATGAAATTCTCACTTGCAACTTTCATCAGCTAGCTGAGACCAGGCCACTATGGGTTTGAATGGGGTCCTGGGTGTACACCCACCACCGGAGTGGAAGAATGGCAGGCGCATCTTACAGATGACAAGTCGTTGGTCGGCGGGCAGATCAGCTCCACGGTAGGTCCTGGTCTCAAGGACATGGGCCCGCACCCGCTGTTCCGTCACTATGTAGTCCAGCAGATGTTCTTATTTGGACCCGGCATGCACTCATGATGTTGTGTGGATGCGCCGATGCCTGAACAGCATGTTGGTAATTACAAGCCCATGGGCTGCTCAAAAATCTAGCAGCCTCCTACCGTTGTTATTTAGCTGATCTGGCCCCTGTCTTCCAATCACTCCAGACCAGGTGCTAGCATCATGACCAACTCGGGCATTGAAGTCACCCAACAAGATGACTCTATCCCGTGGGGCCACTTTAGCCAGCACCTGTGACAGGAGGTCAAAGAAGGTATCGGACTCATCGGCCTTGCCTGCATCCCTCCACGGATGTTTGTCTTCGGTGGGGGCATAAGTAACTATGACCACCACTCCTCGCCTCGGGTTGATGGGAAGGCGAGCCCAAAGTAGCCTGGGGCTTACAGCTTCCCACACCTCACCGCCACGGTCCCACGCCACTCCCTGTTGTTTGACAATCTCCTGCCCCGAGTAGAGGTGGCAGGAGCCAGAGCGGTCCACCGGACCTCCTGAATACCACAGAGATCCAGGTGGTACCGATCCAGCTCCCGACAGAGGAGTGGCAGTCTCTCCTCCGCAGTGAGCGTTCGAATACTCCACATGGCCATCCAAAGTGGCTTTTTGTTGTTTCTGGAGGAGCCCCGAGGGTAAGGATTCAGTCTCCTGGCCCTGCCAAATGGGGTTTGGCCAGGAGACGTCATAGACGCCTGTCCCCCCGGGGCCTCTGGCACAAGCTTAATACGTTTTTTGCATCGTAGTTTAGTGGTAGTTAATTGAAAGTGGAGGGGTTACCAGCCCCTCGCACCCATCCAGAGCTCCCATTTGGCCACTGGTGGTTACAAACGCCATGAAGGGAAAGGCCAATCTAAGTTGGCCCTCCCCCCACGGCACTGCCCACCATAGTGTTGCCGTCCGGCACCACGAGGAGGTAGGGGGTTGTTTTTGCCACTCATACCACTTACCACCATCATCACCATTGCCAGTACTTTACTCACTATGATCCTCCACCTCCGCCACCACCATTATCACCACCCCGACCACCAATATCACCACTCCCAACACCAGTCATTACCATCACCACCACCACTCCCAACACCAGCCATTACCATCACCACCACTCCCAACACCAGCCATCACCACCACCACCATCACTCCCAACACCAGCCATTACCATCACCACCACCACCACCACTCCCAACACCAGCCATTACCATCACCACCACCACCACCACTCCCAACACCAGCCATCACCATCACCACCACCACTCCCAACACCAGCCATCACCACCACAACCACCACCAGCAACAGCAACAACAAACAGCAGCAGCCTCCACCTCCACCTACCAGTCCCTCCTCGCCGGGTCCCGGCGCCGTGATGGCGAGGTCGTTGCCCCGCTCGTCCACCGCCTTGATCTCCACTCCCCAGTTGGTCTCGGGGTGCAGGAACCAGTTGTGGAGGATGTACTTGAAGTCGATGCTCTGCCATTGCCCCGCGCGGGAGCCCAGGTCGGTCTTGAGCGAGCGAATGCGCACGGTGCCGCCCTTGGAGAGCGGTATGAGGCGCAGCACCTGGATGAACACCGTGCTGCGAGCATCCACGGGCCGCAGGTACACCCACAGGTATGCCTTCACCACCTTGTTCAGCATCATCTTGGGCGTGAATCGGAAGAAGCAGCAGCGAGGGGAGCCGTCCACGCGCACCAGGGGGTCGGCTGCGGAGACAACGGAGGTGCCGGGAGGACGGCGAGGGGGGAGACGATGGAGCTCAGGATGGGAGGGGATGGATGGAGGACACGGATCTGAGCTGCGGTGCCGGTGATGGAATTCCGTACGGTCAATGAGGAGCGACTAACCATCCCTGCCCCCCCCCTCCCCCTCCTCGAGGTCGACACTGGGGGTGTGTAAAACATCAACACCTGGGGGAGACCAAGGTGGTCGGGCGTGGTGCTGGTCACCCACACCCCGTGGTGGTCTTCATAAGTATTACTCGCCAACAGCACTTGCCCCAACAGTCTGTTGAGGCTACCCGGGGGATTTTTGTCTGTGAAGCGCACGGCTCCTCTCAGTGCGAGCCTCGCTGCCGCGACAAGACCGAGTGGTGTGTGTGTGTGTACTGTGTGTGTACTGTGTGTGTGTGTGTGTGCACTGTGTGTGTGTGTGTACTGTGTGTGTGTGTACTGTGTGTGTGTGTACACTGTGTGTGTGTGTGTGTACTGTGTGTGTGTGTGTGTGCAATGTGTGTGTGTGCACTGTGTGTGTGTGCACTGTGTGTGTGTGTACTGTGTGTGTGTGTACTGTGTGTGTGTGTACTGTGTGTGTGTGTGTGTACTGTGTGTGTGTGTGTACACTGTGTGTGTGTACTGTGTGTGTGTGTACTGTGTGTGTGTGTGTGCACTGTGTGTGTGTACTGTGTGTGTGTACTGTGTTGTGTACTGTGTGTGTGTGTGCACTGTGTGTGTGTACACTGTGTGTGTACTGTGTGTGTGTGTACTGTGTGTGTGTACTGTGTGTGTGTGTACTGTGTGTGTACTGTGTGTGTGTGTGTACTGTGTGTGTGTACTGTGTGTGTGTACTGTGTGTGTACTGTGTGTGTGTGTACTGTGTGTGTACTGTGTGTGTGTACTGTGTGTGTGTGTACTGTGTGTACTGTGTGTGTACTGTGTGTGTGTGTGTACTGTGTGTGTGTACTGTGTGTGTACTGTGTGTGTGTGTGTACTGTGTGTGTACTGTGTGTGTGTACTGTGTGTGTGTACTGTGTGTGTGTGTGTACTGTGTGTGTGTACTGTGTGTGTACTGTGTGTGTGTGTGTACTGTGTGTGTGTGTGTACTGTGTGTGTGTACTGTGTGTGTGTGTACACTGTGTGTGTGTACTGTGTGTGTGTACTGTGTGTGTGTGTGTACTGTGTGTGTGTGTACACTGTGTGTGTGTGTGTGTGTACACTGTGTGTGTGTACTGTGTGTGTGTGTACTGTGTGTGTGTGTGTGTGTACTGTGTGTGTGTACACTGTGTGTGTGTACTGTGTGTGTGTGTACTGTGTGTGTGTACTGTGTGTACACTGTGTGTGTGTGTACAATGTGTGTGTGTGTACTGTGTGTGTGTGTACTGTGTGTGTACTGTGTGTGTGTACACTGTGTGTGTGTACTGTGTGTGTGTGTGTACACTGTGTGTGTGTGTACACTGTGTGTGTACACTGTGTGTGTGTGTACTGTGTGTGTGTACACTGTGTGTGTGTGTACACTGTGTGTGTGTGTGTACACTGTGTGTGTGTGTGCACTGTGTGTGTGTGTACACTGTGTGTGTGTGTACACTGTGTGTGTGTGTGTACACTGTGTGTGTGTACACTGTGTGTGTGTGTGTACACTGTGTGTGTACTGTGTGTGTGTGTACTGTGTGTGTGTGTACTGTGTGTGTGTGTACACTGTGTGTGTACTGTGTGTGTGTGTACTGTGTGTGTACACTGTGTGTGTACTGTGTGTGTGTACACTGTGTGTGTGTACTGTGTGTGTGTGTACACTGTGTGTGTGTGTACACTGTGTGTGTGTGTACACTGTGTGTGTGTGTACTGTGTGTGTGTGTGTACTGTGTGTGTGTACTGTGTGTGTACTGTGTATGTGTGTGTGTACACTGTGTGTGTGTGTACACTGTGTGTGTGTGTACACTGTGTGTGTGTACTGTGTGTGTGTGTACACACGTGTGTGTGTGTACACACGAGTGCTGTGTGTACACTCTGTGTGTGTACACACGTGTGCTGTGTGTGTGTGTGTTACGTTCGTTGAGAGTCATTGCCGTTGGGATGTTGGCAACAACAAACGGCACGGCGGCCTAAGTCACCGCGTGGTCCCCGTGCTTCTGATTTCTCAGTGGAAAGGTAAAGACGCAGTCGCGCAATGTCTCCCAGACGCCACTGCCGACGGAACAGCCTCCGCTGGAGGCAGCTCGAGAGTGGTATTTGGCCTACTCTTCCATATTGCTCAGACGTCTTGGGAGAGGTGGACGTACCCAAACTTTACCCCACCGCCACCACACGCGATCTGCCGATCATCAGAATCAGAATATGTATCCATACTGGAGTAATCCTATGAGCTACAAATCTCCTTCTCACAGATGTACCCATTGTACTGCTGGAGGCGGGGATGGGGGGGAGGGGTAATGAACTTGCACCATTGTTTCACCTGGCGTGCCTGGAGATGGAATAGAACGGTCGCCCTCTGGATTGCAAGTCCCCGTGTGCTCACTGTCACACGATGGAAACCCATCAGTTATAAAGCGATCTTTAAAAAAATAAATCTGTTTTCATGCTCCGGACATTTATATCCTTTATATGTGCTCGCTAACGGCACTTGCCCCAACAGGCTGTTGAAAGCTACCCGGGGGATCTGTGTCTTTGTGTGCGAGGGTGAGTGAGTGTTAGAGAAAGGGAGAGTGTGTGTGAGTGTGTATGTTGGGCTGAATAGAGGGTGCTGAACAGGCGCGGCACGGTTTGGAGCGGGGATGGGCTGGAGGATGTGGAGCGGAGTGGACTTGCCGATGACTGGCACCAGCGGTGTCAAGATCGGCCTCTGTAGAAGATACTCGTGAAGGACGCTACTGGGCAGTCCCAGGCTATGTGCACTTTGAAGTTACTGGGAAAAGTTAGAGGGCGGAGGGGGAGCGACGCTCACAACAACTTAGCGCAGCGCCGGGTGGATAAAACGCAGCAAGCTGGTGCAGTGACGGGCACAGTCTTCCCGGTCAACCCATGGCACCTGGGTCTGTCCCGTGGCCTCCTGCAAGCGAGCCTTCGACACTTTGCGTGCTCTCAAAGTGCACCTAGTCTGGCACAAGCCCCGTGTGTGATGCAACCACATAGTGGCGAATGAGGATTGTTGTGCATAGAAGTGTGTCAGAGTGGAGCGTAAGTAACAATATCCGTGAGTGCGTGTGCGAGTGAGTGAGAGAGCGCGTGTCTATGATGGGGAGCGGTCATGCAGTGGTGAGCGCGCTGCGCTCAGGGTTCGATTCCCCGTGACGAATATCTAAAACCGGTTCTGGGCCTCCCCTAGGTCGACTCAGCCTCAAATGAGTACCTGGTGCGGTGGCTAAACATCGCCACTGGAGAGACGAAGGCGGCCGGGCGTGGTGCTGGCCATCCATGCACCCCCTCGCGCGCCGTGTCAGATTTCATAGGTGCTCGCTAACAGCACTTTCCCCAAGAGCGTTAAAAGGCTAGACGGGGGATTTTTGTCATTGTGCCCCCATCAACAATTACGCGGTGCCCGCGTCTTCCCGAGCATGTGTGCACACAAAGACATTCACACGCGCGCGTGTGTGTGCATATGTCATAGTGTGCATGCGTGTGTACACACATACACACACGTGCGTACGCGCGCGTGTGTGTATGTGTGCGCGCATGCCTCTGTTTGCACGTGAATGCACAAACACGCACGCGCGCGCGTGCGCGTGTTTACGCTGCATGCACACGTGCGTATATACTTAGACACGCACGTGCACACGCGCGTGTACACGTGCGTGTGTGTATGCACTTACACACGCACGTGTACACGCGCGTGTACACGTGCGTGTACACGTGCGTGTGTGTATGCACTAACACACGCACGTGCACACGCGCGCGCTTATACACGCACGCACGCATACACGCATACACGCGTACACGCGTGTACACGTGCGTGCGTGTGTGCACTAACACGCGCACGCACGCGCACACGTGGTGGAGACTCCATCGCCCCCCCCCCGTCTCTCTCGCTCTCTCTCTCACACAATGCGCTCTCGCAAACAGCGCGACCCCCCCACACCCCCCCCCCCCAACTGCGAGACGCGATGAATGAGCGCTTTGTGTCGGGGGGACGAACGCACGGGGAGGGGAGAGGGAGGCGCTGACAGCGAGCGCCCGTCAGCTAAGTCAATCGGGTTCGATTCCTGCCCGTGACGTCAAGGGCACGCAACCCCCACACCCCCCACACCCCCCTCCATAAATCAACTCGGAATAAATTCACGCATTCGTGGGGGGGGGGGGTAGGGACGCCCAGCACGGCAGGGGTAGTGGGGGGGGGGCAAGGGGCAGGGATGATTTGCGTTACGGGGCAGCCTGGCATTTGACCCTGGAGTTGGGGGTCACCCACACAAACTCGGCCCAACGTAAATTCTAAACCACAGTCCAGCCGGGGATGATTTAAGTGTGGCCCTGTGTGTGTGGTGTGTGTGTTTTGTGTGTGTGCGTGGACACATAGGGGTAAGCAACTTGGAGGTTGGGGGTAGAACGTAGCAAGACAAAGATGTGTGGATGGAGGAGGATGGCGGTGGTGGTGATGATGATGGGTGTGACACGCGTGAAGGATGGAGGAAGATCGTGTAAGCAACTTGCAAGTTAACAATAGTACTTGGTAGGAAAGCGCTGTAGATGTGATTAGATGCCTATGAAATCTTGCAGTTCACGAGCACTGATGACAACAAAGAGTCTGACGCTGTCGATGAGACACTGTCGGTCGAAACCGGTGCAGAGTTTGCTTGTTGTAGGTTGTGTAAGAAATACTTCTGCGGTTTTGTTTGGTTTTGTGTACGTGGAGAGACAGATGTGTGCAGGAGACACGCAGTGACAACTTCATCCATTTCGATCAGAAAGAGGAGGAAGAGGAAGAGGAGGTTGTGATGGGAGGGACGAGTGTGTGCAGGGGGCATGAGCAGAGCCTCGTTTATCCGCACGGACATTGGAGGGACGAATCCAAGGGGACGACGCTAGACCCAGATGGTGGTGGTGGTGGTGAGAGTCTAAGGTCGCACCAAGGAAGTCGACTGAGCAGCAGCTAGGACACTTTGCAGAAGGAAGAAGGCGATGGCGATCCGTGAAGGTATCGACGGCATTGGCCATGATGACCTCTTGACCTTGGGTGTGTTTGTTGTGGTGAGCGGTGGTGTAGCGGTTAGCACGCTGCGCTATCGAACCTGGCGACCCGGGTTCGATTCCCGCTCACGGCCAACACGACGATTATCTGAACCGGTCCTGGGCCGCCCCTAGGTCGACTCAGCTTCAAATGAGTACCTGGTGCGATGTGTAAACATCACCACTGGGGAGACAAAGGCGGCCGGGCGTGGTGTTGGCCACCCACCCCCTCGTGTGCCATGCCGGCCTTTATAGGTACTCGATAACAGCACTTTCCCCTACAGTCTGTTAAGGCTACACGGGGGATCTTTGTCTGTGTCTTGTTTTTTTTTGGTCCTAACTACGACCTGGCCAAGCCAGCGGCACCGAGGTCGTTTCCACGTGGTCGGCAGCAAGTCGCGTGCACCGTACAATGAACGCACCAGACACCCCGAAAGCGAGCGGCCTGCGAGCTCCGTGCGAGATGGTTCGAGTCCGGTCGCTGTTGTTGTTGTTGTTAATCCACGTGTGACGTCACTCCTGTCACACGTGTCACGCTGTAACACGTGTCACGCTGTAACACGTGTCACCCTCGAGCGTGACCTTATTTAAATGGCGGGGGGGGGCATATGATAATTGCTCAGGCGAAGGGGTGCACGACACAACTTGGATGTCACTGCTGCTGTGGGTGCTGCTGCTGCTGCTGATACTCCTATTATTGCTGCTGCTGCTGCTGATACTCCTATTATTGCTGCAGCTGATGATGATACTCCTATTATTGCTGCAGCTGATGATGATACTCCTATTATTGCTGCAGCTGATGATGATACTCCTATTATTGCTGCAGCTGATGATGATACTCCTATTATTGCTGCTGCTGCTGATGATACTCCTATTATTGCTGCTGCTGATGATGATACTCCTATTATTGCTGCAGCTGATGATGATACTCCTATTATTGCTGCAGCTGATGATGATACTCCTATTATTGCTGCAGCTGATGATGATACTCCTATTATTGCTGCTGCTGCTGATGATACTCCTATTATTGCTGCTGCTGATGATGATACTCCTATTATTGCTGCAGCTGATGATGATACTCCTATTATTGCTGCAGCTGATGATGATACTCCTATTATTGCTGCTGCTGCTGATGATACTCCTATTATTGCTGCTGCTGATGATGATACTCCTATTATTGCTGCTGCTGATGATGATACTCCTATTATTGCTGCTGCTGCTGATGATACTCCTATTATTGCTGCTGCTGATGATGATACTCCTATTATTGCTGCAGCTGTTACTGCTGCTGCAGCGACTAACAATGCTGTTGCTGATGCTGCTGATACTACTGCTCCTTCTGATACTGATACTACTCCTGCTGCGGATACTGTTGCTGCTGCTGATACTGCTGCTGATGCTACTGCTGCTGCTGATGCTACTGCTGCTGGTGATACTCCTGCTGTTGGTGATAGTACTGCTGCTGATACTACTGCTGCTGATACTACTGCTGCTGATACTACTGCTACTACTACTCCTGCTGCTGGTGATACTACTACTGCTGGTGATACTGATACTACTGCTGATACTACTGCTGCTGATACTACTGCTGATACTACTCCTGCTGCTGGTGATACTACTACTGCTGATAATACTGCTGCTGATACTACTGCTACTACTGCTACTACTGCTGCTGCTACTACTGCTGATACTACTACTGCTGATACTACTACTGCTGATACTACTACTGCTACTACTCCTGCTGCTGATACTACTGCTACTACTACTCCTGCTGATACTACTGCTGCTGATACTACTGCTACTACTACTCCTGCTGCTGATACTACTGCTACTACTACTGCTACTACTACTCCTGCTGATACTACTGCTACTACTACTCCTGCTGCTGATACTACTGCTACTACTACTGCTACTACTGCTGCTGCTACTGCTGCTGCTGATACTACTGCTGCTACTGCTGCTTCTACTGCTGCTGCTGGTGCTGCTTAGCGCCCCGGTCCGGGGACGAGGGCGGCTCGCGCGCATTCCTGCGGCGCGAGGTCCTGTAATTAGCCGAGAATGGATCTCTCCACGGCGCCTGTCAACACTCCCCATGGGCCGGGAGGCACGGGGCCAGGGGGCCAGTGCGAGAGGGGGAGGGACGGAGGAGGGAGTATGGGACAGGGAGGACGCATGCAGAGAAAGGGGGATGGATGGAAGAGGAGGAGGATGATGATGATGATGGATCTGTGGATGGATGGCGAGATGAAGGGAGGGAGGGAGGTTGCATGGAGAGCTGAGCCATAATCATCGTCATCATCAGCCACAATCTATTCGCTGCTGCGCGAATGGGTCCACAAACCGTCGCGATCTCTCACGACCCTGCGATTAAACGATCCAGGCGGTACCAGCGCGTCAATTGGCTGCATGAATAACGAGCGGCGCCTTATTTGCGTGCTTTTGTTGTTGTTTCGATTTAAAGCTTTCGTGACTGCAGGGATTCATCTTCTTGGTTCTTTCGGTAAAGTCACGTAGAAGGGAAGTAATAAAATAATAAAAATAAAACATAATAAAACAATTCTCACGACGTTTCGGCCACAACGCAAGCAGCCGTCCTCAGGCCTGAGGACGGCTGCTTGCGTTGTGGCCGAAACGTCGTGAGAATTGTTTTATTATGTTTTATTTTTATTATTTTATTACTTCCCTTCTACGTGACTTTACCGAAAGAACCAAGAAGATTTGTTGTTGTTGTTTATTTCTGAAAAAGTCTCCATCGAGTGGCAGGGCACCCTCGCGAAGGGAGGGTGCCCTGCCACACGACGATGTTTGGCCACTTCCTCGATTCGCGAGACGCGCTGCTGCTGCTTCGCGTGCGTTGGGTGAATCCGCAGAGTCGGCGTGGTGGTGGTGGGGGGGTGGAACCCCCACCGCTCGTACGAGGAGGGGGGGTTGCCTACTCAAAGCTGGGCGCAGGCAGATCTCCAGAATCGGCTGCGCTTTGCTGTCATCATAATCCTTCACCCTGCAACGAGAGAGGCTGCGGCATCTGCTACTCCCCATGCAAGTAGCAGCAGCAGCCAGGCTGAAATCGCGCTCCGCTTCCGATATCCTTCTCAACACGCGCCCAGGACGCCTGAGCCTGGCCTGTCTTACCCACTCATCATCATCATTCCTCATCCTCGTGCTTGCAGATTGCCCCCAACATCCACCCGAGCATCGTCTGCACAGATTGCAGGGAGACGAGAGGATGCGGCAGGGAAGGGCGGAGCGGGTTCAGCGATGTGTCCACGTGCGTCTCAGCCGCGCGTCCTCGACTCGGTGCAGAGGACCCAGAACCTCACCACGAAGGGGGGTCGTTTTAGACCAGGATCCGCACGGAGCCAACGTCCGCCACGCGTTTTGCGAATCAGACAAGTTCGGAGGGAGGGAGGGAGGGGGGGTCAGGCGTTTCCGTGGTCCTGTTTGTCGCGTTACAATCGCGTTTTGTTCGCGAACAGAACCGTCTGTGGGCCCGGGGGCCCGGAACTAATCAACTAATTGATTACGCTGCGGTTGTGCTAATTGCGCGCTTTGTTTACGCAGCGAGAGCGTCGGCGTTTACCGCAAGACTGCGTACGAGGAGGGTGGCTGCCGGGGTGGAAGGTTTGGCCGTGAATTCAATGAACGAGAGTTTTGACGTCGCGTGCGGGAGAAGGAAGCCGGAGAACCCCGGACGAAAAACCCCGCACAGCGCTGGTGCTGGACACGAGTAGGAGACACCCATGGAACCAGATGGCCCGGTTAAAACCCAGTACAACACTGCTGTTCTACACGAGGAGGAGATACCCATGGAACCAGATGGCCCAGTTAAAACCCCGCACATCACTGGTACTCTACACGAGGAGGAGATGCCCATGGAACCAGATGGCCCGGTTAAAACCCCGCACAACACTGGCGCTCTACACGAGGGGGAGACACCCAGAACTGCTTCTCCTGGTCACCCCGTGCGGGACGATCACCAAATGCAGAGTCCTAAACCAGGCTCAACCCCCTGCTGCGGTGACGAGATCCGACGCGAACCTGTCGGTGATGTTGGGAGGGAACCAGAGGCCCAGGGGAAACCCCACCACGCGCACGGAGAGAAGGGCATGGCGAGCGGGCGGGTTGGCGGGGTGCGAACCCAAAACTCCGCACAGATGGATTCCATAACTCGCTGCCGTAACCGCCGCCATCCCCTGGCCACCTCGCAGTCGCAAACCGACAACAGCCACGTGGCGTTCACAGGGAGCCTGCCGCAGTCGTTAAAGCGCTACAGGTGTCACACCTGTAGCCGGCTACAGGTGTCACACCTGCAGCCGGCTACAGGTGCCACACCTGCCGGGTCCCCGTGTCACACCTGCCGGCTACAGGAGTGACCTCTGCCGGCTACAGGTGTCACACCTGTAGCCGGCTACAGGTCTGACCCCTGCCGGTTACAGGTGTCACACCTGCCGGGTCACCGTGTCACACCTGCCGGGTCCCCGTGTCACACCTGTAGCCGGCTACAGGAGTGACCTCTGCCGGCTACACGTGTCACACCTGCCGGGTCCAGGTGTCACACCTGTAGCCGGCTACAGGTGTGACACCTGCCGGCAACAGATGTGACACCTGGCGCGGCTCGCGTTGCGCGCGCGTCCGCTTCTCTCTGGGCGGCTGCGTGAGGAGCGCTTAGTCCACGCGGGCGTCCAGGGCGACACATCGCTCCATCACCTCCATGGAATCTGTACCGCCCCCCAACACAACCTACAGGCAATCTGTAGAACCCCCCCCCGCCTCCTGACTTGATAACCGCACTCACTTCCTCCAAGCGGGCATCAACCTGATCCACCGTCCCACGTACAGAGAGAGACGTTGGAACCGCGGAGGAGAACACCCCCCCACCCCCCAGGGTGGCACCGAAGTCCGTGCGCTTGCCTCGTCTGCTGTCGCTGCGATCAGCGACGATAGCAGTAGTGGCGGGGGGGGGCGGGGGGGAGTTGCTGAGCGCTGCTGTCGCTGCGTGCGCATTGCTGCTGCTGCTGGCGCGGCTATCGGTGCGGCCGGGGGGGGGTGGGGGGGTAGGAGGCGGTGTGACACGCGCGCTGCGTGTGACCGTGGCGCTACTCACGCTCGCTGCCCATGATGATGATGGTTTCGGCCGTGGCGTGGTAGTCGTCGTCTTCCCAGTGCGCGTGGTTGGACGACGGTCCCTGGTCTCCCTGGAAGTCGTACTGGTCCAGCAGCTGCTGCAGCGGCGGCGCCTTGGGCAGCAGCTGGCTGATCACGTCGCGGCTGATGTTGGGCGCCTGCTTGAGCCGCAGCTTGCTCAGGATCTGAGATTTGATGGACTCGAGGCGCAGCGCCTTGCTCTGCTCCCTCCAGATGCATGTCGGAGTGCACTCGGCGCGTTCCGGCTGCTCCTCCCCGGGCCCCCACGAGGTAGCCCCCGTTGCTGCTGCCCCCGCAGCAGCCGCCGCTGCCCCTCCGGCTGCCCCCACCGATGCCCCCTCTTCGGCGTTGGTGCCAACGTTGCGGCCGAACGCGGCCAGGCACACGCACAGGATGAGGCACTGGGGCGGCATGGCTCGGCTCGGATGTTGGCGGTGGTCGTGGTGGAGAGTGGAGCGAGCGGGCGAGTGGAGAGCAAGCAGGGGGCGAGTGTGTGAGTGAGAGAGTGTGTGTGCGAGAGTGTGTGAGTGTGTGAGTGGAAGAGTGTGTGAGTGTGTGAGTGAGAGAGTGTGTGAGTGGGAGAGTGAGAGAGTGTGTGAGTGGGAGAGTGAGTGAGTGGGAGAGTGTGTGAGTGAGAGAGTGTGGGAGAGTGTGTGAGTGGGAGAGTGTGTGAGTGGGAGAGTGTGTGAGTGGGAGAGTGTGTGAGTGGGAGAGTGTGTGAGTGGGAGAGTGTGTGAGTGGGAGAGTGTGTGAGTGGGAGAGTGTGTGAGTGTGTGAGTGGGAGAGTGTGTGAGTGGGAGAGTGTGTGAGTGAGAGAGTGTGTGAGTGGGAGAGTGTGTGAGTGAGTGGGAGAGTGTGTGAGTGTGTGAGTGGGAGAGTGTGTGAGTGGGAGAGTGTGTGAGTGAGTGGGAGAGTGGAGCGAGCGAATTGACAACCGAGCGAACGCGCGCGCGCGCGCCTTGAGTGAGCTCGAGAGCGACCTGGCGGGTGAGCGAACGAACGCGTTGATGGGCGAGTGACTGACGGGGAGACGTGGGCGCAACGTGAAGAGAGGAGGAGGTGGTGGTGGGTTGATGAATATGTGCGCGTTGTGAGAGGGGGGGTGGTGGGGTGCGGATTGTAGCGGTGGAGTAGAGACGCAGAGAGATGCAATGGGGATAGAGAGAGAGAGCGACTCCGCACAGAGAGCGCGAGGGAGCGGGGAGGGGGGTGGTGGAGGAGAGTTGCTCTCCTGAGCGCGGGTCGGCGTGCAGGCAACGCGGCCGCGTCCCTTTTATAGAGGCACTTTGGCCCGCGCTCGGCACGCCGAGTCGTGGCGATTGGCTGCAGCCTCTTGAGCCCACGACAGCGGCGAGGGGTCGAGGCGGGGCTGTGCCGAATCCACTCCCACTCACGAACGCGCACACTCACACACAGAGACACTCTCACACACTCACCCACGCACACAAAAACCCACTCACACATACTCACTCACGTTCACTCACACCCACCCACTCGCACATACTCACACACACTCACTCACACACCCGCAGAGACAACCCCGAACCGATGATGGTCTGATGACTTGAGGGTGATGATGTGATTATGACGATTGATTTTATAATAACGTCATGATCGTGGTGATGATTATTGATCATGTGGATGATTTGTGATGATAATGCTGATCACGTGACACGACTTTAATGATGATGGGACTGATGTACAATGATTATAATCATGGTGATGACAATAACGCAATGATTCGTGATGTGATGATTACATGATTGTGATCATTATTGTAATGACAGTTTATTAAAGTGAGGAGTGGTGGGGCAGTGATCAGCGCACTCGAAACATAAATTCAATACCCTGCCACGGATAACATCAGCGGCGAGTGGTGATATCTGCTCCGGTTTTGAGCCATCCCCTTCCCCCATCCAACTCTTCACCTAACCCACACTGACCAGCGTGGGGAAGTATGGTCAAACAACCCCCACTGATACCACAAGTCCTCATCCAGCAGTGGAATTACAAACCCGTTGTAAATTGGGGCCGATTATGGGCATGATCTGATATTCATTATAATAAATGATGATGAACACTGCAGTAATATTAATGATTATAATTATGACTAATACGAATGACGAATAATAACGTGATATTCACGTTAACGATGATGTAAGTCCACAGTGTTTAAACTATAAAGTCTACGAAATTTTCTCTCGAGAGTAATATAAATTGTTATTCCGTGGGAAAGTATGGCCCAAGAACCCCCCTCCATCAACGACCCGCGTGGGGAGGCCCTCATCCAGCAGTGGAGTGGCAATGCGAACGCCCGTGTACTCACCTGTTTGAGAATGAACTCGCTTTTTTGTCAATTCATAATGAGCAGACATTTATTGCCAGGATGTTGATGCTTACGTTGGGTTGTTTGTCCAACCCCTTTTAACAACAACAACAACGAGCTGTTGTTCTTCGTTCGACAGGAAGTCCCGGAGAAACTCCACGTGGACGAGGAGATAACGCCAACACAATTCCACACAGATAAGTTATCGTAACCCACTGCAGATTGATGTTTCATTCGGGTCCTTGAAAGCCCCAGCCACAGTTGGAGCAATAGCAGAGCGACATCAGGAGCTACCCACAGTGGCTCGGAGATGTTAACTACCTCTCCTGTTATGAAGGAGGTCGTGGGTTCGAGCCATGCCCTGACGCCCGCCGTATATTTGGAGTTTGCGGGTCTCTCTCCCCGTGGTCGCGTGGAATTTTCTCCGGCTCCTCCGATTTCCCCCCCCCCCCTCCACATTTAGAATCGACATCGTACGTTAAAGAGTATTTGGCTGCGATGCATTTCCACATGATGACGATGATGATGAGCCACTTCCTCTGAGCTGTCATTTGTGGCCAGGTCGCGTCTGCGAAATAGCTACAGAGCTCAAGTGGGCCTTACCTGGTAAAATACTAAATTAAAAAGTTTACTTTTTAATTGAGTGTACCAGGACTGCCGTTCCTATTTATGTTCGGGCCGCTACTGCTGCTGCTGTTGCTGCTGCTGTTGCTGCTGCTGTTGCTGCTGCTGCTGCTGTTGCTGCTGCTGCTGTTGCTGCTGCTGTTGCTGCTGCTGTTGCTGCTGCTGCTGCTGTTGCTGCTGCTGTTGCTGCTGCTGTTCCTGCTGCTGCTGTTGCTGCTGCTGCTGCTGTTGCTGCTGTTGCTATGGGTGGGGGTGATGCTGCGTTGTTGCCGATGGGGCATCTGTGCGTGCGTGTGTCGCCGTCTCTTTGTGTGTTCGTGTCTGTTCCTCAGTGTGTGTCGGTGTGTGTGTCTGTGTGCGTGTCTATGTGCCCGTGTGACTATGTGGGGGGGAGCGGCCACCCGAGTTAGATTCCCGCTCACGGTCAATAACCAGTGACGATTATTTGAACCGGTCCTGGGCCTCCCCTAGGTTGACTCAGCCTCAAATGAGTCCCTGTTGTGGTGTGTAAACATCGCTACTGGGGAGACAAAGGCGGCCGGGCGTGGTGTTGGCCACCCCTGCCGGCCTTCACCCCTGCTCGCTAACAACTTGCCCTAATAGTCTATTAAAGGCTTTGCATGATTGTGTGCCGATACCACGTGTACTCGTCACAAGTCCTACCTTCACAACACACCTGTACTCCATAACTGTTCTCCCGAAGCGATGCTATTACCTGTACTATATATGTGCACTCAATGTAGTATCCACTTCTACTAGCTGTAGTACAGGTGTGTTCTACATACCTGTGCTCTCGTTCTTACCTCTACTATACACATGTATTCTTCATCTGTACTGCACGCGTGTACTATCTTGTGTTTACCTGCACGACATTACTGTACGACACACCTGGACTGTTTCCTCGACTACATATACCTATCATGCACACCTGTGCCACCAGTCCTCTAACGAAGCATTCGCTGCACTCACCACACTCCACGTCGCGCGAAATATCCCAACGTCAATTGAAAACAAACAACTTTTATTCTGAACATCGCCGTCGCACGCTCTCACGAGTGGCCGTGGTTATCATTCGTTTGGGATATTTGCACGGGGGGGGGGGCATTCAAATGACACTCCCCATTGCTGCCCACGCCACGTGTGCAATAAATCACTACACGTGATCAATGTGAGACTTACGTTTTCAAAGCCGATAAGACTCCCAACATGATTGATTTATTCTCAATACAATATAATACGAGACAATATCACGGGATTCTTTTTTGCCAGTATCAATGCATGGAAATTAAGAATAGGTTTTAACCTTTCTGCCAATAAGGCAGGAGCTGTGTTAAGCTAGATTACTGTGTTAAGATGTTCAAACACCAAACGTGTTCTGATAATATCTGAATTGCCCTTGAAACTGATAACACAGAACCAGATGAGTCAATGCCACAGGCTACCCAGAACCACACAGATCATATCATCAGTCGGAGTAATGCCAATTTTTTACCTGTTAACTCAGGAAATCCTCACCGAGTCTCAAGACGTAGTTGCCAGGAGGGTCCTGCTAAAGCGGAATGTTTGACCAGGAGTGAGTTTGGGCTTTGGGTGGCGAGGAGGACGGCGGTGGACCCGGGGAAGACGCAGCGACCACGTGGCACACGACCACGTGGCACACGACCGGGTTGACCCGCATCACTTCTGTCTCCTGGCCACACCGACACCGCCTGGCAAGCCCTCGTGGTGGTCCACCAATTAGAGTACGAACCAGACCCTGGAGTCGGACGCATTGCAGATTTGTTCGAAGGCACGATACAATGTTGCAATGGACGTTATCTAAATTAATAAAAGGCACGGCGTGACGGGCGGTGGACATCCCGATGCGAATCCACTGTTGGATGAGTGCCTCTCCGTGCCGATATTATTGACCATACTTCACCGCGCTGGTTTTACATCGGATTCCTTCTAAGAAAGTTAAAGGAACACCGACCCGAGGCGCCAACTCGGCTTATTTGCACCGATGCCACGGGCCTGGGTAGGGTCTCTCTCGCCCCCTGGCGGTCAACTATGGAGCGTCCCATGCACTCAAACCTCCCACACCTCTGCCGTGCGTGGGCACGTACGTACACGTGCAGCAGTAGCAGCCTGTTTGACAATCCACTGCTGAATGAGGGCCTACCCACGCCTTTAGCGATCGTGGGGGGGGGGGCTACTTGACCATACTTCACCACGCTATACTCTTTGTTTTTTTCGGTAAAGTCACGTAGGTTAAAAAAGAAAACAAATAAATTAAATCACGACGTTTCGGAGGCAACACAAGCATTTGTCTTCAGGTGAAACCGTCACAGCTAAATTGCTGTATCAAGTACAGCAGTTTTGTATCAAGTACAGCAATTTTGCTGTGACGGTTTCACCTGAAGACGGAAGCTTGTGTTGCCTCCGAAACGTCGTGATTTGTTTTCTTTTTTTACCTACGTGACTTTACCGAAAAAAACAAAGAGTATGAATCCTTGCAGTCACGAAAGCTTCAAATCTAGAATTCACCACTCTAGTCAGAGTGGGATGGTGACTGCTGGCTGAGTGCAAAATGCACTGCTCACGACGCATGCGCATGGACGATCCTGATCCAAGCACTCTCCAGGCTCAGCGCCTCCTTTTCTTCATCCGAGATCTGATGAGACTGGGGGTGCATTCCGGGCGACTTTGATGAGATTATTTTTTTTTTAACAATTAAGGACAATTATGGTTTCCACGGCAGGACTACAAAAGATTCCGTAACGAGCTTTGAGCATTATCCCTTGAATTCTCTGGCTAATACAGTTTCCATGCATGAGCCAAGCACTCTGAAAGATAATTCATGAAACGTCCCAATGCAAGACCGGAGCAGAAAAGTTTCGACACCCGGTGAAGCTTTCCTGCGTTAAATCAAGGGCATTATGATTACTCCAGCCATCCAAGTAATTTAAATTTTGCATCAACTGTGTTTTCCTGTCGGTCTTACTAATCCAGTTGACTCATGTAAATAGGGGCGAGTTACGTTGTAAAAAAAAAACCTTGTGGTAGTTAAAGCATTTTTTGTGTAACATTGTTAGTTTCACTACTCGTGCCTTGAGTGACAAACGCATCAACCACAACTACAGCGGTGGCCCCTGCACCCTCTCCAGCCCACCCTCCGCCTCCACGGCAGCACGGGGAAACAGGGCACCGCCTCCGAAATGAAAACAACAAAGATGGCAACGCGTTAAGAACAAATGCCAGGCGTCGCCTACAATTTGAAGCAAACGCACCGGGGGCACCGCCAAGGAGTTGAACTGTGAACTTCGCCCCCATCCCCCACCGCGAAGCTGGCGAGCGGCAAAGCAGCGGGAGCCCCCCTCGAGTGCGAGCGAGGGCCCAGCGGCGTGAGCATCAATCTCCCGTCGAAGAGTCGCCAATTAAGATGGAGGGGGCGCCACGGCCTGCGTGATTGCCGCTCCCCCGAGCATCGCCGCGACGACCTCGATGCCCCGCGGCTCCGCGGAGGTCGTTGACCGGGTCGGGCTGCCCTCGTTGCATTTGGGGGCTTCACCTCGGGTCACCTTTCGACCCCCACACCCCCCCCCCCCACACAAACGCCGTGTCACTCACGCGAGACTCCCGTCCTCGCCACGCGGGCACAAGCATCGCAAAATAAATACGGCTTTGTTTATGATTTTTTCATTTTTATTTAAATATAACAAACTAAAATGAATTAAGCAGTAAAACTCTGGGGGAGTCGAGAAGGGGGGGGGGTGGGAAGGGTGAGGAGGGAGGGAAATTGGAGGAAACCAGGGTGCCGCCTGGGTAAATCGGAGGAGGCACTCGCTCAAGTCACCGCACACTCGCTCTCTCGCTTCACTTCTGTCTTCATAAAAGCCACGGGACGAAAAGTAAAGCTAATATTCTTGCAGTGACATCTTGGGCCAGAACACCCACAACCCCCTGGGTCACGCGACACGACACTTCAACAGCCATTTCGACCACCGCCTCCAGCCGCGGTCTCCCAGAGATGCGGCCTCCCCCCCTCCCCCCTGTACAGGGCCCCACCATCTTCCACGATCGGTCTCCCCGGGGCCGCAGACGCCGCAAGCCAAGTCGGAGAAGCCGAGAGTCATGGCATCGGTGTCGCCTGGCAGAGGGTCGCAGTCTCACCGCTTCCCACCGTCAGCCAGGGGTGTCGGCAATCGCAGTGAGCGCCAAGAGCAGCAGAAGCAGCAGCACCGTGGGGGTGCCCGGCCACACGGCGCTCAGAGCCCCGCACGCTTGGGCATCTTCTTGTAGACCTTGCGACGGCGCTTCTGCGAGTCGGACTCTTGTTGGGCGGAGGAGGCGGACGAGGCAGTGGCGCCGGGAGTGGTGGGGCCGGGCCGTGGCCCGCTGGAAAAGGCGCCTGTGGGGTCGGTGGGGCTCCTGGCCGGCCTGGGAGGTGGGCCCCGGGTCGGTGGCGGGGTGCCCGCGGAGCCGGCCGCACCGCCTGGCCCCCGGCGGCGATCTTGGGTGTCCTTGAAGAGGCGATTGATGAAATCCTGGAACTCGCGACGGCTCTCCTCGTTGTGGCCGGGACTCGGGGGCCTGAGGTACAGACGCAGATACGTGCACAGACACATGTATGAGACAAGACACGGACAAAGATACACACAAAGACACACAAGACAAAGACCCCATGTATAGCCTTAACAGACTGTAAGGGCAAGTGCTATTAGTGAGCACACACACGGACAGACACACATGTGCAACACACACAAACAAGAAGATACACAAGATCATGTCATGGTTTGGATGATGGTGATAATGCTGTGGTTTGGATGATGGTGATGATGATGATGCGGTAGTTTAGATGATGGCGATGATGCAGTGGTTTGGATGATGATCATGATGGTGATGATGCAGTGGTTTGGATGATGATGATGATCATGATGGCGATGATGCAGTGGTTTGGATGATGATCATGATGATGGGGTGGTTTGGATGATGGTGATGATGCAGTGGTTTGGATGATGGTGATGATGCAGTGGTTTGGATGATGATGATGATGATCATGATGGTGATGATGTAGTGGTTTGGATGATGATGATCATGATGATGCGGTGGTTTGGATGATGATGGTGATGCAGTGGTTTAGATGATGATCGTGATGGTGATGATGCAGTGGTTTGGATGATGATGGCGATGATGCAGTAGTTTAGATAACAGGCGACGATGTGGTGGTGTGGACGACCATGAAGGTGCGGTGGCTGCTGGGGCGGTCGTACCTGGCAGGCCGTCGCGCGCGCCCGTTCTGTCCCAGCGACATGTGATAGGCCACCGAGTGTGCGTCCGCGGGGATCGGGATCTGCTGACACGCCGCCCACTCTGCCGCAAACACAGTCGCCAACACGATGCGTCTCTCCCCTCCCATTCGGCAATTGGACTATCTAAGTCGGTGTACTTCACTCAAATCAGAGGGGGGGGGGGGGTGGGGGCACTTTCGCCGACACGTTTGAAATCATTGGGGGTTTGACAGCAGCACGATGATGATGGGGGGGGGGTGTTTTCACATTTGTGTATAGTCTGGGGGGCCACACGAAAGGCCACCAGGGGCCGCCAGTGACCCGCGGGCCTTGCAATGAAGAGCACGGCTATAAGCTGTTTAGCTTCTTTGGGAATCCTTGGCGCAATTGCTTTTTTTATTAAAATGTTCATTATAGTAGCGTTTATTTGATATTTTGATCCAAATTACGTCTTTATTCCATTTACGTGTGGTATACACACGTGCGTCGTGTGCTGTGCGTGGGGTGCATGTGGTTTGTGTGGTGTGTGTGGCATATGTGGTATATATAGTGTCTGTGTGTGATGTGTGTGACATGTGGTATGCGTGGTGTGTGTACGTGTTATGTTGTGTGTGTGTGGTATATGTGGTGTGTGTGTGGTATGTGGTGTGTTTGTGTTATGTGTGGTGTGTGGTATATGTGGTGTGTGTGTGTTATGTGTGTCAGTCATCTCAGTTAGTCAACCCATGGCACCTGGGTCTGTCCCGTGACCTCCTGCCAGTGGGTGTTCAACACTTCACGTGGCCTTAATGTGCAGATAGCCTGGCACGAGCGCCATGGTGACGTCACCGCCACTTAGTGGCGATGGCGGTTCTTATTGTGTGGTATATGTAGTGTGTGTGTGTGGTACGTGTTATGTTGTGTGTGTTATATATGTGGTGTGTGTGTGGTATATGTAGTGTGTGTGGTATGTGTTGTGTGTGTGGTATGTGTTGTGTGTGTGGTATGTGTTGTGTGTGTGGTATGTGTTGTGTGTGTGGTATGTGTTGTGTGTGTGGTATGTGTTGTGTGTGTGGTATGTGTTGTGTGTGTGGTATGTGTTGTGTGTGTGGTATGTGTTGTGTGTGTGGTATATGTAGTGTGTGTGGTATGTGTTGTGTGTGTGGTATGTGTTGTGTGTGTGGTATGTGTTGTGTGTGTGGTATGTGTTGTGTGTGTGGTATATGTAGTGTGTGTGGTATGTGTAGTGTGTGTGGTATGTGTAGTGTGTGTGGTATGTGTTGTGTGTGTGGTATGTGTAGTGTGTGTGGTATGTGTAGTGTGTGTGGTATGTGTTGTGTGTGTGGTATGTGTTGTGTGTGTGGTATGTGTTGTGTGTGGCATGCTCGTGGTTTATATCGTACGGCGCGCGGCACACTCTGCGTGCCGCACCATCTGTGCGCGGTGCACCTTTTGCACCGCCCACATCCACCACCGACCTCAACTGCCTGCCCACTTCCCACCACATCGGCACTTCCTCTCCAGCAAAACCGACCCCGACAAAACCGAGGCACAGGCGAGCGGCGTCGCGCGGAGGAAGGGAGTGGCACCTGTGACGTCGTAGATGCACCCGTCGACGAAGGCGAAGAACGTGACCTTGAAGCCGAGCATTCTCGACTCGGCCCAGAAGTCTCCCTCGGAGGCCGAGTGCCGCGCGTTACAGCGGGCGCAGTAGCGCGCCTCCCACGGCGAGCGCTCCACCTCGTACCGCCTGGCGACAAGTGTACGGTACAACCACCGAGTGGGTGCAGCAGGCGGGTCAGCACAACCACCCTAGTCAGTACGACACAACAAGTGCGTGCAGAGAGAGGACGCTGGCCAACTCGGGGGGGTCGGGAGGCGGTGGGGACGGTGGTGACGGTGGCCCTCACCGGTGCTTGCCGTTGCAGTGTGTGCAGCTCATGGTGTTCATGGCCTCCTTGAGGTCCTCGTGCAGCCGCACCAAGAACTCGTCCATCGCACGACTCATCTCGCTCTGCTCCGCACGTTTCCTGCAAACGCGCGCGCACCCACAAATGAGCTCGCACGCCAACATGTACACAGGCCACCGTGTCCACAGCCAGAAACACAACACGAAAGCACAAAGATAAACGTCCCCTGTGTGGCCTACACAGGCTGTTGGGGCGAGTGCTGTTAGCAAGTGGCACCTATGAAGACGGGCACGGCACACGAGGGGGTGGGTGGCCAGCACCACGCCCGGCCGTCTTTGTCTCCCGAGTGGCGATAGTTACACATCGCACCAGGTACTCAATTGAGGCCGAGTCGACCTAGGGGAGGCCCCGGACCGATTCAATTAATCGTATACACAAGCACAGAAAATGCACGCGTTGGTGCGCCACCCGGAGCGAATACACGAGTGAGCAGGCGCCAGGTGGCAGAGCTGACAGTCGGGGTGAGAGGAAACGGAGATGGGCCCTCACATATCATGCTGCTGCTTGCGTGCGGGGTCAGACAGGATATCCCACGCCGCTCGCAGAACCTTGAAGGCCTCCTCGGCACGCGGGTGTTGGCACTTGTCCGGATGGACCTGGGGGTGGGAAGGGGATGGGGTGGGAGGGGGATGGGGTGGGGGGGGCAGCAGTCACAACACCACAGATGCCATGAGTCACAAACCACGAATACCAGGATTAGTGGTGTGTGTTGTAGGGCAATAATATTCAGCGCCGTTTTTTTTCATAGCGCAAGCGATGACTACAAGTTTACGTAAATCATGGGGCGTGACGGTGAATACAACTGCTCAACAAAGACAAAATCTTGACAGACGACCTGAGACGACCAACATGAACTTGCCTGAATGAAGACACAGACTGAGATCGTTTAGTGATGTTATGAGAGACTGCAGGGGACGGAGCAAGAGCAATAATGGTAATTTGCTACACGTGTGGAAAAATATTTACGGAGTTCACCAATTGGCTGATCTGAAAACACTGCGGGTGTGAGAAAATACATTGGCACCTCATACCAATATTTCATAACTATGGGTTATTGACAAATTAGACCGCTTTAGTTGACTCCACTCGAGAGATCGACTACGTGCGAACCCACAGAGCATGGCTTGAAGACTTGATTCAAATGAAACATGCCGACTAAACCAACACTCTGTAGGGCAGGGTGGTGCTGCCCACAGCCTTAGGCGTCCTACCATCACGGCGAGGCGCCTGTACGCGCGCCGCAGCTCCGACTCTGACACGTCGGCGTCCAGCCCCAGCACGGCGTACGGATCCATCTCCTCCTCGGTCGCGCCTGCCAGCGCCAGCAGGCGCTCCACCACCTCGCCAGCCGGCTCGCGGCTCCCGCCGGTCGCATGCGCCCGCCCCGTGCTCCTCCACTGTTCCTGCCTGTCGGCGCCGGCGCCACCTGCACCGGTCAAAGGAGGGGTGGTGGTGGAGGAGAGCGGTGGGTGAAACTAAATTATTAAGATATAAAGTAATTTTTATTTCACCAGGTAAGGCCCATTGAGCTATTAGCTTCTTTGTCAGATGCGACCTGGCTATCACGTGGAAATTTATTGCAACCAAATACTGTACTCTCAACGCACGTTTCTAAATGTGGAGGGAAAAACCGGAGGACGCGGAGAAAATATACGCAAACATGGTGAGAGAGACACGCAAACTCCAAATATACAGGCATCAGAGTCGGGATCGAACCTACAACCTCCTGTACACCAGGCGAGGAAGTTAACATTTCACCACCGTGGTGCCACACATAAAACGGAGGTAGAAATGCTGCTGCTATCATAGTTAAAACACAGATACATCTTTTCCACTGCACAACTGGACCGTGCCAGGGCTGTACCAGGGCCATGACCGAGCCAACCTGGAGCAGCTCAGGAGGCATTGGCCGAGAAACTGAGCCGTCACGATGACATCATATCGCGTCACATGCCATAAACCCCATTTGTATTATTAGATTGAGTTTTAACCGTGATGGTGGCTAATTTGTGGAACTGCCCACGTTCGCCGGCATGTTCGAGACTCATGCGATTAAGCATTGGGAAAAGTGTCTGAAATGTACGACCCAAACCGTGGAACCGCCCTGGTGTAAATCGCCCCGGCACGACCGCGCGCTTACGCACCGCCAAGCCTCTGCCGGCAAAACATCCACGCCTCCCCGAGCCGGCAGACGGTGCACGTTTGGCGCACCACCACGCTAGCAGCCTGCCACGCCACCCCAACCACCTTCCACGGCTGCACCCGTAGCAGCCAGCCGCACAACGCCGCGTAGCCCGGCAGCCGTTCCAGCGCCGGCAGCACGAACCCCAGCGTCGCCTTGCGCAGCACCCGCACTAACAGCAGTGCGGCCGTGAGCACGACGGCGGAAGCAGCGCAGCCCAGCGCCACCACCAGGGCGCCTGCCCGCCCGCTCCACCGCACCGCGAGACGCCTCGCGGCATCCGCAGCCGCTCGCGCCAGTGCGCAGTAGCGGGGCAGCCGGCGCCGGAGGGCGGCGCCCTCGGAGACCAGCGACAGCGCGGCCGTCTCGATCAGCTCCCCGACCACGGCCGCCAGCAGGACAATGGTGTTGACCAGCGTGGACCCGCCCGTCCACACATGCTGCCCGCACAGCTGCAGGAAGGCCTCCAGTGTACGCGGGCGGCCGCCCTTGCGTTGCTGGCCCTTCTTGCCGGCCCTGCCGTGGCCCTGCCGGGCGCCGGCCGTGGAGCCGCACCTCTCCCGCTGCCGTTCGCCAGGCACCTCCGCCCTCTCGGCTCGCCGCTTCTGCTTCTTGCCTCCCTGGCCGTTGGCGATCCCGCCGTCGGGCAATTTGCCGCCATTGCCGCTTTCGGGAAAGCCGTCGTACTCGTGAGAGGTCGCGCCGCATGACGCCGAAGGCGCCGGTCCGGCCGGTGGCGGTGACGCCGATTCTTCGGGGGTCGTTCCATCCGTCCACTGATCATAAGCGCGCGTGTCCGTGTGGGAGCTGTCAAACGGGGCGGCGTTGGTCAGCCCTTCGCCGTCACCACCGCCGTCGAACAGGGTGGCGTCGTCGCCGCCAGCTCGTTCGCCGGAGCCTGGCGAGCCTTCCCCCGGACCGGCGTCGCTCTCGCAGCCGGGATATCCGGAGGGTTCGACGCCCTGACCCCTCACGCTGCACTCTACCGAGTCCCCGTGATGCATCCCTCCAGGACTCGCTCTGTTGCCCGCGCTGCCCGAGATGCCATCCAGCACGGGGGGGCCCGACTCGGGGCCGAGAGTCTCCACCGAGTGGGGCCGGCTCGGAGCGCTGGGGCCGCCGGTCCCAGCGCCGCCGCCCCCCTCGCCCGTTGCGCACTTGGCACTGGTGGCAGCCGTATTAGCGCCAGCAGGAGTTGGGTCGCGGCGGAAGGGAGAGCGGATGCTGCACAGGTGCTCCTGGCTGTCCGTGTCCATCAGGGAGTCCACCAGCCTTCAGCGGAGCCACATCCCGGTTCCCGCATGGGTCCGGCGC
This sequence comes from Lampetra planeri, assembly GCF_965212315.1. Classification (NCBI taxonomy): domain Eukaryota; kingdom Metazoa; phylum Chordata; class Hyperoartia; order Petromyzontiformes; family Petromyzontidae; genus Lampetra; species Lampetra planeri. The sequence goes on along the minus strand of NC_136127.1, from coordinate 11,662,915 downwards.
CACCGCACAAGACGGGCGAGCGTCGGCGACAGGAGAGGGGAACCAGGCCCGGAGATGAGGCTCGTGAAGGCTACGACCGCCGCTATTGCCGCCCAGGGGACCTGCAAGCACATCGCCAATGTCAAGTCGGGAGCGCATGCGAACATATAACACACGCGAGATTTATTTTTGTATTAAAACTCACTGATGTAAGGTGCAGATTGAATTGTGAACAGGATCAATAGGCATGTAACAATGCGTACTCTAGATTACAATAGATTCTTACAATATTTCATAATGTTAATTGTGCACGTGAATGGAGGGTGATGATGCATTCTAGGTTTTAACAGGAGAGGGTGCGAAGGAGAATGGTGATGAGTTCCAAAGTTCAGAGGCATAAGTTGTAAACGGTGGTTAGTCCGGTCCACAACAACTTGTGGCATTTTAATTTTCATGCAGTCAATCACTTAGTCTAGTTGACTAAAGCAGCCACAAGATTACTCAACACTCAGTGTTAAAAAAAGAATAGGAGATGCGCTCAACATCCCTCCAAGTCTAATTCGGTCAGCCAACAGTGAACGCAGTGATATGTTTATATACTGTATGGCTAATAACCATTTTTGGTCTTCCTCCGTGCACCCATGTCTCCAACACGTTGGCTAGATTATCTTAGTCTGCGCCTTCATTCCCACTCGTTAGTTTCGTCTATAGTCAGAGTCGTCTCATCATCACGCTTTTGGTCTTTGGTGGGCAGTCATCAATAATGTTATCTCCGCTCAGTCACTCAATTAGATGAATAGTCCGTGGGATATTTTCATCTCTAATTTAGTTCAGGAAACTAAACCTGTGATATAGGATTGGGCAAATTGCTTTGCGCCCGTTGGTTCAATAAACCAATGCAAACCGCTGCGGTGAAATTAGAATAATTAACACGAGGATATAGGCAGGCATAGGGTGGAATAATTCAACAAACTTTCAGAAGAACGCTAGGTCACAAATACCAGTTTGGAAGAGACAATCGGAGGCAATGAAAGAGAGATAATAAAGATTGGGCTATGATCATTGAAATCCATGCTCAACCTCGGCATAAAAACATACATGTTGAAGACTCAGTCAGCCAGAACGTTTTGTCCAATTCAATTGTGTTTAACCACCACACTGCGGAACACAAAACTTAACTGGGTGTCACGGTGGCGAGATGTTAACTGCCTTGCCTGGTATACAGGAAGTCATGGCTTCGATCCCGACCCTGACAACTGCTGTATATTTGAAGATTGCATGTTCTCCTCGTGGTCATGTGGATCTTCTCCGGATCCTCCGGTTTTTCCCTCCACATGTAGAATCAACAAGCGTTTAGAGTATTTGGCTGCTGTAAATTTACACACGATGAGCTATTATGTGTGACCAGGTCGCTTCTGAAAAGAAGCATAGTTTAATCTTTCTGTTTGAATTTCCCTCTCATTACCTCCTTTCTAAGATTCGTATCAATCCACTTGTGGATGATGGCCTCTGCAAGCCGTTACCGCCACCAACGCCACTCATGATCTTGCGGTCAAATAACCCACCGAGCACTTGAACCAATTCCATTGCTCCATCTCTCTTAAGTAATGTCAAGTAATTATAACTGAGCTCAATTGGCCACTTGGCGTTTTGCACCGATGGGCCTGTGGCTGAGCAACAGTGATTTAAAAGAGCAAAACACACACACACATTCCCTCGCGTAACGTACACACGCATAAAACATATCAACCGCATTATATATACAAACAACTAAGGTCCTGGAACGTCGGGCCCACGTGTCTCCACTTGACGGGGAAGCGTACGTTCCTCGCTTGGGCAACGTTGTGAAGCAGCACAGGGCAAAGCAACACGAGCTACTGTTGGACTGTACTGCACTGTGCGTCTATGCGGCGACCCCTCCGCCCCACAATCTCGCCTTCACCAACCCCAAATAGCCCTCATCCAGCAGTGGAATGACACAACAGTTGTACAACCCGTCGGGCGTAACGAGGAAACGTACAAGCTTTAAATATGAACACGTAGGCATTCGCGGGAAATATCATCCATAATACACAAGTGTTTTAGGTTAGATCGCGTGCATATATAAATGTGTCGTTAAACCCGCCACCACCCGACACAGCCAATTAGTAAGGTTTTTCATGTAACGAATTGGCATGTTGTTTACGTGACAAACCTTACTAATTGGTTGTGTCGGGTGTTGGCGGGTTTAACGACACATTTATATATTTACGCGATATACAACCCAAAAAAAACTGTATTTTTAATATTAGGTTCCAGTAAAGATCCCTTAAATGCGGAACCCTGCAATAGTTTAACCCCCTTCAAAGGACTGAGCGCTTCAAGACGAGATATGAAATGGCTCGTGCTTAAACCCAGCATTGGATTTATCGCGGCTGCTGCTGATGATGCTGATGAACAAGACACACAAACACACACATCTCTCCCATGTGATGAGAAAGAAGACACACAAACACACGCACACATCTCTCCCCCATGTGTTTAGGGTAGCTGCCTCACTTCCTCGCTCTTCTCGAGAGCAACAGCAGAAGGCGCAATGCCATATACATGCACCGTGTGTACACATTAGACATCCGATGGCAGACTATCTACGTAAAGAAGCTCAACGTACACACATTCACGATAAGCTGCTCAATTCAGTCTCTCAAGACGCTCCCAGCGCGTGCAGCGAGCCCGTCTGGACACCGGGGGAGCTGCCGAACAGCAACCACGAAAATTTTACGCAGGAACGGACGTGGAACTTGTTAACCCTGAATGTGTGCCGAACTTCTTTCGCACCGTACGTTTAGCCAACCGTGCTAATCGGAGGTGCTTCGGACCCCAGATTCCAGACCTCGGGAGCTCGGATACCCAACATCTTCACCACGGTCGAGATGCAGAACCATGAGGGTCGACAAATCCCTGTGGAACGTGGAACCAGTGACCCCCCCCCCCCGACGCAGAGCATCGTCGAACTTTGAAAACTCCGGGTTTGGGACCTGCAGCCTTACAACTCCAGACCTCAGTTCAAACTCCCGTACCGCTGGAAACCTATAACCCTGTAGAACCCCACAGCCCATGAACCGTTTTCCTTGAATCCGGAACCGATAAACCCTGGGGTCTGTTAACGCGCAAACCCCAACAACTCCCACAACCTTTGACCTCTGGACCCCCCCCCACCCCGAGAGAACGATTGACCCTTTCAACTCCAATCAACGCACACCTCCACTTGCGAATCACCCCCCCCCCCCAAACTCAAACCTTTGAACCGCTTCGAAAACAACGTTGCAGATGTCCGGCACCGCTGGATAGACAACGCGAACCCCGTGGGCCATCAGAGGAGAGCCGCGCAGAGCACGTAGCCCCCGCTAAAGACATTGCCGCCGAGAGCCGAAGAATCCTCAACGACAGAGCCCACTCGGGAACGTCTGGAGACCGTCCAGAGGGTAACAAAAATAACAAAATAACACAAATCCCCCGAATGTTTCATAGCGCGAAGCCTCAAACCCGGAACCCACGGACCTTTTGGGCGTCTCGCACCACGCAGCCCCCGATAAACTCAGGAGGGGGGGGGGGTTCGTGAGGGAGTTAGGGGAGACCCCCAGCCACGGAACCCCTCGATCTCAGATATCCCCTCACCACGACCCCCCTGCCCCCCCTCCCAGAGCCCCCCGCTGTAGGCCCCGGCATACCCGTGCCAAGCGTTGCGGCGTCCGTCCGCCGTGCTGTGCGTAGCGGGGAATACAACGAAACACCCCGCAGCGACAGCTCTGTGACAACTGTAGCAGCAGCTGTAGCAGCAGCAGCAGCGGGTGACAACCAGGAGCTCAGCGCTGAAGCTGCGAGGCCGACACGTCGCCTCTTCCTCCTCCACCGCCGCCGCCGCCGCCACCACCACGCCGAACGCCCGCCGCCATGACGGCCGCGTCACGTGACCGCCGTAACCCCGTGACCCCAAGCGGCGGTGTCGTCACGGAGAGGAGCGGAATGGGGAAGTATGGTCAATTTAGCTGGAGTGGTGAAGTATGGTCAATTTAGCTAGAGTGGTGAAGTATGGTCAATTTAGCTAGAGTGGTGAAGTATGGTCAATTTAGCTAGAGTGGTGAAGTATGGTCAATTTAGCTAGTGGTGAAGTATGGTCAATTTAGCTAGAGTGGTGAAGTATGGTCAATTTAACTAGAATGGTGAAGTATGGTCAATTTAGCTAGAGTGGTGAAGTATGGTCAATTTAACTAGAGTGGTGAAGTATGGTCAATTTAACTAGAATGGTGAAGTATGGTCAATTTAGCTAGAGTGGTGAAGTATGGTCAATTTAACTAGAGTGGTGAAGTATGGTCAATTTAACTAGAATGGTGAAGTATGGTCAATTTAGCTAGAGTGGTGAAGTATGGTCAATTTAACTAGAATGGTGAAGTATGGTCAATTTAGCTAGAGTGGTGAAGCATGGTCAATTTAGCTAGAGTGGTGAAGTATGGTCAATTTAACTAGAATGGTGAAGTATGGTCAATTTAGCTAGAGTGGTGAAGCATAGTCAATTTAGCTAGAGTGGTGAAGTATGGTCAATTTAACTAGAGTGGTGAAGTATGGTCAATTTAACTAGAGTGGTGAAGTATGGTCAATTTAACTAGAGTGGTGAAGTATGGTCAATTTAGCTAGAGTGGTGAAGTATGGTCAATTTAGCTGGAGTGGTGAAGTATGGTCAATTTAGCTAGAGTGGTGAAGTATGGTCAATTTAGCTGGAGTGGTGAAGTATGGTCAATTTAGCTAGAATGGTGAAGTATGGTCAATTTAGCTAGAGTGGTGAAGTATGGTCAATTTAGCTAGAGTGGTGAAGTATGGTCAATTTAGCTAGAGTGGTGAAGTATGGTCAATTTAGCTAGAGTGGTGAAGTATGGTCAATTTAGCTGGAGTGGTGAAGTATGGTCAATTTAGCTAGAGTGGTGAAGTATGGTCAATTTAGTTGGAGTGGTGAAGTATGGTCAATTTAGCTAGAGTGGTGAAGTATGGTCAATTTAGCTAGAGTGGTGAAGTATGGTCAATTTAGCTAGAGTGGTGAAGTATGGTCAATTTAGCTAGAGTGGTGAAGTATGGTCAATTTACCTCGAGTGGTGAAGTATGGTCAATTTAGCTAGAGTGAAGTATGGTCAATTTAGTTGGAGTGGTGAAGTATGGTCAATTTAGCTAGTGGTGAAGTATGGTCAATTTAGCTGGAGTGGTGAAGTATGGTCAATTTAGCTAGAGTGGTGAAGTATGGTCAATTTACCGGCATGGGGGTTGGAGGCTCTTCATCCGGTAGTGGATTTGACAAAGGACTGTGATGCATTAGAGTCGTTATCATGATGATGATGACCTTGTGAAATAGACTGCGTTGATTATATTCTAATCGGATGAAAACAACCTCGAAGGGCAGATAACAGCGAACTAACGCTGAAAAGTGCGTACAGAAATGCATTGCAGGCGAAATGCATGATCGGCATTTCGTTTTACGCAGAGACTGAGGCAGCCAGGGGTTGATGGGCCACGCCGCACATCGTTGTTGACCTCACTGATGCCCCCCACCGCGAGCCTGCATGGCTTATCAACCCACAGTGTTCTGATATCAGGCGAATTGAGTGAGTTGTTGCGGGTCCGTGCGGCGTACAGCCGTTTCAATGCGGGCAACATGCGTTTTGTCGATGTGTTGGTGTTTCTCCCTCGTGATGGGCAGTGCCGGAATAAGCTAGTGCGGGGCCTGTAGCATATGTTATAAAGGGGCCCTAAATAAATAAAAAACACCTACATATTAAAACACAAATGTTTAACTTGCATAGTAAAGTAATTGTATTTTTTCATTTTCTATACAGCCAGATAATTCCACAAATCGCTAACCTTAAACACCCAGTCGTTCATAAAAGTTGAAGGCGGTATAGTACTATAGTAATTGAGCAAGTGCAGAATCACCGAACCGGAATTTATAGCTTGAAAGCATTTAGCCCGGGGCCCTTGATAGTGCGGCACCCGTAGCTACTACATGTGTAGCTGCTACATATGTAGATACTGTTGCTACTAGAATTATCCGGCACTGGTGATGGGACTTTTTCGGATGAACGTTGAGATTTATAAGGGCGCGGGGTGACCAATGAAGTCTGAATTGGTCTGTAATAAGGTATATATGTATTTTACACTTCTTTCGCACCGTACGTAGCCAACCGCGCTAATCGGAGGCGCGGGGGAAGGACAACTAAATACAAAAAGCAGTTGGGAAGAAATGAGTTTGTCAATCTGGCTGATTAAAAAGTGCACAGCTCCAGTGGCTTCCTCACATCGGAAGGAAGAGCGTTCCAGACGGCCGCGGAAGCGCATCTGAAAAGCGCGCGGAGCGGTGACCACCGCCTTTGTTCGATGGTTAACCAAAAGCCGCCGCTGCTGCTGCTTCGAAGATGACCACCGGAGTGTCGCGTGATGGTTCATGCTCCTTGACGACATCAGCGAGGTAATGTGGTTCATTTGTGGCAGGCACTTCGTGTGCAATTAGTGCGACATTATTATGTATCCGTTAGGCAACCGGATTGGCAGCCGAAGGCTGCAAACACTCCAGAATCACGCATATAACGGGGGTGGAGTGATTAATTCAGCTGCTGTGCAGGATAGACATGGATTGATGACAGTATGATTATGATATTTTGATGGGAGTATGGTGGTGGTATTATTTGCTGCTGTATTTGGCTGAAATAATGTCCACATGATAAGCCACTTTATTGAGCTGTTATTTGTGGCCGGATCGCTTCTGAAAAAGAGCCATGTAGCTCAGTAAATACGTCTTTAGCTGGTAAAATAAATAAAAAACCGCACGTTTCACGTGACCACGGGGAGAACATACCAACTCAAAATATGTATGCGTCTAGGTTAGGATCGAACGTACGATCTCCCGTATACCAGGCGAGGTAGTTAACATCTCGCCACAGTGATCCCTCTCGCCAGACCGCCTTGATAAACGGCGCCAAGCAGGGCTGCGTTTCCCATCGAATACATTTTCGAGAGCTCAGTCCTGGGCAGCTCCAGCTGATATCAATCCCAGGCTACACACGTGGAGTCTCAATGAAAACACTGGAGCCATCATCGAAGCAAATTCGCGACTTTATTAATAATCACGTCAACAAAGTCTGGTGCAGCGACGATCGCTCAATTTCGCATGACCCATGAACATCAGCAGCAGCAGCTGGTGGTGGTGGTGATGTTCGTGGCCTGAACATCGTGGGAGTTGCCACGTCCCATTTGGTCCGGGTCCAGTCCCGTCGAGCAGAAGCTTAATTTCGGATCGATCAAGTCTGATTGGATAGAGGAGGCAGCTCACGTGTGGTGGGGGCAAAGTGTGGGTAACCTCAATATTTTCCAAAAGATGCCTGGCCACCGTGGAAGAGTAGACCACAATAATCCCGTATCGAGCTCCCTCCAGTAGAGGCCCTTTTACACCAACAGTAGCGTGATCGAGTAATTAAAGGGCTGCACCTTTGCCCTTACACGTTTGATTGGAATTGGGCTAAATCCAGCAGAGGTATTCTGTCCAGTGCGCCGTTAAATGTCGGTCCATGTCCGATCTCGTCTCGGTCCTGGTCTGGCAAAAAAAAGTCCAGACGAGGACATCAGTGCCCGAATGAAAATCTCTTATTACAAGCGCGGTCTAAGTGTGCGTACGGGGTATAAAAATCACAACTGCCGCACGGTGCGCAGCGTTACGAAGAATGCGAGCCGGTGAGCCAGGGAGAGGGGACGTAGAAGAGGATTATGAAATGAAACGTCTGGCTCGTGCTACCAGAGTCCAACACGAGGATGGAGGTCAGCTCTCCATGTGGGCAAGGGTTGCCACCTCTGAGGTATACAAAAACCGGCACGTATCGTGGAAAAATATATCTCACAATACCAGAAGAGGGGAGCACTAAATGCGGATGCGTTGTCTTGAATGAGTTGCGCATTATTATGTGACTGACGAAACCCCGGCCTGTTAATGCCCTGGAAAGACAGATTTCCCAGGACAGCTGCGTCTGAAAAAGAAAGATCCTGAGAAAATCAGGACAGGTGGCAACCACAGCTGAAAAACAGTGGACTAAAACTGACAAGGACGTGGGCCGGGATGAGGAGGGATCAGCAGTTCGGGAGTGGATACAACTATCCAAGCCCTTTCTAGAGTTGAAGCTTTCCAAGCCCTGCCTGAAACCGACTAATTAACCAGCCGCTAGCCCTAATCCATTAGCCTATCAGCCTCGAACCATAATCAGTCAAACAGCCAATCGTAGTAACGCTAAACCTGTCCAACTAGACATGAGTACTAACCAGCCAGCTCGCCACCGCTAGCCCTTATCCCTAACCAACTAGCCACTTATACGAACCAGCAGCTCTACACTAATACTACCCATATCGCTAACCAACTAGTCCCAGCCCTGCCGAATGATCATAACCCTCCCGGCTATCGCCACCTCAATCACTTCCACCAGGTCCCTCAATTGCCTTTACCATGCCCCTCCATCACTTCCACCAGGTCCCCTAATCGCCTTTCAGTTTTGCTCTTCAGAATGGCAGCAAACGATCACCAGCAGACACCATGGATCGTCAGCCACTTGGACACAGCATATGTAACCCTACAGGCCCGACTCTCGGGCTCCCTAGAGCTTATATCGGTTTAAATGAAGATTCAACCCAAAACATTAATTTAATTTTTGTTAAATGCTTTTCCTCAATGTTATCCCGATCGGGCTATCAGCATCAAGGAAATCCATTTGAAACTCTCACAGAGCACTGTAACCATTTGGTCCACAATGTAGGGGGCAGCACTAAGTCCACCCACTCTGCTACAGAGAGTAACGATCATCGCAAGACGGTCAACCGCACTATTGCGGCGCTCCGAGCTGAAATTTAACACAGTTGACTGTCGAACCGTATAAGTAACGGGGTTGATTGCGTAGTCATTGGTGACCGGGCTGAGGCCATTCAACTCGCTGCAGTCGAGAACCCGGTTTAACGACAGGCAGCAGCAGCAGCTGCATGGAATCAGATGCAGCATCTCAGCGGTGCGAGCTCAGCACTCGTGCCTCCGAGCAACCCAGCCACCTCGAAAAGCCCTTGTGGATTCCCACCTCGGCTGTCCCAGGAAGTTTCAGGAATGAGTTAAACTATTTTCAAGTGGCTTTGTCACACGCACCGCGACACTTGCAGTGACATATAATAAAATGGACGGCAGCGCACGTCAGTGACAGCACTGAACAGCATTGGCGGTGCTCGAGAAAGTCAATTAAAATAGTTTTTCTCACACTAAACCTTAAAACTCACGTGTGAGTCCCCGGGGTACGCAGCCGAGGCGTGGTGCTATGAGAGAAGAGCTGCTTGGGTCTCAGGGTGGAGTACTCTCTCGAAATGAAATGCTTCGACGCTAACAACGTGTCATACCGAACACAAACGCCCCTCCCGCCCTCCGCTCGTTTGCTGCAACGATGCAGGACAGAGCTAACGATGCAGAGCGCTCTGTATATTCCGATCTTCACTGAATTCTCTCAGCTAAAGCTTTGCCATCAAGTAGGGGTGTAAATGATAATGGACAGATTAATCGATTATCGATATGAGATTCCTAAGATGAAGACGCGTTCGTCAAATCGTGGCAAGAAACAATGTTTTTTGACTCGTCAGGTTTTGCAATGGGTATCAGCATCCACTCGAGGCTGCTACATTCACCGCAATGTGTAACAAAAAAATATTGATTCTGGAATCGAATCGCTACCACCCTTAATCGTGACAATTCACCGGATTTCCAGGAGAGGTACATTGTTAATCCCCTACTGTTCAGTGTCACCTCAAGCCCCAAAATCCACCCATACACACAAAATTCATAAACACCAACACACACATTCATAAACACCAACACACACACACACGCATGCACCCAGTCATATATGCACACTTATTACGTGAATACACAAAAATCCCCCACCAATACACACATTCACACGCGCACGTGTGTGCGTATGCTCACATACATTTATGTACGTACACATGTCCGCTCACTCGCTCGCACACTGTAAGCTAGGCATGTAGGGAACCACCTCTCCACTCCAGCAATTCATTGAGCTGCCACGAATTGATGTCGATTCGATTGAGTAATCAATTTCACCTCGTCTGGTTTTTGCGTCTATTTATATTGCCTCATTTCTTTCCGTCTCGTACAGTTTTGTTCGCTCCACTAGTCCAAATGCAACTTTTTCGTATCGTTTGCATATGATTTGCATAAATCGTAAATGACCGATAGTTACGCACACAATTCCATACATGTATTATGAGCGCAAAAATATATTTCAATCGATGAATCGATACATGCCTAGAGTTTAGTGTCATCTTAAGCATGAAGTCCCAAGCACACCGACAAGCATACACACACAAAGCTCCCCCGTATAGCTGCACAGGCTGTTGGGGCAAGTGCTATCAGCGAGCACCTGTGCACATGGGGCACGGCACACAAAGAGGTAGGGTGTGGCAACCACACCCTGACCACATTTCTCACCAGTGCGCGCACACACACACACAAACACAGGCAAGAATTTTCTCCAGCACACCGGAAACCCTGCAGAAACCGTTGCCGGCAAAAGCCCACCATTCACCTCTAAGCTAAAGCGTGAAAGTAAAAGCCAACTCAATGCAAATCCAAAGCGCGCCAAGTGAGCGGGGGTTAAGTGCGGTGTGGGGCAAGGCCAGAAAATCAAACCCGGGCTCTGCCTACGCCACGGCGGCTCACCGCTTCGGCCACTCCACGCATCTGACGAGTGGCCCATCTTGGGGGTGGCCCTATCTAGTGAGTGTCCATCTGGTGGTGGGTGTTCCCATCAAGTGCTGAGTGGCACCATCTGGCGACTGGCCTGTTTCACGGCTCCAAGTGCGGTGTTTGATGGTCGGTTTGGTTTATTCGTGGAAATGGGTTGCCCTCTCTGCCAGCTACTGTCCTCCGTACGTACCCACCCCCCTCCACCACACCACCCCCCCTTACTGCCAAACCCCTCCTGCCCCCCCGCCCACCCCCGTGGGATGGGTCCTCAGAGCAGATTGTTGTTGCCGAAGATGTTCTTGGGGTCCACGTAGTCCTTGACGGCACGGAGCATTCCCACTCCGACGTCCGACACGGCAGAGGGCAGCCAGCGCTTGCGCAGCTTCCCCACTGGCACGGAACAAGCACAGCGCCACACACGGAGTACCGGTGTAAATACGACAACACGTGAGATGGACAGACAGCACATAGTACCACACAGGGAGTACCGCTGTAAATACGACAACGTGACATGGACAGACAGCACACTGTACCACACACAGAGTACCGCTGTAAATACGACAACGTGACATGGACAGACAGCACACAGTACCACACACAGAGTACCGGTGTAAATACGACAACGTGAGATGGACAGACAGCACACAGTACCACACACAGAGTACCGCTGTAAATACGACAACGTGAGATGGACAGAGCACATAGAAACATTACATACATTTGGCTAGGAAGCTCAGCGGTAGAGCGAGTGGAAAATCCTGGTTGGGGAAAGACTCCGCCCACCATCCCTCTGTGCGTAATAACACGAGTACAGGGACTCCTCTCTACTTACGATTGTTCGACTTACAAACTTTCAGAGATACGAACCAAACCTGTTCGGACCGAGAGTTGTGAGTTTAACCGCCGCGCAATAGATGGCAATAGTGGCATCTACATCTGCAGGAGATTATACAACTTTTAAAGCCATTCCCCATGTTTAGTGTACACGCCGTACAACATGTTTAGAATTGACAGGAGTAAAGCTGGACCAGGATTTGCCGCTCTGGACTTATGAACAAATAAACTTACCAACAGACCTCTGGAATCTAACTCGTTCGTAAGTAGAGGAGTCCCTGTACCACGAAGTGAGGAAGTCAGCAGTGGTCCTATAGACTCACCCCCCTGCCCTAACAATGTGGAAGTGCCACCACTGACTCAGAGCTGTAAACGGGGGATGGGCGCCGCCTAAATGCTTTTAGCAGAAAATCACTTTGACTTGGACACACAGAAACCAGTGGACGCACTTTAAACACAACACACACAAAACCAAATGGGCACAGCAACCCGCAGAGGCCGCCACCACCACCACACACGAGCGTGACGGGCGCACGGCCGCTCAATGCTGGGAATTTTTGAGCGGCGAGCGATGCCGTGCGGGGAGAGAGACATCTGCACGCGTGGCACGGTGGCGAGCCGGGAGAGAAAGAGATCGCCGAGCTTGGGAAGAGAGAGAGAGTGGCACGCTCGGCACGTGCGCCGGTGCGCGGTGGCAGCGGTGACGGCGCTGCTCACCGCCGTGGTGGTGAGAGAGGCTGCCCCCGTTCGCCAAGATCTCTTCCCGCGCTGCGCTCTGCCGGGAACAAACACGGAACGGGGAATTGATCGCGGGGGGGGGGGTTGAACCAGGGGGGCAGGGGGAACCATGGGGTCGTGACTCAAGTGCATGTGGCCCACAGCCACACGAGGCCTACCGATTATAAATGGCCCCAAACAATATTTGCCTTTGCCGATTCTGATTTTCTCATTATTCCAAAAACCAGACCCTGCCCTACTGGAGACAGAACCTTTTGCAGCCATCCTCCACAATTATAGAATTCCCTTCCTCGGTTCATTCGGGAATCTGAGTCTGTTTAACTTTTGAAATTGCGTCTTAAAACCCACCTGTTTTTACAACAGGCTTTCTCCATCGGCCTTGTGCGAACTGCGCTATGGAAAACCGAGTTTATTATTATACGAGATAAACTCGATTTGGGTGCTACGGGGGAATATTTTCAGCCTGTCAATACTTTTGTCACTGCCAGGGACCTCTTGCGGTACCAGCGAGCAACGTGCGTACATTGCTCACCGCTAGAAACGACGCGGGGCTATTGCAGCGGCGGGCGCTAGGGGGCGGCCTCACCTCGATCTGCTCGTAGACGTGCACGGGGTCGCTGAGTCCGCGGTAGTTGAAGGCGAAGTAGAAGTAAACGCAGGCGCCGGCGTCGTACGTCTGCGTCACCCTGCGCCAACGATCACCGGAGCGGCAGCACCGGGGGAGCACCGGGGGAGCACCGGGGGAGCGCCGGGGGCGGGCGGAGAGGAGAGGTTACCCTTCGACCACCGCGCGGCAGTTTCTGTACGTCGCCCCGATACAACCCGCGTATGACGACGTCGCATGGCGTGTCAATCGAAACCAAAAGCTTTGCCAGGGGGTCGGGGATCCATCCGAAATTATAGCGGTCAAGCAAACGCAATGATCTTGTCGCAGTCAGTGGTGACCGGACTTATACCGTCAACTTGCTACATTTGGTAACCTGGTTTAATCACAGTCTGTGGGTCTCAATGCGAGCGTACGAGTTTCTATTTAAGTCTTAAGTCTATGAATCTCTGTGAGCCCGTTAACTCCAGTAGAGAAAGCGGTTTCATCGATTGCAGATTGGTTTCTATGCGGGTCATTGGAGGCTGCGCTGACGTCAACTGGCCACACTTTCAACACGGGCAGCAGACACTAACCCAGATTCAAACTCAAGGTCTTTGTGGTGTCAGCTCAGCGTTTTTGGCACGACCGGTATATGAACCCCTGGAGTCATCCCGTCCACCACCACGACCACCAACGGCAGACGATCTCGATCGGTCAAATCAACCTCGTCGGCGCACGAGGAAGCCACCCACGGCGGTTTGGGATGGCGCAGCAAGCCAAGCGCTGCTGTTTGCTCGAGATAACGGCTTCTCCCCCCACACCCCCCGAGCAACCGCTTTGATCTGTGTGCCGCGTGCGGTGCCACCGCCAGGCAAACAACCTGCACGAGGCGAACGCCGGGAACTGCACCCCTCGCTCTTTGCTCTCGCGGATGAGACACTCCTTCACGTTCCGGCACAGATCCAGGACTCTGCACACGCACGCACGGACACGCACAAAGACGAAGAGTCCCCTGTGTAGCCTTAACCAGACTGTTGCGGCAAGTGCTGTTAGCGGGCACCGATGAAGGCCGGCACGGCGCACGAGAAGGTCAGTGGCCAATACTACGCCCGGCCGCCTTTGTCTCCCCAGTGGTGATGTTTACACACCACACCAGGTACTCATTTGAGGCTGAGTTGACCTAGGGGAGGCCCAGAACCGGTTCAGATAATCGTCACTGGTGTTGGGCGTGAGCAGGAATCGAACTCAAGTTCATCATTCGTAGCGCAGCGCGCTTACCGCTACACTACCGCTCCCCAGGGACACGCACGTACACGAACGGACACACACGTGCAACATGTGGATATGTGCGCACAACGCAGCACATGCACATAGCCTTCACAGACCGTAGGGGGCAAGCGCTGTTAGCGAGCACAAATGAAGGTTGAAATGGCACACGAGGGGGTGGTGTGGTCAGAACCACGCCCGGCCGCCTCTGCGTCCCCAGTGTTGAGGTTTTCAAACCGCACCGGCTGGATTAAAATTCTGGCGGCCGTGTTCGTAAGCGCAGTACACCAACCACAGCGACGGAGCACTCTCCGCACACGCGTGTTAAAACGCGCGCGAGCGTGTGGGCGAGCGGGGTCAGCGCGGTCTTTGTATGGTGCTCTCGGCCTGTCACAGCACAGTGCTGTCACGCAAACAACTTCGAGCATCGCGTCAGGAGATACAGACTACGTGCGGACACGCGTGACCTTGCATACCCCACCCCCCGGCCCCCCGTAGGTGAGAAACCAACGGTCGAACGAGTATTTCTTCAAGCTACTTTCGGCTTCAAAGTAACGTCGTGCATTTTATCCCAGGGGCAAATTTATTCAGCGACCCGAAACAATGCTGGGGAGAGCGCTGTGCTACACCCTCAGGTTATCATCGTGATTGCCATTGCCACCACGATGGCAAGCTGTTAACTACCCCGCCTAGTATACAAGAGGTCGTGGGTTCGAACCCGACCCTGATGTCTGGATATTTGAAGTTTGCGTGTCTCTCTTCCCACGATCGCGTGGATATTTCTTCGGGTCCTCCGGTTTTTCCCTCCACATTTAGAATCAACATCACGAATGTTGGCTGCTATGAATTTCCACGTGATAAGCCACTTCGTTCAGCTATTATTTGTGACAGCCAGGTCACTTCTAAAAAAGAGCTACATAGCTACATACCTGGTAAAATACAAATTAAAAAAATCGTTTTGTAGTTACCTGTCCCAAGGCACAGACGTCTCAAACGACTCCGCGATGATGTAGTAGTCCATGCCCAGGTCCTGTGAGTGACAAGACGGACATAGCGGAGCACAGCGGAGGTTAAAGATGTTGCGGTGTACGTCCGGGAACAAGCCTGATCGGAGCTATGCAGAGAAGGAAGAAGATCAAGAATGTAGACGGGTCGTACTGCCAGAGAAGCAGGCTTGCCGAAGGAAGCTTCAGAAGCATGTTGGGGAAAATAAAGCAAAGATGAAGGAGGAGGAGGAGGGAGGAGGGAAGAGGTAGGGAAGGAGGAAGTCGCTGCTCGATGAGGTGAAGAAAGGGGAGGCTGAGTGACGCAGCGAAGAGGAAAAAGCTCGAGAGATGGACCAGGACGGAGGAGGAGGGAACTCGAACTGTGAGCCCACCCTGCAGCAGACAACTCGAGAAAGAATACCTGGTGAGGTCACTTGAGCTGGACATATTGGCCAGTGGATTTTTTTATTTCCATTGTCGTAGTTTTGTTTATTTTCGAGCGGTTTACTCCGCACGACGGGCGCCACACGCGCAGACAAGCAGTGTCGCGTGGTGATGCGCGGCGCCCGACGTGACTCACGCGCAGGTACGCGATGATGAAGGTGAGGAGGTACCCGCGCTGCCCGTTATCCTCGCCTGCCGCCAGGCCCCTGCAGCAACACAGCGCGGAGGGCAACGGCATGAGAGGCCAGGGACGGACGGCATCGAGAGGGGCAGGTGTCCACAGGGGGTACGGTCCCCGCGATAAGGTCGTCGCTCAGCGAAAGGGTCTGCAGAGGCAGTGCTTGCAGGGCAGGGTCTACAGGAAAAGTCTGTACAAGGGCAGCAATGGGCAGCCACTATATCGAGGAACCCTTGACGTGGACATAGAGTATGATAGGGGTAACTCTATCTAATAGAGATGGTCTCAATAAGGGCAGCCCGAATGAGGACAGCCTTAAAAATGGCAGCCTCAAGAAAGGTAGCCTCGATTGGGACATCTTCAACAGGAGGAGTCCGTACTTGGGCAGCAACTACGGGGGGAGCCTTTGCAGCGGACTGGGGCAGTGTGAACGGAGGGCAACGTCTGTAAGCGGGACTGGGGCAGCGTGTACGGAGGGCAGCATCTGTGAGCGGGGATGGGGCAACGTGTACGGGGGGCAGCGTGTATGGAGGGCAGCGTCTGAGAGTGGGGGCAGCCTGGCCCAGGAGGGCACCCTCACCCGAACTTGGCGGCGATGTCGTACACGTGTTTCTCCTGCTGCAGCACGGCATCCCGGTCGCCCTCAAACAGCAGCGTCGCCACGCACAGGTGCTGCGGGTCGAAGCCCTTGAACTGCGACGGGGGTCACCGCAGACACACGCACGGACGCACGGACACACGCGTGCAAACAATTGAATTACAGGTATACAATCGCAAAAGCACGGAGCGTCGTGAATTACACAAGACGCACAGCTGCTGTGAACTACATCAGGGTCATTACACGGACGTATGGACATGTACATAATACGCGCGCACACGCACGTACGAACAAAGACAAGTGGTCACTCGTGAATTACACACGCACAGGGCATACACACATATAATGTGAGGAAATATGCACACACACATTAATGGTTGTGAGTTATAGGCATACACCGGCGCACGATGGCACACACGCGCACCAGTAAACTACGCATTCTCACACAGCCCCTATTAAACGAAATAATCACATTCACAAACCCTTACATCACAATTACATGCACAGGTAGGTACAAACCTCTGCCAATAACTCATTTTTTCAGTCACATGCCCTGAATTAACTATTATTTACCGACCCACCCGTACCCACACCTCCATCCACCCACCGCTTCACCCATACTCACCCACCCACCGCACCACCAATATCCATCCACCCACCCACGCACGCACCCATCGTGACCCACCCATCCACCCACCCCCATCCACCCATACCCACCCACCCATTCCCACTCACACAACCACTCCCACCTGCGCACCCATACCAACCCATAACCCACCCACCTTGGTGATGTAGAATTTCTTGAGGCCGTCCAGGAATGATGTGAAGATTGACGAGACCTGCGGTTTGAGCGCGTGCCCTGAACAGCGGAGATGGAGACCGCACATCAGTCTGGGGTTCGTGGTGTGAGTGGTGAGGTGTGTGGTTCGTGGTGTGAGTGGTGAGGTGTGTGGTTCGTGGTGTGAGGGGTGAGGCGTGTGGTTCGTGGTGTGAGGGGTGAGGTGTGTGGTTCGTGGAGCGAGGGGTGAGGCGTGTGGTTTGTGCAGCGAGGGCTGACGTGGGGAGCGGTCGTACCAAACTGAAACTGTGAGTTGTCGACGAGGCGGATGGAGGCCGGCGCACATCTCTGCACACAGCACCACAACAACAGCAGCAGCAGCAGCAGCACAGCGGCCTCAACGATCGAGTGTGACAAGGCAGGGTTAGGGGGCAAGGCAGGTTGAGGGGCACAGCATGGCTATGAGCAGAGGGGCATGCCTCAGGGTCTCACCTGGCGAGCGACCTCACGCAGGCAGGCCACGCCCTGCTCAAACGACGGGAAAACCACCGAGCCGTACTTCTGGGACTGGGGCAACGGCCGGATCTTCATGGTGACCTCGGTCACCAACCCCAGGGTTCCTGTGGCACACACACGCACGCACGCACGGTTAAACACGCAGTAACGTACGCGCACGCATGTACACGTGCGCACATGCGCTCATACACGAACATGCGCAAACGCACACATACATGTACACACACACAGATGTATAGGCACACAGATGCACATGCGCGCACACGCATGCGGGCACATACACGTGCAAACAAAGACAAAAAATTCCACCCATCCCCCCCAACGTGTAGCTGACGTTTGCTGTTGGGGCAGGTGCTGTTAAGCGAGCACCTGCGCAGCGAGCAGGCACGGCGCGCGAGGAGGTGGGGCGGGGCGTGGCAGGCACTCTCAGCCTCACGTAGAATTTACCAAGAAACCACGGAAAGTCAAATCAAATGTACGCGGAACATTCTTTCGCACACCGTGCTTAGTCCAACCGTGCTCATCGGAGGTGCGAAAAAAATGTGCATGCGCCGCCGATCGCCTAGCAGCAGCCCGATGACCCGGCCGTGACTCCGGAGGGGCTGTAACTCTGGCACGTGACAGATGCGTCGGCCGGCCACGAACAACGCTAAAGTTCAAACCCCGGTCACAGGCTGGGGGAGGGGGAGTGGCGAGCCGGCTGGGACAGGAACACAACACAAATTCCTGGAGTGACCCCACCGTGACCCTTGGAGTTCATAACCTCTGGGGAGGAAGGGGGGGGACTGCGCCATGGTGGAGGAGGGGGGTGTGGGGGATCTCATCCGTGTAACGATGGTCGCCGCGATAAGGCGATGCTACGACGGACTGCCGCAAGGTGCAAGCTGCACGATAGTCGCGCGGTCCGTCTTGCAAAATATCGTCAATGTCGTGATTATATTATCACTTCATTTATCTTTAATTACACCAAATGGCGTATGGCGGCTGTTGTTGTTGCTGCGCGTGTGTCTACGTGTGTGGTGCTCGCTAACAGCACTTGCCCCGAGAGTCTGTCAAGGCTATACGGGGGATCTTTGTTGTTTGGAGTTACCCTCGGATCCCATGATGAAGTGGTGAACGTCGGGGCCCGTTGAGGTGCGTGGGCCCTGGCAGCTCTTCTCCACCACGCCGCGTGGTGTCACCACCTTCACATGCACCAGCTGCACGCGCAGCACACGCACAAACCGCCACGGTAATCATCACAAGCAGCGTTACCACGCAGCGCCGTCACATGCAGCATTACCACGCAGCGATACGGATTGGGGTAGTGATAGGGGTTGGGGTAGTGATAGGGGTTGGGGTAGTGATAGGGGTTGGGGTAGTGATAGGGGTTGGGGTAGCGGTAGGGGTTGGGGTAGTGATAGGGATTGGGGTAGTGATAGGGGTTGGGGTAGTGATAGGGATTGAGGTAGTGATAGGGGTTGGGGTAGCGGTAGGGGTTGGGGTAGTGATAGGGATTGGGGTAGTGATAGGGGTTGGGGTAGTGGTAGGGGTTGGGGTAGTGATAGGGGTAGGCCTGGTCGTAGCTGGGGGGTGGGGGCAGGGAGTAGCGGCAGCAGGATGGGCGAGGGAGTAGAGATGGTGGCTGTTTTAAGGGAGTACGGAGGCAGGTTACCAAAGCACCGCCATACCCAGAACCGTGACACGGCGCATCGTCTCCCAAGGCATCAACACACGGAGTCACGGTGTCACCACGCGGCGTCACAACATGCGTGCCCCCCCCCGCCCCGCGGCGTGTGCCGCTTCTGCCGCTGCCTCACCATGTCCTCGATGTTGCCGTAGACGTTCTTCTTCATGCCGGAGGCGCGCGTCGCCACCCACCCGCCCAGCGAGCTGAACTCCATGGAGTCAGGCTCGTGGCCCGTGCAGTAGCCTCGCTCGCCCAGCTGAGATACACGGGGGGGGGCGGGGCACGGAGATACGCGAGATATAGAAACACACGAGACACGGGGACACGTGGCTTCGTGATACGCAGACATGAGAGCACGTAGACATCAGAGTACGTGGGCGTAGCAATGGAGACACAGGCATACGTGACAAATGGAGAAATGCAGATACGGGGACATGGGGATATGGTGACTTGGGGGGCCCGTCGGCATGGGGCCACGTGAACAAAGGGACAAGGGGATACGCTGAGGGGGGAACGCCGCGGACAAAAGTTGCACCATCCATCGCACGGGGGCATCATAAACGCGCACACACGCAGGGCGGCTCCGACCGTTACACCGCCACAATTGGGTCAAGTATTCAATTATCGTAACGCTGGAGAGGGGGGAGGGGACCAGGTTAAAGCCCCAGTTAGAGGCCACGGGGGAACCGGGGTATGGACGCGGGGAACTTGGCATGGGTGCCCGCGTGCGTCATCGTCATCCCACCTCTCTCTCCAGGTCCTGCCCGATGATCCCCGCCTGGATCCGTGCCGTCAGATTCATCTCGTCGATCCACAGGATGCGGTTCTGAAAGGGAGGCGCAAGCAGGGTTTGTGGTAAGGCGCAGACTCTTTAACTGGAGTGTTAAATGGCGTGTTTACATCTCGCCTGGTATGCAGCAGGTCGTGGGTTCGATCTCGACCCTGATGCCTGCTACTGTGTATTCAGAGTTTTCGTGTCTCCCTCTCTCTATCGTCATCACGGTCGCTAGGAGATGTTAACTGGAGTTTGCGTATTCTCGTCGTGGTTGAGTGGATTTTCTCCGGATCCTCCGGTTTTTCCCTCCACATTCATAAACATGCCTTGAGGGTATTTTGTTGCTATAAATTTCCACACGAAAAGCCACTTTGTTGAGCTATCATTTATGGCCAGGTCGCTTCTGAAAAAGAGCTATTTAGCAGTGGGCCTTACCTGGTCAAATATAAAGTTTAGTAGTTTCAGTTTAATGTTTGGTGGAACCTACGAGCCTTGTGGAGTGCATGCTGGACCCTCTAAACCAGTGGTAAGGAACCTAACTGATATGAATTTAGAAATGGTTCACAAATGACAGTTATTTGGCGGAGCTGCATTAATCAGGAACTAGAGGGCAATATTTACGACCCGACTAGAACCCTGTGTTCTAATTATAATTTCACACTCACTGCAAAGGGCCTCTGTACAATGGGTCGACACACACGCAATATTTATAGGATGTGTGATTGCCCGTCAAAGGAATCTGAGACTCCTATTTGGCCCTCAGTGAAGAAAAGCTTCCCTACCACCCTGAGCCGAAAACCCTGCAAGGCGTGGTGGCCTCTATAAACTCTGCAGAACATGTGTTTGGGGCCCTCTTAGTCCAAAGGGGGGGGGGGCCCTTGGGGCCACAGAGCAGACGGTGCGAGTGAGCGAGCAGGCAGGCGGCAAGCCGTACCATCTGAGACGTGTCGACGGAGACGATGGTGCGCGTCTCGTCACTGGGACACTCGAGGGCGCTGGATACGCTGGTGCCGCCTGCCAGGACAGGACACAAACACGAAGACATGGAGACGGGAAACACGCGCACTCGTCAAAGATGTGATTTTGCGGCCGTCGGGAACGCCGTTCCATTCCGATATTCGGAAACCACTGGAGCTATGCACTTTTAAATGTAGATTGTAAACGTATTTCTTGATAAATGCTTTTTGTGTTTAGTTTGTTGTCCTTCCCCCGCACTTCCGATTAGCACAGTTGGCTACGTACAGTGCAAAAGAAGTTGAACGTACACACATACACACACATACGGTTGGCTACGTACGATAGTTCAACGTACGTACATATATAGTTTGAGATGGACACGCGGCGTTATGGAACACGACACTCAAGTGTCAACCGCAACAGGGCATGTGGTGCACATTAGAGCGTTGCGTACGCAGAGTAAACATGCGAGAATTATTGGCGTGATTAACGGGTGAAATGGAGGCAGCTGGATGGTTCAAAGGTCAGAAACGTGGAGCTGACGCTGCTGAGATCACGGGTTTGTCACGACCGCGATTAAATGCAGTTCTCAAGTCGAAGGTTCCCGCCCAGCCACCAATGAATGTATAATACAATTGTCACGTTCAAATGTTGGTGTTTTCTATTTTCGATATTTTTCATTGGGATATAATGTAGCTCAAGCGATGAACATCTCTCGAGCAGGGCAGGTAAGAAAGCGGAGCATCCCTTCGTGTGGATAAACGAGGTCATGTGAATGGATCTAACAATCAGTTCTGCGATATCTCCGTCAACGGACCATTCTCTAATAGAGTTCCGAACGTGCACTTTGTCTCACGCCACAACACCGAGAGGACAATCAGAACAAAACTGGTAACAAGACAACAACAAATGGGAGAGTCCATCTACAACGGGCATGTTGTAGAAAACCCTAACATGACGGGTACAATAGATAATTATTACCATAAAACTATGTCAACATCATGCCTACCCGCCGCTTCTCTGCGTTTGCTTTGTGTGACCGCCGGGTTCAAGAGCATGCAGTGGTGCAGAGTGTGCACGGGCAACCGGGAAACGCATCCACAGCCAGATGAAAGCGGTGATTGGGAGGTGGCCGTGTGGCTCAAGAGGTCTGTGCTCTGAGCTGCCACCATTGAGA
The DNA here is from genome assembly GCF_965212315.1 of Lampetra planeri. NCBI lineage: Eukaryota > Metazoa > Chordata > Hyperoartia > Petromyzontiformes > Petromyzontidae > Lampetra > Lampetra planeri. Next base: position 11,640,633 of record NC_136127.1, on the reverse strand, counting down.
TCCTGGTGCCAATCCAAGCAGCCGCCAGTGGTTATACCAGTTTATAAGTGCAGGCAATTTGCTGTCCTTAGCCTGGTCTCCAATGACTTTGTACGTATAAATATATGATTTGTATTAAAATTGGTTCTACAGTTAATTTGGTTAAATCCAATTCTGAGAATTAAAAATATTGGTTTGACTGTATTTTAACGAACATCACTCTCGTGTAGCAGAGCGGGTGAAAAAGTGCTGCCCTCTACCTGGAAACAAGGTCACTCAAAGCAATGTTGAAAACAGTTCTGTAATATCCGAGTCTGTGTTGCAGAGCGGCCTGGCTGTCGCCAGATGAGGCTAATTACTGGCGAAACGTCGTACTCAGATTGTAAATGTTGTGGCTTTGCTCTCAAACACACCGCTGTGCTGTACTAGTAACGAATTAGCACGTTCTGTTTACGTGACAAACCTTACTAATTGGCTGTGTCGGGTGGTGGCAGGTTGAACGACACATTTATATATTTTAGCAATCTAACACAAAAAAAAACTGCATTATGGATGATATTGGTCGCGAAAGCCTACGTGTTAGGCTTTAGAAAAAAACTAACGGATTTTTGGGTCTAATGACACGATGCCAATCGAACGATTGGAATTCCATTCGGGGAAGAGATGTTTATCTATTTAGTTCTTTATTTGTTTCGCAATTTGTATTAAGTGGCGTCGCACACACACACACACGGAACGCACCGCCGTACGGGATGATGCAGACGTTGTGCTGCACAGCCAGCTCCACGATCCGCACCACGTCTTCATGGCTGCCTGCGACCCGTCGAAAAACACGGACATGGGCAGGCAGGTAATGGATCCACGTTCCTCCCCAGCCATCGATTCGATGATGACGAGGATGATGATGATGAGCATGGGCAATGTAATTTTACAAAAAAAAAATTCAAACTCACGAAATATAACTGTCCATAAAGTAGGCTCTTGGTTACAGTAGGTAAATGAAGATGATACAGTAAGTGAGTTTAACACGCACCGGTGTGCTGCCATCGTAACCAATGGGCATGTTTTGTTTAGTGACAAACCTTACTAATTGGCTGTGTCGGGTGGTGGCGGGTTTAACGACAAATTTATATATTTACACGATCTAAACCAAAAAAACTGTATTATGTACAGTAGGTGAATGAAATGGATGGAAAAAGGTAATGATTAAGGTCATTGTGCAAGCCCGTCTGTAGGGAGATGATGCAATAACAGTGGATTGTAAAGTATCCCAATCAGGTTAGCATGGGTTATAAATATATATTTTTACATAATAATTAATAATATAAAAATATATATATAACTACAAACATGTTGGAAAGAAAACCGATGGATTACTTTCATCGAAACAAACGACACATTCTGCGGCTTCACCAGCATTCTACGCAGCTAAACAATAATTGCACGCTCGTAGTTTAATTGACATTTGTTTGGCGCTATCCGTGTTTTAGTTTTACGCTGGTCACTCCTCTGCCGCATCACCCTGGATAAACATGGGTAGATGGTATTACCTGTAATTAAAGCGAACCAGCTAGGTGAGCGGCTCGCAATGGGAAGACTGCGAGCTTAAAATTCTGGATGGGTGGGGCGTTCACTCAGCCCATCATCCCTCTGGGGTGAATAAAATTGATACCACGTTGCGGAAAGTTCACAACAGTGGTTGCCCTCTGGATGGACTATAAACTATTTCTATTCTACCAGGTAAGGCCCACTGAGCTATATAGCTATTTTTAAGACGTGACCTGGCCACAAATGACAGTTCACTTTTTGGCTTATCATGTGAAAATGTATCGCAGCCAAATACACATTTAGAATCAACGCATGCTGATTCTAAATGTGGAGGGGAAAACCAGAGTACCGGGAGAAAAAAAATCCACATGCCCACGGGGAGAACAAGCAAACTCCAAATATACAGGCATCAGGGTTGAGATCAAACCCATAACGTCCTGTACACCTCGCAAGGTACTTAACATCCCGCCACCGAGACACCCAACCCTGCCATAGGAATGTGGAATTTCCACCACCGGTTCATGGTTGCCAATGGGAGATGAGCACCACGTCCATTGCTGATTTAAAGTGGAATATTGGTTGGAATTCCCCAGAGACGCTCACCGGGCCACACTACGAGGTCGGGAACTCGCTCCAGCCTGCCCTCCCGCAGAGCGAAGATCTCATGCAGGCAGTGACCTGCGCAAACGACACAGGGGTGAGAGAGACAGAGAGAGAGAGAGTGGCGGTGGTGTGCGGTAGGGTCAGAGGGCTGCTCCGGTCAGCGAGGAGTTTACGCTCCGCCCAGTTTCTTAACCCACCGCCCAGACCTTTGCAAGTACATTTATATACACGCAACTCTTATAACCTTGTCACAAGTATGCAATATTCGTACAAAGCAAGCTCTATTAAACAGTTATGTCTTGCATCTTCTACCGAACTGGTTAAATGTCTGCGAAGAGTCTCCAACATCGCGCAGCGTCAGTGAGCTCCAGGCCGATGGACCACTGACCGCGAAACTGCGAGGTCAAAATATTGCCGTCTTAAGTGCGCAGAAGGAGCAGGTCACCATGAGCTGTCATGTTACTATTGTTATTTAGATTATTTGGAGCACTTGGTCAATCCACTGTCTGGATGAAGGCCTCTCCACACGGTGTCGGTCACAGGAGTTGTTGTGATCACGAACGAGTAAGCGTGCGAGGACTGCACGGGGCGGGAGACCGACCGTGCGCGCGGAACAGCCGGTCCTCGGGGTCCTCGGACATCGGCACCGCCGCTCGCTGGAGGTCGCGCACGAACGCCTCGTGACGCACCGGCGGCGGCACCGCCTCCACGTTCACCGACGTCTGTGGACGGAAGAGAGAGAGATAAGACGGGAGACACGGGAGAGAGATATTGGTGACATGGGAGTGAAACAAGGGAGACATGGGAGAGAGACATGGGACACATGCGGGAGACAGACATGGGAGAGAGCTATATCAGCAGAATCTTTTAACTTTAGAAAGTTGTTGGGGAACTTCAGTAAGTTATTATTATTACCACCAAAAATGTAAATAAAATGTGGTCACAGCATACATACTTTAAAATCCAGTCCAGTCGTCACTCAGGAGTCAGTCATTAAAATAAGTATCAATTTAAACCAATTCTCACATTATCCGTGTATGACGAAAAACTTGCCGCCGACAAAAAAAGTGTGAGAAGTCTGCGCGCATCACACACGCTGCATAGTGCTGTCACGCTACTTGTAATACTTGACGGGAGGACCGATGTTATGGTCACAGCCGCGTTGTTTGCCATGTGAATCATCGCTCTCGAGTACCACTGCTGGAAGTCAAAAAGCGTTCGTCTCTACGGGTGAACTTTGCACCGCCATGAGAATGTGGAATCTCCACCACCACCGTTTGCTAAGGTGGGAAAGCGCACCCGCGCATCGCTGTGGTGCTCAACGCTGGCGCCGAAGGTCTGCTCCATCCATTCCCGGAGCGCCGGCAACACCAGGCCGCTCACCCGGTACCTGCACCACACGGTGACACAGCCACAGGGTCGGCGCGTTAGCACCGGATCACGGTCGGCCGCCTACTCACGGTGGCTCCACCTGTTGCGTTGTTTTTTCACGTCAACCTTCAATAGAACCAACACCGCAATCTGGGTGAAATGGACGTCATTAATTCAAATCCATTTGTGATTCGTAGAGCTAAATGCTGAACGAAAAAGGCCCTGTTGAGGGCCAGAAACCGATCGTACGAGGTCTTCAAGTGGACCAACTAAGTGTTGATGGACTCTCAACGCCGACATGTGACTTCCTGGGCAGAAACGTAAGGAAAAATAACATCGTTGTCCAGACGCATGTCGAGGCTGCTGAAGCCCTCTCGTGGCTAGCAGACCGGTAAAGGCACACGACTCGTCACGACAGCCAAAGAAATGATGGATGTGGTGTGCCAGGTGCAAAAATATAAAACTTTCCAGGTCATCAACCTGGACAAACCCGGCTGGAATGTATCCCCTGAGTGGGCCACCATCATCAGCCTATGGCTGTGCAGTCCAGCTCGCCCGCTCTGATCCTAACCCATACCTTTCAACCCCTCATCGGTGCTGCCTACCTTATCACAGACCAATTCAGACCGTATTGGTGGTCACCCCGTGTCTCTTATAAATCTCAACGTTCATCCTACAAAGCCCCATCACGAGGGAGAAACACAAACAAATAGACAAAAGCGACGGTTTGTTTTGCCCGCATTGAAACGGCTGTACGCCGTATATGGATCTGAAACCTGAATTTCCCTGTACAAGAACACAGGGTAAACCCGTACGGGTTGACGGCTGTGACAACCGTTAAGGGAGTGGTCGTGAGGTGTGCTCGGAATTCCCTTCAACTCCTCCTCCTCCTCACCTCTTCCCCGTGAACTCTGCCTGCCCCTTCTTGTTGAAGATGAATCTGGAGTCGGTGTACCCCCATCCGTTCCACTTGAGCAGGTCCTGTCTGCGAGGGGGGGTGTATGGGGGCGTATAGGGGAGCCGTGGGGATTGAGAGGGGAGCGAGGGGTGGAGATGAGGGGATGGGAGGGGACGAGAGGGATGTGGGGTTGAGACCGGGTCACCGGAGAACTTCACCTCGGCAATGAACCACCGTGACAGGTTTACCGATTTAACTTGGTCACCGTGAACTCTCACAAGCGCACACGGACATCGGCACACCACACACAAACACACCACACACCAACAACACGCACACGTCAGATAAAAGCACGCACCGTCACAGAAATGAAGGCGGACACACGGACGAATGTACTTCCAACTACAAGCACACAAAATACCCACTCATAACCGACACTAACTTACACAACACACACACACGCGGAGACCACAGGTGACAAACTCGCAGGCTCCTATTAAAGCATGCACAGAAACACAATCACGTACAGCCCTAAATTTCGATTTTAAGCTTTCGTGACTGCAGGGATTCATCTTCTTGGTTCTTTCGGTAAAGTCACGTAGAATGGAAATAAAAATAATAAAATATTTTATTGTTTTATTTTTATTATTTCCATTCTACGTGACTTTACCGAAAGAACCAAGAAGACGTACAGCCCTGTGAGTCCGCGACGTCACCCACCGCTTGTGCCAGGCTAGGTGCACCACACACGCACCCGACACACTCACAGCCACAAAACTTCTCGGCGCGCACCCCGCTCTGTCCTGCTGCAACCGCAATTCGCCGCGCTCACCACGGCGCCTGTGCCAGGCTAGGTGCACCAACACACAAACTGACAGGAAGACACGCGGGAAATCTCCCTCCCTGCCTCTCTGTCTCACTCTCGCACGCCGTCACCTGCGCATGGGTATGGTCCTGCCCGCGTCTCCCCCCTCCTCCGAGGAGGCGCATTGCTGGGGTGTCGCTCCCGCGTAGCCCGCCGCGGGCCGGGCCTTGAGGTGCCCCGCGATGAGACCGAGCCGCGCCCGGGCTCGAACCGCGTCCTCTCGCTCCGCGGCCATGACTCCCCACGGCCGCCTCCGCCTCCTCTCCTCCTCCCAGCCACAGAGCCCCACGCCCGGGCCACGCCTCGCCCCGGTGACGCCCCCTCGCCCGCTGACGCCATCTTACTAAGGGAGTAAAAGAAAAAAACATAAATCAGTCGCTCGCAGATACCGCCACCCCTCCCATTCGCCAGGGCGCGTGACGCCGCCAAGACGTCGACAGCCCCGCCCCCAACCCCCCCCGGAGCCGACCGCGGTCTTCGTCGGAAATGGCGAGGCCAACTTTACCCCCTTACCAAGATGGACGGCCCTTTATAAAGAAATCTGTTGCCGCTTGGCGATGACGTTCGCTGGTATGCCAGAGGAGTCGCAGGCCCGCCACGCCCAACAGCCCCCCCCCGCCGGCCCCTTGTCGCGTGCGATTGGTTTTCAAGCGGTCACGTGGTGTACTCGCACAGCGTAGCTGATTGGTTGTCGCTGTGGTGGGTGTGCCCCTTGTCGAAGAGGGAGGGGGGGTCCCTGGGGTCAGGGGTCACGCGGCGGTGTGCCACGTGGGTCGAATGTCTGCTCGCGAGCACGTGGTGGCTTCTTCGTCAGCCGTGGTCGATCCACTGCTGGGTGAGGGCCTCTGGTTGTGGGACCCGGGGGTTAAGTGAACATTAATAACACTTTTGATTGAAAGCTTTCGTGACTGCAGGGATTCATCTTCTTGGTTCTTTCGGTAAAGTCACGTAGAAGGGAAATAATAAAATTATATAACTATAAAACAATTAAAAATTATCACGACGTTTCGACTGCAACACAAGCAATCAAATTTTTCTGTGAAATCCACAGCAAGAATATTTTCTTGCTGTGGATTTCACACCTGATGATGATTGCTTGTGTTGCAGTCGAAACGTGAGAATTTGTATTGTTTTATATTTATATAATTGTATTATTTCCCTTCTACGTGACTTTACCGAAAGAACCGAGAATATTAATAACACTGCCTTAAAAAGTGTATCAAACGCGACGTGTATGGTAATGCACATTGCCCCTTCATATTGAATATATATTGTCCAGAACGTTTTTTCTTTTAAGGCCACATAATTGTTGACGCCTGTGTTGGCAGTTGTACTTCACGTTTGTCGCTGGCGAGTGAAGGCAAGGGAGTCAACAGCAGCAGAGCACACACCGGCCTCGTTCTGCTGAACTGCGCAACCCCCCCCCCCCCGAAGCAGCCCCATTCCACCTCTATGGTGATGGTTTTGGTAGTACATGTTGTTTATGCCATTTATTGTGAAAATTCCATCACAGTTCCTATGATTGCTTTTTCATTGTTTTCATGGCTTTATTTTGGTGATTTCGAAAAGTGTATTGGTTTAGCCATGTTTGTTGTAGTACAGAGTTAGACTGATGGCCTTAATCTAAGTTGTCTTGTGGTTGTTGCTGTTGTTGTTTGACTTGCATCCCACTGGGATTGTTGCACACAGTGTTGGTGTACGGTGTTTTTTTCTGCAATATTTTGCTGTCTTTTCTTGGATTTTCTGTTTGCACTTAGTCACATTCACTTTAAGATGTTTTTTGTTCATGTCTTTGTTTTCTGTTTGTTGCGGTTGCACCCGATTCAAGAGCCGAATGGCTCACAGGGCTACACCTAATACATGAACTTGAACTTGATCGCGCGTCATCGGAGCGCGATCCCAAACTCGAAAGACCCCGCTTCGATTCTCGCGTCGAACGGCATCGGGCGCATTCTGGGTGCTTTTGTCAGGTACGGTTGCCAACTCTGACTGAAGCACTTGTTTCTGGGAGATGTGTTTTCCGAACATGACTTAATGTCATTAATTGTACTGTTCAAACGGTACACACGGTGCGAAATAAGTTCACACATCAAGCCAGCATATTGTGTGCAGATGTAAGAAGTGGCATTGTTTAAAATTAACTTATTGCACTAATTGTGTATTAGATTAACTTTTTTATTTAAATATCATTTTAAAATCTGTGGGTTTCCATTCAAAAAGTCACGGGGAGATCGATGTAAATTCCGGGAGAGAAGTTCGCCTGCCCAATCCGGGAGGTTTGGCAACCCTGGTCGTAGGCGAAGTGGCCTTCATGGGGGTTAAATACAGGGACACACAATTTTAATCTTTTTACCTACGTGACTTTACCGAAAAAACCTAAGAATAGGGACACACAAACCAAAGATCTCTTGCAGATACACGGCTAAGGCTGTGGCTGTCACGGAGAAGTATACCACGAATTTCAAATTAACTTACAAATATTGGGGTTTAAAAGGATATCTTTTGAAAGCAGACTCGAATAAAAAACATCAGTGGAAACAGATTGGAGTGCTTTTAGGAAAACTTAGCTTCGCAATGAAAAGCAACATCCTAAATAAAGTGTTCATTGATGTCAAAAGTATGGTATATTCACCGAGACGACGCGGTTCACAAACTTGGAGGAAGAAAATGGAACAAACGCTGAATGAAAGGTGCGCCCAGACACATGGAATGATGCGCGCGTGGAGCGATACTGCCGGCAAAGAGGAGGCCTGCATCCATCGGGCGGATTAATTTTATTTGTTGTCGCGGATAAGAAACATTCAGCCTCAAGCCGTTAAACAAGAATTTACCCGCGAAGGAAGCTTGGTGAAATATACATCGAGAAAGTTACAGCCAAAAAAATAATAATTAACATTGCAGAGTCTGAGTTGCCAAAGAAAGGCATTGGATGGAAAACACCATTCGGGTCGTGCACGGATCGAGTGACACTGATGCACCGTGTCGCACCACGTGTCCGCTCACCACGTGTTCAGGGTTGCAGCGCGGTTATCAAACGACGTCCACTCCCGCGTTATTCGTTAACCACGTGTGCAATGGGGAATTGTTCCACAGTTGTCAACCCGCGCGGCTTACCCCGTATTCTTTATGCAGGGGGGTTGCGTTTTGAGGTCCATACGGCATACGACCGTTTCAATAAGGGCAAAAAAAACACAATTTGTGACGTTGTGTTTCTCTCTTGTGATGGGACTTTATAGGATGAACGTTGAGATTTATAAGGGGCACGGGATGAGCAATACGGTCTAAATTGGTCTTTAATAAGGTAGGCACAGGTATGCTATTGCCACCGTACACAAGTATGCAGGTATTGTAGGCAACACTTTTTCGGGGCAGCGATCGAAACGGTGGCGCTGGAACGAGGTTGGAAACGACCGAAACAATAACATCAGAGTCCAACGTACATGCGCGCGCCTGCACAGCCACACGCAAGGAGATTAATCAAGTCGTGACGATCCCCCTTGCCGTGGGGTATTCAATCCGCTGCTGGATGAAAGCCTCGTTGAGCTGTCGCCGTCCCTTGATCCTGCGATGTAGCAATCTGACAATCACCTGGACTCGAGACGATGCCACCGTGCCCTGCATTAGTCTCGACCGCGGGTCGTGATGGCTTCTGGCCACGTGGCCTGCTCAAGACCGCTTTCTATCGACAGTGCGACGCCTGTGTCATTCAAAACGTTCATCCTCTGCACGCTTCTTTTGCACGCTTTTTATATTGTTCGCGTTCTTCACTTTGAATGACAAACCCTGCTCCTTTGGGCCTTCGTGGCTTCCCCTCTCGACGGCACGGATCTCAGAGGTATCTTGAGATCTCGTGACCTCTGGTGACCTCTGGCCCACATCGTAGGGTTCAGCACTTTCCAACCCGCCCTGCTAAAGCGAGTGATGGTCGTCGCATGCCAGCAACACAGATGTTTCATTCTCAGAGCTGGAATTTAGCCAGTAATTGGTGACCGGGCAGAGAGCATAAAGTCACTACACTTGAAAACCAAGTTTCACCTCAACGCGATCTGGGTCTCTGTGTGAGTCAGTGGCTCTCTATCTAAGTGTGAAATTCAATGGGTTCCTATTTGCTGTCACTGGAGAACCGTATGAAACCATCAACTCTCTGCACACGGGAAGCGTCGTGGATCCAAAACCCAGGATCCCAGCGGTGCAAAGCTCAGTGCTCTGACCTCGGAGTCACTCGGCCACCTTCCCGAACAAAAAAAAATTCACCACCTCTGATGGCGTGCCCTCTCCCCGTTGTCCGTGGCAGAGACATGCCACGTTGTCGCCTAAATATTACGAATGGAAAGGACAATTCTCCTGCAACAACAACAACACGTGGAGTGGCTTCCGTTGTTCACAATCGCATGTCGAGACCCCCCCCCCCCTCCCCAGCCAGGGTCGGTTTGATGTTAATTAGTAACCGATAATGAGGGGCTAAAGGGACTCGTTGATGAGAAATAACACACCTGGGCACCTCACAGGTGCAAGTGACGTGCGTGCAAACACAACAGAGGCCCTGAGATGGCAATGACCTCCAAGTGGAGGGGTGTGTTGATGGTGCTTGGGTTGTTCAACAGTTGTTCACAAGGCCCTTTGCACACGTGTGTTGGCGACGTTCCACGCACTCTCCTGCCTATCCCCTCTCATCTCACTCCACTCCCCTCCACGCAATCTTCTACCACTCCCCTCTGATCTCACCCTACTCCCCTCCACGCAATCTCCTACTTCTCTCCTCTCATCTCACTCCACTCCCCTCCACGCACTCTCCTACCTCTCTCTCTACTCCCCTCCACCCACTCTCCTACCTCTCCCCTCTTATCTCACTCCACTCCCTCAATTTCCTATCTCTCCCCTCTCAATCTCATTCCACTCCCTCCACGCACTCCCCGCTCCAACAAGCATTCTGTCGAAGCCCCTACTCAACCTTCGCTCAGCGAGAGGTCTCTCATTCCTCGTTGCTTCTTCCCCCGTAATCTGGATAGGAGCTTTCCCTGCCCCCGTTCAAATCCAGGCTCAAGCACTTTCTCTTTTATCTATGTGAATAGCTGATTGTCCCTGGAACAATCATAATCTCATCATCTCTGCACAGCATCTGTATGTATGTTGAACTTCTTTCGCACTGCACGTAGCCACCAACCGTGCGTGCAAACCGGAAGTGTGGTCACCTTTCAAGGAGAGATGACGTGTTTTTTTAATATTCACACTGCCGTGAAAATCGCCACCTCCAGTGTCAACAGGGATCGTCAAAGTGAACGCATGACATACGGTGAACTGTACACGAATCTAGAAATACCGCACCAGGTACTCATTTGAGGCTGAGTCGACCTAGGGGAAGCCCGGGATCAGTTCAGATAACCGTCACTGGTGTTGGTCCTGAGCGGCAATCGAAATCTGGTGGCCGGCTTCGTAGCGCAGTGTGCTAACCACTACACTACCGCTCCCCATAATGCACACGCACACACGATACACAATATGGAAGATAATTGTAGATTTTTGCCACTTTAATCCGCACCGTTTAAACCTGAATTATAAAACAATTTAAATAACCACCGTGCAACGCTTCGCTTGTGTGTTCATGACACACTCAAGCAAATTTAATCCGCCGACGTTTCAGCTATTTCCATGCGACCTATCGTATACACGCAGGGCAGGGATGCAAATTGGACCCCATAGCTCTGTGGGAATTACCCAAAGCCTTCAGATAGAACCAGAGGCGAATACCTTGGACCCCCTAAGACACAGAGCCCGCTTACAGGGCTCACAGACACGGTGGGGTTACGTGTCCTGTACCACTTTGGCAGAACATGAATCACCAGTTTGGATGTCTCCGTATCCCCTTGCCTAGTACAGGTACACGTGTACCCCGATGGCCAGGTGTCCTGTACCCACACGGCTAATATAGGTGTCATGTACCCCCTTGAAGAGTGCACCTGGAGCCGTACCCCCTTGGCTAGTAGAGGTGTCCTGTACCCCCTTGACCAGCATGGGGGGTCCCATACCCATATCACCAGGTTTCTCATACCTCCCTTGGTTCACACAAGTATGCAGTGTCCCTATAACCAGAGGTATCTCGTACCCCCTTGAATCAACACAGGTATCTCGGTATCCCCCTCGACCAACACAAACCACCGTCACCATGTGCCCTGTATCTCCTTGCCCGACGTCGGTTGTCTTGTAACCCTTCGGTAATAAGAGTACATACATTGCGAACCGCTTCCACGATCATTGGGGGGGGGGGGTCCTGTACCCCCTTGATTCAACACGGGTGCCCTGTATCCCCTTGATGAGCAGGGGTAGGAGGGTCGCGCGCATGTGCGAGAGGCGTAAGCATTCGCGGCCATGCAAGAAGCCAGCGAGACGCGGGGAGAGCGCAGCAGAGATCCACGGAAGGTCCGCCGAATTGAAGGAATCCCCAATTCCGGCGGCGAGTCGTGGTGGCGTTATACCACGTGATGTGTTTGGCAGAAAAGATCACGAGATAGCGCGTCTCTGGCCAGTGTGGTGAAGTATGGTGAGATGTCTTCTTGGTTCTTTCAGTAAAGTCACGTAGAAGGGAAGTAATAAAATTATTTGAAAAAACATATTTTTTATTTTATTACTTCCCTTCTACGTGACTTTACCGATAGAATCAAGAAGATGAATCCCTGCAGTCACGAAAGCTTTAAATCGAAATATGGTGAGATGCTAACTTGCACTACAATAGACCTTCAAATGTTCACATTGACGGGTCAGGGTCCGGTTGTCATGTTTACTGGGGTGTGTGCAAATTACTTGAGTTGGTTAGGATTGGCGCAATAGTGGGCTTACAATTGTGGGAGAACCGACTGCACTATTTAATTTTTATTCCATGATTATGTTTTTCTTCTCTCATTAACTGCATCATAAACACGAATTGACATACTGATCGATATCTAAGGAGGATTGCAGTCTCAACGCCCGCTTAGCTTGCGAGGTGGCCAGATGGCAGCGCAGAAACAATGGATTCCTAAATCCGTCTGTGCAGCACGGTCCTGGGTTTTCTCTCGGCTCTCCGGTTTCCTCCCAAACATGCAGCCAGTGGATTTGGCCGAACCTCCCAATGTAGCATGACCCTCCTGCAAACAAGTCTTGAGATTCCGTGACGATTTTCCTGGATAAACAAAGGACCAACATCATTATTGTCGTCTGCAATTCGTGGATTAAAGCGCACGGTCGAGACCAGCTACGGAGTGGCAGCCAAAGGAGGGGAGGCGCGCGTGCGCACACACACACGCTGAGAGAACAATCATCCGCGGAGACGGAGCGATGAAAATCGGACTCGCGTGCACGGTGGTGCCAGGAGGGGGGTGGATCGCCGCCGTGTCGGCTTGGGGGAGGGAGGCCTTCATCCAGCAGCGGATAGATGACGACCGCCGCCGTTGGCGATGAAGATGATTGTGATGTAAGAAGCCATGCTCGGGGCAGCCAGGGTCAAGTTCTGTCATGCACTGACTGCAAGCAACGAGAAGAGTCCGGAGCGAATGACAGAACCTCGCCCTGAGCGCCAGTGTCCAGGGGGGGGGGCACAGCTCACCTGATGTACCGCATTCTCCCCGATTGTAAAGACGCTTCGGCAAAAAAATAAGACGTGCGCCAAGCGTACGGACCCGGTCGTTAATGCAGTTATATCTTTCTGGATTCTCACACGCGCGCACACAACGCACCTCCGATTAGCACGGTCGGCTACGTACGGTGCGAAAGAAGTTCAACATATATACAAACCTACCGGATTATAAGAAGCGCACACAACTCTTGCTTTTAAACACTAGGGTGAAAAAGTGCGTCCTATAATCCGAGAAATGGGGTGGCTCGCGCCTGATATAACTCAGTTGGGTGATGTAGTTCGCCTGGACGTGACACGGCTTACCTGGACACCCACACTTACCTGGGTTGGCCACCCTCTCACCTGAGTGCGGGCACGGCTCCTCCACGCACCTTATAACCGGCGCGCCGAGCAGCTGCGAGCCCATGGGTTTACACCCCCTTCCAGGAGCAGGTAAGGACCATGCCCCCCCCACCACCAGCCCCTTCCCACTGGACAGGTGAGAGGCATGCCCCGCCCCTGCACAGGTGCACGGAGCCACGGGGACGCGGCACACGTGCTAAATAAAAATCCAGGTGCGAGAAACGGACGGGGTCGTGTCGGGTAAGATCGCCCGGTCGAACAGCTCTGGGTCGGCACAGTTTCGGTCCGGTGTTAAGTTTGGTCAGGGTACGGTCACGTTCCGTTCGGGTATGGTCCAAAGAGGGATCTGTCAGCAAAGGGCAACCCACCAGTTCTCGTCTGGGTCGGGTCAAGCGAGGCTGGGTCCTGGTCAGCTTTGATCCTGGCTCGTGTCACGCACGGGCCCTGTACTGGTTGACAAACTGGGTTCGGTTCGAGTTGAGTCCCTGGCTCCTCGGATCGAGTCCGGCACATGACTCGTCTGGACCGTTTCCGATTCTGAGCCGATCCTGAGTCGGACACTGGTCCGGGTCGTTTTTTTTTTTATCCAGTCGGATAATTTCTCCTGCCCAGGTCCAGCCAGTCCTGATGAGGTCGATGCTAGTTCAGACCAGCTCTGGTCAAGGTCCGAGTCGAGGTCTGGTCCAGGTCAGGTCAAAACCCGTAGCGGATCAGTTCTTATCCTGTCCGGGGGCAGCTCAGGTGGGATCATATCCAGCACCAGATGTGGATCGGGTTCCTCGTCCTGCTCCGTCCAGTGACAGGTCAGGTCGAGTCGTATACCCGAGGGTCGGTCCACATCTTGAAGCTTGTCAGGGTCGAGTTCTGGTCCTGTCCAGGTCAGGTTTAAGTTAGGTCAAATCCGGAGTGGGTCAGTTGATGCCTTGTCCGGCAGTCAGTCGGGTCGGGTCATACCCTGGTTCCTAGTCCGCATCCTGATGCCGACCCTGGTCCAGGTTCGACTCCCGGCCCGGGCCACGTTTGAGTCTCCGCGCTGCTCCGGTGTCGACGTGGATTGAGGCTGAGAGGGGAGGGGGGAGGGGCTGTGGGGGATGCGGGGGGTGCGGGGGGTGGGTGGGGGGGAATCCGCCCCCTTGCTCCCATTGGTCCGCGCCCTCGAAAGCCGCGTGGACTTCCCGCCCCCTTCTGTTTGTCGAGCGCGGCCTCCACGTGGCGCTCCACGCAGCCCTGGCTGGGACACGCACACAACAGCACCTCGCGGTGTGCTTGGCCTTGAAGGGCCGTCCATAAATGACGTCACGCACCTAGGGAGGGGGGTGGTGAGAAATGTGACGTCACATCAAAATGCGCAACTTTAAATATAGAATTGTTATAGCAACACTAATTGTTATAACAACACTCCTACAACATCAGAGTGCAGCGCCACATTAAATACGCACTACAATGACAATAGTTTAAAGCGATTTGAAGCATGTTTTATTTTCAAAATGGAGATATGTTTTTGGGGGGGGGGGGGGGGGCAGAGCTTTGTGACGTCATATTTAAGGGGGGGTCTGACTTTTTGTGACGCCGTGTGACGAGGGGTGGGGGGTCAAAAATCGTCCAAAATCGCGCGACGTCATTTATGGACGGTCCCTAACATTCATAGATATATATACATTACTACATATATTGGTATGTATAATAGGCGACGTTTCGGCCAGTGGCCCTTCTTAAGGTCACGTCTGGGTCAGATCAATGACAATTTTTTTGTTTCGTTTCGAGCGCCACCGCAATGTACGTTACATTGTTGTTGCCTCCCCGACAGCAGCGAAGGATTGGGAGAGCCATTACCAAAAATGTAGACGTGATTATTGTGTCCGTCCGTCGTGCAGGGAGGGGCTGGATGGGCAGGGGCTGGGTGGGGAGGGTGGGGCTGGGTGGTGGGTGGGGCTGGGTGGGGAGGGGCTGGTAACCCCGTGGTGCCCTTATAAAACTCAACGTTTAACCTACTCACGCCGGCTTGTGCCCGCCCTCACAGTCGGGCATATTTGCGGAATACACCACGCCGCCGTTGACCCTGGCCATTGACCGAGCAACCCAACGTTCCTACCAGCTCGATCATATGGGGGTTGACCATACTTCACCACACTGGTGTTGCTACAAAATAACCACAATACACTTTTCCCATATTTGCGATCGCTCTCTTTACCACAAACCAGTGGGGCAGCCCGCCATATAGAAGAGGCGTCACTCCGCTCACCTGACAGCCCGGACCAGTCTATGTATATTGGACTTCTTTCGCACCGTACGTAGCCAACCGTGCTAAACCTTTCGAGATTCAACGCTCCTGCCACCACTCCCCCCAAACATGGCACACGCCTATCCGATGGTACGATCTTGCGAACGGGAGAGAGGATATGCCGGATCATTGGGTCAAAGGGTTTCCAAACACATTCGCCGTACATCACAAGCTGTCGTCCTTCCCCCACACCTTCGATTATCACGGTTGGCTACGTACGGTGCAAAGGAAGTTCAATATACAGCAGATAAACCTAATTGAACCGAGCTGTCAATTAGTCACGGATTAAATAGACGCGCGCGATATTTTAGAAGCCGATGGAAATTATCTTTGGAATGCGTGCACACATTTAGAACGCACATTACACTCATCATCAGCAGCCGTGATCCACTGCTGGATGAAGAATCCGCAAGCCGTCGGCACCTCTCCATCCCAGGATGACCCACGTGGCTCCTGCCACGCGGGTCGATCTCACCCCTCGTCTCCGATGTCCTCACGGGCCTGCGTTCCCCTTTGGCTGCCGCTCCACCATCAGTCTCACGATGTGCTTTAACCAACCCTATTAGCAGCAATGTCGTCATGTACCCACGAAAGCCTGGCCGATAATCCACTTTGTTGAGCTGTCATTTGTGGTCAGATCGCTTCTGATAAAGCTTACAGATTAATGGACCTTACCTGGTAAGATAAAACGTTTTATTTGTATATATTTGTATTTACCTTTCCTATACTTTGCACTCCTATTATGTTTCTGTATCGTGGTAACGTTGAGCTGCACCTACTGGACATGTGAAAAAGTGCTTTATAGCTCAAAGGATTTCTTCTCCTGCAGTATATTCTGATTCTGAGTCTCAAGGCTTGTTTACAGGAGGATCCTGCTACATTCTGCTCTTTGCCCAAATCTATTAATGAGCATTTGTCTTCGATGCAGAAATCCACATTTCCTGCATACGAGCCGATCTCGTCGCTCCATCTCCTTCGCAAATGCAACACGCGCCGCACATAGTCGACAATCGCGATTAAACCCACGACACGCAACATGCCTCCATTTTACTTCAAGGACACACTCAGTATCAAATGCACATTTTTTGAATTGTATTTTATTAGTGGGACCTTTACGGAGGCGCATATCTTACAAACTGCTGGACACACCCCCACGACGGCGACGGACATCACTACACAAGCGGGGGGGCTGTGGGCGGTGAAACCAAAACCCCAAACATCGGAGTCGCGAGGACCCCTGGAACTGTCGAAAGGTCACGACCCCCCCGCAGCAGCCGTGAGGGGAGCACCAATGACGAACGTCGCACGGGGACCGGGGGGTTGTGGGGCCCCAGGGTCTTCACATGGCGAAGAGGATGAGGAAGGCCACCATGAGGCAGAAGAGCCCCATGGCCTCGGACAGCGCGAAGCCCAGGATGGCGTAGGAGAAGAGCTGCTGCTTGAGAGACGGGTTCCTGGCACAGAGACGCGACCGGTATCGCTCCATCACATGATCGATATCGCTCCATCACATGATCGATATCGCTCCATCACATGGTCGATATTGCTCCATCACATAATCGATATCGCTCCATCACATGATCGATTGCCAAACTTTGGTGCAAAGGTACTAGATAAATGCGATAAGAGTTCTACGATTTGGATTACCTAGTGTCTGGGGGGTAGGGGGGAGGTTATACAAACAAGTTGTAAAAGCTAAACGTGTAGATAAACAATGAGCAGCATGATGATGGTGCAGGTAAAATGTGCAGCCCTGCAATTGCGTGTGCATGCAAAGTCTTGTGGAAGGGCCGCCACTAGAGGGAGTTTGTGTGCGACATGCGGACTTGAGAGCCCCTCTCGAGGATATTTGTCCTACCCTTTTACGCTGTTACGATGACATTCAAATTGCAGTCATTGTTGGATCATCTGTTAAACTACTGGCGGACATCTGCGAACGAGCCTTATAGCTCATCGGATTTCTCCGGCACAAATAAATATTCTGATTATGACGAGACTGAGATTAACAACTTACTACACTTGAGAATTCTGTTAAGAATCAAGGGCAGAAGCAATATTCATTTACACTGGAGATGAACAATGTCACCCTAATAATACAGGTTTTTTGGGATAGCATAAATAAATATGTCGTTAAACCCGCCACCACCTGACACATCCAACTAGTAAGGTTTGTCACGTAACAGAACATGCCAATTCGTTACTAGTCCAGTCAAGCCACAACATTTAAAATCTGAGCATGACGTTTCGCCAGTAATTCCAACTAGCTTCATCAGGCAACAGCCAGATTTGTGGAGAAGTCCACCTGTTTCGTTCCTTAAAGAGGCATAGTAGATGTGATGACAATACTTGTGTGCTCTTCTTGCGCGAAGTTGGGGGGGTTAATGAATCAACGCACATTATGCATGCGCATTATGCGAGCCCACACTACACCCTCCTCCTTGCCTGGCATAGCCGATGATGAGGCTTCCGAACACCGTGCCGATACCCGCGCCCGACCCAGCCACGCCGACCGTGGCGGCGCCGGCGCCGATGAACTTGGCGGCCGTGTCGATGTCACGAGAGACGGCGCTAGTCTGGAAGTCGCGGCGCGCCGTCTCCACCTTCCCCGTGGCGGACGGTGCAGTCACGAGGGCACGGCTCTCGGGGCGGCCCAGGGCGTACGCGGAGAGCGGCCGCGCCAGCGAGAGGCGAACGCCGCTCCGGACCTGCGAGGGGAGGAAGAAACGACACGGCGGAGATGGAGCGACGGAATTTTGCAACGCGAGACCGTCAAGTGATGGTGACTGCTTGGGGAGATCTCTCCATCGTTGATGACCAATCCACCGCTTAAGTGCCCTTGCATCACGTCCCCAAGTACCGTAAGTAAATACCAAGAATTGAGGACCATGCATGAACATGAAGCAAAGGGGACCCGAGTCTTGAAACTCAGCGAGGTTTTTCCACAGTAAATCAACTCCACTAATGACATTGGGCAAACAGAAACAAGAACAAGTAACGTGCACAATTATCGAGTTGCATGCATGAGTATTAGTTCCTACGGATCCTAATAACAAGTACTACCCACAATTACCCAACACCACTAAACCATGCGCTATACAATCCACGGAAAGTACAAAATCGTAACCATGAGTATGAGCATTGAGAACCACACACACACACGTATTAAGCGGCACAAACGCGGAGTGCAAAATACTGTTCCACACACACAAACACCAATTCCCTCCACTCCACCACCACTCACCAGCGCAGACGCAGTCATGATATTGGCGCAGGGGAACATGGCGAACAGAGATCTTGAGACCTGCGGGGGGAACACGGAAAGGGGGTAGAGGTCAATTGGTCACGGGGGTCCCGAGCCCCAGTCCCCATCCAGGGGACTCAAGCGGCAGCAGTAGCAGTGGGTCGTGGTCTTGGTCCACCGCGTTTCGCTAGTTCATCAGCCTGGCTGCTGAGCGGTGCTCGATGGGGCCCCTCTAGACTGTGGTTCATGTTGGACGAGTCCTCTAGATCCCTGGAGCGCATCGGCTCGGTTCTCTTTGGCACCTGGGACACCTCGATCCCGAGTTCCCCTGTTTGGTCTTCGCGCCTATTCTCGTTCGAGCGCCGGGTCCCCTTGGCGCTCCTGGTCTACCTTGGTCCCCATAGTTGCTCTGTCCACCGAGTACGGGGACCCGGGTCTGCGCAACAGACCTGGGGTCAATCGCTTGATCATCTCCCCCCCCCCCCCAGACACTGATCCCCTTGCTCCCTGGAC
Organism: Lampetra planeri; assembly: GCF_965212315.1. Taxonomy (NCBI): domain Eukaryota; kingdom Metazoa; phylum Chordata; class Hyperoartia; order Petromyzontiformes; family Petromyzontidae; genus Lampetra; species Lampetra planeri. Next base: position 11,621,383 of record NC_136127.1, on the reverse strand, counting down.
CCTCGAGGTCCCCTTAGGCAGCTCCGTCTCCTAAGTCTGGATCCCCTTGGTTGCCGACTCCACTTCGTAGTTCCTATAACCCGTAAGACTCTCTTAGACCCTATGTCTCATAGGTTAGTTCCCCTTGGTACCCAAATCCGATTTATCCGCTTGGTTCCCGCGTCCCCTTTAACCCCTGAGTCCCCTTGATCCCTGAATCCCCTTGATCCCCTGGGTCCCCTTGGTACCCAAGTCCGATTAATCCCCTTCATCCCTAGCTCCCCTTGATCCCTGTGAATCCCCTTGGTTCCCCTTGAGCCCCAGGTCCCATTGATCTCTAGGTCCCCTTGATCTCTGAATCCCCTTGGTTCCCCTTGATCCCTAGGTCCCCTTGGCTCCCGTGTCCCCTTGATCCCTGAATCCCCTTGGTTCCCCTTGATCTCTAGCTCCCCTTGAGCCCCAGGTCCTCTTGGTTCCCCTTGATCCCTGAATCCCCTTGGTTCCCTGAATCCCCTTGATCTCTAGGTCCCCTTGGCTCCCGTGTCACCCGTGGGCGCGGCCATTACCGGCGGCGAGCAGAAGACGGTAACGCGGGGACTTCCAAACGTTGCTCTCGTTGGTCGAAACGCGCGCCCACGTGCACACGCCCTTCCCCCAATCAGCGACGAACGCCAACGCGGCAGTATCTCTCGCGCTCATTGGCTACAAATGTCGAACACGTGACGCGTCTCTCCCTGTTACGCCCCGCCCCCCTCCCGTGCGGTGCGTTTCTTGAGTTTCGTGGCAGTACCACCCACGTGGTGGCCACGTGGAGGCGCTGTCCGAGTGAAAGCGTCACCGGACTTTGGCCAATCCACTGCTGGATGATGATCGTATTAATATACAAAATGAAGCTAATAGAGACCGTGACGGTTGATCGATTAATGTGATTTATATCCTTAATCTCACGATACGTGCGTCAATGTCGCGTTGTGTAATAATCTCACCCAGGTGAGAACTCAAGAGACCAGGAGAGGTTTAATTTGCAAGAGTGATCTGGGTCACTGAAATGTCAAAAGCAAAGAACGAATACAATGAAGTACAGCAATTCAGCAAATAGAAATCAGCGCAAAAACAACCACAACGTTGCATGAGAAATCGAAAATATCGCACGATCATAAATCAATGTGAAATAAAACATTGCGTCACATAAGTCGGTTCGGGCAGACATGTTCAGACTGAGAGTACAATTAACTTGGTGCTTGTTTACATAAAACACATCGAACCGCCGTCTCCAGCCACTCAAGAGGCAGCTACATTATCCACCGTAAAGTCTTGAACCGTATCGGCGAACTCAAAACACAAATTTAAAAAATGAAATAACGAAGCTTTCAATATGTCAATTCCCGTGCGCGTACAAAGTGAATATGAATTACTGTACAATTAATTTCTCAGCATTTTCTGAGAATGTATTCGTTGGAGAGACGGACGAACAAACCGAATAATTATGCCTCCGTTTAAAAAAATAATTACGCTTAAAAAAACATTAAACGGAAAATAGGAGCCCTAATGTTTCCCGGTTTACCATAAACCTCAGCCGAGATCTGCCCTTGGGGTTTGGGGGTGGTTCGCCCGGTGCGTGGTTCGCCTCGGGCGCCAGTTGCTGGCAGCAGCGAGCCTGGGGCCGCCCCAGTACACCACTCAATTAATGCTCCTTATTTACCCAGAAAAGGAGCACTGCTGTGTGTCAAGACTTTTTTTGGATGAGTTGCTTCAGCTCTTCGTCCGGGAGAAAACCAGACACGGGAGCTCACCTGGGCTATGAGGTCCAAACGCTCAAAGATCCGCAAAGATGGGTTCACGAACCCACCTGCTGTACTGCATCTCCTGGCCACATCGCAACACCTCGGCGTGTTTGGGAGTTTCACACAGATCTCTGCGTGATCCACCAACCCTTGCATCCAGGGCGTTGAATCACCAGGCACTGACGCCAAGATATTCTGGTGCCATTGAAATCAGATGTCTTCGTCACAACCCCACAAGTCTCATTCACTGCATCTGGTTTCATTAAAAAACACACATGGGGATTTAATCTGCTTTAATATATTTTATATATACAAAGACAAAGATTTCACGTATATCCGTAATATACGTTTAGGGCAAGTGCTGTTAGCGAGGACCTATGGAGGCCAGCACGGCACAAAGACATACAAACATTACGTTACATTTGTCATGATCTTTAATTACATGTTATCAAATCATTATAATTTTAAATCCATCTAATCGATTGTCGAACCCAATTTTAAGCGGACAGGTAATACTTATATTTCATACAATACTTATGTTAATGTTTTTCTTATTTAGTATTTGTAACATTTATTTACGAAACTATTTTGGAAACCCTCGTCGTCTCTCGGACCGCAATGCCAATTAAGTAGTGTTAGTAATTAGCGCGGTGCCGACGGTTCAAGCCAATAATTTGGGAATTCATCACCCCCCACCACATGTACTCACACACTCACACATCGTACCCCACAGGTGCGCTCACTCACACTCACGTAAACCCACTCATCACATCCGCGCAAGTGCAATCACACGTTCAGTATCATCAGAATATCAGAATCAGAATATGTATTTGTCCTGGAGGAATCCGGTGTGCCATCAAGATCTTTTTCACAGGCGTCCAGTAGGGGCGGATAAGAACGTTACAACAATAAACAATAAAAAAACATGATAGAAAGGTAAAACAATCACCCAAACACATACAAATAAAACTAAAAATCAACGGGGACAAGCCCATAACGTCATCACCACCAGGTGCACTCACTCGCCCTTCACAGTCAGCCTGCTGGTGATTAGAGGGTGCGTGTGTCTGGTTTAGTGGCGATGGGAGTGAATACAAGCCACGCGCTTCCGAATATATCTTCCCACGAGTTAATAAAGGAACGACTGGGACTGCGAAGTGTGGGTAGCGTACGGATCAACGTGGCTCTCGCATCTCACCCCCCGACTGCCCGCGGATGAACGCTACGTTCAGGCGCCTCGGGCCGCGCAGGTCCGGGTGGAGATACGAGGCGAGACTTGTGAGATTTCTCAGCGCCGTGGCACAGCCGTGACCGCGGGCGGCGTGGGGAGCGGACCTCGAGGGGTCGGCTTTCTCCATCTCCCCTCCCCCTCGTAGGGACGAGGCAGGGCAGTGCCCGGGCGTCGGGCAGGAATTCTCGTTTCCCTACTCCACTACGACAAAACCTGCACCGCCTGCGTTAGCCGCAGCCCTTCATTTCTAACTCGCTGCTATAGACTGGTTTTGGACTGCGAGGATGATCGCATGCAGGAAGGTCGTGGGTTCGATCCCGGCCCCTGACGATGCCTGTTGTATATTTTGAGTCCACGTATTCTCTCTCCACGTAGTCGCGAGAATTTTTCTCCGGATGCTCCGGACCGCCCTCCCCCCGCCCCACATTGAGTCTCGTGCGCTTATTTGGCTGCTACTAAATTCCCATGATGATATCGGCAAACTGCGATGAGCTATTGTGTATGGACATGTCCCCTGGGAAAAGAGCTCTTATGACTCATGGGCTTTACCTGGTAAAGTAAAAGGTGTAGTATTCAGTCTCCTTGCTTGGCTACCGCGATCGGGACGAGATGGGGCGCGTTCGAGGCGGTTGGCTGGCTGGGAGATGCCGCCGATTCGTGGTGGCCAAACCAGATTTGTCACGAACTGCTTGGTAAGAAGGCTCGTAAAGTTCATCGGGCAAATCGTCTGACATTCTTCCGCTAGTTGTAGTCATGGCCAGGGATTAATGTATCGAACAAATGTTTCTCCCGGTTCTCATCAACCACTGCCCCCCTCGGGGTGATATTATTTGTATGTTTTCCGAAGCTCTGTCCCGATTTGGATAAAGAGGTCGATGTAACGACTCGCAATGAATGTTCACCACGGTGGCTCGCCTTTCGGAAATGGTAATTGAGTCGGGGGTGTAATCTGCGTGTGCTTTGTGTGTACAGGATATTAGGTTAGAGCTGGCAGTGATGGTAAACCTTGAATCCATTACAGCTATGACAATGGTGCAACAGCACAAACACTCAACGTCTTCGTCAATAACGCGTTCTTCTTTATGGTAAATTATATTAGGAGAGTTTGTTTTAGCAAAGGCGCTTCATAGAGCGTAAATCGTTTTCTGTAAAGGGCCATTGTCCGAAACGTCGCCGACTTTTATACACATTTAAATGCCCGTGTTTTTGACTTTATGAATCTCTATTGGCGGAGGGTGTGAACAGTTTGCACAGCAATTCGCGTTCTGCGCTCCGAGTCCAGCTGCCCGAGTTCGATCCCCGGCCACGGCCAACGAGAGTGACGCGCGTGATGTCGGAGCCGGAACCGATCTCCCACCCCACCAACCCGCATTGGTGAAGTATGGTCAAACGACCTCCGTGACCGATACGGGAAGGCCGTCATTAGCAGTGGATAAACAGGCTTGCAAATTAATATTACGCCTGCTATATAATTAGCAAATTGCGTACTTGTTTGGGGAGCTTGAAATTAATGTTTATATCCAAACTGCATGACCAGTGTCTAGGATGTGTCGTGTTCCTGTGCCTGAACGATGCCATCACCGAAACACCCATCGTCCGTGGTACATCCACTGCTGGATGATGGCGTTTCTAAGCCGCGGCCACCTCGCACGCTCTCCGGAAATCGAACCTCCCGGTCGCAGAGTTCCCAGTGCAGAGTAGTGCGCCCACCACTGCGCCACCGCTCGCCGCCCCCGATATTTGTTTAAAATAAAAGGAAACGGGGAGGCGAGAGGAGAGCGAGAGCCCTCGGAGCGGTGGGAAGAGCCGGCCCGATGAGACAATGAGGCTCGTAAAGATGAAGCGATTGGAGGAAAAGCGACGCGGGGGGGCGGGTGGGGGGGAATTGCGTTTGGAAACAAAAACAAAAGGGACAGATCTGTGGACGGGAACATCGGGTCTCTCGTAAATCAACTCCGCGGTCCCCCCCGACAACTCTCACACCCACCCACCCACCCTCTCATCCCTCCCTCGGTGTCTCTCGCTCCAGTCTCGGCTCGCCTGCTCGCTTCTCTCTCACCTTCAGCCTCCCCATCGTGTCATCTTTGTAACATCTCTCTCTCTCTGCTTGGTTCTTTCGGTAAAGTCGCGTAGAAGGGAAACAATAAAATATTGTTTTATATTTTTTATTCTTTTATTGTTTCCCTTCTACGTGACTTTACCGAAAGAACCAATAATATATCTCTGTTTATATTCACTCCCGACAGCTCCTCGCTCGTATCTCTTTACATATCTCCCTTTCTCGTTTTTTCCATCCTCCTATCATGTCCTTCACCCCCTCGCCACCTTTCCTTCGTAATCTTCTTCAACTCGCCTCTCTCCCTAAATAATCACTTAACGTTTACCATCATGATTATAACCATCACGAATCCTCATAACCCTCGTTTAACGTTGAACATCACCATCATCAGAAGCATCGCGCATCGCTTTGTGACCGGTGCAGATGAGAAAACCCATTTTCGAATCTTGGTTTCAGGCGCTCCGCGATGTTAAACCGGGTTTAACCCGAATTAAATCGGGTTGAACGAGCCGATGTCCTTCGCCCGGACACCCGCCAGTGCTACACATTGACTCATAAACCGCAGAGAGAGCCATCGACTTGCGTAGACTTCTAGACGTGCGCAGTGGCGCCTACCTCCGTGGGCGGCTGCATCGCCCGGAGAGGACACGGGGGAGCCGCGGAGGACTCGAGATGATGATGAGGAGGGAGGGAGGAGCGGGGGGGGGTGACGAAGAGTGGGAGAGGCAGCTTGGGGAGTTCCCCCATTGAATCATCTCCCAGAGGCGTGAGACGATGTCGACGAAATCCGCGAAAGGACCGCACTGCCAGGCGCGCCTCGCCTGTGCCGCGAGGGGAGCGAGGGGGGAGGAGGTTTCCGAGGATTTTTGTCTGTGGACTCTTTCCAATATTCGCTTCCCCCCCACCACCGCGCGCGTCAGACCTCTGGCGTGAGAGCCGTGAGAGTCGCACACCCACGACCTCGACCCAATTACCTCTGGGAATGACACGTGACCATTACACCTGGCATTTGACGAGGCAATTAACGGCGCGTGACCAGGCGATGGCTGCTCGGCGCCACGGATCTATAGAAGTCCCCCCCCCCTCCGCGTTTGATGTCGCCGCTAATCTATTCATCCGTTCATTGATTCGCTCTCTCGTGTCCATGGACTCAATCGCTCAATCTGTGACGCACCAAGTCCCTCGCCTGCTCACGGACTTGAATACTCTCCGACTCGTTCTTCTCAGCCAATCACTGTCATTCAATCGATTACATTTTTTTAAATTTCACTCACCGACTCGCTCACTCGGTGTATTAACTCGTTCACTCGCACAGGACTTCGTTTCCCTCGTGTAGCCTTGATGGATTATTTGGGGGCAAGTGCTGCTAGCGAGCACGGCACACGAGGTGGTGGCTATCCAGCACCACGCCCGGTCGCCTTTGTCTCCCCAGTGGCGATGTTGCGCCCGAAGGGAGGTCCAGGACCGGTCAGATAACACTGGTCAACAAAAAAACATTTTTTTCTGGCCTGGACTTTAGACTAATTTCAGGGTGCTGATTCCAAATCTGATCTCAGATTTTCTCTATCACATCTCATTTTTATGCTATCTGCATACCCCATTTTCATTGATTTTACCCAAAATTAACTGTCACTTATGATTGCAAGTTGTTGCGAGTCAGTGACTGCTTTAGTGTTAAAATATGGTGCTGTATTTTTAGGATGGTGTGTTTATAATAGCATTTTATGTAGATATCCACATTTATTTAATATTTTTCTTCTGCAGTTTTTTATTGAAAATTCAATATTTTATATCTCAAAAACCTGATGTGATAGAAAAAAACTGATGCCAGATTTGGAATCGGCACCCCAAAATTACATTAAACCCGTTGGAATACCTTATGCCAGAAAAAGTGTGACCAGTGTAATTGATCAATGGTGTGGCCGTGAGCGGGAATTTAACTCGAGTCGCCGGGTGTGTAGCGCGGCGCGCTAACCGATGCGCCACCGCTCGCCACAACCACTCATTTCGCTCGCCCACTCACCCACTTACTCGCTCAATCACTCAACTACTCACTCACCCGTAGGGAGACTGCCCACGCTGAGGAACTTCCTCGTCGGAACCTCCGCGTCCGGTCTCTCGGCCCCGCCGGCGCCGCCTCCTCGCTCCCTTCACAGCCCGGCCCACCCAGGTTCAACCCCGGGCCCCATGGCCCTCGAGGGGGCTGCCCACGGGGTTCGCCCCCACCAGCCCCCACCCGCCCCCACCCGCCCCCACCCGCCCCCACCAGCCCCCACCCGCCCCCACTCGCCCCCACCAGCCCCCACCCGCCCCCACCCGCCCCCACCCGCCCCCACCAGCCCCCACCCGCCCCCACCAGCCCCCAACAGCCCCCACCCGACCCCACCCGCCCCCACCAGCCCCCACCCGCCCCCACCAGCCCCCACCAGCCCCCACCCGCCCCCACCCGCCCCCACCCGCCCCCCGTTGTGCCGGCGGTCATTGACGGGATACGCGAATGAACGCATAACATTAGAAATTATTGTTTTAATAATATATCGATTAATGAATACATTAAATGCCAGACTGTTTATTGCTCATTTAGTGACCGAGTGAATGATCCAATAACCGAATTGATACATTACTGACCAAATTAATTACATAATTAAGAAACCACTCGTATTGTTTGACATGTTTTTAAATGAATTAATGAGCCGTCGAATGGATTATTGAACACAGGATGATAATATGCTATTGGGTTATGCAATACCAATTTAATTAACGCTTTAATGGGTCCATGAATGAGTCTAGCCATGAATGAGTGACCCATTGGCGGCTGATCATAGCCTCTCGGTTTACAAGAGAGAAGGAAGACGGCTCTTGAGTGCTTTCTGCTATAAAAATGTCAATCGTCTTTCTGATCAAACGAGTTTGGGTGGGGCGGCGGTCATTACCTTCGGCGGTGGAAATTCCACATTCCTATGGCAAGGGCGGGGGAGTGGGATGGGGGGGGGTAATATATCAATATGAAAATTACAACTGTTCACGTTTCAAGTTGATTTTGTGTAACCAGGTAGGAACTCGAGGGACCGGGGCGAGTCGCATTTGTGGCGTTCGTCTGCTAGGAGGGGGGTGAAGATCGCCACGCTTAGTCCCCATTAAATATTTCGCGTTGGGCAAATGTGTACCCTACCTTCGGCACGCAACGATGTCACGGGGTCTTTAACGTCACACTCGGTGAACCGGGCACCTGCCGACGAGCACGATTGGCCGTTGTACGGCGCGAAAGAAGTTCAACATACGCACGGTGTGTGTAGCACCCGCAGTGCCAATGGGGCTGTCGACTGGCACGATGTGACACTCAAAGACGATCAACCCGCTGCTGGATGAAGCCCTGCTGGGGAGAGCTCGCGAGAGAGAGAGAGAGTGGCAGATGACGGGGAGCTCTGCATGCTGATATGAGCTACCCGTCGGAGGCCGTCGGACTGCGAGAAGGGCTGCGTGCAGAACGAGAGAGTGAGCGAGAGAGTGAGCGAGAGAGTGAGCGAGAGAGTGAGCGAGAGAGTGAGCGAGAGAGTGAGCGAGAGAGTGAGCGAGAGAGTGAGCGAGAGAGTGAGCGAGAGAGTGAGCGAGAGAGTGAGCGAGAGAGTGAACGAGAGAGTGAACGAGAGGTGGGGGTTACATAAAGCAAAGTAAAAAAAAAATACGAAATGATGAACGAAGCAAAGTGCCGACTACACCGAGCATCTTCTTGTTTCCACTGATCGTAAAAAAAGAAAGAGAGAGAGACACGCGGTGAGGTCGCGTTGGGGTCGAGGCAGCGGCTCGGCAAGCAGGTGGGGGCGGTGTCGGCTGAGCGCTACTCACCTGTGGCAGGTGAGGAATCTCGCCGCCCGCTGATTTACGCCCCCCCCTCCCCCCCTGTCTGGCTCTGTGCCCGAATAGCGGCCTCCAGCGGCTGCGAATCGACGCACGGCGACGACTTCCCACTCCGGGGCGTCAGACGTGAGCAGACATCGCCACGCGCTGACGTCACGGTCACGAACAAAAGACAAAGGTGCCCCCCCCCCGTGTGTAGCCTTTAACAGACTGTTGGGGCAAGTGCTGTTACGGGTGGGTAACCCAGAACCGCGCCCGCCCGCCTTTGTCTCCCCAATGGCGATGCTTATACACCGCACTGGGTTTCCATGCTACTCAGTTGAAGCGGAGTCGACCTAGGGGAGGCCCCAGGACCGGTTCAGATATTCGCCACTGTTATTGAGCGGGAATCGAACTCGGGTGGCCGGGTTCGTAGCGCAGTGCGCTAACCGCTGCGCCACCGCTCCCCACGTCGACGCCGTCACACGCACCGCGCTGCGGTCTGGTCTGATTAAAGGAATGGATGCTCGTGTGTGTCTCTGTACACACACATCCTTGAAAGATCTGGACAAAGTCCCATCGGTGAGCTCCTCCGGCGGGCAAGGCTGCGTTGCCTGGGTCATGTAGCCCGCATGCCCAGCCACCGCATGCCTAAACAGCTTTTGTTCGGCCGGATCGAGGAGGCTAAACGGGCGCGGCACGGGCTAGAGAAGAGATGGAGTGATGTGGTACAGGAGGACGTGGAGCTGAGTGGACTTGCCGATGACTGGTACCAGCGGTGTCAAGATCGGCCTCGGTGGAGGAGGCTCGTGAAGGACGCTACTGGGCAGTTGGAGGCAGTCGCCCTCCAGCAACAACGGAGGGTGGAGGAGCGACGCTCACAACAACGATCGGGGCGCCGGGTGGCTAAAGCACAGCAAGTTGGCACAGTAGGGGGCACAGGTGGTGCATCAGCCAGTCCTCTCGGTCATCTCAGTCAGTCGACCCGTGGCACCTGCTGGGTCTGCCCCGTGACCTCTTGCCAGCGGGCGTTCGACACTTCACGTGGCCTCAAGGTGCACATGGCCTGGCACAAGCGTCGTGGTGATGTCACCGCCACTTAGTGGTGAATGGCGGTTGTTGTTGTTGTGTACACACAGATGTAAAGTGTAAGCAAACACGTGTGCAAACACGTGCACGTGTACACATACGTTGTGTGTAAACATAGACTGTGTGTGTACATATAGACACGCGCGTGTGAGTAAACAGGTACACAAGTGTCTGTTTACGCGTAGGTACAGGTGTGTGTGTGTCTGCGGAGCGGTAGTTGTGGTATAGTTGCCTTTATGTGTCTTCGTGTACACACACAGTACGTGTGTTACACAGACACATTTATGTACACAAACAAACACACATTTGTGTGTACACATAGGCACATTGTCATACATATAAGCGTATTTGTGCGTGTCTGTACGTCTCCGTATATATTATGTCGCTGTATATTTGTGTGTGGCTGTATTTATGTTCCACTGATCATTTTCCATTATTTAATATTTTTAATCAGACTCACGGACTCGCAAACTTGTGTAGACCATCCTGGAAGGCAATTCCGATTAAAGGCGCAGCCCTGCAATTGCTCGCTCGCGCCACTGTCGGCCGATAGGCGCCTCGGCAAGACAGAGCTCGAGATAACACCCCATCTATGGTGCGTTTGGCCTACTCTTCCACCCCTGGCCAGTGCGTCTCAGAGGAGGTCTGGGGATCGAGTAGCCACCGTGTGGGGCGCCCGCTTCTCTGCGTATTTGTGTGTGAACCGCTGGGCGAGACGAGAGGCGACGGAGAGAAGTGAGAAGCTGGGTGGAGAGTGCGGTGCGCTTGCCCCGTTACACCACCACGGTCACTTGCGCAAATCTACCAGGCAGTTAAAGACCCGTGTTGTTGTTGTTACGTTGTATAACACGGCGAAATATTACATACATAGGCTTTCGCGACCAATATTATTCACGATAAAGGTGCTTTGGTTAGATCGCGTAAGTATAAATGTGTCGTAACCCTCCACCACCCGACACAGCCAATTAGTAAGGGATTTGTCACGTAAACAAACGCTAATTAGTTACGACCTCAGCCCGCCGGTGTGTTGCAGAGTAAATCCACAACATTTACAATTTGACTGCGACGTTTCGCCGGTCGCCCGATGATGCTGGATGTAATTACCGGCGAAACGACACATTTATACTTGCGCGATCTAACCCAATAACCTTTATTATGAATTACATCCTCTTCCTGATTCTTTCGGGAAAGTCACGTAGATGGGAAATAATAAAATAATGAAAATAAAACATAATAAAATAAAAAATTATGCTTTTTTATTATTATTGTATTATACGTGACTTTACCGAAAGAACCAAGAAGATGAATCCCTGCAGTCACGAAAGATTTAAATCTAAATTGAATTACATCCTGTAGTGTGTGCACCACTTAAAGGTTTGCTTGCTGGAGGGACTGACGGACGCGTCCAAGGAGATGTGAGTGCTGCGAGATTTCGCTTTAAAAGATGAACCACTGTCCGAGATCCAACCCCTTAAACTCCAACTCCGCGGCTTCTCCAAATCCACGAATTTCATCATCGAAGTGGGCGGTTGGGGTGGGGGCTGAGTTTGAGGAGGGGGGGGTATCCCCCACAACACCCCCCGCGCCCCCCCCCGCATCGTCACGTGGCGGCGCGGAGCCAATGGGGACGCGGTGCGTCGGCGGCTCGCGCCGATATGAAGCGGCGCTGCGATAGGCACGCACGCGCTCGCACGCACGCGCGCCCGGCACCACGTGACCACCGGCACGACGCGCGCGCACAGGTGTACACGCGCGTGTCCGTGTGGCTTCTGTGTCCACGTGTGTACATCGGGTCGCCCAGGGTTCACGTTGGCCACTTGCCACCTTCCATTCCCCCCCTCCCCCTCCCGCACTTATACCTGTGGGATCCAGGTGTACGCGGGCGTGCGTACGCGAATGTGCACAGGTGCACCCACGTGTACCTCGGTGTATACCGGGGGCTGCTGTGTCCACACGCTCCCCTCCCTCCCAGGTTCTGCGTAAACGCTGTCCACGATTTCCACGCGTGTATATAAGTTGCAAACGCGCATTAGCACGCGGGTCTACACGGGGGGAGTTGCTCCTCCGTCCGCTGGAGACGATGTTCCTGCACGGCTCTGGCGGTGGCGGCTGTGGTGTTGGTGGCGTCCTCTGGGACGAGTCGCGGAGGCTCGGCGAGCACGATCAGGGAGTTCCTGACCCCAGTCGCAACCCCTGGACGTCCCCGTTCGCCGAGGCCCCTACCCCGAGCTCGCCAGGAAGGCGCTGCATTGCGGGTCACATGTGCAGCTGCTATATAGCTCATCAAAGTCATCAGAATCATCAGCATCAACAGCAGGACGGAGCACTGAGCAGATGTGCGGATGTCCAGGCGGTTCAACCACGCGGATACATGGGGTTTGATGTGGATGTTGTGTCCGAACAACAACAACATCCTCATCAGGTGCAACAGCAGCCGCAGCAGCATCCGCAGATCGGCACCACTCCTGCCCGACAGCTACCGCCCTGGGCTATGTACGCGCCGGGTACCTGGTCGGCCCAGGTGTGTGGTGGGTACAGGGAGCGCGCTCAGCCGTCTCACCTGTGGAAGGCCGCCTTCACCACAGGTACACACACACACACAACCTGTACGTGCGCCCATCGGCAACCCACAATGTGTGCTCCGTTTCTGTTCACAACTCCATGCACGGCCAGTCGTGGAAATTCCACATTCCTATGGCAGGGAGCGAGTATCTCGGTTTGACGACCGCTGCTGATTTCTCACCCACAATGCATTCACGTATTTTATCGACCTTGGCGGGGTGGCGTATTTGATTGTGAGCCGCTCGCCCTACCGCTCACCTCGTGTCCCGGCAACCACGACACAAGTTCCTTGCGCAGCGCGCGTGCCGGCTTAAACACGTGCCGCTGCATGGATAATACTGCACTACCGTGTCGATATTGTATCGGTGGCGAGATGTTAACTCCCTCGCCCGGTATACAAAATCTGAATATTTATAGTGGAGTAATCCCATGAGCTGTCAAGCTCCGTTTCACAGATGTCCAGTTGCGGCGGGTAAGAACGTTACGACAACAAACAAATTACAGAAAGGTAAACATCAACCAAAGACATACACATAAAGTCACGTAGATAGGTTCAAAGAAAATAACAACTACGACGTCCCCCCCCTATCCTGATGACGACCACTTGTGTTGCGGTCGAAACGTCGTAGTTTTTTGTTATTTTCTTTGAACCTATCTACGTGACTTTACCGAAAGACCCAAGTAATATTAATTCCTGCAGTCACGAAAACTTGAAGTCAAGATTCATACACATAAAACGAAACCATCCCCATCCTACCAGGAGGTCGTTGGCTAGATCCAGGCCCTGACGCCTGTGTAAGTGGAGTTTGCGTGTCTCTCTCCACGTGGTCGCTTAGAGTATTTGGCTGCTATAAATTTCGACACGGCAAGCCACTTCTTTGAGCTGTCATTTGTGATAGCAAGGTCGCTTCTGAAGAATAGATCTGGCGCTAAGTGGGTCTTTCTTACCTGGTAAAATAGAAAATAGTTTCTAGTTTAGTATTACAGTTCTTACCACCGCAGTATTAATCAGGGCGGCCGTTGGAAATAGAACCGCGAACTTCTGTCACGTCACTACACAGTTATCGCTTTACAGTAGATAACACATTCAATACTTTAAGTAAAGTTCTGTACTGTACAATTGTTATACTGCAGTACAGTATTGCGTGTGTGTGTATATATCGTATATTTTTGGCGAAAGTCTACGTGTTCAACCTATGAATGTATCGTATATATGAGGAGTGTTTACGAAGTGCGTTACCAGTCCACTCCCAAATATATAATTTCCACAAAAAATTACAATCATTATTAAAAGCGCAGTAAACTCAAAAAAATTACAAACGTAAACTTAAAAAAACGTAATCATTCGTTATTGGTTTTATTTTGGGTTAGGTTGCGGTAGTAAAAAAATAAATGTCGTGTAATAAACCCTCCACCACCCGACACAGCTAATTAATAAAATCTCACTCGCGATCTGAGCTCCTGTTCGCAGCCTGACGATGCTGGCTGTAATCTCCAGCGAAACTTCGTTACCCTTTTAAACGTTGCGAGATGCCTCCAAGAGCGCCATCGATTGTGCTGAAACCGATATTTAAATTGGCCACGGTTTTATGCGCGTGGCCAATCTTTTACGAATTGGCTGCGTCGGGTCGAGGAGGCTTTTTAACGATGCGCCTTTATTTTACACGACCTCCGATTAGCCCCGTACCGCCGATTTTAAACGGTTGGCTACGTACGATGCAAAATAAGTTCTACACACGTACGAAACAAACCAATTGCGAATCGTAATATTGGTAGTGAAATCCTACGCGTAAAATAAAATGTTAAAACACTTTACATGCGAGCAGACTGTTTACTTGATGGTCCAGCATAGTCTTCTTGGTTATTTCGGTAAAGTCACGTAGAAGGGAAGTAATAAAATAATAAAAATAAAACATAACTCCCTAGTGGTAATGATTACATACCACACAAGGTACTCAATTAAGGCTGAGTCGACCTAGGGGAAGGCCCAGGAACCATTAAGATAATCGTCACTGTTGGTGGTCGTGAGTGGGAATCGAACTCGGGTTGCCGGATTTGTAGCGCAGCGTGCTAACCACTACACACACACACACATATATGTATACACACAGAGATACAGATACTGTGTATAACACACACGTCAACTTGTAACAGTGAATCAAATACAGTATCTTTATGAAATATATTCAGGAAAAACAACCTTTTCTGCTTATATTATGGCTTTGCTGCATCTGATCTATTTTTAATGTAGATCCTTATATTGATAGTTACACATCCTTTGGATCTGCGTCACCGTTACGGTGTGGTTACTATTCATATTTTTATTCAAAAATATTCTCATTCTCCCTCTTGCTGTCTCCCGTGTTGCAATCCCCACCACGTGCATCTCTCTCCCTCTCTCTGTGCGTGTTTCTTTGCGCACTCGTTCAGCTCTCGATCCGGCCTCTCTCGTCCAGTGCTCGCGCGCCTTCTGACCCGTGTCAAAGCGAAAAGCGAAAAGCGACAACGCGATTCGTAATTTACTATCGAGGGTCGGATCGCCGTCCAGGTAGAAATGTGTGTCGTGCACCCCTCCTTCACCCGACACAGCCCATTGTCACGTAAAGGTTTCGGCTTGATAAAATACAAATATTAACTTTTATCAGCATTGTCCACTCCACTCGGTCCCCTGACATGCCAAATTAATGAACTAAAACTAAACTTTGAATTTTACCAGCTAAGGCCCACTGAGCTATGGAGAGCTCCTTTTCAGAAGCGATCTGGCTATCACAAATGATAGCTCAACAAAGTGGCTTATCGCGTGGAAATGTCTCGCAGCCAAATAATCTAAACGCGTGTTTCTAAGTAGACTGGGCTCTGCCATGGGAAGGTGGAATGGCTCTGCGCAAACGAGCGTGGAATGGCGCTCAACCCCGTTGACATCTCTGAGTCGGTTGTGGGCATTCCACGTTCCCACGGCAGGGCCCAGTATATTAATTAGACGAATAAAGTGACCGAGTGGAGCGGAAAATGATGATGACACTTTTTTTAAAGCTCTAGAGTCATATATATACATGTGTGTGTGTTGAACTTCTTTCGCGCCGTACGTAGCCAACCGTGCTAATTGGAGTGCGCAGAGAAGGGCAGATAGATGCCCGCTTGGACTTGGTTTGAGAGGCCCAACTGGGAACATAGAAACACCGTACAATAAATGGAATAATAATATCGTATCCTCCAGATTATAAGACGCACCTCAAACGTGTGCCCCGTGTCAATAAAGTTATGCAAATCTGATCACGCCCACCCACGCATTTACAGCTACCGGATTAAAAGATGCTTTAAACACACATGGTGAAAACAATGGGTTTTAATAATAATTGAGAATATGATAACGGTATTTCAGTTTCTAATAATAATAATATTAATCCCAAATAGTAATCTCCCGAGGAATAATATCAGTTGTAAGATTCGTCTTGGTGTTTATGATCCAAATTGTATTCCGAATGCGCCATCGGCGTCCATTTGGAACTCCCATGGCCATAAAAGGGCCGCGGAAGATGAGATCACAGAACTGCCTTTGAAGTTCCATCTCAATGGACCTCTTTATCGGCCATTATGGGGACACTCCCTTAAATGTCCTTCGCAGAAGAGTGCTCATTGCCTGTCAATCAACCCCTAATGTTTCCCCATCAGAGCTGGAATAACCAGAAACTTTTACCCAAATTTACTTAGACCATCAACTCGCTACACTTGAGAATTTGGTTTCATGTCAACTCGGTGTGTTTAAGTCTATGGATCTCTATCTAAGTCTGGGTTTCTACGTAAATCTGTGGGTCTCTAATGCAAGTCATGTGTGACTGCGCTCAGACCAACTCGCTACGCTTGATAACTCTATCCAATCATACTCTTTGGTTCTTTCGGTAAAGTCACGGAGGTAGAAAAATAATAGATCACGACGTTTCGAACCCAGGTCCTCGGCCATGCCGGCTCAGCGTCTCTGACATGGCCATCATGAACACGACTCCTGAGAGAGAGAGGAACCCAGAACTAGGGCTTGGACCTAGGTTCTCAGCCGTTTCGGATCTGCGTCTCTTACCCGTTCGTTAAGGACCTTGAAACACGTCCATTGTGAACCTGACACTGCCATTGTTAACCTCCCCAGAGAGACCCAGCTGAGGGATTTGAACCCAGGTTTCAATCGCGGCGGCTTCGCGTCTTGGACACGCCCATTATGACCCCCCCCCCTCTTGAACCCACGTGGAGTCGTGCATGGTGATGATCAGCAGAGTGCAGTGAAAACCAACTCCACTGTTGTACTGCACTCCTGTGCCCCCCTTCGCCAGCACGCACGGACCAGCGCGTTTGTAATGTGGAGGATCCAACCCCGTTGGGTGGAGCGGTGGCGCAGTGGTTAGCGCACTGCGCTATTATGTTTTATTTTTATTATTTTATTATTTCCATTCTACGTGACTTTACCGAAAGAACCAAGAAGATGAATCCCTGCAGTCACGAAAGAAGCTTTAATCGAAATTTAACAAGTTTGTAGTTCCCCTCCTAACGACTCCCCCCCCGCCCCTTCCCGTACGTTATTCTCAGGGGACGAAGGGTTCCCTCTGTTCGCGGGGGTCCAGCAGGAAGAGGGTCTCCCGTACCCCGCGGACCCCGTGCCGCGGCGTTCCCGCAAGAGGCGGGTCCCCTACAGCAAGGCGCAGCTGCGGGAGCTCGAGGCGGAGTTCGGGGCGAGCCGCTTCGTGAGCCGCGAGAGGCGGCGCGGAGTGGCGGCCAGCACCCAGCTCGAGGAGAGGCAGGTGCGGAGTGGCTCCACGGTCTGTAGGGGCGACTGACAGCCGGTCGTGGCGATGGTTTATCACTGGTCAACAACAACAACAACATTTCTGGCCTGGACTTTTGCAGCTGTTTTTTATTTTTCATTTTGATGAATGTGTTGAGTTTTCTTATCCGAGTCCCTATTACATTGGTCAACAAAAAAAAAGCATTTTTTTCTGGCCTGGACTTTTGCAGCTGTTTTAGACTAATTTCAGGGTGCCGATTCCAAGTGTGATCTCAGATTTGCTCTATCACATCTCATTTTTATGCTATCGGCATACCCCATTTTCATTGATTTTACCCGAAATTAACTCTGTCACTTATGATTGCAAGTTGTTGCGAGTCAGTGACTGCTTTATTGTTAAAATATGGTGCTGTATTTTTAGGATAGTGTGTTTTTAATATCATTTTACGTAGATATCCACATTTATTTAATATTTTTCTTCTGCAGTTTTTATTGAAAATGCAATATTTGATATCTCAAAAACCTGATGTGATAGACAAAAACTGATGCCAGATTTGAAATCAGCACCCTAATGCCAGAAAAAGTGTGTTGACCAGTGTTATAGTTCATATAGTCCGTAGGGGCCAGGGTCTATAGCAGGAGTAGCTAAACTCCGTTTCCATATTACCAAAAATATTCACATGGTCGAGAGTCGGGATGAGTTAAGGATTTTATAACATCGAATTTTTAAGGGATATTTTTGGACCGCATCTCGTTGTGCGGTAACTCAACGCGTTTCCGTGCTCGCAAAACGTGACGCCGAGAACAGTCGAGCGCGTGACGTCATAAGAGTGGTCTTCAGGCAATGACACATTTTATTGGTTCAATCAGAAACAAACGCAAAAGAAACGTCATCATCCCCAACCCGAACTGCTCGAGGCACGCGTGGGGTGGTCACGCGGCCGGTGGGTTCGCGCTGCAGCCAGCTGGGCAGTGACACATTCAGAAATCTGCGGCAGCGCCCCCGAGGCTACTCGTGTGCGGCTACGCTGCCAGGAGCAAGTGTCAGAGGTCGCAAACGGGTTTTGATTCCTTACCCGTACCCGGCCGCACCAGGGTCGCAAACGGGTACCCGTACCCGGCTGTACCCGGCCGTACCCATACCCTACCCGTACCCGGCCGGGTACGGGTAGGGTACGGGTATCGGGCACCTGATTGCGACCTCTGGGATGAAGCCATGTTGCAGGCGTGGGTGGGTTGATTCTAGGAACTTGAATTGTGAGAAGAGACAAGACGTTGGGAAATGAGTGACAAACGGTTACTCACCAGTGACTCACGGCCTACCCGTACCCGTACCCGGCCGCACCAGGGTCGCAAACGGGTACCCGTACCCGGCCGGGTACGGGTAGCCGGGTATCGGGTAGGGTACGGGTATCGGGTACCCGGTTGAGACCTCTGGCGAGTGTCCCCGTTGGTGCTTCAGGGTCCGCAGATTATTCCCGCGTCAGATAGCGTTATGTTGAAGTTTGCTGCGACAGTGTTTGCTTTTTTTGAGGGTATCGTTGCAGATGCAATTAGGAGGTGGAGGAGGTTGTGATGGATGGAACGTGTTATTTCTAGATTTGAAGCTTTCGTGACTGCAAGGATTCATATTCTTAGGTTTTTTCGGTAAAGTCACGTAGGTAAAAAAATAAAATCAATAAAAGCAAAATAAAATAAAAATCACGACGTTTCGGAGGCAACACAAGCTTCCGTCTTCAGGTGGAACCGTCACAGCCACGACAGCTGTATCAAGTAAATGTGTCAAGTAATTATTTTGCTTTTATTGATTTAAATTTTTTACCTACGTGACTTTACCGAAAAAAACCTAAGAATAGGAACGTGTTATGCTGGATGGGAGAGAGGCCGGTTTACAGAGGCAGGCATTGGAGTGGTCTCCACGAGTCTGGCCACCACGGGGAAAGAACGAGGTCGCTGGGTGTGGGGTCATCTGGCCAAGGGTCGGCAGTGTAGGCGAGAAGTAGTAGCATCAACGGATTTGACCACGATGACACCTTGATTGACGTGTGGTGATCATAATGCGATAAGAATTAACGCTCACATTTTAATCGATGATATTCCGACAGGTCACCATCTGGTTCCAGAACCGGCGCGTCAAGGAGAAGAAGGTTGCGGCGCGGCGTGCGGGGTCCACTTCCGGGGTCAAATCGAGGTCCCAGGGAATCGGGTCCCCGTGAAACGGGGGTCAAGCAGTCAAGCCCACCATTCAACTACCTTGACGTTGTGTGCCACGTGGTCTCTCACCTGTGTGCCACGTGGTCTCTCACCTGTGTGCCACGTGGTCTCTCACCTGTGTGCCACGTGGTCTCTCACCTGTGTGCCACGTGATCTCACCTGGCATGTCGTCACACCTGTGCGTGACGTGTTCACACGTGTGCCACGCGACCTGTCTCACCGATGTGTCACGTGGTCTCTCACCTGTGTGCCACGTGACTCGTCTCGCCTGTGTAACACGGCAATCTCACCTGGGCGATGGTCACGTGACGCTGCAAGGGAAGGCCGTTGTTGCCAATGGTTGTCTGGATGGGAGCTGTTTTGCATATATCATTCATATTTATTTCAGGTATATCACAAACATTAGTCCGCTTAACAACATCTGCATAGGCTTTTTATGTTTTCTTTTTAAACGTACAATGTTTAAAAAAATGACACCGCACATTACTGAATTGGGATCACACAGCAGCAGCAACAACATCATCGCCTTCTACTGCAAAAACTCGGCAGGACCCTCCTGAAAACCAGACTTGAGACTCAGCGAGGGCTTTCCTGGGGTAAACGGGCATCACAGTAATTTTGATAATTTTATATTTGTATGTAACTATGTACGTATATATTTTATTTACCATATATTCTTCCTATATGCGGCGGTTATGCCGGTTCATTGATTAATCGATTCTTCCTCTGATGTTACGCGCGTGGTACTGCGTGTGCGAGTACCTATTGTTATCGATTATCATCCTTCAGGATAATAACAAAAATCTAACAAGTAACACTGCGTTTTAAAAGTTAGACAAATACACAATAGGCGATTTTACGGGCAATGACCCTGGTGTGAAGGGCCATCGATGGCACTTATGGAGAAGAACTATTGCCCGAAACGACGCCGCTTTGTTTAATTCCATTCGCTGCAGGCTAATGATCAGAACGAAGGAAAACAACAGCAAAGAGACGGCCGAAACAAGCGAGTCGCTAGATATCGAATCGTGACGACCACGTCGCCTGCGCGGTGAATGAGAGACTGGGCCGTCCTCCCGGGGCGCATTGCCGATCGTTTGACTGCCACTCTGCGCTTAGCCTCGACCACGGGGCCATCCCTCAACTTCCACAAGCCGCGGGTGTCTTGCGTGTCGTGGTGGCGAGGTGAAGTCGGTGAAACGTCGCCAGTCCAAGGGATGATGACCGGCGGTGGTCTCGGGCGGCGGTTCTCGGTAGCGCGTGCCCGCCACCACCAGGGGCTCCGCGACGCTCCTCCTTCTCCACGTGGCCCGCGGTGGCTGTGATGCAAACAAAGTTCAAAGTTCATTTCTTAGGTATAGCCCTGTGAGCCATTCGGCTCTTGAATCGGGTGCAACCGCAAGAAACAAAAAAACATGAACAAGAAAGCATCTTAAAGTGACTAAGTGCAAACAGAAAATCCAAGAAAAGACTGCAAAATATTGCAGAAAAATCACCGTACACCAACCCTGTGTACAAAAATCCCAGTGGGATGCAAGTCAAACAACAACAACCACAAGACAACTTAGATTAAGGCCATCAGTCTAACTCTGTACTACAACAAACAAACATGGCCAAACCAAAATTTTTTTCGAAAATCACCAAAATAAAGCCATAAAAGCAATGAAACAGTGCAGGTCATAGGATCTGTGACCGAATTTTCACAATAAACTACGTAAACAACATGTACTACCAAACTCTGCAGCCATAGCTGGCTGCATGAGTCACTCCACGCGGCTTGATCCGGACATTAATGACAATGCCAGTGCCTTTTTGTGTCGAGCATGGATTCATATTTAACTTACTATATTTTGATAATTGTTTTTTTACTCTTTTATCTGGCAACAAAACTGACACCTTTTTTTACAAGGAGTCATGTTTGCATAGACCACAATACCTGCAGTCGGAATGCAAACAAAAAACATAACTGATAATGTATGCACTGTCCTTGAAGTTGATATTTGTATTCTTACTATATTTTTATTCTTGGTTCTTTCGCTAAAGGCAAAGAGAAAAGAAATAATAATAACATTATACAAATAAAACAATAAAATTCTCACGACGTTTCGATTGCAACACAAGCAATCATCATCATGTGTGAAAACCACAGCAAGATGATTGCTAGTGTTGCAATCGAAACGTCGTGAGAATTTTATTGTTTATTTTTATTATTGTATTATTTCCCTTCTACGTGACTTTACGGAAAGAACAAAGAATATGAATCCCTGCAGTCACGAAAGCTTTACATCGAAATTTACGATATTTATTTAAAAAAAATTTAGTTGGGTAAACTACTCTGATGAAACTACCCGAACCGTAAGTTCTAAATGCCACCCGTAAAACAACTTATAGCTGCGTAAATATAACAATGATGTTCCGGTAATGTGAATACTTTTATATTGGTGGTATTTAGAGAGAGAAGTGAATGATGGATGATGACTTTGTGGATATTGAAGGTCACGTTGAGGGAGGCCAATGTCGTGCGGTAGTAACCCCGTTGTCTCTTTAAAAAAGGTTTTGTTTTGGAGTTAGGTCGCGTAAATATATAAATGTGTCGTTAAACCCGCCACCACCCAACCGCAGCCAATTAGTAAGGTTTGCCACGTAAACAGAACACGCCAATCAGTTACGAGGGCAGCACACCGGTGCGTTAGAGGGTAAACCCACAACGTGTATATGTATCATTTACTTTTACGTGATCTAACCCAATAACTAATATACAAATACACACGGTAGGAGTGCAAAGTATACATAAGGTAAACAAATCACTTAAACAAAAATATCCAAATAAAACTCAACTTTTCTTTAATTTACCAAGTAAAATCCCACTGAGCTTAATAGCTTCGTTTTTCAGAAGCGACCTGGCCACAAATGAGAGCTCAACGAACATGTATAGCAGCGAAATATTGTAAATAAAACGGGGGGATCCGCTTTGATATCTTATCCGAATAAGTGCCGCTTACTTGATCACACAAATAGTTTGGTGATGCTGCTGCGTTGGCAGCGGTGAACAAACAACAATAGGCACTCCACTTTCATCAATAACAACACTGCCTCGAGACGCTTGGTACGTTTAATGGTAATAATTACTTTAAAGTGTTGAGTTTTACAGCCAGCATTGTCGGCGTCGTTCACGGAGAGCGTCGAGGAAAGGCGGCGGCAGCAGCTGCAGCCAGGCTGTGAGGAACTGGCACCACCAACAATTGTCCGAGTTCTGCTATCCTCTACATATGTTATGATAATTTTCAGCCAATTAATACAGCGTTCAAATATGTTGGAGGAACCCGGAGCACGCGGGGAGGGGGGGTAAATCCTCACTTAGACTCGGCGCCACGGTGGCTAGGAGATGTTAACTACCTCGCCTGGTATGCCGGAGTTTGTGGGTTCGATCCCGACCCTGACGCCTGCTGCTGTATATTTGGAGTTTGCGTGTCTCTCTCTCATCATCACCACGGTGGCTAGGAGATATTAACTACCTCGTTGGGTATACAGGAGGACGTGGATTCGATCCTGACCCTGACACCTGCTGTATATTAGGAGTATGCGTGTCTCTCTCTCTCCCCGTGGTCGCGTGGATTTTTCTCCGGGTCCTCCGGTTTTTTCCCCCTCCACATTTAAAATCAAAGTCATCGCGTTCACAGTATTTGGCTGCTGGACATTTCCACGTGATGATGAAAAGCCACTTCGTTGAGCTATTATTTGTGATAACCAGGTCGCTTCTGAAAAATAACTCTGTAGCTCAGTGGCTATCTTACCTGGTAACATAAAAAAATTGTTGTCATAGTTTATAGACTCACACAGAGATTTAGACAATCACAGTCGCGACGATTCACCACTCCGCCATCTGGGACTCGGCCATCTGAATGTCGAATGACATCTGTTGCTCTATACATCAACATCAGCCGCACTGAGAAGAACGTGGAAAGGCATAATTATTATTGTTTACTTGTGTATTTGTTTGTTGTTGTTGTTTTATGACCCGCTAGACACGAGCTCCTCCCCGCGCTCCGAGTAAACAAAAGAGAGCCAGGAAGCGTCGCTTGGCTGCGCACGTGATTAGGGGGCCCTAAAACAGCAGCCAGAGTGGAGAGGGCTCCATAAAGCAGGGGAGGGGCTGGGGAGGTGCTGGGGGGGGGGGGTGTGGTGGTCATCACGGAGCAAGGGGCGGAATGTGGGTGGTGGGGGGGACAAATACAAAGATCCCCCGTATAGCCTTAACAGACTGTAGGGACAAGTGCTGTTACCAGTCCTTCCATGCACCTCTGATTAGCACGATTGACCTCGTACGGCATAATACATTCAAGGCCGACACGGCACACGAGGGGGTGATTGGTCAGCACCTACGCCCGCACGGCCGCCTTTGTCCCCCAAGTGGCGATGCTCACGCACCGCTCCAGGTACTCATCTGAGAATGAGTCGACGTAGGGTCGGGGGCCAGATATGATCGTCTCCGTTGTTGGTGGCCGTGAGCGGGAATGGCACGCTGGTCACCAGCGAGCGATTCCACATGGGCACGAGGAGACAGAGAGGGGGGGGGCATCATTACCGAAAGGGGGGGGGCAGGTAGAGCCTTACAGAGCATGAATGGGGGGAGAGAGGGGAGAGCACGTTCTGTTTACGTGACAACCCTTACTGGTTGGCTGTGTCGGATGGTGGAAGGTTTTAACGACACATTTATATATTTACGCCATCGAACCCAAACAAACCTCTACTATTGATGATATTTGTCGCGAAAGCCCCCCACGTGTTAAAGAGAGGGGAGGGTGGAGGAGAGGGGAGGGGCTGGAGGAGTGGGTGGGGGCTGTTTGGGGGATGCAACTGGGACCACTGCTGCACAAAGACGTGCGGTGGGAGGGGAGGGAGGGAAGTTGGGGGGCGGGGGGTGGGGGCGGGGGTGGGGAGGGGGTTGCGAGGGGAGGGGGGGTGACCGTACGGACCTGGCAGACAACACAGCAGGCGGGTAGGGTGCGCGCGGCGCTGCGAGGTGTAGTCATCATCAGGCTGGTCGAGCGGGGCGGAGAGACGATTGATCAATCTCATGCCAAGATTCGCTCTTCTCCTCCGTCCATACCCACCATGGCTTCAAATGACTCGCGATTGTAATTCGATGTCACCCCGGGGTCGAACCTCACTTTAAAAAAACACAACAACAACCACCAAGAGGCGAGGTCGCTTCGCGTGTCTCAGCGGGCCGCGTTGACTCCGTCCCCACGGCGAAGGAGGAAGCGAGAAGCCGCCGGTAGCAGCGGAGACGGCGACCCCGCGCGCACCTGCACGCACCTGGACAGCAGAGCGGATTGGACGACTGAGCGCGGGGGGGGGCGGGTGGGGAGGTTTGGGGACGGGTGACGTGGGTCGAGGGGGGGGGGCAGTCGCCCCTGGCTCTGGGGTGGCCACTCGAGATTGCCCACGGGGCCTGAAGCGACCCGCGGCTTCGTTTGATTTGCCCCGCGACTCGCACGGAACCCACGTGACTTGGAATCGGCCCGCAAATGAGTTTTAGAGCACGCAGCTTTAGCCGCGCCTTGTCGGGTATGAGAGAAGGGGCACATTTCCCGATAGTAAACATTGTTTTTGGATTAAATTGCGTAAATGCAATCAAACGGACGCGATCTAACCCCCCAAAAAAAATTTATTGTGGAAAATATTTGGTCGGGAAGCCCACGACGTGTTAAACATATTTTCGACCTGATAGCAACGCTGTGTTTACAATTAAAGCGAGCTCAGCCACTTCCGCCACGGGCTGACGAGGTGTATCTTGCGGTGACTCGAGTCGCTGAGGTCTCGCGTGTTCTTGTGTGGTGCTTACCCGCACACTCCGAGTGCCGTGCCGGCCTTCGTAGATGCTCGCGCTCAGAGCGCTCGCCCGCACGGCGTGTTAGGGCTTCTACGGGGATCTCGGTCTTTGGTTTGCCAGTCACACCGCTTTGTTGCTTTTCAAAAATCATCATCATCATCGTCGTCGTGGGCCCGTCAAGAGCGCTCCAACCTGCTCTCGTTCGCCGCTCCATTCCATCGACGAGTGGAATTTTAAAAAGTGCGCGCTGACGCTTGGATGAGATGCGCGTTGCTTCGCAGTGGCGTTAAGAGGCGCACTGGGGAACGCGGCGGGCCTGGGGCAGGAGGAGAGATGATGCCACGTGGTGGTGGAGAGACGGAGTCCGCGTAGCGATGGTGCGAGTTTCTAGCGTGCGGCGGCTGGATGGAGTTCGTGACCATCGCAGGCTCGTGAAGATGCGGCCGTCGGATTGGGGAGGAAATCATCCAGCAGTGGATATCGGCCACGACAGACGAGAATGTTGATGATGATGATGAGTGGGTCCGAACCGAAATCAAGCCACGTGCAATCCTCGTGGCCCTTTGGAGAAACCAAAGGGGTACACAGTTAGCGAGCGCCTATTGATGCCCCCCCCCACTATTGAAAAACACTCACCCACAGCGTGTGCCCCCCCTGTGCCCCCCACACTCGTGTTTTATCGCCACTGTCGGTGATCAAATTCCAGTTGAATTAATTTAGCGCGGCCTTTGCTGGGGACGCAACTACTTTGCATATATGCAAATGGTGACCTTATATGGGACATCTCCGCTGATTTAGCGACGCGCTTAACGAGCGCCACGTGACCTCGGTGGGTGGGGGGTGGGAGAGTGGGACGGGAGAGGGGGGGGGTAACCAATTCCCCCCCCCTCCCCCATCCCCCAACCCCCCCACCCTCCTCCCCCTCTTCCACCGCCTCCGCCCCTCGGTCCCATAAAAAATAATGGGCGCATTGTGGTCGGGAACGAGACGCGCGAACGGGAGACGGGACGCACACGGGCAGAGTGAGTGGGATTAGTGTTTGACACATTTCGCATCGTATCCATTGATCCTCGTACACACGGCAGACATCTACATGCAGCGTTAGAGACACATGAACAGCAAAGCAGGCGAATGAGTTCAGATTCAACGTGTGCGTGCGTGCGTGTGTCTATAAGTGTGTTTGTGTGTATAATACACGGGCAGGTTTCTAACCGAGTGAGAACGCAGCCAGGTAAGTTAGTGATGTATGCACAAGAACTAAGAAAAAATAATCGATATTTTCCGGAACGCTGCTCAGGCTGACCTGGCTTGGAGTATGGATTTTGCCGGCGTAAGGCACTACCACGAGAGTACAAAGTGCACCTATGCATAATAACTCACACACCATTATACCCCCCCCCCCTAGTCTTACAATTAAATTCACGCGTTTTACATGCATCCCAAAACAAATAAACAATTTGTAATCGCGAGATAAGGCCTGGCAGGAGATGGGTTACGCGCTGGGTGTCAAACGACTTCCCGACTGAAATTAAGCATGGAGTAAGTAAATAAATAAATACATCCCTGTAACCACCCCCATCCCCTAGACCCCCCCCCACTCCACCGCACCCACCCCTGCACTGGGGTGTAAACGAGCGGCTGGGAGCGTCCGCGTCTTAGTTGGGCGAGGCGCGTGGAGCTTGGGGCGGAATCGTCGGGTTCAGAGTCGCGTGCGTGGAGCTCGCGAGTGGCGTCCGTTCCATTGCCGGGGAGGGGAGTGAATGAGTGGTGGCGCTTCGCTGCCGTCGTTGCAGAAGCGCTCGGCTCGGGCAGTGTTTGTGCATCGGAGAAGAAGTGTTTCGGCGGCGCTTCGACGAAGGGGAGGGAGGGGGGGGGCGTCGTTTATGCATCGGGCAGCAGCGTTTTCTTGAGACGGCGCCAGTGGCGGGCGGGGGTGTTAAACGCGAGCCCGGGGCTCGTGCGAGTGACGGGGCAGGCGCGAGGGTGACGAGGCAGGAGTGAGGGTGACGAGCACAATTGGGAGCGAGTGACGAGCACAATTGGGAGCGAGTGATCGTGAGCACAGAGCGGCCGTCGTCATCAGAAGGGGGCTCGCTCCAAAACACTCCACCACGCTCCTCTCGGATTAGTGGGTCCGACCTGAGCCCCCCCCCCCTCCTCATCCACGGCCACATCCCCCCCTTTGCCCCCCACCCAAACCCAGACCCCCCCCCCCCACTTACTCGTGACGGCGGTGTCACACGAGTCCCGCGATCATGTCCGGACCCCTAAAGGGGGTCGGCCCCCCTCTCCACGCTCGCTTCTACGCGGACGCTGCACCCCGCGGGGACCCCTCGGACAGCATTTCCCTCCCGGCGCTCCTCCAGTCGAGCGAGAGCCGCCGCATCGCCGCCTTCCAGCTGCCAGACTTCGAACCGCCCCCTCCTCCTCCCCACGCGGCGTGCGGCTTCCAGCAGCACAAGATGGGGGGGGGCCCCCCCTGGACTCAGCCGGGGCTCTACGGACCCCCGGGAGGAGGTCAGGACCCCCCGGGGTCGTCGTGGCTCGAATCTCTCACGGGCGGCGGCGGCGGCGGCCTCTACCCCGGGATGGGGATGGGGTCCCCGCAGGGGTCCCTGGCTCCATACGGGCTGGCGTGCCGGCCGGGGGGGTGCGGACCGGCGCCGGGACTCCTGCAGGTCGGCTCTGACGGAATGAGCGTGGCCCGCTTCGACGCGGAGTCGCTGCTCTTCCGAGGGGTCGTCGCCGAGACCCCGGACCCCGTGCTGGGGTCTCACGGGGACCCCTACCCCGAGCACAAGGGGGACCTGGCGGGCACGGACCCCGGAGAGGAGAGCCGGGCGCGGCTACAAGCGAGTACGTCAAGCGGCACGGGCGGGGGTGGTGGTGGTGGTGGTCGTGGTGGTGATTATGGTGGCGGTGGTGATTATGGTGGTGGTGGTGGTGGTAGTGATGATGATGGTGGTGGTGGTGGTCGTGGTGGTGATGATGATGGTGGTGGTGGTCGTGGTGGTGATGATGATGGTGGTGGTGGTGATGATGATGGTGGTGGTGGTGATGGTGGTGGTGGTGGTGATTATGATAGTGGTGATGGTGGTAGTGATGATGATGGTGGTGATGATGCTGGTGGTGGTGGTGGTGATTATGGTAGTGGTGATGGTGGTAGTGATGATGATGGTGGTGGTGATGATGATGCTGGTGGTGATGATGATGCTGGTGATGATGGTGGTGGTGATGATGATAGTTGTGATGATGATGGTGGTGATGATAATGGGCGACGGGCCGTGGTGGAGTGTTGTGTGTGTCCTTTGTGTGTCTCTTATGTAGGCCGTGTGTCTGCGGTGCAAGTCGATCACGCATCTGTTTGTGTGTCTGGGACGTGTTGCCATGGTGTGTGTGTGTGTGGGGTGTGTGTGTGTGGTGTGTGTGGTGTGTGTGTGTGGTGTGTGTGTGTGGTGTGTGTCTCACTGGCGTGTGTATGATGTCGTCTGTGTTGCGTGTGGTTTCTGCTGCATGTCTGTTGTGTGTGTGTGTTACGTGCCTTGTGTGACTATTGTTTATATATTATGAGTGTGGTGTCCATTGTGTACATTGACATATATATCATGTAGCCATGTGTAGTATGTATGTGCATGTCTCCTTTGTGTATATGTAACTATTGCACATATTCGTTATATCATGTGTCTATATGATTGGTGTGCGTATTGTGTACTGTTATGTGTTTGGTATTATTATGATAGACATATTATGTGTATCTGATTTGTGTTTGATATGCGCCTGCGGTGTGTGAATCATGCCTCTATTATGTATGTGTCGGTGATCAATCCATCATAAATCTCGCATGTGTCTGGTACACGTCTGCTGTGTGTCTATTAAGTATTTGATGTGTTATGTTATACATGTGTGTGTGTGTGTGTGTCCGTTACGTGTGTTTGCTATGTCTCTGTTATGTAAGTATGTGTCTGATACGTGTCTGGGTATTTTCTATTGTGTTTATGGTGTGTCTCTGTTGGTCTCATTACAGAACTCGGATGTATGTTACGTGCCTTCGATGTGTACGTTATGTCTTTATATGTGTTAATTGTGTACATACCATCTGTTTTCTATCTGGTTTGTGTCCGGATTATCCATCCGTATCTGTGTGCGGATGTTGTGTGCCTTCCACTTCTCATGCCGTGCATGTGTATAGTATGTATCGGGTGTGTGTATGTTTAGAATCCGATGTGTATCATCTATCAGCTGTTCGTCGATGATGCTTCTGGAATTGCCCGTTGTGTATCATGTTTCGGTGTTTATAATCCATGCGTTACGTAACGAGCATGGGTCTGGTATAGGCTATGCACCTGGAATGGTTTATGTATCAGTTGCTGTGTGTGTGTGGTATGTATACCCAGTGTGGCTAATGATGATCTGGTGCGTTTCTGCTGCGTTCTTGTTCTGTGCGAGTTGTTGGTCGATCTATGTACGTCTATTGTGTACGCTTCTCTGATTGTCGAGTATATATTATGCACTTGTTATGTATTCCATGTATATATATAGTAGTGCGTGCCTGTTAATTAATGTTGCATGTATTGTGATATGTATATCTGTTGTTTTGTCAAATATTAGCATGGCATTCGGTTGCGTCGATTTCATGCACCGAATATATTGATTGCAGTACAGTATTTACCTTATTTGTATTGCTTATATATGTTACGTGTCTAGAAGGTGGCTTGTGCATACTATGTTCCTTTATAGAATATTTGTCTTTCATGTACTTCGTATCGATCGGGTATTTGTCGTGTATTTGGTCTGATTATTGCCCCTGCGGTACATGCTTGCTGTATTATGTTGGTACTGTACTCAGTAGCTACTATCATACTATAGTCAGAATAATTAGTTTTTATCCTGGAGGAATCCGATGAGCTGTGAAGCTCTTTTTCACGAATGTCTAGTATGAGTAGCTACTTGCACGTGCATTAGAAATAAGGCAGATGGGTAGAAAGGGAACACGTGGATGAGAGAAAGAACACGCGCGCGAGTTAAAGATGCGAGATTAATCGATCGGAAAAGTGTAGCGAGTCGGTGCAGAGCACGTTGCCCGAATAGATAATGATGGTGGTGGTGATTATGGTAGTGGTGATGATGATGATGGTGATGATGATGGTAGTGGTGATTATGGTAGTGGTGATGATGATGATGGTGGTGGTGGTGGTGATGATGGTGGTGGTGATGATGATGGTGATGATGATGGTAGTGGTGATTATGGTAGTGGTGATGATGATGATGGTGGTGGTGGTGGTGATGATGGTGGTGATTATGGTAGTGGTGATTATGGTAGTGGTGATTATGGTAGTGGTGATGATGATGATGGTGGTGGTGGTGGTGATGATGGTGGTGATTATGGTAGTGGTGATTATGGTAGTGGTGATGATGGTGATGGTGGTGGTGGTGATGATGATGATGATGGTGGTAGTGATGATGATGGTGGTGTTGATGATGATGCTGGTGTTGATAATGATGGTGGTGGTGTTGATGATGATGGTGGTGTAGATGATGGTGGTGATGATGGTGGTGATGGTGACGGCGGCATCAGTGATGATGATGATGGTGATGATGATGCTGCTGGTGGTGGTGGTGATGATGGTGGTGATGGTGACGGCGGCATCAGTGACAATGATGGTGATGATGATGGTGGTGATGGTGACGGCGGCGCGAGTGATGATGATGATGAGGGCAAGCGGCCGAGACTCACAACGGCCACGACAATGGCGGTGGGGTAGAGAGGGGGGGGTCATCCAACAGTGGATAGAGTACAGCGGCTGTTGTTGTTGCTGTTGATGACGGCGACGTGTCTATTAAGCATGTGCTCGTGAACTACTATTTGGCGTGTCCGCTACTCGTCATGCACATGCCACGTGTACACGTTGTGTATCCACGATCTGATACGCGGCTTTTGTGCCCTTCGTGTATCCGTTACATACCAGCTATTTGAATTGCGTCTATTTCTCACGTCTCTTGTGTTCCGTTTGGTGCTTGCGACGCGTCTGTTGTGTATTTGTCACGTGTGTCTCGTGTACTTTATGTATTCGTTGTGCAATCACGAATATACATACGTCTATTTGTTATGCTTCTGTTTCCGTGCGCTGTTTGCGAAGTGTCTGTTATGTAATGGAGTGTTAACTACCTCGCCTGGTATGCAGGAGGTCGTGGGTTCGATCCAGACCCTGATGCCTGCTACTGCTGTGTATTCGGAGTTTGCGTGTCTCCCTCTCTCATCATCATCACGGTGGCTAGGAGATGTTAACTACCTCGCCTGGTATGCAGGAGGTCGTGGGTTTGATCCCGACCCTGATGCCTGCTGCTGTATATTTGGAGTTTGTGTGTCTCTCTCATCATCATCACGGTGGCGAGGAGATGTTAACTACCTCGCCTGGTATGCAGGAGGTCGTGGGTTCGATCCTGACCCTGATGCCTGCTGCTGCCGTTGTGTATTTGGAGTTCGCGGCGTCTCTCTTGCCGTGGTCGCGTGATTTCGGTTTCCTCCACATTTAGGATGAACACGCGTTTAGAGTGTTTGGATGTTGTCCACTTCACTTCTGAAAAAGAGCGGGTCTTACCTGCTTTAAAAAAGAGGTTTAAATAGTTAATTTACATGTTACATGTCCTGAAATGTGTCCATTATATAATTGCAATTGTTATGTATCTGGTATTTGCGATACGTGTGTATAGTGTATGTTGTAGAATGCTTGTATGCCTAATACGTGTCCTCTATGTATCTGTTGTGTACATGTTGCGTATATATGGCGTATATGTTGCGTATATGTTGTGTGTGCTATTTGAAGGAGAGATATGGAATGCGCTCACAAGTAAAATGACCACCATCACTGACCTGGACTTACAGGGGGACTAATCATTGCTATTATTATTATGATTAAATATCGGTAATGTTAAGAGTGAAGTCGGCTATATTGGTACTCGCCGTTAGAACTATAACTACAGCCGTGTGGGAGTAGCGGCTAAATATAAACAGAAGTGAAAGCGAGTCCGCTGGTCAATCTCCATCAACTTTGGGTGAATCTCCATCAACTTTGGGTGAATCTCCATCGACTTTGGGTGAATTTCCATCAACTTTGGGTGAATCTCCATCGACTTTGGGTGAATTTCCATCAACTTTGGGTGAATCTCCATCGACTTTGGGTGAATCTCCATCAACTTTGGGTGAATCTCCATCAACTTTGGGTGAATCTCCATCGACTTTGGGTGAATTTCCATCAACTTTGGGTGAATCTCCATCAACTTTGGGTGAATCTCCATCAACTTTGGGTGAATCTCCATCAACGTGGAAGTTCCACACATTGGTTCCCCTGCCCGTGTTGCGAACTTGGTCAAGCAAACTCTGTTACGTCTCATCCACCACTCTGTGTGTTCAACCACCACCACACTGAAGCTCACAACACAATCACTCACCCCAATTCACTCACCCCTACTCACTCACTCCTACTCACTCACCCCTACCTCACTCACCCCTACCTCACTCACTCACCACACTGCGGGTCACAACAACATGCTTGCTCACCCACACACTTAACCCCTACTCACTCACTCCTACTCACCCCTACTCACTCACCACACCAACACGATCAGCACCACGCCCGGCCGCCTTTGTCTCCCGAGTGGGGATGTTTGCACACCGCACTAGATACTGTACTCATTTGAGGATGAGTCAACCTAGGGGAGGTCCAGGACCGGTTTAGATAATAGTCGCCGGTGTTAGCCGTGAGCGGGAATCGAACTCGCGTCGCCGGGTTCGTAGCGCGCTCAGCGCTACACCACCGACAACACATTCACTCACACACGCACATTTTCACCTACTCACCACACTTCCGGTCGCAACAACACACTCACTCACTCACTTACCCACACACTTACGCACTCACCCACTCACTCACCTGCACACTCACCCACACACTCACCCACTCACTCACCCGCACTCACCCACACTCCAACCCACTCACCCACGCACTCACTCACCCACGCACTCACCCACACACTCACGCACTCACCCACACTTACGCACTCACTCACCCGCACAGTCACCCACACACTCACCCACTCACTCACCCGCACACTCACCCACACACTCATCCACTCACTCACCCACTCACTCACCCACACACTCAGCCACTCACTCACCCACTCACTCACCCACTCACTCACCCACTCACTCACCCACTCACTCACCCACACACTCAGCCACTCACTCACCCACTCACTCACCCACACACTCAGCCACTCACTCACCCACTCACTCACCCACACACTCAGCCACTCACTCACCCACTCACTCACCCACACACTCACCCACACACTCAGCCACTCATTCACCCACTCACTCACCCACACACTCACCCACACACTCAGCCACACACTCACCCACTCACTCACCCACACACTCACCCACTCACTCACCCACTCACTCACTCACCCACTCACTCACTCACTCACCCACACACTCACCCACTCACTCACTCACCATCCACCCCGCCGGTCACCTCACTTCTCTCTCTTTCTGCTTCTTCCCTTCCACCGCTGCACTCTGGAAATTCATCTTGCCACCATCGTGTCGTCGTTTCCCCCAAATTATTGTAG
Source organism: Lampetra planeri (assembly GCF_965212315.1). Taxonomy (NCBI): domain Eukaryota; kingdom Metazoa; phylum Chordata; class Hyperoartia; order Petromyzontiformes; family Petromyzontidae; genus Lampetra; species Lampetra planeri. The sequence continues at coordinate 11,587,390 of NC_136127.1, read as the reverse complement.
TAATCATAATAGGAAACTTTCCCTATTCAAGAAACCTATTAACGCGTATATACCAACTTTGATAGCGCTGCTTGTTACTGGTCGCTTAGTGGTAAGTTTTTTTTAAATAAATGAATCAAAAAAATACTTGGGAATGTTTGGAAACTCAATTGTTCTGTCAAATACTCAGTGCAAGGAACCCTTAACCCTGAAAAGGAACATGTAGGGACATAATCATTGACGATAATGTACATGTATTAGTAAGGCGCCTTCCACCAATGTCTCCATGCGCCTTGTAAGATCAAGGATAAGGAAACATCACAGAGAGCCAGAGAGGCGAAGGAGATAAATCGACTTGAGAAGATGCAGTCTGAAGACGAGACAGCATGTTGCCCTGTGACAGATTTTAGTTGACAGATCGCACGCATGACTCTTGGTTTAAATAGAGCACGCAAGTAAACACACAACTAGACACACAACTAGACACACAAGTAGACACACAACTAAACACACAACTAAACACACAAGTAAACACACAAGTAGACACACAACTAGACACACAAACACACATGTAAACACACAACTAAACACACAAGTAGACAACTAAACACACAACTAGACACACAACTAGACACACAACTAGACACAACTAGACACACAACTAAACACACATGTAAACACACAACTAAACACACAAGTAGACACACAACTAAACACACAACTATACACACAAGTAGACACACAACTAAACACACAAGTAGACACACAAGTAGACACACATGTTAACCCACACAAGTAAACACACATGTAAACACACAACTAGACACACAAGTAGACAACTAAACACACAACTAGACACACAAGTAAACACACATGTAAACACACAACTAGACACACAAGTAGACAACTAAACACACAACTAGACACACAAGTAGACACACATGTAAACACACAAGTAGACACACAACTAGACACAACTATACACAAACACACATGTAAACACACAAGTAAACACACAAGTAGGCAACTAAACACACAACTAGACACACAAGTAGACACACATGTAAACACACAAGTAGACACACAACTAGACACACAACTAGACACACAAACACACAACTAAACACACAACTAAACACACAAGTAGACACACAACTAAACACACAAGTAGACACACAAGTAGACAACTAAACACACACGTAGACACACAACTAAACACACAAGTAGACGCAGCTACAAGTTTGCCCAGGATCTATGTGACCGAGTTAGTTCTTCGCCGTGGTCAATTTCCAGTCGGAACAGTCCAGGACGCTGCTCCGGCAATGATGCATCCATCTCCTCACCTACAGAGCGGCGAGATGCCAACTACCTCGCCTGGTATGTAGGTGGTGGTGGGTTCCATCCAGACCCTGACGCCTGCTGCTGTACATTTAGAGTTTGCGTGTCTCTCATCATCATCATCATCGTGGCTAAGAGATGTTGACTACCTCGCTTGGTATGTAGGTGGTGGTGGGTTCCATCCAGACCCTGACGCCTGCTGCTGTACATTTAGAGTTTGCGTGTCTCTCATCATCATCATCATCGTGGCTAAGAGATGTTGACTACCTCGCTTGGTATGTAGGTGGTGGTGGGTTCCATCCAGACCCTGACGCCTGCTGCTGTACATTTAGAGTTTGCGTGTCTCTCATCATCATCATCATCGTGGCTAAGAGATGTTGACTACCTCGCTTGGTATGTAGGTGGTGGTGGGTTCCATCCAGACCCTGACGCCTGCTGCTGTACATTTAGAGTTTGCGTGTCTCTCATCATCATCATCATCGTGGCTAAGAGATGTTGACTACCTCGCTTGGTATGTAGGTGGTGGTGGGTTCCATCCAGACCCTGACGCCTGCTGCTGTAGATTTGGAGTTTGCGTGTCTCTCATCATCATCATCATCGTGGCTAAGAGATGTTGACTACCTCGCTTGGTATGAAGGAGGTGGTGGGTTCCATCCAGACCCTGACGCCTGCTGCTGTACATTTGGAGTTTGCGTGTCTCTCTCTCTCCCCCGTGGTCGCGTGGATTTGCTCCGGGTCCTCCGGGTTTTTCCCTCCACATTTACAAACACGCGCTTCTTAGAGTATTTGGCTGCTATATATGTACACGCGATAAGCACACTTCGTTGAGTTATCATTTGTGATAGCCAGGTCGTCTATGAAAAATATATGCATAGCTCAGTGGGGCCTTACCCGATTAAATGAAAAATTGTTTCGTTGAAAGTTTCGTTCTCATTGCACCAAATATTCCTGTAAACCTGTTCGTATCATGACGATGATGATACACGTATGTGTATATGTACACGCATATAGGATCATTATGTTTAACACGTAGGCTTTCGCGACCAATATAATCCATAAGAGGTGTTTGTGGATTATATCGCGTAAATATAAATGTGTCGTTATACCCGCCACCACCCGACACAGCCAACTAGTAAGGTTTGTCACGTAAACAGAACGTGGCCAATTCGTCACTAGTGCAGCACTAGTGTATAGTGTAGTGTATAGTAATGATGTGTATAGTAGTGTAGTGTATAATAGTGTATAGTGTAGTATACTAGTACAGCACACCGGTGTGTTGGAGAGCCAAGCCACAACATTTACAATCTGAGCACGACGTTTCTCCCAGTAATTACAACCGGCATCACCAGGCGACAGCCAGATGTGTGGAGAAACCCTCCTGTTAGGATTATGTTACGGATAGACGTACCTTGTGCTGTAGGTTGAGTTTCAGTTTATTTGATTTGTTACTCAGATAATTATGATCCCGTTGCCGCCACAGTTTCCCGACTCTTTGAAACGTGAGTGCAGCAGACGCAGCAACACAAACGAAGGCATCGACCTCGCACAGAACGAAGACACAGAATCCTCGATAAATATTGTGCAGCGAACAAACGAGGTGTTTTTTGATCCATGAGAGAGTTTTTTTTGGGTTAGAACTAACCCAAAAAAGAACTAACCCAAAAAAAACCTCTATTATGGATGATATTTGTCGCGAAAGCCTACGTGTTAAACCCAGGTGCTTTTGACATTCCTAAGTGAAACACGCGCGAATCTAAAACGAAGAGTGGCAACATAACTACGGGAGCGAGGGGAGCAAGATCAACAAGGTTAGGTGCATGTGTAAGTAAGCGCTGCGTCGGTCTCAGAGGGACGTAAACAATGGGAATTGAATGGAGGGAACGAAGCTGTAGTGGTAGTAGTAGTAGTGCCTTACGCCGATTATATCTTACTCCGCGGCAGCCTAGCAGCAGCGTCAACGTGCAAAAAATGTCGAGTGAGAAAGTAATCCCTTGTCCAGGAATAAATCGAATGCACGGGTTAAGGAACGAATGCGTTTGGATTTTGAGGACAGGGGGGAGGGGGGGTGATCTCCGATGCTGCTGGTAAAGCGATGAACACAGTGAACGGTACCTCCCATTGCGCACGGCTGGCTACGTACGGTGCGAAGGAAGTTCAACATAACATGCGAACCCTTAATGTTCGCGGACATCGGTGCAACGCGAGACGTCGCGAATATTAAGGGGTGGGGTGTTCGCGCTCAGCGTGTTCGCGGATAACTCGTGCGTCGCTCTCCGTAGGGCGTGAGAACAAACGAACTTGCCAGATTCGTCAACACGACGGTGGCTTTATTTGATGGGCAATGCTATGAAGAAGGGCCATCGCCCGAAACGTCACCCTGTTACATTCGTTTGCATGTTAAGCCCCCCCCCCCCCCCCAATACGCACGCACACGGTAGTGGCATCGACACGGAGCGTGCTGGGCTTAATGTCGTCGTCGTTGTTGTAGTTAGTCCGTGCTTTGTGCACCACCACGGCCATCGCAGCAGCGTCATTAAATATGTTTGTGTACTCGGGTTAGTGGAGTATTGCAAGGACGAAGATCTCCCCTATAGCCTGTAACAGACTGTTGGGGCAAGTTCTGTTGGCGAGTAGCACCTATGAAGGCCGGCACGGCACACGAGGGGTGGGTGGCCAGCATCACGCTCGGCCGCCTTTGTCTCCCCAGTGGCGATGTTTACACAACGCACCGGGTACTCATTTACGGCTGAAACGACCTAGGGGAGTCCCAGGACTGATTCATAATATCGTCACTCGGATAATGAGTCAACAACACACTACTACTGCCTTCACGTGGTTGTCTGGCCACTGAAATCGCCAAGTGTTTTGTACACATCCCTTACTTAGAATGTCAGCAGCATTGGTTCAACACGAGCACACTCGGCACCGGTTTTGACTTTCAGCGTCTCATCAGCAGCGTTAGGGCTTGCTTGAACCAATGCCGTGTATGGTGAACTACCACACGGATTGACAGAGGCTCATCTCTGTTAGATGTAGGTCTCATAGCGTGACAAACGCACACACACACAGAACCCACGCACTCACAGAAGTTCCGTGTGGCTGATGTGATGCGTAAAGAAGATACGCTTGTTTGTGTCGAGGGACAGGTATGTGAAGGCAGTGCATTGCCTATTTATTTCATAGTATCAGCAGGCGATACTCCAGTCCGCACGGTATCCATCTCGCCATAGAGTCGGTAGTACAATTACCATCAGCACCGCCGGTGGTACATCAGTGCGGCTCGTGATGTACCACCGGTGGTACATCACGAGCTTGCGAGGGTAAGGCGATGCTCCCGGTCCTCATCACGGTGCCCACCTGCCCTGCCCCCTCCTCCTCCTCCCCGCAGGCGACCCTTCTGCCCACTGGCTGCACGCGCGCGCGGGCCGCAAGAAGCGCTGCCCCTACTCCAAGCAGCAGACGCTGGAGCTGGAGAAGGAGTTCCTCTTCAACATGTACCTGACGCGGGACCGCCGCTACGAGGTGGCGCGCGGTCTCAACCTCACCGAGAGGCAGGTGAAGATCTGGTTCCAGAACCGGCGCATGAAGCTCAAGAAGATGAAGAGAGATAAGAGCGATGATCCGTAAACAACAACAAACAAACAAAGGGGCTCACGCGCCCTCGTACGGCGCTCACTCCGCACTCACTCTCCACTGCTGCCCTCGATGATGATGATGGTGGTGGTGATGGCGAGGAGGAGGAGGGCAAAGGCGCGGCTCTGCAATTTCCGGGCTCGAGCCGCTGCTGGTGGAAGGGCCTACCACTCGCGTCAGCAGCTCTAAGCGAGCGAGAGAGAGAGAGAGACCCGCCAGAGAGGGTATGTGCGCGTGTTTTGGCCTAGGCTTCCACATCTTGTAAGCGGTGGGAGTTACCCACACGTTACCCCACCACATGCGAACTGCCGATCGACTAACTATGGCGACCCCGTTTGTAGAAGACTGCTGGATGGAGATGGTGGGGGGTGGGGTTAAGAAACTCCCTTTAACTGCCGCGCCCGGAGATAGAACCGCACCGAAGCGCACTGGATTTGCAAGTCCACACTTCGCTACAACCAACCATTACACCGCACAGCAGCGCCACGGTATGATCCTCGTTATTTATACCGTAATGACACGGAATTAGTACGACCGTTATCAACTGCCATTGCAATGAGCGATACGGCCAATTGCATTCTCATGGAGGCCCTTCTAAGAGCAGCGCGTGAGCCAGGCAATTGCAGGTGCTGCTCCTTTGCCACGCGCTTGTAATTGATATTAATAGTTGTAGTTTTGTTGTTGTGGTTGCCGCTGTTGTTGTTGTTGTTGACGAGTAGAGTGTTGAAACTACTGTCGTTGTTTTGTTTACCCGATATCGACTAACTTATTCCGGCGTGTCTACGAGTGGCCTGTGCGAATCGTCTGTGCGCGGGGAGCGGTGGCGCAGTGGTTAGCGCACTGCGTTCCCACCAGCCCGCGGCGACGCGCGTTCCCCTTTCCTCCCCGGTAACGATTCAAGCGAGTGGCGCGACTGATGTTTGAACCGGGCGTGGGCCACCCCTACGTCGACTCAGCCTTAAACGAGTAGGTGTGTGTGTGAATCTGTATGTATATGTTTGAGTCTGTGTGTGCGTGAGTCTGTAAGTGCATAAATCTCCGTGTTTGAATGTGTTAGTACAAGTGTGAGTCTCTGTGTGCGTGAGTTTCTATGTAAGTGTGCAAGTCTGTGTAAGTGTGCGAGTCTGCGTGTGTGCGAGTCTGTGTGTAAATGCAAGAGTGAGTCTGTGTGCGCGTAAGTTTGTGTGCAGGTGCACGAGTCTGCGTGTGAGTATGTGTAAGTGCATGCGTGGGTCTGTGTGGGTCTATGTGTGCATTGCGTGCGTGTGTGTGAGTATCGACTGAGTCTTCTATCGCTGCTGCCAAGCGCTGCGCAGAACCGTGACAGCTCTCGGCCCCTAACGACTCCACCACCCACCTCCCTACCCCTCACGTTCTCAGAATTACCACGATTCGGAGATCGATATTCGATTTTTACTTTGAAAAAAAATGTCCGTCTCATTTATACCATCGGTATGGTTGTTTTATGTGTTTCCGTCTCGTTTACATCGTTTCTTTGTATTGTTCGTCTCGTTCGAACCGCCTCGTTTGCCTCCTCGATCCTTTGTCTGTTGTCTGCCTCGTTCGCACCCCGTCTCGTGTGCATCGTTCGCTTCGCGAGCGACGTCTCTTTCGTTTCTTGTGTCACCGCTCCGTCTCTCGGTCTCTCTCTTTCCCGTGCGCTGCGCGTCTCCCGGCTCGTCGACGCCTTCATTCGTTCCACCAGCCTCGCCGTAGCTTCATAAGCGCGCACAACAACCCCACGTCTATACATCGGCTGCAATACGTCGCAATATTCGATTAATTCTAGATTTGAAGCTTTCGTGACTGCAAGGAATCATATTCTTAGGTTTTTTCGGTAAAGTCACGTAGGTAAAACATCAAAATTAATGAAAATAAAATAAAATAAAAACAAAAATCAGGACGTTTCGGAGGCAACACAAGTCTCCGTCATCAGGTGGGATGTTTTTATTTTATTTTCATTAATTTTGATGTTTTACCTACGTGACTTTACCGAAAAAACCTAAGAATAATATTCGATTACCCTCGCGATTGTACCACGAGCGTAAGAAAGCGTTCGAAGAGGAATGCTCGTCACGTGCCTACCGACAACCCCAAGGCCTCTGCGCCTCCAACTCCACGTGGCCGCTCTGTGGTTCATTGCACGGAGCCGGTGTTTGTTTCCATCGCGAACCGGGCGCGACCCGGGCTCCGTTTACATGCGGCGCGATGGCTGTTGTTTGTAGCGACGCTGCAGTCCTCGACTCAAGCGCTTGAATGATTCACAAACGCCAAGCAGTGGTGGTGGCTCCAGGATCCAGGTTGAGGAGGCTTTAAAACTAAAAGAAAAACTCCACCCCGGGTTTTCCACGGTCTCGGTTGATAATCAGGCGGGCAGGTGGATTCAATTGAGAAACTCCAAATGCGCTTTGGCATCGTGGATTCGTCATTGGCGCGTGCACGATAGCATCAGCACATACGTGTGCACACAAAGAGAAAGGCAAAGATCTCCCCTGTATAGCCTTAACAAACTGTTGGGGCAAGTGCTGTTAGCGAGTAAGTAACCTTTGAAGGGGGGGCACCACCACGCCCGGTCGCCTTTGTCTCCCCAGAGCTGATGTTTTTACACACCCCAACAGGTAGTCATTTAAGGCTGAGTCGACCTCAGGGAGAGCCCAGGGACCGGTTCAGATATTCGTCACCAATGTTGGATGTGAGCGGGAATCCGTTCGCCGTGTTTAGTAGCGCAGTGCGCTAACCACTGCCCCACCGCTCCCTATAATATACAAAGATCCTCTTATAGCCTTACGTACACACACGCACACTGTATACATAAAGAGACATATACCTATATACACGTACACACACATACACGTAGGCACTCAACTACATACATTACTATATATAAACTAGGGTTGTTAAAATCTATGTTTTTGTTGTTGCATTAGCGGTAACCGTATGAAAAACCGGTAAAAATCGGTTACCGGTTTTCCGCATATATAGAGTACAGACGCCGGGCAATAAATATAACATTTGTACCTTTTGAACGTAAAAAAAAAACTAATAGGAAAAAAAATGTTTTACCACTCGGTGACTTCGGCCGCCGTGCGGTTTGTCCGTGCCGTTCGGTGCACTCGCTACTAACATTCCACTGGGAACGGTTACCGGTTCCTGACTTTATGAAAAACCGGTTTGCCGGTTTACCGGTTATCTGATAACAACCCTCAAATAAACCAGGTCATGGCCATTGAGACAAGCATCTCAGTGTTTTAAACGTCTAACTTTCCATATGTGTGCTCTGAAGAAGAGCCATTGCTCGGAACGTCGCCTATTATATATTTTATATAATTTAAAGCCACACAGTGTTATTGATGGATGCGTTGACTTTTGTTTAGGTCGACTGCGCTTTTGCGACACTGCTATCGCAAGCATCTGCAGCAATCATCGCCAGATAATTTGTTTACAAGTTCAAAGGGCAAATCTCCAGCGAGTTGCTCGCTGGAGCCCTGCGTGACACACCGATAGGCGCGTGCTGACGCAAACGATGCATCGATCGGCTTCGATTTAGTTTGTTTTGCTCACGATTAGCCACATCCATTTGTTCGTGCGGGAATCGATTGGTTGCGGTTATAGGAGAAACGTATACTTATTCGATTACTGTGATGATGATATTACACAGAACACATGCGAAGCATTACAAACGACGAGACGGAGGGGGCATAAACGATAACGATTAAGTAATCGATTCTTCCAACCAATCGCTCGCCTGCGATGACTTGTGCTCAGCTCAATCTCTATCCTTCGATGTGACAGCGTCGATAACACTGATCCCTGAAGAAGCTCCTCCTTGTACACACGGATGCTCCATTTATAATCACGTGACAGCTTTTTCTAAGAAGTGATGACATCACATCGCACTTATTGCACACAAAGTGCTTGCCACAAAAATGAACCCACAATGCCTTGCGGAACTCGTCGAGGGACATAAACCATCAATCACGCGAACTCCGGTGGTCAACTCCGGTGGTCATCCTCGCAGTGGCTTTTTGACGGTCAGCACATCGCGCGCTTTCAGATGCGCTTCTGCGGCCGTCTGGAACGCTCTTCCTTCCGATATTAGGAGCGATGCACTTTTAAATCATTTACATTGAAAACTAATTTCTTTACAACTGCTTTTTGTGTTTAGTTTGTTGTCCTTCCCCGCACCTCCGATTAGCACTGTTGGCTAGTTACGACGCTCAAGAAGTTCAACATACATACATCACGGCGCCTGCCCCTGGAGCTCACTGATGGGTTACAGCAGGGCAGTACTGTGGCAAAGGTCATACTGGCTGGCCACGATGATGATGATGGTGGTAATGATAATGATTAAGATGATTTATATCATGAGTTTTTATGAAAAGGTCTCTGTGTGAAAACGAAAGCAATACTGGCTTTTAGCTGTCACTTCGCGTTCCAATGTGGTATAGCCTACAGCACATTGTCGTGTTTGTGTTGCCGTCACGTGTCTTTTACGTGTTGCCGCACGTGGATAATGGCGGTGTGTTCGTTGCGGTGTGGTTGGTGAGCGGCTGGTTTGTCGTGTTCTATCTAACACCAGCTCTTGTTGTGTTACTGTGTTGCTGTTGTTGTTAGTGTTGTTATTGTCGCTGTTGTTTGTATTGTCGAGTTTTGTGGTTGGTACCGCGAGGACTGTAGTTTGGGAAACTCTTGAGTTTAAAGGGAGACACCAGAGGTGGGACAAAGTCATTGTTATGCAAGTCCAAGTCGAGTCGCAAGTCATCAAATTCATGACTCGAGTCTGACTCGAGTCCAAGTCACATGACTCGAGTCCACACCTCTGGGAGACACAACCCAATGCATTAAAACAGGTCTTCTCTAGGAGCTACACACTTAGACTGCGTGTCATAATATCAAGACAAATAATTTGAAGTCACAATCAGCTGTGCCTCCACATCACGCTGTGGCGTTGCCGTCACTACAGTGAGACTGCCGTACACTTTAAAACAATGCATTGTGGGAGGCAGCTCTAACATGGCTCACATATGCAGATTCGTGATATTCTTTTCACAGAATCAACTTTAATCTGTTTCGCTGCCATAGAACAAAGTTAAAGTTGAATTTATTTTATATATTTCCATATTAATCTTGATTTAAAGCTTTCGTGACTGCAGTAATTCATACTCTTTGGGTCTTTCGGTAAAGTCACGTAATTAGCAATAATAGATCACGACGTTTCAATCGTTTCGATCGCAACACAAGCAATCGACGATCGCAACACAGGCAATCGACGATTGCCTGTGTTGCGATCGAAACGTCGTGATATATTATTGCTATTTACGTGCCTTGACCGGAAGCACCAAAGAGTATATATTTCCATATGGTTCAAGAATCAATGCTATGTTGTATTGCCTATACTATCCGGGTCGCCGATTTCAATATATATTTTAAATATTGTTGCAACCCAATATATTTTATGTATTTTAAATATGTATTGGGTTGCAACAATATTGGGTGTCGCGGTTGTGTTGTTTAGTCAATCGGTGTGTTTTTGGGTTGTACTGCGCTAATCTTTGGCATGATGTCCGACGTTTCGATCGAGAGGAGGTGAGCTGCTTGGGTCAGCTAACGAAAGAGCGTCCCATCACCTGCCGAGAGCGAAACGTCGAGCACCGCGCCGCTGAATACCACGCGGCACAACCCGCAAGCACGAGGGGGAGCGCCATTTTGAGTTGCGCCTCTGACTCGCATGGACCAATGGGAGCGCGTTTCACTGCGAGCAAAAATGGCGGCCGCCACAGCCCCTCATTGCGTGGCAACAAAGCGATTTCTTTAAGACCCTTTATCAATCCACTGCTGGATGAACGTCTCCCCACGACTGTATATACATCTACACACATATATCACAAAATAATCATTAGCGTCGATGTGAAGATCATTTTGTTACTCATATTCTCTCCACAACGACGCTCATGATTATTGTACGTGTTGTGTTTTGTCGAGTGTTGTGTCCAACTTCGGACCCGTGTCTAACAGTGCCCTTGCCTACAAACATCCGGTAGTTCGTGAACATTGGTTTAAGCAAGGGTTCACTCTGCTTCCGCTGATTTACACGAGACACTGAATTTCGAAACCAATCGAGTGGTTGATTGCATTAATCCGTGCAAATGCTGTTGAAAAAATGTGACTCGCAGAATACCGTGTGCTCGATGAGATGGGTAAAAACACACACACTTGCCATTGTTACAACTGTGGGATGGAGACCTATTGTAGTCGTATTGTTATTTATTTGTTCTGATATATGTGTACGTGTGATCGCTTTGATGCTGAGCAGTCAGCTGAGAACGTCGGCTGTATCGTGCATGACCACCCAGTTGATAATTATTGAGCCTCGCCCAATGAAATGGTGCCTGGCGATAATTGTTTTTTGAGTCGCCATGTGGATTTGAACGGGTGACCAAAATTAGGTCCGGAACCGCTCTCTACAAATGGATTCGGAAGCTGTAACCCTGACCCCATAAAGCCAGTGCTGTGTGTTTTGTACTGCTGTTTGTCTACGTGTTTGTCTCGTGCTAAGTGTTGTTGTTGTCTCCTTTATGTTAACCAGGAGATGAAATAAACCCATTGAGCACACGTGGAACAACATTGCCTTCTTTTGCAAAGGGCGACCTGAGTTGTCACCAACAACTATTTGAGGGCCCAATATTTATAAAATGTGTAAGTCTAACACACGTAGGCTAAAGTCAACAATAAAGTCATACCGTGACAATGTGTGTGTGTTTGTTAAAACTGTGTTCATGCCTCGGTGTTTGTTTAATAATGATGTGCGTGTCGGTTATTGAACCCATGTTTTATGTATCATGCCTTATATATTAGTGTTTTTGCTGTTACTGTATGCGTTTGTTTACATGCCTTTGTTTGTCTTCAGTTGTTTGTGTTTATTTGCTAACCTTTCTATTGTTATGTGTTTGTGTGTTTAAAATTGTAATTTCTTGGTATGTTTCAATATTCATTTGTGTTTGGACTCGCGTGCCTCTTTGTTTACGTGTTAGTTTTGTTTACATCTATATTTTGTTTACATATTTGTGTACGCGTGTATACCCGTGTTTGTTTCTTTGCCTCTGTTTTGTTGACTTGTTTATCTTCCTACGTGTTTATTCCATATTTACTCCTTTCATTCCTTCGTGTTCGTGTGTGTTTATATATTTTTGTTTGCATTTTGACTGCTTGTGTTGTGGTTATTGCAAATATGATGCCTTGCATAAAGGTGTCAGTTTTTGTACCAGTTGAAAGGGTAAAACCCTATTACTACTGTGTTTATATCTGTTTGTGCATTTATTTATGAATGTGTTTATTGACGTGTTTACTCGATCATTCCACGAACCCTGCGGTCTTGCCAACGCCGTCGCTCCAGACACCCAGTGGGGTCCTAAATTGGGTCTGCAGGGGTCTGAATGCGATCTGTATCTGGGGTGTCGGGGTCTGTTAATAAGATCCCTGTCGGGGGGAGGGGGTTGTATGGGGTTGTCATGGGATATGTGAACGTGTCTGTAGGAGTGAGTGGGTCTCACGCATTGAGAGGGCACTATAGAACTTTACGTGAAGTCTGTAGGGGATATTTGTAGGAGTCTGTATGGGTTTAAGGGGTAGCCCCTACAGACACATATAGCCTATGCTCACGTGTACGTGTATACATGCGTGCGTGTGTGCGTGTACGACATCGTAATATGTACCTCCAGTGTTACGTATATGGCAGTATATATACAATATATGCATTGTGTGGTATTTATAACCGCGGAGCTGATGAAGGGAGAGCCACCACTGGTCCAGATGTCACTCGCTACTCTCTTGTTATATCCGTGATCGGTAATCCAACTCAGGTTGCCGGGTTCGAAGCGTAGTGTGCCAACTACTTTACCACCGCTCCACCCCACAGTTACTCGACGGATATACACACCAGTAATCTTGGTTCCTTCGGTAAAGTCACGTAGGTAAAGAAAATAATAAATCAAATACAAAATAAAAGATAAAAATAAATAAAATTAAATCTAGAATATACACCAGTATCTTATTATTTGAGCGTATGGCATTACAGTACAGTGTATATATATACAGAGTATACAAAAGACAAACATCCCATGTATATAGCCATCAAGGCTGCTGGGGTAATTGCTGTTAGCGAGCACCTATTAAGGCCGGGACGGCACACGATGGACGGAGTGGTGTGGCGAACACAACGTACGTACAAAGACACCCCGTATAGCCTTTACCGGACTGTTGGGGCAAGTGCTGTTTGCGAGCACCTATTATAGGACCGGCACGCTACACGAAGGGGTGCGTGGCGAGCACCACACCCGGCCGCCTTTGTCTCCCCAGTGGCGATGTTTACACACAGGCGAGAGAGTGACAGTCATAGAGGAATCGGGTCGGCCTTCCAGTTCACATTTCTATCCGAATTCGACAAAGATGTCATTCGACCACGAACTATTTTGTACAAAAATCAATAATTACAACAACAATAAAAACTAATCACACGCACGTATTTCTATAAGTCTTTCTTTAAAAAATAATCTTTGATCAAAGTGTCGATCAGAATAAATATTATTGACGTTCTTTATAACACAGCGGCGAGTAATAACTGCGTGAAGGGACGCAGTAAAGTGACATAACAATGGCGATACGCAACGACACGTGACCAAGTCCATCCAATCACAGCCACGTATCATTGGCCAACTCCGCTGCGGTTACCTACTGGATTCCATCCAACGGTGGATAGAGATTGCGTCTTTATTTATTTCAGCAGGAAGGGCCCAAATGAAGATCTATTGTTTCATGGGTGCCCTGCAACGGTACACATCTTAGTTACACAATCGAGGTTCAAATAGGTGGCGATACAGAGATCGGAGAGTATCGGTACAAAGATCGAGTATCGGTTCGTGTGTTTTACAGGTTTTAGAAGTAGGGGACCGCTCGAAAACGTAAACAACAACAACAACAAAAATACACAAAGCATGACGAGAGTGCACTTTTTTACGAACAAAACTACATTAACAGAAACAACGTCATTTCACAAATTAAAACACTGAATCGGTAAACATGAAACTTTAAGTGCGATCCACACACAAGAGACACGGGCTCACTATTCTCTTGCCCAGGGGTTGGAAACCAAAGTAACAAGAGGATCCATTATTTTCTAATTCGGTAAAAAAACCTCGATATTTCAACAGCCGCAATGCCACGGCGGTGAATACGAGATGGTGGTCCTTAATAAATAACTGTCACGAAGCAGTTCTTAATGAGCCGCATGCGGTTCCAGAGCCGTAGGTTGTCGACCCCTACCCATGGTAAACTGGACTTTCATGGTGAACTGGACTTACATGGTGAACTGGACTTTCATGGTGAACTGGACTTACATGATAATTGGTTTTTTACCCTTTTATCTGGCAACAAAACTGACACCTTTTTTTACGAGGAGTCATGTTTGCATGGACCACAATACCTGCAGTCATAATGCAAACAAAAAACATAACTCTGATAATGTATGGTGTAAATTTTGTTGCCAGATAAAAGGGTAAAAATCCAATTATCATATTTTTTACTGGCAAATGAGGTACCAATGGTGGACTTACATGGTGAACTGGACTTATATGGTGAACTGGACTTCCATGGTGAACTGGACTTCCATGGTAAACTGGACTTCCATTGTGAACTGGACTTACATGGTGAACTGGACTTCCATGGTGAACTGCACTTACATGGTGAACTGGACTTCCATGGTGAACTGGACTTCCATGGTGAACTGGATTTCCATGATGAACTGGATTTCCATGGTGAACTGGACTTCCATGGTGAACTGGATTTCCATGATGAACTGGATTTCCATGGTAAACTGGATTTCCATGATGAACTGGATTTCCATGATGAACTGGATTTCCATGGTGAACTGGATTTCCATGGTGAACTGGATTTCCATGGTGAACTGGACTGCCATGGTGAACTGGACTTCCATGGTAAACTGGATTTCCATGATGAACTGGATTTCCATGATGAACTGGATTTCCATGGTGAACTGGACTCACATAGTGAACTGGACTCCCATGGTGAACTGGACTGCCATGGTGAACTGGACTCCCATGGTGAACTGGACTCCCATGGTGAACTGGACTGCCATGGTGAACTGGACTTCCATGGTCAGGAGTTGGCAACCAAAATAACAAGAAGAGCCATTTTTGTTTTGTTTTGGTCCTCAAAGAGCCACGGCATGCGGCTTCGGAGTCGCAGTTGTCCGACCCTCTTTCTCCTCCCCGATGGCCTACGAGGGCTACGTCTTGCAAGGACGCTGAGTTTGAGGAGTGAACGTGGCTATGGGGGTTTTATTGCCCTCCTCTCGGGGGGGGGCGGGGTGGAGAACGATTTCGTTGCGAGAAAGCGCAGCCCCAACAGAAAAGGCGTCGTACGCGATCTTCCCAACAGACCGAATCAGACGCGGGGAGTTTAAAGAGGCATTCTCTCCCGCATCTCCGACGAGCACGGCTGGCTACGTGCGGTGCGAAAGAAGTTTAACACACAGCACATACATCCAGCCAAATGACTGGAGTTGCATTATTGGCATCGTTATTACGATGATCATCACCATGATAATCATCACCATCATCACCATGATTATCATCGGCGATTTCCGAACAAATGTTTTTCAGCATCAGCAGCCGTTTTGAACCGGTTTCGACTCATCGGGGTCTCGTCAGCAGAGTCGGTGGACCTGGTGGCAGCCTGTGTGGCGGTCAGCGTGATGTGGATATCGGTGCCCTCCGGTTGAACACGCATGTCAGCACCCCGTATCACTTGCACAGCATATACTGGGCCGTATGCGTGTGTTTTTGTTACACGTGTGTCTATTCACGATACTTTAACGTTCGTACGATATATATGATGTGTATACGCAGTACGTAAACGTGTACCCACTACTGACGTGTGTACATTGTAGTTCTATATGTATACACCAGTTATACGACAATAACCTTGCACAACAACGGCGCGTGTGCATGTACAGTGCGTGCGTTTTCCCGATGAGCACATCACGTCGGACGCTCGGTTCGCACTCGGGCTAGAGACGGCCTCGCGTCGTGGAGATACCGCGCTGGTGCGAGGTGGTCCCAGGATGGCGGCACGGCAATGTATTCTCGAATCCATCTGTGCGGAGCGTTGAGTGTTATCCCCCCCCCCCCTCCACGTGGTCACAGCAGTGCGGGTTTTCTTCCCGCGTGAAGCTAAAACTGTCGATCGTGCCATTTGTGTTTTTGCCAAACGGCCCCAATGTGTAACACATTCACGACCAGTATCATCCATAATACAAGGTTTTTTTTGGGTTAGATCGTGTAACGCCTTTTGGCGTCCTCTGGTCTAACACCGTTTGAGACGAGGCTCAAAAAAAATCTGTCTCTGGTGTGGACCAATAAGTTTCAAAGACAATGCATATATTATCAGAGTTTGTTTTTTGTTTGCATTCTGACCACAAGCATTGTGGTTAATGCAGACAAGATTCCTTGTAAAAGGTTTCAGTTAGGTGTTTTAACATCTTAACACCTGTTTTGTTGTCATAAAAAAGGGGAAAAAACCTATTATCATATAAATGTGTCGTGAAACCCGCCACCACCCGACCACAGCCAATTAGTCAGGTTTGTCACGTAAACAGAACGTGCCAATTCGTCACTAGTACAGTTGGAGAGGAAACATTTACAGATTGGCATGTTCTGTTTACGTGACAGACCTTACTAATTGGCTGTGGTCGGGTGGTTGCGGGTGTAACGACACATTTATATATTTACGCGATCTAACACAACAACAACAACAACAAAAACTGCATCACGAGCCCCGATGTAGCGCCACCCCCCCCCCCCGCACAAAAACGAGTTGTGAGTCTCGATGGCCCTTCCCAAGATGAATAAATGGCATTGTTATTGTTAATGATGACTAGTGGTGTTGTTGTCCCGTGCAGTACATATACACATCACTGGACGGTATCTAATACAGGGTACATGTAGACCGCCGAGATTGAGTGAATGATAAACATTGTATGGAATGTTCTAGAACTATTTGAACAAACTTTATTATTTGCCTATAAGAGGAAAATACGAAAACTACAACTTTAGAATGAGGGAATGATAGTGGTGTACGTTTTGCTAGGGTGCAAGAATCCAAATATGGAATTATAATTGAAAGTACATCCACCGTGGAGATGGATCAGCGAAACGAGCTCGCGGTGCAGAAATTAGCCGGGAGGATTTTCCCCATCGGAAGATGCTCAGGAGATGGTGGCGGTTTGGGAAGGCCTTTATCATGCAGCAGTGGATTGACCCTGGCCGATGATGATGATGATGTTATTGTTGTCTATGTGTATGGACCCACCGAAACATTTCAGGAGATATGTGTCCCTTTTGTAACCCCCCCCCTCCCCCCTTTTAGGAAATGTTTGTAAACAAGAGTCGTGAAGTTCGTGTTTTAACGCGAGTGTGACCCTAGAGTCGAGATAAAGCACAAGCCGGTCCCCGCTGTCGATTGCCCCGTGCTATCGGCACGATGTCAGAGACGTTTACGCTCCACGTGGGCGCGATGGAGAGCTCTCTGTTTCATCTCGCGAGGACAACAACACCAACCGCACACCACCCGTCGCCCCCCGTGTGTGTCTGCCACAACCCTGCATCCCTGCATGGGGTTGCTCCTCTGATGAACCCCGAGCCGCGGAGTTCTGTCTTGTTGGTGGTGTACTCGCGCGCGCCCGCGCGCGCCTACAATAAACGCTCTTCCGAATGTTATCCGCACGCTCGACTCAGTTTAAGAGGAGGGGGGTGGTGGTGGTGAATGGTGAAGCGAGAGGGAGGCGAAGAGGCGAACTCTTCGCACGCACAGGGAGAGCGAGAGAGGGAGAGAGACACGGACACTCACATGCACAGTTATAGATCGACACACGAGTGGTAAATACCACTGCAGATCCACAGGGACACATATACACGTGTAAAGATACACACATAGTAGTAACTTTGTCTCGCATTTATATATATACAAATATCAGCTGTATAGCATTAACAGGCTGGAGTGGCAAGTGCTGTTAGCGAGCAATTATGAAGGCCGCCACGGCACACGAAGCGTTGTGGATGGTAAGCCCCACGCCCGACCGCCTTTGTCTCCCTAGTGGCGATGTTTACGCACCGCACCAGCTACTCATTTGAGTGAACAATATGGGATGATGCCCGGGACCGGTTCAGACAATCGTCACTGATGTCGGCCGTGAGCGGGAATCGAACCCTGGTGGGCCGGGTTCGACAATTGCGCCACCGCCCCCCCCTCCTCCTCCACACACACAACACACACAACACACACGGGCTAAGTACCCGAGAGACAGAGACGGAGAGAGAGGGCTGCTCTGGGAGAGTGCGTTCAACCACCTTCATCACGCCGCCGATTCACGGACTGACGGAGCTCAACGCGAGTCGCCAACTCGGACTCTTTGTTTGGACTGCAGGAGGAATCCGATGAGCTCCCAAGCTCTTCGTCAACAGATGTCCCAGTATGGGGCGAGTCAGCAAGGTTACAACTGCAAACAAAGCCAAACAAACGATCGGAGCGCACGATCGAGAAAAATGGTAAGCAAGCCACTAAAATCATACATACGTAATCAATACTTTACTGATATGAGTCCGATTTTTTTTTAAATCAACCTTGGGGCAATGGCAGCAAAACAAGAAGGAAACGGTTCCCAGAGCACTTCAAGATCACGCCACGTAGCAATCACATCGACCTGGAATCTCATCCATACCGACCATACCGCATCGCGCGCGAGAGACGTGGGGGGGTGTGCAGGACTCTATTGTGCCAGCCAGCCCAATACATCATCGGGGTCTATCTCTCATCTCAAAGGGTTCATCTGCCCATTATTATTTACGAGGTTTTTTTTTCTCCCCCCCCCCTCTCTATCCCGTCAGTGAGTGCGCGCCGGCGATTTACGCTCGAGCGCGTGGGGAGCGGTGGCGCAGCGGTTAGCGCCGCGCCGCGCCGCGCTACGGAACCCGGCGGCACGGGGTTCGATTCCCGCTCACGGCCCAACACCGGCGACGTTTATTTTAACCGGTCCTGGGCCTCCCCTAGGTCGACTCAGCCTCAATTGAGTACCCGGTGCGGTGTGTTATACATCGTCAGTAGGGAGATAAAGACGGTCGGACGTGGTGCTGGCCTGTTCCGGCCTTCGTAAGTGCTCAATAACAGCACTTGCCCCAACAGTCTGTACAGGCTATAAGGGGGATCTTTGTATTTGTCTCGAAGCCGTGTGGGGAGTGCTGCACTACGAACCCGGCGTCCTGAGTTCGATTCCCGCTCATCGCCAACATCAGTGACAACGAATATATGAACTAGTCCTGGGCCTCTTCTAGGTCGACTCAGCCTGCAATTATAACCTGGTGCAAAATCTAAAACATTAGAACTGAGAGATAAAGGCGGCCGGGCGTGGTGTTGGCCACCCCACCCCCCAGTTTGCTGTTCCGGCCTTCATAGGCGCTGCTACTCACTGACAGCTCTTGCCCCAACAGTCCGTTCAAGGCTACCCGGGAGGTATTTGCCTTTACAGTCTTAAACGTGAATAATATCTCGAGCATGATGGGAAACATCCATAATGATAGCAGAATCATAAGTATAACAATGCAGGCTGCAAAACTCTAAGTTGCGAAAACGATACACACAACGTACACACACACACAACGCACACACAACATACACACACACAACGCACACACACACACAACGCACACACACACAACGCACACACAACATACACACATACAACATACACACACACAACGCACACACACACACAACGCACACACACACACACGTGTTCTGTGCGCTTCCTACAAAACTGCGTGCCTCGTTTGAAGCGTAGCTGCTGTTAAAGTTGCGTAGCTGTTGTTAAAGTTGCGTAAACGAAACCCCCGTAAAGTTTTACGATGCTGCTGCTGCTGTGACAGTGGTGCACCACACAACTCAAGCACAGTACAACAACACAACTCTCAACCACAGTACAACACCACAACGCATCTCCACCACATTCCCCAAATGACACGGTCGTGAACATCGTTGTGGGCTTCTCAGATCGTTCTCTCGACGTTCTGCTGTGGAAGTTATCGGTTTCAGCGCAAAGATACAATGACATCGCATTGCAACTGTAGATGATGATTGCACTCCTGTAATAACGCCGTGCCTGCAACGTAGCCCCTTGTCATTCCACTGCTGGATGAATAAACTCTCCAACGTTGTGTGGTCGTCGTGGGAGATTGTTGGACTGTGCCTCACCACCCTGGTGCGGGCAGCTTCGTGAAGAGGGGAGGGAGTGAAAGGTGCAAGATTGGTTCGGATATCTCTCGCCACTGATGTTCACCGGGACTGGGAATTGAACTCAGTGTTGCCGGGTTCGTAGCGACCCACACTCACTGCATCCCACGTCGTTCCGGCAAAAAACAAGTGTTCATTGCATTCATTCATTCATTCATCTTTGTCATGCGTGCAGACGCGCCTTTGCAGATGTCTGTATTTGTTTAATAATGCATTATGTGTGTATGTATATATATATGAATCTGTCGTGATGTATTGCGTGTGTTGCATGTATATATCGATAATACATATATAGACCATCACGGACGACTGATGCACCGTAAAAGTATATACTAGAAGGGCTATACATCTATATTTATCGGTGCAGCTATAAATAATCGAGCCTTTAACTGCAGGAAAATCCGACAACCAACATGTACTTACAACCAGACAATTGTATTTTAAACAAAACATGGATTTAAACTCAAATGTGAGATACCCGACAAATGCGATATCTGCGAGAGCGAGCGGTGTCACTCACGGGACATGCCTGGCCGAGACTTGCACAGCACACACACAGCACACACACAGCACACACACACACATCACACACACAGCACACACACAGCACACACACAGCACACACACAGCACACACACACACAGCACACACACACAGCACACACACACAGCACACATACAGCACACACAGCACACACGGCACACACACACACGGCACACACACACACGGCACACACACAGCACACACACGGCATACACACACACAACACACACAGCACAGCACACACAGCACCAACACACACAGCACACACACAGCACACACACACAGCACACACACACAGAACACACACACAGCACACACAGCACACACACAGCACACACACACACAGCACACACAGCACACACACAGCACACAGCACACACACACACGGCACACACACGGCACACACACGGCACACACACGGCACACACACGGCACACACACACGGCACACACACGGCACACACACGGCACACACACGGCACACACACGGCACAGCACACACAGCACCAACACACACAGCACACACACAGCACACACACACAGCACACACACACAGCACACACACAGCACACACAGCACACACACACACAGCACACACAGCACACACACACATCACACTCACAGCGCACACACACACCCACACGCATCATCAAGTGGACCGAGTATTTTGCCTCTCGTGGAGTGTGACGTTAAAGCCGACAGAAAGCGGGCTTCGTCCGCTTTCAGTTACCACTCTTCCCAAATGCATCTGGTTGTAGGCATGTGTGTACAGTACATGCATCGGCATTTTGGAGACAAAGGCGGCCGGGCGTGGTTGCTGGCCACCCACCCACCGCTTCGTGTGCCGTGCCGGTCTTCATAGGTTTCTCGCGGACAGCACTTGCCCCAAAGGTCTGTTAAGTCTGTGTGTGTGTGTACTTTATGCGACGATAACCAACGCAGCATAATCCCAACTTCTATTCGCAGACTCATGTACACGTTCATAGTGTTGTACATATGTACACGTGTGTGTGTGTGTGTTGTGTGTACATATCCATGTGTGTGTGTCGTGAGCTATCAGCCTTCCTCTGCCGTGATATATATATATGTATATATGCTATCGTATGCTTGTTGATAGCTACATAATGTGTTGTGATAATGTGCACACGAACCACACGCCATGCGCGTGGTAAAACATGCAAATTAACGCGTTTTGATGATAATGCACGCGACGTCCTTGAATCTGATTAGTGTGGGCCAATTAGTTTCAAAGACGAAGCGTACATTGTCATCAAGAAAACATGTTTTGCCACGAGCATTTGTCCAGTTAACGCAGACTCGATGACTTACAATAGCTGGCGTCTATTTGGCTGTTTGAACATCTGAACACCTCCTATATTATTAACTGAGAGGGTGTAAAGCATCACTATTGTTTCATCGCCTCGATCCCGGCAAGAAAAGGTCACATAGGCCGCAACACACTCGGCACTAACACCGCAGCCTTTCTTCGTAACATAGTTTCTTTTAAGGCCAAAGTGTTATCCATAATAGAGTATTTTTGGGGGTTAGATCGTGTAAATATAAATGTGTCGTTAAACCCGCCACCACCCGCCACACCTCTATTATCGATGATATTGGTCGCGAACGCCTACCTGTTAAACTGGCCACAGGTGTTGTTGACTAAAGTGTTGAGTTTAAGTTTTTTGAAAATATGTATAATAGACCGATGTTTTTTTCTGCTGGAGATGTAAGTTCATATTGTTGGGGGTTAATAAAAATAACAATTGGGGCATTCCAAGAAAATTTACCAAATGCACAGTTAGTTTTTAATTGACACGTGAGAAAGGTTTCTATGAAGATACGAGTATCAAAAAACAACTTCGGTGAGTAAAACCAAAAATATTGTCTTCATAGATTGATAAAAAAAAATTAAATGTAGGTGACAATATCAAGCGTATGTTGAACTTCTTTCACGCCGTACGTAGCTAACCGCGCTCAGCGGAAGTGCGGGGGTAGGACAACAAACTAAACACAACAAGCAGTTCTAAAGAAATGAGTTTGCAATATAGGTGATTTAAAAGTGCATAAAGTTCCAGTGTATTCCTCCGTTTAGCACGGTTGGATACGTACGGTGCGAACGAAGTTCACTTGCATACATACATGCAATGTCGTTGTGCTGTACAGGCTTTCCTCGCTTTGCGCGGGTGCGGTTTGTGCGATTTCGTGTCGATGCGGCGAACATATTTATACCCAAAATTCGCAATATGCGGTTTGAATTCATTCATATGCGGCTATACGGTCGGACGCGTGACATCTTTGTGTAGAGTACTGCACGCGCTACTCGGCAAACAGCTGTCCGGTCGTGCGGTTTCGTTTTGTGCCCTTTTTGGAACGCATCTACCGCATAAAGCGAAGGACACGTCTATTAGATATTCATCATCACGATCAGCCATGCTCTAGCCACTGCTGGGTGAAGGAATCTTCACGCCGTGACCATCTCTCACGGTCTCGCGATGCGGCTATTGGGCCTTAACTGATAAAACAAAAATTTAAAAAGTTTATAGTTTAAACAGTTTAGTTTAAATCCTCACGGACGTGCTCTCTCCCCGGGCTGTCATTCCGCCCTTAGTCTCGACCACCGACGATCCGCCTGCCCAAGTCCACTCACCGTCTGCGTCTCAGTGGGATTCCACGCGTGCATCTCTCTGCGCGCTTATTTGCGCACTCACCCTCGCTTGCATTTCACAGTCTTCGCGAGCGTCCACGTTTTCTGATCGTATAATGTTCAAATCGTTTGGTGGTCCTCCGTTGGCAGTGATGTAACAGGCATGAATAACAAAACACCGTAGATAATATTCGTCGGTAACATTGCCCTAAAAGGAACATATATAATGTGCGACGTTTCGGGCAACGACCCTCCTTCATAACATCTTCATGGCTCTTCATCCACAGCACATTTTCAGAATAAACACTTCAGCCGAGACCCAACAATCATCGTACCTCCTGGTTTTGGCACTCCATCTCGAAGACACCGCTGTAAACCACCAACCCGCATCACCCGATCACCATCATCAGACCGATGCGTACATCTCCTGCATAAATGGACAATAAAAAACACAAGCCACTGGAGTGCGATTTGCGGCCATGCGACCACAAACGATGGACCGCACAGTAAACCCATAGAGATGCACACAGACCAATAGAAATACATTAAAGACACGAGCCACAGTGGTGCGATCGCCGCCATGCACCCCATGCTATGGATCCGCAGAGTTGAACCCGCTGTGGTCTGCACTGCTTTAACGGAGGAGGAGGAACAGCGACACAACAATCTCTCTCTCTCTCTCTGCTGAAGTCCTCCCGTCGTGCCCAGCAGCAGCAGCATCAGCAGCAGACCTCGACATTGATGACATCGCTAGCTCCGGAACATCTCGCTGCACATTATACACAAGAATGCAACAGCATAACACGTTTGTGTGCAACGTAGAATGGCATTTATTCGCAACGGCGCCTTTAAAAAAATATACATTTTAAATCCCATTTTAAATTCGCATCGTTATTGACGAATGCGCCGGGTGTTTGGTTATTATCGCATCATGCCATAACACGGAGACAGCATTCATAACATAAGGATTCCGAGGGAGGACTAATGGATTTCGGAAGAGCTTCATAGAATCCATGCGTATGCGTTATTTTGCTTCCTTATTTTAATTAAAGGGGTGGGGGGGGGGAGTGGATCGCTGCGTTGTCAGCATCTGTGTCCTCGCTAATTAAAATATGAGGGACATTTGCTGAGCAGCAAAGGCGATATCTCACCCGTGCGCGTTTTATTGTATTCCTCCAGCGAATTTTATGCTTACTAAATTACATTGTGCGCACACACACACACACGCTCGCACACGTACAGACAGACACACAAAGACACAAATATATCACGGACAAAGATCCCTCGTGTAGCCAGAACGGATTGTTGTGGCAAGTGCTGTTAGCGAGGGGCACCTATGAAGGCCGGCACGGCACACGAGGGGGGTGGGTGGCCAGCATCACACGCGGCCGCCTTTGTCTCCGCAGTGCTGAATGCTTACACACCGCACCAGGTGCTCGTTTAAGGCTGAGTCGACCTAGGGGAAGCCCAGCACTGATTCAGACTGCGTTGGTTTGCCGTGAGCGGAAATCGAAATCGGGTGGCCGGGTTTCGTAGCGCTAACCGCTACACCGTCGCTCATCATAACAAGACAAAGATCCCCCGTGTAGCCTTAGCAGACTGTTGGGGCAAGTGCTGTTAGCGAGTAGCACCTATGAAGGCCAGCACGGTACACGAGGGGGTGGGTGGCCTGCACAGACACAACACATGCGGGCGCGATGCAGGCGAGTACAAGCACCATACACTGACAAGACAGACATATATACACACACGGACACGCACGGACAGAGGCATTCACACAGATCATACACACAACACGAACACACTAACACACAGACACAATACATTATTTGGAGAAGCTGCGTTGGCAGTGGTGCACAATTACTGTGCAATTAACTCAACACATTTGTCAACAACATTGCGTGGCCTTTACAGATACAAATAATAATATAGGCGCCGTTGTGGGCCAAACGTAGCAACACACACGAGGGGGTGGGTGGCCTGCACAGACACAACACACACACATCATACATACGCAACGCAAACATAGGGCCATTGCCCGAAACGTCGCATATCATGTATGCACTTTAAGGACACGGTGTTATTGACACGAGAGCACGTCTCGCTCCGCGCGGCCCCAAATGGCCTCGTCCTCTAAACACAGCGACGGGGAGCCGGGAGAGGCGCCTCCTCGTCACGGACACGCCGCTCCCCGCAAGCCCCTCCATGAGCCACGGCGATGCGAAGAAGTGAGTGGGGAGGGGTGGGTGGGGGTGGGTGGGTGGGGGTGGGTGAAGTGGGGGAGGGGAGGGAGGGGGTCGTTCAATTTGGGGGGTGGGAGCAGGAGGTGGTGGCGAAGTGGGTGGGGGGGTGTGATGGGGATTCCCTCGGGCGGTTATGACTCTGCCATAAAACGGAATTGCCGCAGAGTTTCCGGAGTGGCGGTGATGGTGCAGGGGGCGGGGGAGGGGGGGTGAAGAAAGGGGGAGGGATGGGGGGGGGTGAAGAAAGGGGGAGGGATGGGGGGGGTGTAAACAGCGAGGGGCCATTGTGGTGATCCAAAGCCGGTGCTAGAGAACAGCCGCTCCATAAAGAAAGAAACATTTGGTGGCAGGGAGAGAAGGGACGGGAGGGTTTAGGATGGGGGGGGGGGGGCAGGCGGACCCTCCCCTGCTAATGCCCCCCACTCAAACGCTCCACCAGACCCTCACTCAGCCCCCCAGGACGCGTCGCCTCTCACCAAAGCCTCATTCACCTCACTCAGCGTCCAACACACCTCACCATCGCCTTTCTCACTCGTCCACTTCCCTGAGGCTTTCGCACGATCACCATCAAAGCCCCAATGCGCACCACCCACATATCCACTCGCGTCTGTCTCTCTCTATGTACACAAACACTCCATCCCTCGCCTCTCAGGCATTCACGTTCACCAACCTCCACATTTTCATTCATATCCGAACGCAGAGCCCTCCTCATGAGCCCCCTCGACCTTCAATCCACCAGAGATCCTCATTTGAACGATGTATCTGGCGATACTGATGCGTTGGCAGAGCTACAACAAGCAACGTTAACAAATTGCAATTTTAAAACACCCGTGTCCTTTAAAGGAAACACATTTTATAGGGCGACGTTTCGGGCAAATGGCCCTTCTACAAGTCACATCTTTCGTGAACCTTCGCCTATGAATCTTATTTTCTATATATATATTTTTAAAGTCAACAACGAGTTGAGATCCTCAGAACGGCCGTGTGTGTGTGGGTGGTCTCACACGGACCCCACAACCAAGACGCCCTCTCTCCCCTGCCCGCATCTCTGTGTGCCAAGAGTGTGGTGGTGGAGGAGGAGGTTGATCAACAAGAAGACGACTTTAACGTTACGGGCCCAGCGCACCCCATCACATTCTAGAGAAACAGTTCCCAACGTCGACAAAAGAGAGGCACAAATCCGCACCCCCTCCTTGGGAATTGAATATCCGTCCCTCCGCGTTAAAGGAATTAGTGTGTTTCGATTTAAAGCTTTCGTGACTGCAGGGATTCATCTTCTTGGAAAGACAGCGTCAGACGCGTCAGACGCTGTCTTTCCGACAGACCTGTTCTTCACCTGAGGACGACTGCTTGCGTTGTGGCCGAAACGTCGTGAGAATTATTTTATTATGTTTTATTATTATTTTATTATTTCCCTTCTACGTGACTTCACCAAAATAACCAAGAGGGTGAATTAGTGTGTGTTTTACACACCACGTTAGCAGCACGGCCTTCTGTGGAATCCTCCAGTCTAAATGTTTCGATTCTGATCATTATAACAACATGGATTGAACACAGGCACAACTCTTGGCAGACGTGTCCTTTGAGATGCAGTTCTATGTAAATAATTTCGAGTACGGTATGTATATACATATCGTAATCGTGTAATAATGCGATGATTTAGTCCCGTCACGCAAAACGGTGATGGTGGAGCGATTTAAGCCCAATTTAACGTCTCCTCGCTCCTTAAAATCTAAAAGATGCCACGATCTAAAGGATGCCTCCATCCAGCAGTCGATAGATCATGGCTGGCAATGATGACGTTCAGCGGGGAACGTACGCCAGGTGTTTTTGTTCATCTGTGAAAAATAGCTTCAAAGCTCTTCGGATTTATCCGTAATCGATACTCTGATCACGATTTTGAAATCGAGTCAGCTCGTCACTTCGGGCTAACGCCAGCGCCTCGTTAAGGTCTTAAATACAAAACAAACTTGCACACATTTCACTGTTTTAATTATAATAACAAACGTTCTATTTGAAACGTAATGATAATTCCGTTTACATATTTCAAACATCGTTTGAGACCATTTGTTATTTTTTTCGCCCCAATCTGGAAAATGCCATGGCGTTTGTTCGAATCTCAACAAAACATTCCCACCACCCACGGACTTTCCTTGGATCCCTGCCCGCTAAGCGTGCGCCCTCCCTGGGGTAAAAACTAGGCCGCATAGGGTGGGCAGGTAACTCGACCGGCATCGGCACTGCAAGGGTCAGGTCCGCCTTTAACCATCTCACGGTGGTACGAATCATTAAAATAAAAGGAAACCCCCCAAATGTGTACCATTTTTTTACACACAAATTCATTAGAAACCTACGGCTCTTTAAGAGGCTGCTGTTTGACATTTTTTCAAGTGCATTTGGGAGATTTTTTTTAATTAAATAACCTAAATCGAAAAAAAATGTTGTCACTTCTTGTTATTTTCGTCGCGGGCCGTTGTTCATAGCTGTCACATCGGCGCAGTGCACCACAGATCGTGGCGTGTGAGCCGGTTAGAGGGCACGTGGAGGTCGTGCGAGAGGGAGGGGAGGTTTCCATCCCAAGCCACCCCTGGCCCGACTCCCCTTGAGCCCGGGAGAGGGCCCGTGCTCGCTAGAGGTCGCTACCGCTCCACGCACAGATGCCGACAAACCACTTCTTGGCCTTCGTGCGGATGGGGGGTAATTGAGCGGGGCAGGGGAGTGTTGTTACACTCTCATCAAGTCTCACGCAGTCTATTAAAACAATTTTAAAACTATTTTAGTATTTTACCAGGTAAGGCCCACTGAGCTACAGAGCATTTTTTTCTTTTTCAGAAGCGACATGGCCACGAATGATAGCTCAAGGAAGTAGCTTACTTACGCGATCTAACCCAAAAACATCGATTATGGATAGCTGACTTATGTTGACATTTATATCAGCCAGATACTATAAACGCAAGGTTCTAAATGTAGAGGGAAAACCTGAGGACCCGGAGAAAAAATCCACGCGACCACGTGGAGAGAGAGATGCAAACTCCAAATACACAAACGTCAGAGTCGGGATAGAACCCACGACTCTTTCCAGGCGAGGTTAACTACCTCGCCTGTATAACCAGGCGAGGTAGTTAACATCTCGTCGCCGTGGCAACCCCAAATGAAATTCCTCCCGAGCATAAAACGCCTTTAATTCCATTCCAGGCTCATCGTTCCTCTGCTGGTGACTGCTCAAGCGATCTCACGCGGAGTCTGGAAAATCTCACGCCCTCCGCTGGCCAATGTCTCGCAATGGACATTCTCCAACTTGGGAGGAGCTGCTCTCTACAAAGCTCCTCTTTGTAGAGAGGAGCTCTACAAAGACAAAGACCCCCCCGTCTAGTCTGAACAGAATGTTGGGGCAAGTGCTGTTTATCACCGATGAAGGCCAGAATGTCACACGAGGACGTGGGTGGCCAGCACCACGCCCGGACGTCTTTGTCTTCCCAGTGGTGTTGGTGGCTGTGAGCGGGAATCGAACTCGTTACACAGGGTTCGTAGCGCGGCGCACTAACCACTGCACTACCGCTCCCCACAAAACCTACAACACAAGAGTACACACAAGTGCATGTGCGGGATGCTCGTAATGACGTTTGAAATATAGAGTAAACAACGTAGAAGGACGGAATGCTGCATACTCTGTCTTTCCGAGGTTTCGGAACGTGGAAGGAACGCGTTGTAAATGTCATCAGGAAGGGGAGGTTGTGATGAGCGAGACGCGCGCGTAGGGTGGAGGAGGAGGAGGGATGTCACCTGGGCAGGAATTGGAGTGGCACCCACAGGTAGGCGACCAGAGGGGAGATCTCAAGCGAGACGACAATGGTGGTGATCAAACTATCAGAGATGTTCTTGAAGAACGTGTACCAAGGTGGTGGTGGTGGTGGCTTCATCCAAAGATCAAACTTTGGAGGTGAGGTGTTGACTTTGCAACAACAAAAAATCCGATATCTATCAAAAGAGATGACCGAGTGTGTTGACATCAATGACCTTGAAGGCATGACACATTGACCTTGAAGTCCTCGCCATGATATAAACTGACGTGTGCTGTCTACAGCTGTTTAACCCTAGTTCACTATTTGGGTTCAAGTAAAAAAACTGCCCCTATTTTTGGGAGGTTTCTCCAAGTTTAATTCCAGTTTTGTTCGGATGTGTCCGTTCACAAATTACGCACATCACATCGTAGCCAAATTAGTTCAACCCCCGGCCACGGCTAAACGATCCTGTATTTAATTTAACCTGCACATGAATTAAAGCCATTGAGATACCTGAAACGTTTCCCCTTTTTGGAAGAGCGATCTGGCTCAGGTATCATTCGCGATTGGTATCTGCCTCGAACTTGGACACCCCTGGTAGCCACCAGTAGTGACCGTCAATATTGTATGATGCAACTCCATCTCAAATGCAACCGCTACCAAATTGTACGTGAGTTTCATTCTCTGCTCTTACAATGAGTGGATTGCATTTTTGTAAATTAAGTTCTTTATTAATTAATATATATTTTTACTAGCACATTGATTACATTATTGACGGATATAACAAAAAACATTGAATTAATTAAATACATATTGACTGAATTCATGACACAGGCAAAATCTTAATGAATGCAATAATCACCTTCTGTGTGAATGATCGATATGGTTAATGAATACTTGAAAAAATCTACTAAATTCACGAATTATACATTGCATGGACATACCATATTGGACGAATGACAACATTCACAAATGTCACAAGTGAATGAAATTAAAATTAATAACCTCTACAATCAATCGTTTAACCAATACCCTATACTGAATTTAATGATCGATTGCAAGAACGAATACAATGAACGAATGTCCTATTGAATTAATGAGTGACGTAATAAAGTGAATGAATAATCAATTGAGTTCGCTGACCATGAAAAGCATGAATGAATTCATGTTGTGTTGGCAGTGGTGCACAGGCACAATAAACATTTCCAACACATTCGTCAATAACACTGTGGCCTTAAAAGAAATATATAAATTTATAATGTACGTTCCATGAAGGAGGGCCGTTGTCTGAAACGTCGCCCATTAAGCATTGTTCCTTTTAGGGCCACAGTATTATGCACGACCGTGTTATTATTATTAAACGAATTAAATTATGTAAATATTACACAGACCAATCGGTGAAAATATTAAATAAAACACGAATCAGTGCCCAATTGAATGGATAGATAACAGATGTGTCATCGTCTGTTGATTGGATGATTAAAACCGCGAATGTACACATTTTTTAAATTTATAAATTACTGGAATTAATGAATGGTTCGTTGAAAGATCAAAGTAACGCACGCCCCCCGCACTCATTATTTAATGCACGCGTCGTTGAAGTAACAACATTAACAGTAACGGATCGTGTTAATCGACCATTTAATGACGCTAATTCACCGCAGAAACAGAGAACGAATGACTGAATGAATGACAGGAGCGAGAGTCGAGCATGAGAGGTGCAGCAGCAAGCAGCAGCAGCAGCCTTGGTGCTGAAGATGGCGGGCTGCAGCTAACGAGGAGCCCGGAATGGAGAGGGGGGGGGGTAGAGAATGGAGAGAGGAGGGGGGTGAATCCATTGCCGCTTTTATGAAAATTTACAACTTTGCGATAAAACTTTACGAGTCTTCTCCGCCTCCCATTGGCTGTCGGCCGCCGCCTGGCTCGCCCCCCCCCCCCTTCTTCCTCCTCCCCCCCCCCCAACGCGGAGCCCCCCAACTTGGCATCCCAACACCGACCGGTCGGTTCCTTCCTCGGCGCGCGCGCTCGCGCGAGGTTACACGACTCTCGGCGCGGGACCAAACACACAGACACAGGTAGACACACACACACACAGATAGACACACAGATAGACAGGTAGACACACGCACAGATAGATAGACACGTAGACACACAGATAGACACACACACACAGACACAGATAGACACACAGATAGACACACAGACACAGGTAGACAAGACAAAGATAGACACACAGATAGACAGGTAGACACACA
The DNA here is from genome assembly GCF_965212315.1 of Lampetra planeri. Taxonomy (NCBI): domain Eukaryota; kingdom Metazoa; phylum Chordata; class Hyperoartia; order Petromyzontiformes; family Petromyzontidae; genus Lampetra; species Lampetra planeri. The sequence goes on along the minus strand of NC_136127.1, from coordinate 11,555,617 downwards.
CACAGATAGACACACAGATAGACAGGTAGACACACACAGATAGACACACACAGATAGACACACACACAGGTAGACATACACACAGGTAGACACACACACACAGAGACACACATAGACACACACACAGATAGACACACAGGTAGACAGACATACAGATAGACACACAGATAGACACACAGATAGATAGACAGCTAGACGCATACACAGATAGACACGTAGACACACAGATAGACACACATATATACATACACACAGATAGACATACACACAGACAGACACACAGATAGACATACACACAGACAGACAGACACGTAGACACACAGATAGACACACAGATAGACACACAGGTAGACACACAGGTAGACACACACCCACAGATAGACACGTAGACACACATATAGACAGACACAGGTAGACAGACAGATAGACATACACACAGATAGACACACACGTAGACACACAGATAGACACACACAGATAGACAGCCACACAGACAGACACAGATATACACACACACAGGCATATAGACACGTAGATACACACACAGTTAATAATACACAAAGATAGACACACACAGATAGACATACACACAGATAGACATACACGTAGACATAGACATACACGCAGACAGACACACATATAAATAGACACACACAGACGTAAACACACATATAGACACATAGAGACACACATAGACGTGAAACACATACATAGACAGATACATCGACATATCGGCACACACATAGACACACACATAGACAAAGACAACTCCCCCGTATAGCCTTAACAGACTGTAGGGGCAAGTGCTGTTAGCGAGCACCTATGAAGGCCGGCACGGCACACGAGGGGGTGGGTGGCCAGCACCACGCCCGGCCACCTTTGTCTCCCCAGTGGCGATGTTTACACACCGCAGCAGGTACTCATTTGAGGCTGAGTCGACCTAGGGGAGGCCCAGGACCGGTTCAGATAATCGTCACCGGTTTTGGCCGTGAGCGGGAATCGAACTCGGGTCGCCGAGTTCGTAGCGTAGCGTGCTACCGCTCCCCCTACACACATAGACACACACACATAGACACACACACACATAGACACACGCATAGACACGCACATAGACACGCACATAGACACGCACACATAGACACACACACATAGACACACACACACATAGACACACGCATAGACACGCACATAGACACGCACATAGACACACACACACATAGACACACACATAGACATGTACACATAGACACACACATAGACACACAGACACACATAGACACACGCGTAGACATATACATAGACACATGCACATACACGTTAACACACACGCATCGACACATACAAACATGCACATAGCCATACGCAACAATAGCGGCCATTCGCCACTAAGTGGCGGTGATGTCACAACAGCGAATGTGTCAGGCAGGGTGCACCTGGAGGTCACGCAAAGACACACACACATAGACACACATAGACAGAGACGCACACATAGACATACACACACACACATAGACAAAGACACACACATAGACAGACACACATAGACAAAGACATACACAAATACACACACACATAGACAAAGACACACACACATAGACACACACACACAAAGACACACACACACAGACACACACACATAGACAAAGACACACACAAAGACACACACACACATAGACAAAGACACACACACATAGACATACACACACACACATAGACAAAGACACACACATAGACACAGACACACACATAGACAAAGACACACATAGACACAGACACACACACATAGACAGACACGCACAGACATAGACAAAGACACACACACATAGACAAAGACACACACATAGACACAGACACACACACATAGACATAGACAAAGACACACATAGTCACAGACACACACATAGACAGACACACACATAGACAAAGACACACACATAGACAGACACACATAGACAAAGACACACACACACATAGACAGACACGCATAGACAAAGACACACACAAAGACACACACACATAGACAAAGACACACACACACATAGACAGACACACATAGACAAAGACACACACACATAGACAAAGATACACATAGACACAGACACATACATAGACAAAGACACACACACATAGACAAAGACACACACATAGACACAGACACACACACATAGACAAAGACACACAGACACACACACAGACACACACACAGACACACATAGACACAGACACACACACATAGACAAAGACACACACATAGACACAGACACACACACATAGACAAAGACACACACATAGACACAGACACACACACATAGACAAAGACACACAGACACACACACAGACACACACATAGACACAGACACACACACATAGACAAAGACACACAGACACACACACAGACAGACACACATAGACAAATACACAAGTGGATGGGGGGGGGGGGGTAGAGGACGTAGCCCGGAGAAGAGGGACGATGAGAATGGTGGAATATGCTGCTGATGCTGAAGATGATGCTGATGAAGATGATAATGATGCTGATGATGCTGATAACGACGAAGGAAGTTCCATGGCTCGCAGCCAGTTCGGATTACGCCAACTCACCAACTCGCCAACTCACCATTTCACCAACTCATCAACTCACCTACTCACCAACTCACCAACTCACCAAATCACCTACTCACCGACTCACCAACTCACCTACTCACCAACTCACCTACTCACCAACTCACCAACTCACCTACTCACCAACTCGCTCGCCTACTCACCAACTCACCTACTCACCGACTCACCTACTCACCGATTCGCCAACTCACCAACTCGCCAACTCACCAACTCACCTACTCACCAACTCGCCTACTCACCAACTCACCTATTCACCTACTCACCGACTCACCTACTCACCGATTCGCCAACTCGCCAACTCACCAACTCACCAACTCACCAACTCACCGACTCACCTACTCACCGATTCGCCAACTCACCAACTCGCCTACTCACCAACTCACCTACTCACCGACTCACCTACTCACCGACTCGCCAACTCACCAACTCACCTACTTACCTACTCACCGACTCGCCCGCGGGACATATGGATACCCATGGGGGGGGAGGGCCAGCCCCCCCCCTCACCTCCTACCTCCACCTTCGCCAACCAGCCCCCCGCGACCCCAACCCGCGTGGAGCTGTGATGAAGGTAAGTGGAGAGTGCCGGTCGGGCAGGCGCTTAGACAGCGCCGCGTTGACGTGTCCGCCTACCCGAGCCACGCGTGACATCCACGTGCTCGCGATGAGTTTGCGCGCCTCCGATCGGCACGCCCGGCTACGTACGGCGCGAAAGAAGTTCAAAGTGCACTCGCACGGAGAGAGTTCGCCAGGGCGGACGAGGGGGGCGGGTATTTGTGTCATCTTCTTCCACGCTCACCGTGGCCACGTCGCGGACACAGATACCATGAGTTGTTTGACTGAGATGACTGGCAGAAGCACCACCTGTGCTCCCCACTGTACCCCTTCGCTGCGTTTTATCCGCCCGGCGCTCCGCTCGTTGTTGTGAGCGTCGCTCCTCTGCCCTCCGCTGTTGTAGGAGGGCGACTGCCTCCAATTGCCCTGTAGCAGCAGCGTCCTTCACGAGCCTCCCTGTTTACACAAAGCCAAAGGGTTCTCGACAAAGTGTTTAACAGACTATTGGGGCAAATGTTGTTCGCGAGCACCTATTAAGGCTGGCAGGGCGCAAGGGGGAGAGAGGTGGGCACCACGCCCGGACGCCTTTGTCTCCCCCGTGCTTATGTTTACACACTGCGCCAGGTACTCATTTAGGACTGAATCGATCTGGACGACGCCCAGGACCTATTCAGGTGTCAGTCGACACTGATGTCAGCCGTGACCGGGAGTCGAACTCGGGTGGTCAGGTTTGGAGCGCAGTGCACTCACAACACTACAGCGTCCCACTGTTCCACACACAAGTACTACACACAAAGACAAAGATCCCTCTCGTGTAGCCTTAACAGACTGTTGGGGCAAGTGCTGTTGGCGATGACCTGTAAAGGCCGGCACACGAGGGGATGGATGATCAGGACTACGCCCGGCCGCTTTGTCTCCCTGCTGATCAATGCTTTGCCGTGGCTGTTGCAAGGCTTTGATGATTAATCGAATTCACATCGATTGTTAAAATCACGACAAATGGTACCGGAATCGAGGCCACGTGTCCCCACGCGTACGCGAAGGCGCACGAGTTCACGTGGCCCCCCTCCAGCCACCAGAGGCCGCTACCTTCACGATGGTATCGCAAACAATCGATTCTTCTCTCGAGCAATTTTGGTGGCGTAAATCATCACCTCTCCCCCCCCACAATGTAATGGTCTCGTGTGGGGGGCCGGGTGGGTTCGCGGGATGCAGGGGCGGAAGGGAAGTCATGGGGAGGTGGTGGGGAGGTGGTGGTGGGGGGAGGTGGTGGTGGGAAGGTGGTGGTGGTGGGGAGGTGGTGGTGGGGAGGTGGTGGTGGGGTGGTGGTGGGGAGGTGGTGGGGAGGTGGTGGTGGGGAGGTGGTGATGGGGTGGTGGTCGTGGGGAGGTGGTGGTGGGGTGGTGGTGGTGGGGTGGTGGTGGGGAGGTGGTGGGGAGGTGGTGGTGGGGAGGTGGTGGGGAGGTGGTGGTGGGGTGGTGGTGGTGGGGGGAGGTGGTGGTGGTGGGGAGGTGGTGGTGGGGAGGTGGTGGGGTGGTGGGGAGGTGGTGGTGGGGAGGTGGTGGTGAGGGGAGGTCGTGGTGGTGGGGAGGTGGTGGGGTGGTGGTGGTGGGGAGGTGGTGGTGGGGAGGTGGTGGTGGGGGGATGTGGTGGTGGTGGGGAGGTGGTGGTGGGGAGGTGGTGGGGAGGTGGTGGTGGGGAGGTGGTGGTGGGGAGATGGTGGGGAGGTGGTGGGGAGGTGGTGTGTGGGGGGGGGTCTCTGAAGTGGTGGGGGCGAAGGCGGGCGGGGGGGTCTCAGTGCTGCCCTCTCGCGTCCTGCCCGTGTGGGGAGTGGTGGCGCAGTGATGGGTCGACTCAGCCTCAAATGAGTTGGGTGCCTGGTGCGGAGTGTCGTAAGCATCGCCATGAGGGAGACAAAGACGGCCGGGCGTGGTGCTGACCACATCATCCATCGCCTTTGCGTGCCGGGCCTGCCTGCATAGGTGCTCGCTAACACACCGTTGCCTCAACGGGCCACTCAGGTTATACGAGCGATTAATGAAAATCTGAATATTTATTTTTTACTGAAGGAATCCGATGATCTGTGAAGCTCTTTTTTACAGATGTCCATGATATGGACCGGCCTCGCCTAGTATCGGCTCAGTCTTAAATGAGTGCCTGGTGCAGTGTGCACACGTCATCACTGGGGAGACAAAGGCGGTCTGGGTTTGCCTGGTATGATAAAAAAAATAGTTTTCGTTTTATATGTATATTTGTTTAAGTGATTTGTTTACTATTGATTTAAAGCTTTCGTTACTGCAAGAATTCATACTCTGAGACTCTCACCTGAAGACGGTTGCTTGTGTGGCGATCGAAACGTCGTGGTCGATTCTTTTTTCTACCTCCGTGACTTTACCGAAAGAACTAAAGAGTGCGGTTTGTTTACCTTTCCTATACTTTACACTCCTATCGTGTTGTTGTACTGCTTGTTGTCGTAACGTTCTGAGCCCGTGCCCCTTACTGGACGTCTGTGAAAGAAAAAAATCGAGCTGTATAGCTCATCGGATTTCTCCACCGTAAATAAACATTCCCATTCTTGCGATGTTCGGTCACACTATCATCTCATTTGTCTTGTCGAACATAATAGGCGCGCGCTAAGAGCACTCGTTTCAACGGTGCACAATGCCACACTGGCATCTCTGTCCGTGCGTTTGATGTGTACATTGTTTTTTACGTTACAGCTCCACTAAAGGCCTCGAAAACATGTTTTGCCTAAATTGTTGAAAAGTGCCCCTGGCGGACAGTGAATAATTTTTCATGTCGAACGCAGACTTGTCAGAGTCTGCAGCGCGCACGCGGTCTAGGAGCATTCGTCGTGCGACGTGTGGCTTGGCGCGTGTTCGCCTTCGTCTTCGTTACAAGTCCAGACACACACAGGGCCATCAAGGGTTCACTCACACGTACACAGAGACGCGGGTCCGTTCGTATCGCCTTCAACAGACTGTTAGGGCAAGTGCTGTTAGCGAGCACCTATGAAGGCCGGCACGGCACTAGAGGATGGTCAGTGCTTGTTATGTTTACGCATCGCACTATGTACTCATTCAAGGCTGAGTTGATCTAGGGGAGGCCCAGAACCAATGTTGTTGGCCATGAAAGGGGATCGCCACCAAGTGGTGGCGTGGTCAGCACGGCACTGGTGCCAGACTAGGTGCACTCTGAGGGCACGTGAAGTGTCGAAAGCTCGCTGCTGGCTTGGAGGACAGACCCAACTGACATGAGTTGACTGACTGAGATGACTGGAAGATGAACCAGCTGTGATCCCTACTGCGCCAAATTGATGTCCGTTTTATTCGCCCGGCGCTCCGCTCGTTGTTGTGAGCGTCGCTCCTCTACCCTCCGCTGTTGTTGGAGGAGCGACTGCCTCCAACTGCCCAGTAGCAGCGTCCTTCACGAACAATCTCCATCGAGGCCGATCTTGACAACGCTGGCAACAGTCATCGGCAAGACCGCTCAGCTCCACATTCTCCTGTACCGCATCAGTCCATCTCTTCCCCAGCCCGTGCCGCGCCCCTTTCGTCCCCTCGATCCATCGAACAAAGACGCGTGGTTTCAGATGCGCCATCAGCGGCCGTCTGAATCGCTCTTCCTTCCGATATTAGGAAGCTGCTGGGAACTATGACACTTGTACATCGTCACGATTGAAAGCTCAATCTTTAGAACTGAGTTTTGTGTTTCGTTTGTTATCCTTCCCCCGTACCTCCGATTAGCGCGGTTGGCTATGTACGGCGCGAAATAAATTCAACAGCCATATACATACACCACGCCGCTTGTGCCAGACTAGGTGCACTATGTACGTTGCACTTCTTTCGCACCGTTCGTAGCTAAGCGGAGGTGCAGATGCATGAACACATCCACACACACACGCCCGCTCACATTTACACACTCATGTACAAAACGACAGAGATAAAGATCCCCCTTATAGCCTGTTGGGGCAAGTGTTGCTTGCGAGCATGATGAAGGCCGTCACGTTATCCGTCACTGCGTAGAACAAAGGAGTTGCGTGACAGCACCACACCCGGCCCCTGTTGTCTCCCCGGTGCTGATACCGACTCTGACACATACTAATAGGTGTGTTACCCTGCCTGGCAATACAGCAGGAGCCGTGTTAAGCTGTTCAAACACCGAATGGATTCCCTTTTGCAAGGAATCTAGCACTGCATTGACGACGAGGACGGCTGCTTGCGTTGTGGCCGAAACGTCGTGAGAATTGCATTTAATTATGTTTTCTTTTTATTATTTTATTATTTCCCTTCTACGTGACTTTACCGAAAGAACCAAGAAGACACACGGTTCTTGCGGTGAACATTGCAAACGAACATGCTCTCATCATGAATATCTGATGCGGTGCCTTTGAAACTGTTTGGCCTATACACCAAAGGCAGCAGCGGCCTTCTGTATGGCCTCGTTTCACGAGCAGTGTCAGACCAGCGAACGCCAAAAGGCGAACAGCACAGAGACAATGAATGCCACGCGCGTCAGAGCATTGAGAGCTCGGGGTGAGCAGCTGGCCAGTATCAAAATATGAAAAATAAGAATTCGGTTTTACCCTTTCTGGCAACAAAACATTTGTTAAGATGTTCAAACGCCTGTTTTATTGTCAGAAAGGGTAAAACCCGCTTTTTATTTTTCATACTTTGACACTGGCAAATCAGTCCCATGATACTGACGACATACAAGACGCATAAAGCGAATGTACAAACAGTGTATGCGCACATTGTAAACGAAGACAAAGATACCCCGCGTAGCCTTAACAGACTGTTGGGGCAAGTGCTGTTAGCGAGCACCTATAAAGGCCGGAACGGTACACGAGGGGGTGGGTGGCCAACACCACGCCCGACCGCCTTTGTCTCCCCAGTGGCGATGTTTTGACGCACCGCACCAGGTAATCACTTGAGTCTGAGTCGACCTAGGGGAGGCCCAGGACCGGGACCGGTTCAGATAATAGTTACCGGTGTTGGCCGTGAGCGGGAATCGAACTCGGGTGGCTGGGTTCATAGCGCAACGCGCTAACCGCTACCCCACCGCTCTCACATGTACATTGTGAACACACACACATATATATACACAGTATACAAAGTCAACGTGTTAACATCATAATCGCACACCATAACGCGCGATAATAAACACATTGATCATATAAACACGCAATACACACACACCATAAACACGACACAAAAACACACGACCGATGTACAATAATAACGAAACACAATGTACACACTATAGTCAAACAGAATAAGCACAATGATACACTGTCGATATTAATATACAACAAATATATATATACACACACACGACACGTTATTCACGACACGTACCTTTTAATTATATACACAATGTACAGACACTACCCGTTTGTGTGCACGCAGTACGCTCGCTATAAATTATCACACGCGACATTGACACACAGAGACCCACACAGTTTGTATCAAGGCCGGCAGACGGTACGCATTGCCAACAAACAACAAGCTCACAAACTCTACACAACAACAACCGCCATTCAGTGGCGGTGACTTCACCACGGCGCTTGTGCCAGGCTAGGTGCACTTGAAGCGACACGTATAGTGTCGAATGCCCGCTGGCAGGAGGTCACGGGACAGACCCAGGTGCCATGGGTCGACTGACTGAGATGATACACAATAAACAAAGATCCCCCATATAGCCTTAACAGACTGTTGGGGCAAGTGCTGTTCGCTAGCGCCTTTGAAGGCCGGCACGGCACACGAGGGGGTGGGTGGCCAGCACCACGCCCGGCCGCCTTCGTCTCCCCAGTGGCGTTTATTACACACAGCACCAGGTACTCATTTGAGGCTGAGTCGAGCCAGGGGAAGCCCATGACCGGTTCAGATAATCGTCATCGGTGTTGGCCGTGAGCGGGAATCGAACTCGGGTCGCCGGGTTCGTAGCGCAGCACGTTAACCACTACACTACCGCTCCCCCACAATACACACACAGACACGATATAAAACACGCGCGTACACAATTCACTTGTGTACGGGGACGTGGCACCCGCCAATAAACGCTCTCATATGCAACGTTAGAATGTGGGCGAGAAACGATTGTTCGTGAAGGGCTAAAAAAATTGTAGACATTTGACCGGATTTCGTTGCTTGTAAACTAAAAACATCGCACACACAAAAACGAGTCCAATCATCAGTGAACCAAGCAATTCGCCTCGATTCACCCGCTAATACTGCCCCTAGAGTGGAATAGAATCACGCTGCGGGCGAATAGTACCGTATAATAGTCGCGTGCGTGTGCGCGTGTGTGTGGAGAGGTCACCACGACCGCTGAGCTACGCAGTACCGGATAATTCTAGTAGCAAAAGTAGCTACAAATGGTACGAGCCCCGCACTTTCAAGGGCCCCGCGCTAAATGCTTCCAAGCTATCAATTCCGGTTCAGTGATTCTGCACTTGCTCTATTACGATAGTACTATACCGCCTTCGACTTTTATGAAGGATTGGGTGTTTAAGGTTAGCGATTTGTCGTATTATCTGGCCTGTATAGCAAATGAAAAATACAATAACTTTACTATGCAAGTTAAAAAATTGTGTTTTAATATTTGTCTCTTTTTTTAATGTAGGGCCCCTTTATAACATTTGCTACAAGCCCCGCACTAGCTTAGTCCGGCACTGAAGCTACGTAGAATAAGTTCAATGTCCTACCACGCACGTCAAACACGTGACTGCTGGCACAGGAACCCGGCCCGCGGAGTATGTGTTTCACAAGCCTGGCACTGCTGATGAATTCAGAAGGTCGAAACGGGTCCAGGGTTCGCTTGCTCACCCAGACGACGCGGGTCGATATCAGTCCCTTTAAATTCTCGCGCGCTAAACAGAGACAAATATCCCCCGTGTAGTTCGAACAGACCGTTAGGGCAAGTGCTGTTAGGGAGTAGCACCTGTGAAGTCCGGAACGACACACGGGGGGGCGGTGGCGAGTGGCCAGCACCACGCCCGGTCGCCTTTGTCTCCCTCGTGGCGATGTTTTTGTTTTTATTATACATCGCACCATGTACTCGTTTGAGGCTGAGTCGACCCGCGGGGTGTGACGGACACTAAAGCCGGTAGAAAGCGGATATCTCACGGTCTTAGAGGTGTGTTACTGGCATCCTAAATAATGATAACAACAGCAGTATTATTACTAAGAAACGTGAACGGACATTGTGGTGCACGGATGAGCCGCGTCATTACGGCGTCACAAGGAGTTGTTTGAGCGTGCATACTTCCCCACGCTGATCGCCAGTGCGGGTTCCGGAAGAGGAGGGGTTGTTTTGCTTTGTGTGTGTGTGTGTGGGAGCCATAGACCCGGTTCAAATATACAGTACAACTCACTCGCCACTCGTCACTGATGATGTTGTGAGCCGTGGCCGGGAATGGAACTCACGTGGACGTGTGTACGTCGCTGAGTGCAAATCCGCTAATCACTGCGCCACCGCTCCGTCACCGCCCCAGCGCACAAAATATACACATCGTAAAAAACCCCATAGACACACACGCGCACGCACGCGCGCGCGGTTTAAATCATCGCTCAATTGAAAGAAAACAAACCCGAGACGATTAATGTTTTCCCTGTTTTCCATCCGCCGTGTTATCTTAGTGGCGCGCTCTGCGCGTGCATCGTGCATCCGCCGAGTCGCATCGTGGGCTGCGTTGTTGGTGGACACCGCGAATTTGGCCGCTTGTGTTTGCGATCGAAACGTCGTGCTTTGTTTTATTGTATTTCTAACTATACGCGACTTTACGGAAAGAACCAAAGATTATGGATTCCTGCAGTCACGAAAGCTTCAAATCAGTACCGCGTGGTTGTTGATTCGTACGCTGTGTACGAATCGTGTGTGTGCAGTGAGTGTACTGGGTTTGCTTTTAATGTTAGCGCAGTGTACACAACCCAGTGCAGTGCCATACAACGCTCTGCAGTCTGCAGGCATACTGTGTGTCGCTTTTGTGTTGGTCTGTGTACCACGCGTACTACACACAGCCGTTCAGTGAGTACTGTGCGTGCACTCGCTGCGTCTCCTGTGTGTGTAACCACACGCACACAAGTGTACACACACAGCCATGTGCGTACACTTCATGTGTGCGCACATGTGTGTATGTGTGTGTGTACAGGGCGGCCGTCTGTTCACGACGCGGTGTGTCGCGAACAGACACCGCGAACACCCGAACCAGAGAATCGGAGCTTTGACTCGGGTCAGGGGTTAATTGGGGCTTAATGTCTCAATCGGCTTGACTGGGATTGGAGTGTTTCTCGCGGTGTCCCTAAATTGGTGTTAGTGCCCTACTTGCGTGTCTGATTGAATTTGGGGGTGGGATGGGGTGGGGGGTTTCACGGCTTAATGTGTTTGCGTTTTTGTACGATTTGAGTGACAGCCGTTTAAATGGAATCGCAGGCTTATTGCTGAATTTGGCGTTTGTGCCTTAATCGAGTCTCAATTCTGAGGACAAATGATGTTTGAGTGAGCTTTGGCGTTTGGTATTTATTTGTTCTCTAATATGGTCTCAATTACTTAGGTTAAGTCACATGACAGCACCTTTGTCACACTCCACTGCTGGATGGATATTCCTTCTGGTGGGGGCTGTTTGACCATACTTCACCCCGCTCGTCAGTGCGGGTTGGTGGTGGGAGGGGTGGGGACGCGGAACCGGTTTCGACGAATCGCTCGTCACTGATGTGAGCCGTGGCCGGGAGTCGAGCTCGGTTCGTCTGGTTCACAGCGTAGTGCGCTAACCACTGTGCCACCGCTCCATTCTTCGACTGGATCAGGCGACTGATACGACTGTTGATGTGTTGGCGGCCGTGCTGTTCATCTGAAGGTTTTCGGGTTGTACCGCGTGTTGTTCGCTATGATGCCCGACGTTTCGCGCCGCGTGCCGCGGAACGAATGGCTAGGGTTCATGGTTTAACGGGGCTGTAATGTCCACGTGCATTCATGGTCAAGGGGTGACACCTCGCCTTGAACTCTCGTTAGGATTAGCTTCGTCAAATAGCGTGATTTGGCATCTTCAATAGATGCATATCATCAACAGAAGTCAGCGGGCAGGGTCAATCCACTGCTGGATGAAGGCCTCCCCAAGCCGTCGCCATCTCTTCACGGTCTCTAAAGGATGCGAGGGTCCCAACCTCGCGCCGTCTCCACTGGGCGCGGTCCCCCACTGGCCGAGGCCACGGGCGCGGCCACTTCCACTGCTCGAGCCTCCAGGTGACGTCTAACAACTGGGGGGGGGGGGATACAAAGGCGGCCGGGCGTGGCGCTGGCCACCCAACCCCCCCCCCCCCTCGTGTGCCGTTCCGGCTGCTTACTCGCTAACAGCACTTGCTCCACAAGTATGTTGAGACTATACGGGGGATCTCTGTCTTTAATTATAGATTTGAAGCTTTCGTGACTGCAAGTAATCATATTCATAGGTTTTTTCGGTAAAGTCACGTAGGTAAAACATCAAAATTAATGAAAATAAAATAAAATAAAAACAAAAATCACGACGTTTCGGAGGCAACACAAGTCTCCGTCATCAGGTGGGACCGTCACAGCCGAATTAGCTGCATCAAGCAGCTAATTGATGTTTTACCTACGTGACTTTACCGAAAAAACCTATGAATATCTCTGTCTTTATCTTCGTGTGTGTGTGTGTGCTACGAACCCGACGGCCAACACCATTGACGATTATCTGAACATGTCCTGGGCCTCCCCTAGATCGACTCAGCCTCAAATGAGTACCTGGCGCGGTGTGGTTAAAACATCGCCACTGGGGAGACAAAGGCGGCCGGGCGTGGTGCTGGCCCACCCACCACCTCGTGTGCCGTGCCGGCCTTCATAGGCGCTCGCTAACAGCACTTGCCCCAACAGTCTGTGAAGCCTATCTGGGGGATCTTTGTCTTCGTGCGTGCGCGCCGTGGAGAAGCGGTGGCGCAGTTTGTGGGCATGGTGCGGTACGAACCCGGACCACCCGAGTTCGATTCCCAGCCACGGTTATCGTGAGTGGCGTGTGCTAATCAGTGCGTTGTGTTCGCACCACGACTGAACACACGAGACAGACGGTACAAACGGGGCAAACACGACTTTATTCCGAATAAGAATCATGATCTGGAATCGTAAAAACATGAATCCAAATCGGCGGTGCGTGAAATGTTTCCGTTATCAGTGCACGTGTGTTGTACGCAGGTGTGTTGAACTTCTTTCTCACCGTACGTAGCCAACCGTGCTACTCCGATGTGCGCGTGGACAAGGTGAGGACTAGGACCGAGGTTTGGGTGAGGGTTTGCTGGGATAAGGGGATGGGGGTTCTGTAAAGGGGTTAGGGATATGCTTGGGGTTCGATTTATGGACAGTATTGAGGTTAGCCGTAGGAGATCGATATGCGGTTAGAGTTCGCGATAGTTGTTAAGGAGACGGTTCAACTCAATGTTTATTTGCCGCACGGAAAATCCCGTTTCGCCAGTTACCCAGCTGGTTTAGCCAGTTGCTGGTTCGGGGACACGATTTGGGAAAAGGGTTTCGGGGGTTCGAGATAAGGGTGAGGGAGTGCTGCTGCTGCTGCTGCATCATCATAATCATCGTCGTCATCGTCGTCGTTGTCATCCGTCGGTGTGTCTCGAGTTCTCACGCCGCTCTCACCTCGCTCCTGGGGACGCGACCACAAAGCCCAGCGGAGGTTGCGCCTCCAGCCACCACAGCCGCCGTCGCTGTAACGAATCGACGACGCGTGGCCATCATTGGTGTGGCTGTGTTTGTTTATCCGGAGGAGCCTCGCCGAGTTTCGCGCGAGGAGCCTACTGCTCCTTACCCCCGCACCTCCGATTCGCAGGGTTGGCTGCGTACGGCGCGAAAGAAGTCCAGCGTACACACCACGTACCACGCGTCCCGTAACATTCCGTAGCGGTGGCAGCGGCTCCCTTTGCCCTGTCTGGCTCCTCGCTGCCCCGGTAGGGGCCGCTACGCGCTCGGCGTTGAGGCAGCCCTGGGCTGAGCAGGGCAGAGGGGTGCCCCCACCCCCTCCTCCTCCTCCTCCACCTCGTCTCCCCGCCCCGCCCCTCCACTTCCCCCCCCCCCGCCCCTCCACTTCCCCCCCCCTCCACCTTCATCCCTCCGCCCCTCCCCTCTCCCGCTGGGGGCGAGGGGGAGGGGGGCACGGCCTCGCAAACGCCACGCATCTCGAGCGCCCGGGCAGAGCGCGAGTGGCCAGAGTGGCGCACGTGACCGGGGAGATTCACCATTTCACCCCCCCCCCGCTGCCCAACCCCCCCACCTCCCCCCCCCACCTCCCCTCCCCCTCCCACCTCCACCCTTGCGCCTGCCGTCAAAACTAAAAAGCGACCCGCATGGGTGCTGCAGCGTTCACAGCCATAATTCATAGTCCGCACCGAGCACAGCGCGGCTGCTGCTGCTGCTGCGGCGGTGGTAAGAGCGTGAGTCGGCGAGCGAGTGAGTTAGTACCCCAGGTAGTAGCCGAGTCGGTACCGGTGGGGTGGAGTGGGTGAGTGGGTGGGGGGAGGACACGCGAGCCAGACCTGCTGGGAGAACTCCGTCAGCTCGTGGTCGTCGCGCGACCACAAATCACGGCCGTGCGGGGGAGCGGAGGGGGTCAATAAACGAGCCGAGTCGCGGGGGTCGCGCTCGGGACGATTTACACACTCGCCCCCCTCGCTCGCGCTCCACGCGCACGCGATTTACACACTCGGGCCGCTTTTACGCACTCGCCAGATTTACGATACGCGCGCACACTCACGGACACACGCGCGCGCGCGCACGCAGTTACGCACGCAATTTACGCACGCACTTAACGCGACTTACGCTCCGCGCGATGAGTTCGTATTTCGTGAACTCGTTCGCTTCTGCGCGTTACCCGAGCGGGGGTCCTGACTACCCCCTCATTCCGGGGTACGGGGACCCCGGTGATCCGGGTGACGCGGGACCCGTGGGACCCGCGGGAGAGGGCTCCTACGGAGATGCGAGGTGCGGGTTCGACTACAGCGGGATCGACCTGAGCTTGCGGCGACCGCACGGAACTCAGCTGTGCGGCGCGGGACTTGTCAACGGTGGTGGTGGTGGTAGTGGCGGTGTTGGTGGTGGTGTTGGTGGCGGTGTTGGTGGCGGTGACTACCACAGCCAATCCGGGCGACACAGGGATCGACTTTCTTGTGCCGGCGGCGGCATCGGCATCAACAACAACAGCATCAACAACAACAGCATCAACAACAACAGCAACAACAACAACAGCAGCAGCAGCAGCAGCGTCAGCTGTACGGACATCA
Source organism: Lampetra planeri (assembly GCF_965212315.1). NCBI lineage: Eukaryota > Metazoa > Chordata > Hyperoartia > Petromyzontiformes > Petromyzontidae > Lampetra > Lampetra planeri. The sequence continues at coordinate 11,540,150 of NC_136127.1, read as the reverse complement.
GCAGCATCAACAACAGCAGCAGCAGCAGAAGCAGCAGCAACAGCAGCTACATCAGCAAGGCGGAGAGCTATTCACGGAGTCCAGTGGGCGGTGGTGGTGGAGTTGGTGGTGGAGTTGGTGGTGGTGGAGTTGGTGTTGTGGAGACTCTGCGAGATTCTGCCCTCCCGGCAAACGGCGGCCCCGTGTTGCCTGCGGCGAGGCAGCAGCAGCAGCTGCAGCTGACGGGGGAGAAGCCGCCTCGTGATGGCGAGGAGACGCCGCAGATCTACCCGTGGATGAAAAAGTTGCACCTCAACCACGGTGAGGGCGCGTGGAGGACGGTGGCTGCTGCTGCTGTTGTTGTTGTTGTTGTGGAGGCTGTTGGTTGCTGCTGTTGCTGTTTATTGGTAGTGTTGTTGTTGTTGTTGTTGGTGGTGATGGAGTTGTGGGGAGCGGTGGTGCAGCGGTTAGCGCTACGCTGCGCTATGAACCTGGCGACCTGGGTTCGATTCCCGCTCACGGTCAACACCGGTGACGATTATCTCTGAACCGGTCCTGGGCCTTCCCTAGGTCGACTCGGCCTCAAATGAGTACCTGGTGCGGTGTGTAAACATCGCCACTGGGGGAGACAAAGGCGGCCGGGCGTGGTGTTGACCCCCCCCCCCTCGTGTGCCGTGCCGGCCTTCATAGGTGCTCGCTAACAGCACTTGCCCCAACAGTATGTTACAGACTACACGGGGGACCTTTGTCTTTGTTGTGGCTGGAGGGTGTTTGTGTTTGTGTGTGTCGCTTGTCAATATTGTCGCTTGTTGGTGGGCAGTCTTTATAAACGTTGACGATGTTGTCTGGTGGTGGTGGTGGTGGCGCTGATATTGTAGGTGTTGTTAATGTCGTGTTTTGTATTGGTGTCGGTTGGTGTTGTTCGTGATGTCGTTGTTGTCATTGCTGTCAGCGTTGTTGTCCATGTTGCTGTTTGCTCGTGTTGTCGATGTTGCTGTTGTCCATGTTGTCAATGTTGGTGGTGTTGTCCATGTTGTCAATGTTGCTCGTGTTGTTGTTTATGAGAGGCAAGCGGGCACGACACGTAAGCAATGGGGGCCTAGGAGGCGAGAGGGCTCGGCTCATCCTCTGCGGCTCCACAGCTCCACACCCTCTCTCCCCTCTCTCCAGAACTCTCTAACCCTCTCGCCACCTCGACTCTCTACTAGTCCGTGCCTCCTCGTGGACTGACTAAGCTATCTCTCTAGTACTCGGCCTCCACTCTCTCGACGTCTCTCCCGCGGGGGCTCTGAGCTCGAGACACTGCTGCCCCCCTCTGTATCACACTCGATGTGGCTGCATCCACAACCTCATCGATTCCCAACTCTCGAGTTTGCTGTGGCCTAGAGAAGCCCGGGTAGGCAACACGCGGCTCTTCTAAGCCACCGGTCTCGTTAGTCACCGCGCAGTGCAATGCGGCTCTTGAACGATTGAGTTGGGGTTTGTGTTTTAACGCAACAACAAAAAACGGCACGTCTCGTTATTTTGGTTGTCTGACCCCCTGGGGGCTATATTCTATACTCCTCTCGATCGCACTCTTTCTTTTAATCTCTCTTCTCGAGCTCAGAACTTTCTCTCTCTCTACCGCAAATAGCACAAAATGCCCGACAACATCCGTTAAAATCACCGTGGCTTTGAAAACAAAACACACATTTTTACTAGGCAACGTTTCGGGCAATGGACCTTCGTCACAACCTATAGAGAGGCACTCTCTCGATTCCACCCCACCCACCCTGTGTTCCACTCTCTCTTATCCACCTCTCAGGAGTCCACCCTGCTCTAGATCTACCTCTAACCCTCCAACAAAGACGGCGGTAGTCACCGCATCGCACGGCGCTTTCAGATGCGTTTCTGCGACCGTCTGGAACGCTCTTCCTTCCGATGTTCGGACGCCACTGGAGCTGTGCACTTTTAAATCATCCAGATTGACAAACTAATTCCTTGAGAACCGCTTATTTTTCTGCGTTTAGTTTCCCGTCCTTCCCCCGCACCTCCGATTCGCGCCGCTGGCTACGTACGGTGCCGAAGAAGTTCAACATCCATGGCCCGCTCTGCCTCTCTCAATCGTGCGCCCATCTTCTCTCGACTCCTCTCAGTGACCACGGCGCTCTGTGCAACAGCCTCGGCCCTCACCGCCCAAACACTGCCACGAACTCCGCTCACCGCCTTCAACTCGCCTGGCCGTGCCGGAACCCGCGCGCTCCATCTCTCACCACCGACCACCTCACCTCATCCCCCGTCTCATCCCTCACCCCATCCCTCACCCCATCCCTCACCCCATCCCTCACCCCATCCCTCAATCCCTCACCCCATCCCTCACCCCATCCCTCACCCCATCCCTCACCCCATCCCTCACCCCATCCCTCACCCCATCCCTCACCCCATCCCTCACCCCATCCCTCACCTCATCCCTCACCTCATCCCTCACCCCATCCCTCACCTCATCCCCCATCTACCCCAGCTCCACCACAGTGGGTCAGTGGCAGGGTAAAGTGTGGCTACCACCATTTAGATGGGCGGCCACGGTGGCTAGGAGATGTTAACTACCTCGCCTGGTATGCAGGAGGTCGTGGGGTCGAAACCTGACCCTGACGCCTGCTGCTGTATGCTTGGAGTTTGCGTGTCTCTCTCCCCGTGGTCGCGTGGATTTTCTCCGTGTCCTCTGGTTTTTCTTTCCACATTTATAATCAACGTGATTTTCGATTGTTCGGCTGCTATCAATTTGCACGCGATAAGCCACTAGCGTTGAACTATCATTTGTGGTGGCCAGGTCGCTTCTGAAAAAAAATCTACATAGCTCAGTGGGGCCTTACCTGGGAAAATAAAATAGTTGTATAGTTTTACTATGTATACAGTATCAACATGTATGACATTTACAAATATATATATACTGTGAATAGATTCCCATCAGGCACTATGGTGTAAATGAGTGTTGTCTACAACGTTTGTTATCCACCGTCTCTCAGGTCTGTCTGTGTGCGAAGAAATAGGTCCATTCCCCGAAACGTCGGCAGTTACATATTTATTAACATTTCAAGGGCCACACACTGTCACTGACGAATGTGTTGAGGTGTTCTCTTCAAAATATAAAATATACAGAATGCTTCAAGCAAATGTTAACACTGTAACGCGATAGCAATTGTAATGTTGTAATGTTAATAACTTAAAACAGTCGAGGAGGCTCCACTTGTTCGCCATCGTCGTCAACGCGTGCCCTGGAATCTTCTCCAGGTGGTCTCCAGAGCCCGATGGCGGCACATTGCTTGTGGCATTGTTGTTGCAAATCCTCCGAAGTGTTCACATGTTTTTGAAGCACCCTGCATCGTGTCAAAGGGCAGCGTAATGAGGGGAGCGGTGGCGCAGCGGTTGTTAGCGCACTGCGCGACACCAAAGTTCGATTCCCGGCCGCGGCCAACATTCCAATCAACCCGCACACTAACCAGACGAGGTGAAGTTTAGTCAAACGATCTCCACAATTGTGGGAAGGCCTTCATCTAGCGGTGGATCGGCAAGGCGATGTCAATCGTTATAACGACAGATGCCATGTGTGCTATACTCTTTGTTTTTTTCGGTAAAGTCACGTAGGTAAAAAATAATAAAATAAAATAAATGAAAAAACAACTAAATTAAATTACGACGTTTCGGGCACAACACAAGCGTCCTTCTTCAGGTGGGGACAACGTAGCGAAAGCACAACCGCTTAAGTGTGTCTCAGAGATGGCTGTGACGAGGTGTTATATAGATGGCTGTGACGAGGAGTTATATAGTTTGCGCTTTCGCTAAGTTGTCCTCGCCTGAAGAAGGACGATTGTGTTGCGCCCGAAACGTCGTGATTTAATGTAGTTGGTTTTTCTCCATTTATTTTATTTTATTATTTTTTACCTACGTGATTTTACCGAAAAAACCTAATAGTATGAATCCTTGCAGTCACGAAAACATCAAATCTAGAAGCCATGTGTGCTCTTGTTATGGGGGATTTGCTAGCTGAGTGCTGTAGGGTGTCCGAGTTGGTTCGCCGCTTGTGGCTGCTTTGTTACGCAGCAGGTAGAACGCGAATTTACTTACTCATCAGCACATTCGTCGTTAACACTGTAGCCTCACAACAGGACATTCTATAATTGGCCGACGTTTCGTGGAAGGTGCCTTCGTTCACGTGCACACGCACACGTGTACACACCGAGGTTTCCAAACCTCCAGTCCTTGCCACCCACCACCACCACTCTGCTCCACCTTTCCGCGGTTACCAATTAATTACCAATTGGGATACAAATTAAGGCTCACGCTGCACGCGCCCGATAGTTGTTGTTAAAACACGTGCCACGTGACCAGTCGACCAATTAACGCCACGCGTGTGTGCGCGCGCACGCATGAACACGTGGTACACGCGCAGCCTGAGCGCTCAAGCTTAATGTAGATCGGCTCTCTCTCTCTGTATTTCAATCGCATCTCTGCAGAGCAACAGAGTGCGAATCGAACTCTGGCCGCTGGGTTCAGTAGCACAGTGCGCCCACCACCACTTCGTCACCGCTCTACATATTCGCACACACGACACACACGCGTGTGTGTGACGATTATCTCAACCGATCCTGGGCCTCCTCAAGGTCGACTCGGCCTCGAATGAGTTTACCTGGTATGTTGTGTAAACATCACCGCGTGGCGCTGACCACCCACCCCCGCGCGTGCCGTGCCGGCCTTAGTAGGTGCCGTTCGCTGACAGCACCGCCCCCCCCCCCCCAACGGTCTGTTGAAGGCCTACACGGGGGGACCTTTGTCTGCGTATACAAACTTGCCTTTGTGACGTGTCCGCGCAGACGGGATATCCGGTCCGGAAGGGAAACGCTCACGCACCGCCTACACGCGCTACCAGACGCTGGAGCTGGAGAAGGAGTTCCACTTCAACCGCTACCTGACGAGGCGACGCCGCATCGAGGTGGCGAACGCGCTCTGCCTGAGCGAGCGCCAGATCAAGATCTGGTTCCAAAACCGGCGCATGAAGTGGAAGAAGGACAACAAACTGAAGAGCCTCAGCATGGCGGCCGGGCAGGGAGGCATGTACCAGGGTTGAGGGGGGGAGGGGCAGCAAGGCAGGAGGAGGACTAAGAACTTCGGTGGAACCCTCTGGTGTGCGCGCCGTCGACTCATTCGCTCCTTCATTCGTTCGTCCGTCCGTTCGTTCGTTCATTGATTAACTTTATTGAGAAGCAGGTGAGAGAGAGACTCATGACCCAGGACTTTATTTTGCTCACTCGATTATTATTCTTTTTTCTTAGGTTTTTTCGGTAAAGTCACGTAGGTAAAAAATTTAAATTAATAAAAGTAAAATAAAAATCAAATAAAAATGTTACCTACGTGACTTTACAGAAAAAAAACCCAAGCATATGAATCCTTGCAGTCACGAAAGCTTCAAATCTAGAATTATTCTTTTTATTACCGAAACGCTTCTTGCTTGGCTGGCTTGGCTGGGTTCGAGTCGGGATTCTCGGTGTAAGGCACTACCACTAGAGTACAGGGTATGCCGGTGGAATATATAATAATCATATTATTCTACCCTATAGTTTTCTAATACGATAAAAACAGGTTCATAGGACTCTAGGGTATAGAATGGGGGCGATGTCAGGCGCGGTGGATGTGGCGTGCCCGAGCCGAGCTCCTGGGAGAGCATTCCGGACTGTACCAGCTTCAACGTAACCGCGTTTCCATGAGACGCCAAACTCCAGATGTCATCTCGGATAACGCGATTTCGTGGTTTGTTGTTAACTGGAGTTTTTTTTTGCTGTAGAGTCAATTCGGTCCGAAGTCTGAATTCTCTTGGGCCCACAGGCTGAATAATGTATCTGGCCTGGTCTGCATGAATTATCTGAGCCAATCTCATAGCTCGGGCCCACAGGCTGAATGAATTATCTGGGCCAATCTCGAATATTGGGCCCACAGGCTGATTTAATTATCTGGCCCGGTCTGAGCCAATTATCTGGTTTAACCTGATATCTCGGAACCGAAGGCTGAATTCGTCCTGGAATGATGGTAACTACTTTTATTTTCGGGCCACCCAGAGTCGCCTTCAGTCGCCTCGAGTTGGCTGTCCCATGGGAACGCGGTGTTCGTTTATTTTGCAAGGTAGACCTGGGAAACAAAGAAGATGTATTATGCATGTAAAAAAAAGCGTCGCAAAAAAATTATAATATAAAACAATATATATGAACATGACACGTGAAGTGTAACAGTTTACACTTTAGCAATATACGACTTAGACATGTGGGTTAAGATTTCAAGTTGCATTGTGGCAGTGAGGCGTTGGGGCATGTGATAATAATACGCATCTACTTTCACACTCTTCCAATAATGAGATAGACTTTGGGCTTTGAATCGTGAGACTAAGTGACTAATCTATTGAGTAGGTCACTTGAGGACGAACACACACACACATATATACCAACACAGGATACCGAGACACGCACAGATACCAAGACACACACACAGACAACGCCTGAATCGACTGTTGGGGCAAGTGCTGTTAGCGAGCACCTATGAAGGATCACACGTGACACAAAGGGGTGGGTGGCCAGCACCACGCCCGGCCACCTTTATCTCCCGAGTGGCGATGTTTACTACACACCGCACCAGGTACTCATTTTAGACTGAGTCGACCTAGGGGAGGCCTAGGACCGGTTCAGATAATCGTCACTGGTGTTGACCTTGAGCAGAAATGGAACCCGGGTCGCCAGGTTCGTAGCGCAGCGCGCTAACCGCTACGCCACCGCTCCGAGATAACAGCGACACTGTCGCTCCCCACAAGACACACAGACACCAGGACACACACAGATACCAGGACACACACAGACACCAGGACACACACAGACACCAGGACACACACAGACACCAGGACACACACAGATACCAGGACACACACAGACACCAGGACACACACAGATACCAGGACACACACAGATACCAGGACACACACAGATACCAGGACACGCACAGATACCAGGACACGCACAGGTAGAACATGAATATATAACAACAACAACAACAGCCATTCGCCACTAAGTGGCGGTCACGTCCCCACGACGCTTGTGCCAGGCTATGTGTACCTTGGATATATAGAACATAAACAACACGAATACTTACAGATACCAGCAGAGATAGCAAAGCAGTTAGCAATACACACGCAGATACCAACACAAGATAAAATGCACAGATACCAACACGCGCAGATAGAACACTCACACATGCAGAAACAACACGGATACCAACATAAAGATACCAGCAGATGTAACAAAATAAATATATAAATTACACACACGTACAGATACCAAGATATATAAACAGAGCTAACAACATAGACAAAGACCCCCTGTATAGCCTGTAACAGACTGTTGGGGCAAGTGCTGTTAGCGAACACCAATGAAGGCTGGCACGGCACACGAAGGGTGGGTGGCCAGCACCACGCCCGGCCGCCTTTCTCTCCCCAGTGGCGATGTTTACACATCATTTGAGGCTGAGCCGACCTAGGGGAGGCCCAGGAGCCGGCTCAGCTGTCACCGGTGTTGGCCGTGATCGGGAATCGAGCTCGGGTCACCGGGTTCGTAGCGCAGCGTGCTTGCCGCTGCACGACTGCTGCATTACCGTTCGTGTGTCAACACAGAGACACACACACACCGGCTCACAGACACACACACACCGGCTCACAGACACACACACACACACACTGACTCACACAGAGACACACACACACCGGCTCACAGACACACACACACACACTGACTCACACAGAGACACACACACACCGGCTCACAGACACACACACACACACACTGACTCACACAGAGACACACACACACCGGCTCACAGACACACACACACACACTGACTCACACAGAGACACACACACACCGGCTCACAGACACACACACACCGGCTCACAGACACACACACACACACACTGACTCACACAGAGACACACACACACCGGCTCACAGACACACACACACACACTGACTCACACAGAGACACACACACACCGGCTCACAGACAGACACACACACACTGACTCACACAGAGACACACACACACCGGCTCACAGACAGACACACACACTGACTCACACAGACACACACACACACTGGCTCACAGACAGACACACACTGACTCACACAGACGCACACACTGGCTCACAGACAGACACACACACACGCTGGCTCAGAGACACACACACTGACTTACACAGAGACACACACACGCTGACTCGCAGAGAGACACACACACACACTGACTCACACAGAGAGACACACACACACACGTTGGCTCACAGAGAGACACACACATCACATTACAAAGTCTGTGTAGGCCGAGGTCACCCGAGTTTATCTTCTGCTTTTCGATACGCGTGTGTGCGTGTACATTGAGCACGTGTGTGTGTGTATGTGTGTGTGTATGTATGCTGTGAGTGTACGCGGCCCTGCAGTGTGGGCTTCATGTAGCCTGTGTTGAACACTTGTGTACCGAGGTGCACTCTTTATGTATACCTAATGTATACCTAATGTATACCTAATGCCCACCTACTTACCTGCACACCCAGCCATCCACCTGTACCTACTCAGCTACCCACCCCTTGCTTATCTAACTACCTATCTGCATGCTCCCCTACCAACCAATCACCTACATATCCAACTCTCTACCTATACACCTACCCACCCCCTAACTACCGACACACCTACCTACTCAGCCATGCCCCTACCGAATCACCTAACTACCTACCAACTTTCACACCACGTATGCTGTATATATATCGATCCACTCAGCTTCCCACCTGCCTCTTACCGAACCAACTATCGACCTACCCACCCACCTACCCACCCACCCGTACACCGACCCGTACACCCCCGTGCTAATCGAGGGGGCGGATTGACACGGTTGGTTGCGTACGGTGCGAAAAAACTTCAACATGATAATTGTTTTTTTACCCTTTATCTGGCAACAACACTGACACCTTTTTTTTTACAAAGAGTCATGTTTGCATTGACCACAATACCTACAGTCGGAACTTCAACATATATACAGCCAGCTACCTAGCCACGTTTACACGTGTATACTATGCATGCCTATCCAACCTCATACATCTGCACACCTTGACAACCTACCTATATACATTGAAATCTGTGCACATACCTGTCCACGTGACCCATTTACCAAACTTCCTACCCACCCACCTACCTACCCACCCACCTACCTACCCACCCACCTACCTACTCACCCACCCACCCACCTACCTACTCACCCACCCACCTACCTACTCACCCACCCACCCACCTACCTACTCACCCACCCACCTACCTACTCACCCACCCACCCACCTACCTACTCACCCACCCACCTACCTACTCACCCACCCACCTACCTACTCACCCACCTACCTACTCACCCACCTACCTACTCACCCACCCACCTACCTACCTACTCACCCACCCACCTACCTACTCACCCACCCACCTACCTACTCACCCACCCACCCACCCACCTACCCACCCACCTACCCACCCACCTACCCACCCACCCACATGTGTAAATCGGCCGTGCTCAGAAGTTCAACAAGTGCATGCGCCTTTGTTGCCAGAAAAAAGGGGAAAACCTATTCTCACATTTTGCTACTGGCAAATGAGGTCCCATGATGAAAGTGCATGCACCGCACATGTTTTAATCCAAATGCGAGCTGGCGGGCTTGTACCGCTCTCTCCACACAAAGACTAAGACGAAGATCCCCCGTGTAGCCTTAACAGACTGTTGGGGCAAGTGCTGTTAGCGAGCACCTGTGAAGGCCGGCACAGCACACGAGAGGGGGTGGGTGGCCAGCACCACGCCCGGCCGCCTTTGTCTCCCCAGTGGCGATGTTTACACGCCGCAGCAGGTACTCATTTGAGGCTGAGTCGACCTCGGGGAGGCCCATGACCGGTTCAGATAATGGCCGTGAGCGGGAATCAAACTCTGGTCGCCAGATTCGTAGCGCAGCGCGCTAACCGCTGCACCACCGCTCCCCTCACACATACACAAAACAAAGATCCCCCATATAGCCTTACAGACTGTAGGGGCAAGTGCTGTTAGCGAGCACCTATAAAGGCCGGAACGGTACACGAGGGGGTGGGTGGCCAGCACCACGCCCGACCGCCTTTGTCTCCCTAGTGGCGATGTTTACACACCGCAGCAGGAGTCACACAGACACACACACAGACACACACACAGACACACACACAACGCGTAGATGAACTCCCAAGTCCGTGAGTCTCGTAGTACTGCCATGAGTGATGCGACTACCCAGTACCAATCCGCCGTGCAGGCGCCAATGGAATGTGTGTACATTGTATATTGGACGATTATAATTGATAATGTTAATAGTTATTATAATACCGTTGTTGTTGTTGTGTAATTTACTGTTCGTAACCTTATTGAATTGTGTTATTATTGTCGCGATTCGATATGATGATGCTCGTTTAACGTTATTCTTCTTCTCATGCGATGGACGCTTGACACAGTCGTAGCCAATCACCGGTCGTCGTTAAACAGGGTGTTTCCCATCGGGATGTGTGCGCGTGACAATGCATCGATTACCATCGATTCATATCGACGGAGTCGCTCACACGTGGACGTGCCTGCCACCGGTTGCTCGCAGCAGAGTACAAACCGTGCGCTGTAACACGATGATAATGTTACAGTCGTAAGATGATAAACGTATTCTTTGGGTCTTTCGGTAAAGCCACGTAATAGAACAAAAAAATAACAACATTTAAAAAAAAAATTTATTATTTGTTTTATCTACGTGGCTTTACAGAAAGACCCAAAGAATGCGAATTCCTGCAGTCACGAAAGCTTTAAGTCAGGATACACGTAATTAATGATAAATTATGTTTATGTTTTAGGCCCATATATGGAGGAATGGAGCGTGGCCTAAGGAATACTGGAACGACGTGTTCTTGACGATTCGGTGCGCGATTACGCGGGAATCGACCGATGTTTTTGGTTGATCGGCTTTCTTCTACAGTGGCAATAATTTATCCATCAATCTGTCGCGGATTCATTGTATCCTGTTTACAACTCTGTTTACAACTGTAACATTTTGTCCTCTGGTACAACGCGCGTGGCCCTTTTCCGCCCTCGATCTGCTCGGCCAATCGAAGCGACGCGATTCGTCACCACGTGACGGCATGCGCGCGGCCGTGATTGGCCGCTGCTGCAAATGCGCAACTGCTCGCTCAGAGGCGGACAAAGCGGTTGCAAGCAATTCACGTTTTTTTTGTATTGCAGGCGATCTCAATCGCCCAAGCGTTGACCTGGATTAAGAATCGATTATTATTTTTTGGTTCTGTCGACGCTCCGCTCTAAGGGGGATCACGTGACCCCGGCAGTCAATAGTGGCCGCTATAATCGCCACACAACGTTCAAATAAATGATCGCATCGAAACTATTCATTGGTCGCTGGTGTTTGACGGGGGGGGGGGAATTATTACACCCCTGATGTTGAGTGAGACTCCATCAGGCATTCGGTGTCATGATGGTGCAAGTGATTGTGCAGTGATGGTGCAAGTGATGGTGCAAGTGATGGTAATTGATGGTGTTGCATTGATGGTAATCGACGGTGGTGCAGCGATGGTAAATGATGCTGCCGTGATGCTTCATTGATGTCGCTTCTGCGAGACTCCCAGATCTCCACGACCCCCTTTCCTTTAAGCCATTAATTTAAATCGCGAAAAAATCGCCGCCGACTGTGTGTTCAGACTCGGCCGCGTCGTAGCGAGAATCTGTTTCCCTTCCCTGTGCTCGACATTCGTTCAATAAAAAAAAAACGATTTCAATTCAAGTTTCCAGACCCTCGTGTGATCTCTCCCCTTTTGAGATATTTTGTTTGTTTGTTTCGCTGTTGTTCAATTCCACTCCGTCGCCGGTCACCGCGTTGCCCGCTCCGTTCTGTGGTTGTTGTTTTTACGCGGCCACCGATGCGGTTCTTCTGTCGACGCGCCGCGACTGGAGTCGTTGCTCTTTGTTGTTCTTGATTATCCACAAAGACAAAGATTCCCCCGTGTAGCCTTAAGAGACTGTCGGGGCAAGTGCTGTTAGCGAGCACCTAATAAAGGCCGGCACGGCACACGAAGGGGTGGGTGGCCAGCAACCACGCCCGGCCGCCTTTGTCTCCCGAGTGGCGATGTTTACGCACCGCACCAGGTACTCGTTTGGGGCTGAGTCGGTGAGTATCAACACACTCGACACTTGTGAGTGGCCTTAGAAACAAAAAAAATATAATAGCCGACGTTTCGGGCAATATCCCTTCATAGTAAAGTACCATTGCCACATTCTAGCAATGCCTTACGTGTACCTGGGTGCAGTGCGTAAACATCGCCAGCACTGGGGAGACAACGGCGGCCCGGCGTGGTGCTGGCCACCCACCTCCCTCGTGTGCCGTGCCGACCTTCGTAGGTGCTACTCGCTTACAGCACTTGCTCCAAAAGTCTGTATAGGCTATCAGGGGGACCTTTATATTTAGTGGGTATGTGGTGGCCCAGTGATTTGCACACTGCGGCATAAGTTCAATTCCCGACAGCGGCTACGATCAGCGGCGTGTGATATTTTTGTGACCTAGGCCACCGCTAGTTCGACTTGGCCTTAAAATTAGTAGCTGGTGTGGCGTTTACTCGGCAGCACTGAGGAGACAAAGGCGGTCGGGCTGGGTTCTGGCCCAATCGTCTGTACGTCTACACGGGGGAGGGGAGGGGGTTCTTTGACTAATAATGTGCAAGTGTGTGTTTGTATTCAGAGTATGTGCACGTGTCAGAAGTAGCGTGTATGTATACAATATATACAAACAGACGTTTATATATATACGTATGTTGAACTTATTTCTAAAGTATATATACATAAAGTATATACACATATATATAGACCCTACGCACGCAAGATACGAGCTGGCTGCTAACCGTTTTTGTTGAAAAATCCCCATTTAAAAAGCGACGTCATTGTTGTGTAGAATAAGACGTTCTTTTGGGGAAATGTTGCTTTTATAATGACGGTGAACAAACGTGTTAGTTTGAGGAGCGGTGGCGCAGTGGTTAGCGCACTGCGCGGGGGATCTTTGGCTTTGTATGTGTGTATAAGTGTGTGTACACACGTGGAGTTGTGTAATAATCATGTTGAATAAAATACATAAAAACCTGTGCGTAGAACGATATCGTATAAGCTAATGTAATTAGTGTAACTCAATGTAATGTAATCCATGCATTACTTAACGTGTATTATTACACTTGCACACAATAGCACAAAGATCCCCCATGTCGCCTTTGCCAGGCTGTGTTGGGGCAAGTGCTGTTAGCGAGCACCTTTGAAGGCCGGTCACGGCACACGAGGGGGTGGGTGGCCAACACCACGCCCGGACGCCTTTGTCTCCCTCGTGGCAATGTTTACACACCGCACCAGGTACTCATTGGAGGCTGAGTCGACCTAGGGGAGGCCCGGGACCGGTTCAGATAATCGTCACTGGTGTTGGCCGTGAGCGGGAATCGAACCCGGATTGCCGGGTTCATAGTGCAGCGCGCTAACCGCCACACTACCGCTCACACACAGACACACACACAGACAGACACACACACATATACACACACACACAGACACACACAGACACACACACACAGACACACACACAGACACACACAGACAAACAGACACACACATACACACACAGACACACAGACAGACACACACACACATACACACACACAGACACACACAGACACACACACACAGACAGACACACACAGACACACACACACAGACACACACACACAGACAGACACACAGACACACACACAGACACACACAGACAGACACACACACACAGACACACACAGACACACACACACAGACAGACACACAGACACACACACACAGACACACACAGACACACACACAGACAGACACACACAGACACACACACACAGACACACACAGCGAGCACCTATGAAGGCCGGCACAGCACACGAGGGGCTGAGTGGCCAGTACCACGCCCGGCCGCCTTTGTCTCCCCAGTGGCGATGTTCAGGCACCGCACCAGATACTCATTTGAGGCTGAGTCGACCTAGGGGAGGCCCAGGACCGCTTCAGATAATCGCCACGCACACAAACTTAACGCGTCCTTGTGACGGCAGCCAGCAATGGACCTCTTGGCGGTATGGCGATGTCGTCGTCGGCCGCGATCGCTCTGCTGATGAGACTCCGTGATGATGCCTCGCGCGATGGGGCCCTCTCCTCGTGATTCACTGCAGAGAACAAAACATTGATCAGCCCCCCCCCCTCCACTTAGCCCCCCCCCACACACCCCGGCGTTGCCGTCCGGTCCCTTTGAAGCGCGGCGCGTTGATGATGATGATGGTGGTGGTGGCGAGGGTGGTGGTGGTGTTTGTGCTACGCGAGGAATCGCGATTTCCGATTGAGCAATAAAAGTGCGGTCACGGAGCGGGCAGCTCCTCCCCTCGACCCCCCAACTCCCCCTTCTCACCCCCCACCACCTCGACCCCCCCCCCCACTCGACCACCCCATTCCCCCTTCTCATCCCCCCCCCCACCTCTACCCCCCCCCCACTCCCCCTTCTCATCCCCCCCCCCCACCTCTACCCCCCCCACTCCCCCTTCTCACCCCCCGCCACCTTCCCCCACTCCCCCTTATTACCCCCCCCCCCACCACCTCAGCCCCCCCCCCCACCGCTGTACATGCACACATCCGCGCTGCTGATGAGACACAACAAGGTCGAAACGGGGCGAGAGGAAGTCGCCGCTGTTTTGTAGAAATTTGTCAATGTGCACGACCTGATGGACTGAAGACATGTAGACTGTATGTGTACTGTAGTGTTAGAGACTGTCTGTGTACTGTAGTGTTAGAGACTGTATGTGTACTGTAGTGTTAGAGACTGTCTGTGTACTGTAGTGTTAGAGACTGTATGTGTACTGTCGTGTTAGAGACTGTATGTGTACTGTAGTGTTAGAGACTGTATGTGTACTGTAGTGTTAGAGACCGCACGTGTTACCTGCAATATTAATATAACACAACACCGCGTCCTCTGGTCTAACACCGTTTGAGACGAGGCTCTAAAGAAAGCTGTCTCTGGTGTGGACCAATCAGTTTCAAAGACAATGCATATACTATCAGAGCGTGTTTTTTTTTGGTATCCTGACCACTAGTATTGTGGTCAATGCAGACATTATTCCTTGTAAAAGGTTTCAGTTTGGTGTTTTAACATCTTAACACAGCTGTTTTGTTGCCAGAAATATAGGGGAAACCCTATTCTCACCCGAGGATTTCGTCTTAATGTCGCAGCGATTTTGTCGATTCACTACTGGACGTTTGTTGTCGGGGTGGGTTAATGAATTGGGGGGCTTGGTGGTGGGGGCTAAGAAGGGGGGTGGGGTGGTGGGTGGGGGGCAGAGCCGTCTAGGACCGGTTCTGATCTCACTCACCACTCGTGTGAGCCCCAGCCAGGGATGCAACTGAGGATGCAACGAGGTTCAAAGCGCAGCGCGTCAATCACCGCGCCACCGCTCCAACACACGCACACACAACAACACTAACAGTCGTCATTCGCTGCGAAGTGACGGTGACGTCACCGCAATGCCTGTGCCAAGCTAGGTGCACTTTGAGGCCTCGAAGGCTCGCTGACACACACGAAGACACCCCCCCCCCCGATAGCCTTAACATACTTTTGAGATCAGTGATGTTAGCGTGCACCTATGACACATGTTACACACACGCATGCACACGCACATGCATGCATCATACATGCACGTTCATACATGTATGGCACACAGACATCCACCCACACAGATACGCGTACAGACATGTACAATCAAGACACGTCACGCAGTGCGCTAACCACTGCGCCACCGCTCCGCCCCTTGTGGATTGCATTCGAGGTCACTGTCGCTGTTATTGTTATTATCATTCTTGTAGTTGCGGTTGCGGTTGTTATAGTTTTTTCCATCGTGCGGCGGCTCAGTGGGGGGTCGGGCCGGGCGAGAGAGAGAGAGATTAGGCGAGAGAGAGAGGCCGAGAGAGAGAGGGCGAGAGAGAGAGGCCGAGAGAGAGAGGGCGAGAGAGAGAGGCCGAGAGAGAGTTTTATGGCGGCTTTCAGAAGCGATTGGGTCGCATTCCTTGCGAGTGAAGTTTTATGACCAGCGCCAGTCTGACCCCGCCACCTGCCCCAACGCGACCCCCCAACTACCTCCTCCTCCTCCTCCCCCCCCGACACAAACACATAAAGCCCCCCCGGATAGCCTGAACAGACTGTTGGGGCAAGTGCTCTTGGCGAGCAGCAGAATAGCAATAAAGCGAAGTCGACCTAGGGGAGGCCCAGTACCGAGGCATATACTAATGTTGGCCGCGGTTAGGACTCAAATGCGAGTTGTCGGGCTTGTACCGCTACACTCCCGCTCTCTCCACACAAAGACTAAGACGAAGATCTCCCGTGTAGCCTTAACAGACTGTTGGGGCAAGTGCTGTTAGCGAGCACCTGTGAAGGCCGGCACGGTACACGAGAGGGGGTGGGTGGCCAGCA